>NC_072776.1:17914253-18573902 GCF_022539595.1 Amphiprion ocellaris
CGAAGTGGCCTTCTACCTGGACAGGTTTTGTTGGAGCTCATGCAACAAACATTTTGGGTAACTGCACTTTAATATTGATGGATGACACTGAATTAGAGTCTGTTTTATTGAGACTGAGTTAAGTTGTGTAGCTCTGTCATTAAATAGGAAATTATTTCTCAGAATTCACAGAAGAAAGTCTGAAATGTTTGCTAGGTTAGCATCCCACATGTTCTTTGGCTCAGCTAAAGCTAACTCTCTCCAACTTCTGGATCTTTTGAGTTGCTTGTTGTTAAAATATCTTGCTGTAGGTGCTGAAGCTCAGAAAGTCTGAGATGTTTGTTCAAAATAAGCTCATTCTCAAGTCTTATCTAAACTGTGTCCTCTTTTGTTTGAACTTGCCCTAAACTTAGGAGTTAATGACAGAGCAGCACATCCAGACTCAGTCTCATTTATGTAGAGATTAAACTTCAGTGTCATTCATTGATGTTAAAGTGCAGTTTTTCAAATGTTTGTTGCACATGCTCCCGACCAAACCAGTCCAGGTGGAAGACGATGTGAAGAGAAAGCTCCAGAGGATGAATATCACACATTTACGTTGGATAGATGTCCTTTAATTAGACATTGTCATGCAAATGATGTTCAAATCTTTGAGTGTTTTGTTGATGTTTGTTTCTAAATGTTTTTTGACACTCGGTCCCAAAGATTAAAACCTTCTACAGCTCACAAGCTGCAACAATTCACACATTATCAACTATCTTTCTGACTAGACTAAGATAAAAAGTGAAAAACTGCCTGATTCCTGCATCATGAATGTAAATCTTTTTGGTTTTTATGACAGTAAATTGAATATATTTGAGTTTGACATTTTATAAACCAAAACAAGAAATGAATTACTGGAGAAAACAATCAACAGATTAATGGTCAAAGAAAATGTGTTTTCCAACATATATGGCTGAATTACTCCATTACAAGATACATACAATTTGAATTCAATTTTATTTATATAACGCCAATTACAGGTCAAATTGTCTCAAGACACTTTATTTTTTAATTTTTTTGTCATATTTAAAATATGACAAAGTAAGAAATTTAAACCTCTTGACTAATCCAATTTATTATTTGGTTTTTAAGAGACTAATCAACGACTAAAATAACTTTTTCCATTAAAACTAATAAACATGAGGTCAAATAGAAGGAAGAGTTTTAAATACTGCAGTCCCACGATGACAAGAATAAAGTTTGTCAACAAAAAGTAAATCTGCTGGTGGATTCCATTAAAGTCCTAATAAATGATAAAGTGTGATACTAAAGGTTTGTGGTGCTAAAAATGTCAAAGTAAAGATATCAAGTTGAACATCTGGATGGAGGTTGATAAAAGTTGACCTTCTTTCATTTCTCTGGAGCCGACTCCATGGATTTTATGACGGTGGTTAAAGACCTGCTCTTCTAGTCATCTTCCTTCTAGTCGCTGTAAAAAGTCAGTCCATCCTGACTGACTTCAACACCTCTTCATGACAACTTGTTCTGCCTCCGACCTCGTGGAAACTCCAGAAACTCGGGAAAACCTATCGAGACTCGAAGAACTCGTGGAGACTCGAAGAACTCGTCGGGCGGGGGAAGGTGTGATGGGTGATGGGGGAGTAGAGGGGGGAGGCCGCCACCCACCTCCCCGCCTATTCTCCGCCCTGACTCCACCCAGACTCCGCCTTGGCTCCACCCATGTGGTCACTTCAGAAACTACGATGCCAAAGGGACGACGAATTTACTTCTTTTCATCTGATCTGTAGCTCAGTGAGTTAAGGATTTGCCTATAGAGCAGCAGGTCGCTGGTTCAAGACCAGACCCTTCTTAAAATTTTCTCAAAATCCTGACAAAGACAAAGAAAGAAAAGTGCCAGTGGTGGGTCTTGAACCTGCGACCTTCCAGTTGGTAGTCTGTCTTCTTATCCCCTGAGCTACTCGCTCAGATACTAATTCTTCTGGTTTTTGCACATTTATCATCTATTTTTTTGCCATTTTCGAGTTTTTTTTAATTTGAGTCTTGACTCGACCGTTTTTCTCAGGAGGTTGGACTTCAGCCTTTGTGCTGGAGGGTTGAACCCTCAGTTCCAAGACTTTCCAAAGCCTCCAGACCTCCCGAGTCCTCAGGACCTGAGCTTTCACACAGTCTGAGGGCTGAAATTTTCTAAGTCCCACAGTAGTTCTCTGTTAGATTGAACTTTCAGACAGCCCAAGGACTGATATGTTCTAAGTTCCTGAGTAGTTCTCTGTTAGTTTGAACCTTCAGACAGTCTGAGGACTGAAATTTTAAAAGTTTCTCAGTACTTCTCTGTTAGTTTGAACTTTCTGGTTAACAGAAGCCTTAAAACTTGTGACCATGAGTCTTGATTTCACATTTAGACCATCCATCTGAGTTCTTCTCACACCTTCACCTGTGGGTTTTTTAGAAATCCTCAACAAACTTTGATTCTCTTCACTGAACAGTAACGTTTGTGGAGATCAGAAGGTAACAGTTTGATAAATGCCTTCAACTACTAGTAGACTTTATCTGGAAAGCAGTTTTCTTAAATGAGTTCTTAGTAAATCTATCCACAATCAAACCAAGAACATAGAAAGAGGAAATGTTTGAAGAAACAACTTGATGTTTTCGTTTCAGACTAGAAAACGCTTTTTTACTTTTGATCGTTTTATTGTCTCTTCTGTTTAATTTGATCTTCTAAAGTCTGTCTAAATTTTGTTTAATTTCATAATGACATGTATTGTATCTTGTTGAATTATCTAATTCAATATTTTGTCTGTTTAATATAATTTAATTGTATTTAATGTTTAACTCTATTAAACAGACAAAATATTGAATTAGATAATTCAACAAGATGCAATACATGTCATTATGAAATTAAACAAAATTTTTAAAATACAAATATTAAAAATTACAGATAAAATATTTTCCATAATTAAACATTTAAAAAATACAATTAAACAAGAACATTAAATATTTCAAAAAATGCAAAACATTTAATTAGATTATTAAACCTTTAAAAAGACAAAACATTTAATTGAAAAATTAAATGTTTAATTAGAAAACTACATCTTAAATTTCTTAAATCTTTTTAATAGTTTTATTGTATTATTTTTTCCTTTGATTTAATTGCTTTTTTAATGTAGTTTATTTCTTTAATCTTCTTTCTGTCAAGATTTTAACCCCAACCTTAAAAATGAAATAAACTCTTAAATCACAATGAAAATACTTCTGTTGTCACAATCATGAGTTAGTCAATTATTCAGTTTATCAATTCAGCTTTATTTGTTGAGCACCTTTCACACAGATGACAAAACTAAACAAGCAAAGAGAAAAAAAAATGCTAAAACTATGATTAAAACTCAAAAACATTTTTTAAAAAAAGATTTAACATGGTAATAAAATATGTTGTGTCCAGGGGATGGAGGGAGTTTATTGAAGTCTTCTTGGGCTCACATGGTAAATCATTTAAAATATAAACTTGATATTCAGTCTAAGTAAACTGCAGAGCGACAGAAGAACCAACAATATCTCCTGTTTTCTCCTTTAATGAGTCGACTCTTCTTGTGCTTTCAGACCAAAGAACTACAGACTCTTCACAACCTGCTCAAACTCTTGGTACAGGACCTCACCACACGGGTCAAGAAGGTTTCTGTCTCATTTCTACTCTGAAGCTCACCTTCTCCTGCTCAAACTGCTGCCAAATGTTTGTGCTGCTCTAAAGTCTGGTCTCCAGAACTTCCTAAAAACTCTCAAAGTCTCTTCTGCTGCAGGTTGCTTTATAGAACTGTTGCAGAAAACCTCACTAAACCACATGGAGGGGCCTCAAGATAGTCGTCCAAATGAAACCATACAAAAACCAAACTAGTACAACCCAAACGCTAAAGTCTCCTGCAGCCTACCAGAGAACCTCTGAGAACAGAGAATCAGGACAGGAACTCTTACCTTCTGGACAACCAACCTTGGTCCACAAACAAGAATACAGAATGTGTCTGACCAAAAACCTCTAAAGACTCACTACAGCCAAGATAAAGACGCAACTCAGCTGCACCAAATCCACTAATCACTGCACACATTAGCACCATGTGCTAACTTTGGCTAAAGAACCTCATTTACCAAGACAACTATCCAGTACAAAGCCCTAAAACACACCAAGAAACACATTAAAGACGATTTTACTGCTGGAAGCTGCAAGCCAACGCCTAAAGAACAAACGAGAGCAACGGAGCCAAACCCGGTTCAGGGGTGAAGAGAACCAGAGGAAATGTTTGTCTGCAGCTAAATAAAGCAGGAAGACACTGAGCTGCTCAGGTGTTCCTGATAACACCAAGCAGCCACCTGGACAGCCAATAGGAACACAGCTTACTGGAAGTCCAGAGGGCTGGGTTAGTGAAGGAAATTTAATTTAAAGTTGAAGCAGAAAGTTAATAAAGAAAGTTGAAAACCACCTTCTGATCCCTGAAATCTCTGAGTTTTCACACAAAGAACACCTGAACATGTCAAACTGGTTCCATAGTAGAACCATCATTGTAAAAACGTCATAGTATGGTGTGTTGCTCAAAAAACATTAGGACCCGGCTGTCAGGGGACAAACATGTAAGAAACATGAGAACAGAGAGAACCCAACCAGTAGGTCACAGTTTATCATCCCCCAGTCATCTCCTGAAGTCCATATGGTGAGAGACATCAGTATCTGGTTGTTAATTTACCAGAGGATGCTTATAATCATGCTGATGTGGTCTGTACTCTACAGTATTTTAGTAACTCAATAAATGCCTAAGTTGTTTTTTTTTTAATGCTTTTTAGTTTTTAATAAACATTTAAGAGCCTATATGTAATCAATAAATGGCCTTTGCCCATTTTAAGAAAAATTCACTCAGAACTCTGATATGTTAACAGTACTAAATAAATCAATGAATATATGCATACACACAAAAATAAGTTAATACATTAACTGTGTTAAGATAAGATTCAGATTTTTTAAAAAGTTGTTTATGTTTTTGCAGAATCCAGTATTGCTCACTGGTTGGTCATTACATTTTATTAGTTTGATTTCACTGTTTAAAATGATGCCACCTCTTTTCAGACAGAACCTGTGATAACAAAACAATACAAAATTTTTAGTTCCGTGTTAATAAAGCACTTAAAGCTTTAAGTATGGCTAAATGCTTTTTTCAAAATTAAATATATCACTCCTTAGGTGGTAGTGGCCCCAAGTTCAGTAAAGTTGGAAAGATATTCACAGATTCGGGCTTCCAGCATCAATAACTCATCAGATATAGGTTGTCAAAACATAAACGGTGCCTCTTTCCCATTGTTGCAAGGCAGACAATGTGCTACAAGCCCAGTTTTATCAAAAGTAGCTGTCTTTCAAGCTACAGGAATAACATTGGTGTCTATGGAGTGAACAGGGTCCGTCTGCAATTTGCAAAACCGCTGCAACAGTAAAGAGAGACAAATATTCAATAACTTCACTCTTATACATTGTAGTGTCACTAAAATCACTGCAGCCTTCAACTGGCTCCTGTTGACAAAGTGTTTTAACAGAAATGTAAATGCTGTAATTTGATTCTTTTAATGAACCATGTAACTTGAATGGATGTGATGCTGGTGTGACCACAGTGCACACGTCTGATGTTGCTCACAGTGGTCCAAGGGACGCTCAGGGAGTTTGTGTGTTTGCTCACACTCAGGAAAAATTACATGGAACATTGGTTTGGAGTAATATTCTACTGTAAAATCTTCCAGTGTAAACCTAAAAGGTTGATCTGATGGTATATTCTACCCAACATCCTGGAACATTTACCTAAAAGGTTGGTTTAATGGTATATTCCCAGAAGAACCCTTGAACATCAGGCTTATTGGTATATTCCACCCAAAATACTTGTACATATACCAAGAAGTCAGTTTAAAGGAAATGTAGACCTAAAAGGATTGTTTAAAGGAATATTTAAACAATTACTTTCATTATTTAATAATCTGTTATCAGTCAGAACCCTGGCAAACTTATTTTCATCAGTTTTTTAGTGGAAGTCACAAATAAAGGAGCTCTTGGTTTTTATCGGCGTTACTGAGTGAAAAGCTGCTGTTTCAACACAGACATGTTCACATACATCCACAAACCTCTCAGCACTCAAACACCCACAGAGAGGCAGCCGGCTGGACCGAGGCTCGGTGGTGTCCTCAGACCCACGAGTCGGGGAGTCGGTGAACTTGTTGGTCCGGTTTGAAGGCCTCCATGTGGTCCAGTAGAAGTCCACGTAGTCGGTGTTGGCCTTGAACCACAGCAACTGGCCACCATCAGGTGGACCAGCTCATCCTCATAGGACTCCTCCTGTAGCCTTGAGGGAACCACAGGAACATTCAGTAGCTGTTGGAGCTCTTCCTGTCAGGCTCGTGGTAGAACGGCTCTGAAGAATCTTGTACTTGTCTTATCTGGAACAATCTAACAGCCTAAACTGTTAACAGCGGTGTAAAGAAGCAAACACAGGCATAGATTAGGACTCAAACTAGATTTATTTTAGAAAACAAATCAGCTTAGAGGCATTTGTTCACACATGTGGCTGAATAGGAGGCCGTCCAATCAGATTTGAGGTCTTCACTCTGTAGGTTGGTTGTTGGGTGAGACTCTTGGACCTCCATCAGCTGACGTGGATGTTTGATGGTCTTCCTCTCTAGTGCCAGATGATTCATCCATGAATTCAGCAGCTACAGACTGAAATGAAGCTCATGCTGCCGTTATTGAATTCCTGTTCCAGATCAAATGTTCAGAGCTCACCTTGAATGCATGTCGTCTGCTGTCTGATAGTTTTTCTCATTGTAGTCTTCAATAAAGTCTTTTTCCTCATGTCAGGATGTGGTGAGACTCTTTCTCAGTCTCTGCAGACGTCCCTCATTGTGCATCTCCAGAGAAGAAACAGAAAAACTGATCACTGCTTCAGCATCACAAACGCTCTCCAGCACTGAGAGTGTTTTAGGAATTCATTCATTGTGTTGTGAACTTTGAAGGAGCAGAAACTTTACAGCTGCCAAAGATATGAGCTCCAATTCTGGATGTTTTAGGAAATCAAGTTCATCAAATGAACACTTGATTTTTGCTGATAACTCTCATTAAATTACTGAAGAAATCTAACATAAAAACCTGTAAACTCTCAGGCAGCTTTTGTTAAAGTTTGTCTATAATTCTATCATGTTCTGGAACCAGGACTCTGCAGAAGTTCCTTCAATCAGATACTTGTGTGTTTCTATTTAAGGCCTCAGGTTTGAACCTACAGCAGAGGATTAGAAAGGAGTGATTTTAATATTTAAATCAGTCCAGTAAATGTTTGGTGTGAAAATTATTAAAATTTTGATTTAGATAGATTTGTGTCAAATAATATTGTAGAGTCTCACTTAAATATATCCAAATGAGTTCAGTGTATTTACATTTTATAGAATATTTGATTTCTTAGTCTCAATACTGTAGGGTCTGACCCTAAATATTATAATAATGATGTCAATTTAAATAATATTTTAGTGCAGAGTCATAAACTTTAATCAGCTAAACTTACATAATAAATATCACTGCACAATCTTAACCTGAACATTCATATTATTGAGGTAAATTTACATAAATCATGATATTCTAGAGTCTTAACTGGAATATTTCTAACATTAATCTTTTTGTATTGTGCTGATAAACAACAATAACCCGACTTTCAGATAATATTTGTTGTCTGTGACTGTGAGACTAAATTCCTCCACATTCTGGAACTGGACTGCATTTCCCAAAATGGAAACATGGACAGAATTTAACACTCATGTATCCATGGCAACGCTAACGTTTCTGCTTCTTACCAAAGTTCACAACACAAGTAAAGATTTTAATGTAAAACTTCAGGGATGACTGCTAACCATAAGTATTCTGATCAATACTTCATGATCAATATCAGGACAGATGTTACAACTCCAGCTGTTGCATTAGACTGCAGTTATTCACAGAGAAATTAAAACATCACATTCCTCATAAAAACTAGATGGGACTTTCATTAAATAAAGTGTTGGTGAATAAACAGTGTAAAAAGTGCGAAGCAGCTCCATTAAATCAGGAGATGTGAGACTTCCACAGCATGGATCACCATCTGCTGTGTTGATTCATAGCTGAATGTCAGAATGAACTGAGCTAGAAAAGCTGCTTTGAGCTGCAACATTACGGTCTGACAATCCAACACCATCACAGTTTTCATCTGGAAGGATTTACTTCTAAGTTCTAATTCAAGTTTCAGTTGGAGCACATTGCATTCACAAAGAAAAACAGTGAAACCTTCATAGCAACATTTAATAAACCTAAAGCTTCCCTGTTGGCACATTGGTGGAGTTTGTTCCTGAGCATCTGAACCTTAAATCCAGTGAGACGACCATCTTCAGTCAAGGCCAGTCAGAGAACTTCAAGACCTTCCATCAGCTGGACCAGATGTGGCATCATCTCCCTCTGAACATCTGGATGACAGGAGAAAAGACAGAAATACAATTTACTCACTTTCATCATTTTATAAAAGTAGCATGAACTCTATTAAAACTTGACAATATCAGTAATGGAAGTAAATGTTTTTATCTCGTGTTGAAGCTAAATTTAAAGTCAATTTTAATGACAGTTTATCCTGAGAGGAGTGAGAATGGAGCTTTTCTTTCCTTTTTAGAATATTCCCTCAAAATATTCTGTTTATTATTGGCTTTAGAAGCATTTTTCTTTATTTATTTTTAGATACCTCAGACTGATACACTTTGCTGGTTTGCAGATAATTTCATGTACAATGGCAATAAAGATCTTCTATTATAACATATTTTGCTAAAACAAGAACTGCAAACCTTCTCAACCATCTCTCAGGCTGCAAAATTCCAACTGTGACCAAGAATTATCTGATGTACTTCTTATAATCTTTACTGAACCATCCCTGGAATTAATAAAAATCTGTATATGGATATGATTTTCTCTGATGGGACCACTATGGAAGCCGTAGTAACAATTAACTATCCTTTGAAGGGAAAGATTGGGTCTTCTTCAGGGGGATAAAAAAAAAAGCTCTCCCTTAAAAAAAACTGCATACAATAAAGTAAATCTCTTCTGCACTGCACACATACTACACTTTTGTATAACTCTGGATGTCAGAGTAAAGGCAGACAGATCCATCGATCAGCCACAACATTCTGACCACTGACAGCTGAAGAGAACAACATCCATCATCTTGTTCTAATGCAACGTTCTGCTGGGAAACCTTGACATTCATGTGGACGTTTGACATGTACCACCACCTAAACACTGTAGGACAAACAACCCCCTAGTCTCCATGGCAACAGCAGTCCTTGATGCCAGCTGCCACCCTCAGCAGAACAAATTAAAACTGCTCAGGAGTGGTCCGAGGAACACGACAGAGCTAAGCTGTTCACCTGGGTTCCACACTCCCCACATCCAGATCTGATTGAGCATCTGTGGGATGGTCCAGGATCAGCCTGGTCTAGTAGGACCCACCCTGCAACCCACAGGATCCACAGAATCCACAGGACATCCCCAGAGGTCCTGATGAACCACTGGGTCAGAGGAGTTTTAGCAGCATAAAAGGACCAACACAGTATTAGTCAGGTGGTCAGAATGTTATACTGTTATATTGTCATGCTGATTATATGATCAGTAAATGTTACCATCAATTATAACGTCCACATTGATCAGGAAAAAAACAAAAACTATCAGTTCATTCAGAAACTGTGGGGTTAAACCTAAAAACACAGACCTCAACAGCAGTTTGTTTCAAAGCAGAACACCAGCCGGTTTTCACTAAAGAAGCTTTCAAAACAACAAAAAATGACAGTTTTGTTCTCATTAAGTTCAGAGTGAGCCAAAATAATGTACACACATCAGGAAAAGAAAAACTTTTATAAATATTTCATTTGTATAAGTACTTCTACACATATAGATACCTCTTTCTAAGTTTGATCAAATCACGATAACTCTGTGTCCTGTTCTACGATGTTTTCCCAACAGATGGCGCTACCCTCATGAATGGAGCATCAACAAGTGATGTCTACAACACAACAGAAATGTCTGGAAGCCAGTGGCCTCCACTTTGAGCACCTCTTGTAATTGTAGAGGCCAAAGATAACTTTTATTAATCTCGTGATGTCTGAATAAATTTGGTATTGAAATATTTATGCAAGTTTTTCTTTTCCTGATGTGTGTAAACATTATTTTGGCTGACTCTGTATAATGGGTTTCTGACAGGTCACCAGGCAACAACTTTTTATAATAATGACAAACATACCTGCATTCTACAGGAGTGATTTTCCTCATGTGCAGGTAAAGATGTGTGAGGAGCTTAGAGATGACAGGAGCAGGAGTCATCCTCACTAATTCAGCTTCCACCTAGAAACAGAAAGACCACAAACAAACACACTGATATGCTCTCAAACATTCAACCTCACAGCCTCAAAATATCTGTTTAGGAAGTGTTGTGTTTCTAAATTCTACTGAAAGCATTGACAGACATTCTCTTACAAGGTTGTGTAAAAAGCAGCCTGTCCTCTGAGCTACTGAGAAATTTTCCTGAACAAAGTTTCTACATGTAAATCAGCTCAACAGAAACTAAAGCCTCAGTCAGAGATAACAGATATAGCAAATTATAAACAACTTTCTTTGTTAACGCAGACTTTCTGCTTCAACCTCCCATAAAAAGGGGAGTTTAACTCGTCAGGTGACTGAAAATGAACGGCTTGTGCAGTTCTCGATCCAAAAGTAGGATGTTTCAACTCATGTTTTACTACAAATACAATTAATAAATACAATGGCTGGTTGTTAGTTTAGTCACTATTAATGTCATTTTATATACTGGATTGAACTTGAGAAGTGGAAGTGAGAAGGAATTTAATGAAATTATGGAGATTCAGAGAGGTAATGTTGCGCAATATTAAGCGTGGTTTAATTCAAAGCAGCTGAATGTTAAACTTCAGTGCAGCTGAACAGGTTTCAGTTAACCTTAAAGTAAAATAACTTTTTTAAAAGCTAAAAAACACAGCAGAGAAATACAGGTTGAGAAGGTCTTTCTAATAATGACGGACAACTGTGGCAGCAACTAACACAGGTGTTCAGCGGTAAGTTAGCCACCTGTGTTAATTAGCCCGCTAGCTAACTTAGCCGCTTAGCTAGCTAACGCGTCCGGACCAACTGCTCAAACACGACAAAACACAACTCTTCACAAGTCGCTGACTTAACGTACAACAAAACAACGCTACTGGTTAGAAGTATTTATCTTCTTACCGTGTTTTACTCCAAAAACAAGGTCAACAGCAGCCAGAGATGCTACCAGACGTGCCGACCATACATATACATAGACTAGATACGCTAGCGCGCTGTCTTCTATAGATCTATGGTCTGACCAATCACTGCTCTCTGGCTCCGAATGTTGTTGTCGTTTGGCTCCACACTTGCTGATGACCACTTCCGGTCTCAGAAAATGAAAAAACGGACTCTTTTTCGTTTCTGTCTCTTACTGATTTTACTTTCTTGTTATTCTAAATATGAAACGAAAATCAAAGCATTAAAAAAATCGTATATCCCTTTTTGATCATGAAAAGGAAAAACGCCTTATATTTCAATTTTAATTTTTGTATTTTAAAACGAAAATCAAATAACCACTCGTTTTTTGTTTTTCAGTTCCCGTTTCAGTACAGAAAATCCAATTACCAGATCCGTACGGACCCATCACACACACCTTTGACACACTTCCACACATTAGTTGAGGAGCCGCGAAAACCTGGTCGCGCCAAACTATTTTACATCTGGCGAAGCTCTCCAGCAAACTACAGCGTCGGATGAAGAGTCCAGGCACTCGTCTGGCCCGGATTCTGCCACCAGCGCGGATGAAGCCGATCTTATCGAAGGAATTGATCATTCCAGTGACATGTAAGTCTGTATTCATGAGAAGTTGTTTGTTTTGAGTTGGAGAAAAGTAAAGAAAGTATAATATACATGGAACGCCGCCGAAAGCATTCCGCGCAAAATACGCATCATTTTTACAAGTCATGTGCTGCGCACAGCTAACGTGCCACGTAACTTTTTCTGTGTGCAGCGTTTACAATGTTGGGAAGGAGGAGGAGGAGGAAGAGGAGAGAATGGAGGTCTCCTGCTGTCCTGGTACCCCAGCGAGAGGTAGAGGGACAGACCGTCCTCCAGCCAGGAGACGCTGCAGCAGCCGCTCCACCAGCGAGCGCTCCGGGCCAGAGGCGCTCCCTACAGCTGGCTGGAAAACTGAGAAGGAACCTGACAGCTTACCTTCTCTGCCATATTTCCTGCCGAAAAGGAGGCCAGGTGTCCAGCCACCTCTCAAAATTCCCCAGATCTCAATCCAGTTGCGCATCTGTGGGATGTGCTGAACAAACAAGTCCAATCCATGGAGGCCCCACCTCACAACTTGCAGGACCCAAAGGATCTGCTGCAAACATCTTGGTGCCAGATCTCACAGCACACCTTCAGGGGTCTAGTGGAGTCCATGCCTCTATGGGTCAGGGCAGCAAAAGGAGGACCAGTACAGTGTTAGGCAGGTGGTCATAATGTTATTCCTGATCGGTGTGTATGCCTCCATTGTATTTCATTGACTTGTCTTATCCCATCCATAATTTGTGCTTTTTTCTGCTTGTCATTTTTCCTATCATTATCACTCTGTTTGACAGAGCTCATTTACAATTTAGTATCCTGCTACTGGAGTCTCTACATCTTTTCTCTCTCTCAGAAAAATTGCCTACTGCGAGTTCTGCTGGAGTTTTCCCTTCCCAAGTTCTCTCTCAACGGGCAACTGTTGTGTCTCTCTATATAATACTGCAACATCTTGACTTTCCCATGTGTTCTAAACCGTGTTGAGATGATGGAAAGATGTTGTGCTCTGTAAATAACACTGAAGGTCGAATTGAATTGCTTGTGTACTCTGAGAACAAGAGCCTGAAAATTGTCCTGTGATGTGACCAGATTAGCACAGTGTGATTTTCAGGATATTGCTGGGATTTCGTGGTGATAAAAATCATTTAGCGGATTAATAAAGCTCAAGATGTCAACAACTAGCCCTGTTCATGTCGTAACTTTAATTTTCAAAATTTCCAACAGATTGATTCCATGTGTGTTTCTCTTTTGTTTGTCGTTCCAAAACGTCAGAAACTTTCATTACCTCTGCACTGTTCCCATGCCAACTGTTACACATTACCTCAGTGCAGATGCTATCCACTGAGCATCTAACATTCATGCAAGCACAGATGAAAAGATTGTGGTCCTGTAAAATATTCAAGCACAAGACACATAACCGAATTGTAATCAGGGCTTTAACTGGCTCAAAGTGCAACATGTGGAACACAACAGGACATGTGCCTTTAACTCATCACCTCTGTGTAGTTAAGGATTATCAAACACTCATGGAATCGAAAGAAAAGTTTCTGGTGAACATATATAGCACTTACAATGGCAAATCTTATTAATTGTTCATTAACGTGCATTATATGAGACAGGATTGTGTGAGAAACATGCAGCCACACAGAATAAAGCCTGTCTGCTTGCTCTCCTGTCTGTCCTGCTACATGTTGTGTGATTTTCCTTCGTAAGACATTTGCCATCATATGTTTTGCATTGAAAGAAAGTGTTCATGGGCATAGTTTGGAGGAATAAGAGGGAGAAAAGATGTCAAACGTGGACAAAGTGACAAAATAATCACCAGGAGTATTGTAAGCAGACAGCCTGTCCTCCTACAGTGTAGTATTGAACAGATGGTGTCCACTTAGTGCGCTGACAGCCTCATGCAGTCAATGTAAATTCTGGAGCTTTCATGTCATCAGAGCACTTTCACTGGCTGTCACGGTTTTTCCTCTCTGCTGAGCCACCACAATACATTCGAAAATGCCACAACAAGTCTCACAAATGTGACCTTTTATTTCTGTTAATCCTTTGGAAAATAGTTTAAAATTGCAGTGACTGCAGTCGCAACTAACCATTACATGCAGTTGACAGCTTCCGGCACGCCTCTCCTAGAACATGTGAGAAAAACATGAGAATCGGATTCTTCATAACTCCAGAAGTACGCGGGTGCCTGTTTTAATTTGTGAGGTTGGCTGCATACGATTATAAAATCACGCTTAACTTGACAGTGCTACCTGTGAGTGTTGCTGTGAGGTGAAGGTTTGCCTGAGAGCAGCAGACCACGGCAGCACCCAGAGTGCTGAAGTATGCATCATTAGCGCTATTCAGAAAAGGTTTGTTGGCAGCAGTGGGAACGTTATGCCTGTGCACTTTCACAACAATAACAATTTTTTCATATTGTTTGGATAGGAACAGAAATCTCCCAATAATATTATTTACCTCTTTGTATTCTACAGCATACACGTCTATTAGTGCTTCCAACACAAGTACCAGTTTGAGGAAAGCTATTTCCTGTTGCAGCATGATGGTGCCCTGGCAGAGAGCCATTAAAAATTAGTAGACTTGACCGGACAGCCCCAGGGTCCTGACCACAACCTCATCCAACATGTCTGGGATGAAGATAAAAGCTTATTTCCTGTGTCTGAGTGGAAGCAAACACCTGCAGCCAGGTTGTTCAAGCTTGTGGAAAGTGTTACCAGCAGAGACTCTTATAGCTGCAGATTAATATTCTTGATTCTGGAATGACACGTCTGTCTTCTCCCGATGAAGGCTGCATCTCTTTTCCTGTAATGATCAGCTGGGGAACAGTCTAAAAGTACAGTGTTGCACATTAAACATATGAGCTGTATCAAAAAAAGAGTTTTCTCAGTAAACTTCAGCTGCATTCACAGTATATTGTATATCTTAGACATATCAAAGTTGTGTCTATTTTGGGGATCTTACACGAACAAGAGTAGTTTTCAATAACATAAATACTGTATCTCTATACAGTCTCTATACAGTATAACGGTCGGTCTTGGTGATGACAGAGTCTGACATTCCTCTGCTGGATGGGTTACTGGTTTCACAGGAAAACAATGTCTTTGTCCAAAATCATCCTGTGTTCACAATGCAGTGCATTACAGTAACCGTCATGTTGTTTGTATGAATTCTCATTAATATTATCCATTATATAGTGCACCTAGGCAACAAGGTGAGGCTGCTCTAGCTTCTGCCCACAGTCCAGTGTCTAGAAAATGGATAGATAATGTGCCCAAAAAGTCAACAATGGCATGAAAACAGTAGCATCAAAAGACATCAAAAAGATGCCAACGAAGTACATCTCAACATTCTGCTTGCTACGGAGTGTGTTGAGTAAACAATGTGGTGATTTCCAAGGCAACCAATGTCTTATCTTGATACCAGTAGAGCACGTTGACCACAAGTTGCAAGGTTGGTGTTTCAACCCCCAGCCCCTCCATTTGCTCAAGTGTTCTTGAGCTAGCGTCTTGTATGGCAGCTGTACCACCACTGATGTGAGTGTATGAATGGACACATGAGAAACACATTGTAGAGTGCTTTGGAACCTAAAGTTTAAAAAGTGTTATGTAAATATGGATCTTTTGCTATTTACATAGATCATCCTCTTACCATAGCTCCATTTTTAGGTGTGAAGTGGGGAAACATAGCAGGCTATTATTTTTGTAAAGGAGCCATAAAAATCATAGTGTTTGTCCCAGTCATTTGTGCTGATAGCAGGTGTTTATCAAAAAATTCTATGTCATTTCAATTTTGGCACCGCTTCATGAATGGATCTTTTGTAATTTTTGCAGAGCTGTAATGAAGCAGGAACAATGACAGTAAGCTGTTAGATGAATGGCTGCAGGCAACAGGCAGCAAGCCAGAGATACTTAAAAAACAATCAAACTGGGTTCAAATCTACTAGTCAGATGGGGTCTTTCAGGGTGGAGTTAGTATGTTTGCTCTGTTTGGGTTTTGTCTGGGTGCTCTGGCTTCCTCCCACAGTCCATTTAAACCCTCTTCTTTTATATTACCTCTGGTGGTGTCGCACACCATTGGCCTTTAGGTCATGTGGGTTGTGGGGTTGGGAGGCCCTTAATTTGGACTTCTTCAGGTGTTTTCTAATGTGGCTTGATCAGATTGGGATCTGGAGGGTTTGGAGCCTTGTTCAGTGCTTTGGGCTTGTTCTCCAAGCCGCTCTTTAGCAGTTTTTGCGGTGTGCCAGGGGACATCGTTCTGCTGGAGGAGGCTGCTGGGGTTGAACACAGCTGCCGAGGAGGTATACTCGGTCGGTATACACTGTGTAGGTGTAAGTAACATCCACATTGCATTATAAAAAAAATATTGAATGTTGTACTCTTTAACTGAGTGGTTTTAATGTTGTGGCAGATCAGTGGATACATACAGTCAGCGCGTTTGGTCATAATGGAGAAGAAAGCAGATGATAATAATGCATCCAAACAAATCTGCAGGTATGTTTTTTAATGCTTTTATTTTACAAGAAAAATATGCTTTAAATTCATACAGCATTTGCTGCATCGGCTTTTACGTATAGCAAATAACGATTAATTATAGTGATTTAACTGAGTTTTGTACTGTGTTTAATGAGAATTTAAGTTAATTGTGTTCATTCATTAAAAAAGCTCCTTAATTTTTCTAGGTGGTTTCATGAGTTTATATTTACTCTAAATTATTTACATGTTGACTACTTAATTAATTAGCAATCATATCTTTGTTAACTGATGCAGCATCTATACTGGAGTGTGCAACAGAAGTGTGGACCAAAATATTGGATTTGCAATTAAACTAATGTCTAAATGAATATCCTCCAACAAACAACAGAGTAATCCTGTAGGTGACAATTATCTATCACAACATATTCACAGTGCAGCACAGCATGCTCTGATCTCCAAGCAGCAAACAATTAGAGAAAAATTAAAGAAGCATGAACAAATGAGCGTGGATAATATTGCTTGCAAAAACAATCACATTTGATGCGATGAAGCAGAACTAAATTAAACTGTGTCCCTCTGGATTTACTTTGTTGTCAGATGTCTGAAAAATGTTGACGTCAACTGAGGGAGTGTTGTGAATATTCCTGCTGTTGTTCAGGGTCGACCCACTGCTGCCATTCACATCAGGCCCCGGCGAGTCGTTCGTGTCTTCATATCTGATCCCAAAAAGACTGCAGATTTTCTTCAGCAACAGGTCGACACTCTCCTCCTCTTCCGAGGGCTGAGAAGGAAAGATAAGACTCAGAATCAATAAATTAAAAATAAATATTGGAGAGATGCTCTTGACACTACTCATTACTGAGGACAAATCATGTACGGACTGCTTTTGACTGCTGATCCTACTTAGTAAAAAAACAAATTCTTTTAGGCAGCGGGACATACAGACATCTCAAAATACTGAAGTGTATTCCAGGTATTGCAGTAACTGAGAAACACAACGCCCACACCAAGAATAACTACAAAGTAATTGTCTTTTCTCTGTGGCACTTGCTTTTGTGCTATGGCTCCTCAATAATAATGAGGGGAAATAGAGCCGGGTTGCTAAAATCCTGACACCTCTTTGTTTATGGATAACATTCAGAGCTTTCTAAAACCACTAAGCAAAATTTGGGATAAAAGCCACATTGTTTGAATGCAGATGATATTAATTAACACTGACAAATACGACTCGGGATGAAACCAAATTAACTGGAATTCCCTGCTGCTCTAGAGGCATTCCTTTGTTTTAACATTTTTCCAAATGGTTTTGCTCCGGGGTTTGATTCTGCTGATTGGTATTCTGCTGTGTTATTGAAGGCGATGTATTTCAGAGGAATCAGCACAATGTGTGTCAAACTTGTGATCGTCAGTGCAAGGCAAGAACTTTTTTAAAGCTGTCAAATGGTGGAGTCTGATTTGAGATTGCTGATGTGCTAACTGTTATGCTAACTGTTATGCTAACACATTTAGGTAATTAGCATGTGGCAGATTGATTGTCCATCTCACTCCCACAACTCACTTTTACTCCACTATGCTGGAATAGTGTTGCATGTGTGGATCAGTCTGAGCCACTTTGTTTTCCATTTTCATGGCTGGATATAAAAACTCTTTTAAAATTTTTTTTTACAGCACAAACACACAACAGAAATTCATCCATCCATTATCTATACACCGCTCAATCCTCATTAGGGTCGTGGGACACTGGAGTCTATCCTTGCTGACTTGGGGTGAAGGCAGAGATCTGGGGAATTTGGAGGTCAAGTTAACACCTTATAATCTTTGTGACATTTTTCCAACCACTCGTGAACTCTTTTTCGCAGTGTCGAAGGGCACACCATCCTGCCGAAAGACGCCATTGTTACTAGGGAATTTCAACAAAGGGGGGTTCTTTTTTTTTTTTTGCAACAATGTCTCTTTAAGACCTACCATTGTGCAAGTCCTCCAGGACATATTTCTACATTTTTACATATTATAGTTAAATTTTTTGGAATATTTTTATTTTCTTTAGATCAATATAACCCTCAGATCCTAAATTTTAATCATATGTATTGACTTGTGTCTTAACTGCTAGAATAAATTGCCTAAAAGTGCAATAAACCTAAAACAATGAAAATCGTTCTCATATATTTCAAAATACAGAAATTGTATAGCTGTATCTCTCAAATATGTAAATAAGTTGGACAATATCCTGTGGGCTCGTTTATGAGGATTTTTGTTATGTGCGCTTTATTGTGTATTTTTGTAAACCCTTCACTGCAATGAAAAAACGCTCTCAGACATGGTGAATGTGTGAAATGATAGTGTAACTCTCCAGATTTTATATGCAAAAAAAAGGATGTTCGATCTATCTTATCTGGTCTCAAATCTACCGCCATTCAAACATGAATTGCAATCGTAGCACGGGCACTACGCTGGGCTCTATTGGGGTAAGTATGTGGTATGTGTATAATGTGCATAAATGCCAGGACTCAAGGTTTTCCAGCGGAACATTTGCTAAATCGTCACACTGCTTCTGGTTTGCAATCTTCCCATAGTGCATCCGGCTGCCTTTCCCCCCCAGGTAGAGAACACACGTTTCCCGCCCATCCAACATGATTATAGATGTGGCCACTTTCTGCCATTGTTTCATGGATTATGTCTGATGCTCCTATGCATGACTCATAGACACTCTGAATGGTTTATGGCTACACAGCCTCACATGCAGAAAACTAAAAAAACACTGTATGTTCTGAAACGTTTCTATCACAGCAGCAATAAGGTTTTCAGCAATTTCTTCACAATTTCTTGCCTCTCTGCGTAGTCAGACCACACAGGGCGGCCTTCATGCCCCAAACTCTCATTAGTGAGCTTTGGTTGTTCGTGACCTTGTTGCTGGCTCACTGGTGGTGCTTCTGTGGATCACTTTGGAAAGTATTAACCACTGCACACTGGGAACGCCCAACGAGAAATGAGACCGACATTCTGCATGTTCAGAAAGATGAAAGAGCTAAAATGCTACATACATTCAGAGGTTCATATTCAGCAAAACAAAGGTATGACACCACTTTCTCTGTCTAAAGTAA
The DNA here is from genome assembly GCF_022539595.1 of Amphiprion ocellaris. Taxonomy (NCBI): domain Eukaryota; kingdom Metazoa; phylum Chordata; class Actinopteri; family Pomacentridae; genus Amphiprion; species Amphiprion ocellaris. The sequence continues at coordinate 17,933,735 of NC_072776.1, forward strand.
GAAGAATTTCAGATTTAATCTGACAGCGGGCCTCCACCAAACAAAACTGCAGCTGTGCCTCCCACACAATAGAGAGAAAAATGTGAGAAAGACATACTGATGTCAACATCCAGTAGCTTTTGTGTTGGTCCTGTTACCTTCAGCAGCAAACCGCTACAGTAATCATGTTCAAAGCTGTGTTTTTGTCCAACTTCTATTTACTTTCCTCTTAAAAAGCATTCTAGAAGTGTAAACTGCAAGAACTGATTAAAGAAATACAAAGTGACTGAGCAATTGTTTTGGGGGAAAAAAGATCAGTGCAGGATCTTAAAACACACACAAAATCAAGAAATCTGGTCAACTGTGCTGTGAAACTAATTTTTTTTTTCTGAAACAATACCAGCCTTGGATTTTGGAGGTCATTATAAGGCAGCTTGATATTCAATTGGGGACACATTTGTGAAATTATTTGTTTGTAGTCAAGCACCCATACAGCTGTGTGTGATTTACAGTCATTCTGCAGATGAACTGGTGATTAGAATTTGTAGATGTTGACTTTTCTTGACAGCTGCACTCAGTAATGCCAGTTAATTCTCAAACAGTGCTCGCAATAGCAAATGCGTCAGCAAGCAGCTGTTTTAGTTACAAACACAGCAGATGCAGATAATCATTCACATTTATGTGAAGACCTAATGTAGATTCAGTATTATTTCTCATGTTTGCTTTGATTGGTGTCCACATGCACCTGATGGAAATATATCTCTTTGGCTGCTAATTTATCTTCTATTGTACAAAAAAGAACCTAAAGCTGAGTGGTGCTGCAGAAGTGTATGTATTTTCATATGTCAACCATTAGTCTGTTTTTGCATTTACTTCACACACAATGAAAACTTTATGGTTCCTTATATTCCATATTGCTTTTGCTTGTGCATGAGAGCAGATAACAAATAAATAAAAAATATATGCATTTCTACAGTGTATAAGTCTGGAACAGGCAGCTACTGATTATTTTCATTGTATTGTATTGTATTTAAAGCACATAAAAAGTCTGAGAAGACAAAGTTTCCTGTACAGAGTTGACACATTCTGTCACAGTCAACTGATCGGATTAGAAGACAGCTTCTAACAGCTTTACCTTTCAGGCATGTAAGTAAATATTTTTCTTACAACTAAATAAATGTTAATTTATGCATTAACTTGACATTCAGTCTCATTTGAAATACTCCAATAATAGTTAAAGACCTGCATGTATGAGTGAAATGTTATTAAATGTACTCAAAATATCAAAAATAAAAGCAGGATTTCTAACAGAAAATGGCACATGTGATGGATATATTATTAAATATGAAAATATTGGATATTATTTTGTGAAAACAGTATTGTTTTCTACTGTTAACAACATTATGACCATTGAACAAAGGCCTATACCCTTAAATAATTAGATCAACAAGGATCAGACAGATCATATGTAGTAAATGAAGTTTTTTTTTTTTTCTGCTGTTATGATTGTGGTCATTTTCTGTTCGTGGATGGTTGTCTGAGAGGGTTTCAACATGGTGTATACACCCTGCAGCCATAATTAATGTGTTTGTATCTGCACAGAGTACATCAAGCATGTCAGGTATTGAACAGTGGACAGTGGGAATGTATGCTTGACTGATTTCACCTCAGTGGTGGATTCTAGCTTTTGTCACGACCGCCCTCAACTGACCTGGAACTAGCCTCCAGCTGTTACTCAAGAAGTTTATTCAAATTCAGTTCTAATTAAATTGACTTATTGCCTTGAAAATTTCAAGAAACAATGTTACCAAAGGATCAATGCAACTTATTTTGTCACTCGCTGCCCCTTGGATTGTGACTGGGATCTGCTAAGTTTGTTTTCAAGTGTACAATCAACTCAACACTGATCTTGTAGACAGAATTCTTGGGCAGTGGGATATTTGTCAAACAGCTAAGTATGACTCAAATCAGTGCATAAACACACACAGTTTACGCACTGTGCAGTGTATGTTTGCTGTAAACCGTTTAGAATTTGTATTTACTGTAAATGACTTTCTTAAAAAGTAATGATTTGCCACAAATCTTACCTTGTGATATATTTGCTCCTGGTTGAATGCAACAAGGATCACTGAAACGAGGAGATTGAGCACCACAAACGACATGAACACAATACAGGAACCGATGAGGAATCCACCGAGCACAGGCGAGTAGTTCAAGACCTAGAAAACAGCACATCAGTGAGGCATTTGGAACTAAAAACCAACCACATCAGAAAAGAGGGAATGAAAAAACCTTGATGACACAGATCTTGGTTATCTTCTGTTACACCAGAAAATCTCGACTCTGAACATTATGTGTTAAACAATGTTCCATCTTTGAACAGTAGAACACATCACCCACCTCATTATAGTTGAAGATGCCGATCTGCAAACTGATGATGGTCAGAACAGCATCCATTAGAGTTTTATAGGATGATATCTCCCAACCATAAATCACGTTGCACTAGAAAGATAATACGAACACAAGTCATCACAGGAACCATTGCAATCATTTCTGTCCGTCGGAACATTCAATTTTGATTAAGTGGACAATTTTGTCGATAATGGTGACTTCAATACTATTTTATGCGCTTCATTCCTATATTGTCCTTTAAACCACAGAAAATATAGCTTAAATTACAAGAATAAAAGTCAGAAATACATTAAAGGTGGCCTCCTACAGCACCGCAAATATCAAAATATCTTGGAATGCCAAGGTCAATGGTCAGGATACTCACTGCTATGGAATATGCCGCTAGCATGATCACAATGACCACAAGAAAATCAGATATGTCACTCCAGGCTCGCTGCAGTGTAGCAGTGATCATGTTCATCTTGGGGTTCAGTCTGAGCAGATGCCACATTTTGACAGTGGCGAGCAGGACCAGGAAGGCGATCAGATACTGAAGCAGTGAGTCCACGGTGGCTGTCTGGAGGAAGCTGACAAACCTACACAGGCAGTAAAGATGTCAGTCATATGAAGTGGAGCAATAAAATAACAACAAACAAAACAGCGTAATGATTACAGAGGCACCGGTAAGACTTGTTTTCAGTGCAGTATTCTGTATATTGGTCTCACTGGTCTTTATGGTTTTGGTAGTAGGTTATATCACGGTCCCCGAGCACGTTCCTCACGATGAAGACAGCCAAAGCACTCCAACTCAGGAGAATGATAGTCAGCTCCAGAAGATTCCACTTGTTCTTGAAGTAAGAGCACCGCTGCTGCTTCATTAATTTGCCCTTTGGAGGAAAACAAACAAGCTAATTGCTGCACATGACGTCACAGGAGCTGGTTTGTGTGCATGAGCAGTACGTTGAAAATTACACATGAAAAGGTGCACAAAAAAAAAAAAAAAAAAGGATTTGCATCGTTGGCCTGAATGTGAAGGTGTGAATAAAGTCATCCAGTAAATATTCAGAAAAATAATATTGTATTAAACTAGATGCTTTTACTTATACTGCTGTTTGGGTATATTTAGTATTTATGTAACCATCATATCAAATAAATAAACCTTTTACTCATGATTATGTCAGTTCATACCTTGTCAAATGTTTGCATCTCTTAATAAAACTAATGTAACATTATTTAATATGCATGATTTATGTGCAGTCCCTTGAAACTTTATTCAGGGGTGAACTTCAGATAGATGCACACATGCTTCTTGTATCACATCCTGTCAAGTACAATTATATAACATGTTTATTTAAGTGCACCCATGTATATCACCAGAACAAAGGTCACAAGAAACAACAGCAGGATGTTATTATCTAAAACATTACAAATAATGGTGACTATGTACGACCATAAAAGGACTCCAGAGAAACTGGAAAAATATCAGTACAATACGACTGAGTGCTTCATGTTGAAGGAAATTACAGAGAGAGGATTAATATTGTTACATCCACAAATGACCTTCTATTATGATACAAAAGAATAAACCTGAATAGCGTCTGACAGCTGCTCTGAGTCAGCTCTAAATTGGTTTCAGATTTACAGAAAAATCAGTTTCTGAAGTTTGATTTGTTGACCGTATGCACAGTGGCTTCATCAGCTCTTCAACCTCCGTCAGTCTCTGAATCTTAATAATCCTCTTGTCCAGTTCCTGTCACAGCAGCGAACAACAAGGGTGTGTTCTGGGAAACATTTAGCCACGAAATCAAAAATTAATAAAGCAAGCCGTGCCACGCTTATTCTACGTTTGTTAAGGCTTCAGTAAATACAGAAACCGCTGCTCGTCGCACTGGAAAAAATAATTTGAAATGATGTGTGGATGACAAGAACCAAGCAATTAGTAGTCACGCTAGGATTTACCTGCAGGAACATGTAATGGAGGATGAAAAGCAAATAAATGATCTCAGCAACCATAACGAAGATGTAAAGACCACCAGTCGACTGGTAGAGACGAACACTCTGCATCTGACTTTGGAACTGAAATGCTCCTGTAAAGCCAGTAAAAAAGAACTCGTTTTAAAAACACACAGGGCAGCATGGTTGCATTCATAAAGTGTGAAGGCATGAAAAGTGAAAAAAAAAGCAACCAAGGGCATGAAATAACGCTGTTTTTGCCAAAGCCACGTGCTCCTGAGAGTTATTTGTATTGCTACCTGTGTCAGTATTCAATGCTAATAAATGTCAAGAGGTTTTTCCAGCTTTAAAGGGCCTCATAGGCTGGAGAGGTAGAGACTACAGTCTGTGTTGTTGCTGTTTCAAGTAATTTTTTTATTTTTACTCACTGTTTGGTTAAATTTAGCACCAAAAGTACTTGATTAAGTTTACAAAAAAGGTCAATGTATGATTAAAACACAGCATTTTATGATCTTAATCAAATGTTACAAGGCTACAGTGATGACAGCGGAGGAGAACATTTGGTTCTCCACTCATTGTGTCTATTTCTGACATTCATGAATCTCTGGCACTACTGTAGATGTTAAAAATGACACTAAAGGGTACCCAAGGAGTTCACACGAGACACCAAGGAGTTCTGACAAATTAGCAGTATATGCCAGTTTGGGCAAGACCAAGCTCAAATAAACTCAGACTGCAGTCTAAATTCTACTGTTATATATTCAGCATGCTCCAGAATAGCACTCCTTACCGACAGCTGTGGTCTCCAGTAAGAGTGTGGCAACACAGAAGAGGTTCACATTTGCATTATAAACGGTGAACTCGACAAAGACGGCCCTTGTGTACATATCCAGCCATTTATTCCTGAACAGGTACTCAAGGGTGCTGTAGATGAAGAACACAAAGAATATTTTACCTGTACACCTTTGCTATCTTTTTTATTTCAACAGAGACATCTATTCTCAAATGGAAAACCTTACATCAGCCTAAATATAGTTTTACATGTGTATATTTCCAACTTTAATATATTAGTTGCTTAACTCTCCTGTTAGGTTCGATTCTCAGGAACAGTAATGATGTTAGTGGGTCATGTTTAATTATCCAGAAATGTCAGAAACCAAAAAATCCCATTAAACATCAGTTTTATGTCATTATTAACTCCATTACTAATCTTCTCTGTCAATATTTGGTGCAGTGGTGTTCTTTATCTCTCACAGATCATGGTTCAATGGGGATACTTCACTTATTTTTTATTAAAAATGCAGCTTTAAAAAAAAAGTACATTGAAAAGACCTACATATAAAATATAATAGTTTTACATGACATTGTTTTTTTTAAAAAAGTTATTTTAAATTTGGATTTTTTTCTTTTCATGTAGTGGTGTTGATACATTAACACAAGACATCTCTTCTGTTCAGGGTGGGTTTGCAATTTCATTTTATATGTTGATTACACCTATTAAGCCAAGCAGAAGAAGTTTCATACCAAAAAAATATCTTTTTAGATTTTTTTTCTTTTACTTTAAAATAGGTCAATTTGACCAACAACATAGCAGGAGGATTAAATAAATCTAAGGTTAAATGAATGTGCTTAACCCCCTGAGAATAACACAAACCCCGACGTGACAGAGAATATCTTTGGTACTCATGTTGACACATTTATTCCAGTTTGCTCATGTACATACCTGCTAGCGTTTTGTAAATCTGGACCGAGCTCCACAGAAAAGCCTCCTCCCCTGTAGATCACAGTCTTCCCCCAGAAAGAGGAAGACCTGAGCTGCGCCTGTGTCTGGTACTTCCATGGACTGGAGGTGCTTGTGGACATATTATCGCTTACAGAGTGATTCCAGCCGAGTTCATAGGAGCCCATGTCCTCCACCTCCCATGAATATGGAGCATGACAGTCTGGTACAAGCTTCAGCATGGAGTCAGCAATCTGACATGAGCTCTTCTGCACTCGCAACTGACGGAGACGGGCGTTACCCACCAACTTGGAGTTCCCATCTGTGATAAAACCTGGAAGACAGCATTTTATAAAATCCTATATGTTCCACATAGTTAGTATGTAGATCAGACCGGCTAAGATGTAGCCACTTACACTGAATGCAAACATGGAACCTGACAATTCCAGTAAAGTTCATTCAAACAAGATGACAGTGAGGACGGAAAAAAAACATATGAAGATGCAGATGGTGGAAAGATGCCAACATGCTAGTCTGTCTTTTCTGTCTTAAAGTTTAGCTTTTGATATCACCGTGGGCTGAGTGAAGACTACAGCTTTGGATACAACATGTAAAATACTACTGCACCGATATCTGAACAAGTTCACTGCTGTTTATAACGGACCTAGCAGCTGCCATAAGTAATTCAGATTATGGAGCTGCTCAGACTACACGGCAGGGACTAAAGGTTCTTACATGTCAGAATTATCTATATCTGTACCTCTTCTGACTTTGTACCTCTCAACCCGGCCGACCAGCAGCAGATAGGTCCCCCTATATGAGCCAGGTTCTGCTCAAGGTTTCTTCCTGTTAAAAGGGAGATTTTTCTTGCCACTGTTGCCTTAGGGCTTGCTCTGGGGGTTCAGGCCATATGGGTTCTGTAATTGTTGTAATTTGTATTTAGCGCTATATAAATAAAATTTAATTGAATTATCCTCTTAAATTAGTGAGACATCTTATGGGGTGTTTTCACCTCCATCAAACTGTGACCAAATTAAGGGCGGAATTTGAACTTAATGTGTATTGTGTGGAGAAACATGACAAAAATGCAGTAGCAAATACATTTAAATAAAAAAATATGCTTAAGAAAAATTATAGTTGATTGTAATGGTTCACAACATGTTGCAAAAAACATTATTTTAAAAAAATGGCCATACTGCAGTATATGTAAACACATACAGGTATGCGGTGAGAATACGGGATTGATAGAGTAACCTATCACCTGCAAATCATTCTGTCTGGAGTGAACCCATCTGAAAGACTTTCTGAAACTCCACTGAGAGTGAAATAATAAGGTGAAACTAAAAAGATGAGGCAACAAGACATGAGATGCTAAAAGCTTTTTGCTCCCTAGCTGTGGACTTGATTGCTGTTTAATTCCACAGCGTGAGAGCGAGAAGTCTTTTGTGGACGGCATTCAGGATTTAAACAGCTTTCACACCAACAGACTTTTGACACATGAGGACTTTGGTTTCACAAAAAAGTAAAAACATCAAAGTTGCTTTGGCACAAAGCTGACATAAATCTCCTGAATTAATCTGCATCACGGAACTAGGCAGCTTATTACATTTTTATGAATTAACAACAGAGAGTAAAGAGATGTTGGCAATATGTTTCCATCTCTGTGACTAAAAAAGCACAGTTCTGACTTTGTAGTGACAGAAGCAAAGCTCTGAGACGCATGTTCCAACCACATGAGTATACTGGTTCATCATCTGTTTAAATGAGACTTATTAAGGTTTGTCACATTCATGAGGATAAAAAAGAGTAAACTATTTTTCTTGTTTTCCCCCCTAAAATATTAGATCAAAAGTAGCCTTGCATAGAAAGACTCATCTCCACAATGCTGTGCTAGCACCTTCCATTACCCTACTGGTATTGGGGAAATTGCTTGACTTGTATTTATTTCTATAAATCAATTACAATCATCCTTGACTGTGTGAAGCCCAGGATGCAGCAATGGTGCCCCTGAACAATAGTGTCCAAGGGGTGGAATTGTTTTGGTGGAACATTTGCATATGAGGAGGCAAACACCGTCATTAAATTTGCTAACTGCCCAAAAGAATCAATCAGACCTAGTTCTAAATGTTCAGCAGACTTGGCTTTTTCAGTGCATAGATTGCTGCTTGGAGGTTCTTTTCTTTTCAAAACAGTAACTCACACCTTAACAGAGCATAGGGGAGTCCTGCACAAAGTAAGTGGAAATGGCAGACTTATACTGGCAGTCAACATCTGCAGTGCACTTGTCCTATCCAGTAGAGCAGTTTCTTGGATTATCCTTTACCTGGATAAACTCCATAGAGGTTCCGGAGCAGAGATTTGTTTGCCCACGCGAACACGTCCCCGACACTCATGCTGCTTGAGATCCCTGCACTGAAGCTTTTTCGAATGTGCTTGTTCAGGAGGAAAGCGTTGGGATCTCTCTGGCCGTATGCCACCAGTAGCAACATCCACAGGAACCCCATGTAGACTGAAACACAACACAAGCATACACATTACAGCACTCATAAATATGCAAAGCAATAACAGTGCGACAAAATAACTCCACAGAAAAATTAAAGAAAAATCCACCATATGAAATATTACTCTCTGCTCTGCCTGCCATCGGATAATTCTACCTCTAATAACAGATGTTCCAGTGTGGCCTGCAGGAAAGCCATTACCAGAAAGTGATTAAGGACAGAAATGCCTGCAATGGACGATTAGATTGACATTATTTACCTTGTCAACAAGATAGAACGAATTACTTTTCCTCTCAGACTGTAACAGGACAAGTTTTTGAAAAAATGGGACAGATTGGTTGTGTACATTACAGCTGTAAGTCCATCATCTGTTTAATGCGATGTTTTTTCTTCCATTTGTAGGCTGATATGAGCATTAGGAACATTACCATTTCACAGCCCAATCTTTAAGTTCTATTAAGTTTGGTGGTCTGCTGGGTAATATATTTTTAAAATAATCTTTTAATGGTCTTTGTATGCTTCTAGGTTTACATCAAGTTTCATTTCTGCCTTTTGTTGAAATTGTACGTTGCAGAGATCCCAATAAGTCCATGTCTTACACAACAATTTTAAAATAAAACCGTTTCAACATAAAACAGTCAGGCTTTCAGGGAAACATGTATTGACTTAAATAAATAAGCAGAATCAGATTCTCTTCTGCGAACCTCGTCCTTCCTGTGGATTTCCTGTTATTTTTCTGGTTAACTATGAAATTCTTTCAACTCCACTGATAATAAAAAAAAGAACATCTACTCACTCAGAATCTCCCTGAGGAGAGCAAAAGCTTTCTGTTCCAAAATCCTGTTCCTCCTCATCTTCTCAATGTCTGCAGGAGGAGGTGGTACATACAGTCCAGCATCCCGTCTGGTCATCTGTTGGTCTTTGCAGTCGCCTGTGGGTGAAGTTATTTGTTTGTCTGAACATTTTTTTTTCGAGAGTATATTTGGGGAGTATTTATTTTCTCCTGTATTTCTCTTACTTTTCACAAATGCCACATTTTGAAAATCTTCCTCATCAACTTTTTTTATTACAAGTGCAAAGAAGATGGCAATGCACAGCACCTGCAGTAAGAAGCATCAGCAGAAGTGAAGTCAAACATTTAGGAGGGTCATTGGTAAGGTTATTTAAGTCAGAGACAAATGTACATTGTCCCACCTTCAATGGCTGAATAAGGAGGAGACTCTGAAAAAAGGAGACAATCATGGAAACCAGCCAGCTAATGGAGCGTTCCTTCCCAAAATTCAACCCATAAAGCATCGTAAAATATCCTGACACAACACTGGTTCCAATCACTAGCAGCCAGCCGACAAAAATAAACCACCAGGGCAGCATTCCCTGACAGCAAACCCTTTTGTTCTGAATGCCATCATCATCAGAGATGTCTGCTGGACTGAGCCTGAAAGTGAAGAGTAACATAAATACACATTAGTTTAAAGTACATTTTAGCAATTCAGATTGAACTCTAAGGAGTGATGTCCATCTGTAAGTACAAATATTAGCCCTATATCTCCAGACTGTGTATTTTTAATGAACTGTTCAACATTTTGGTAATTTCTTTTTCAAAGCAGTACCTCTAACTTTTGTGCAGTATGAAGCTGCAGTCTAGATTCACTTAATGTCAAGACTGAAAGTGGATAAAGAGCTATCCTGGATCAGTAAAAAGTTAGCCAAATGCACCTTTCATTACCTCTACCTGTCAGAAATGTAATTGTAATTGTAATGTAATTTTTTACTTTTTTTTCCTCTTTTTTGTAAATTGCTAAAAGGACAAATTGTGGTCTTACAGAGGCGTACACTATTAATTTCACTAATAGCACAGTAATCATTTCTTGATAAACAGCTGCCAAGGGCAGGAATCTGTCATTCTGAGGTTTCCAAGAGGTCACTGCACCAAGTCAAGGAAGAGTTAAAGCACCACGGATCACCAAGACGTTGGGTGTGTTGATATTAAATAAAGAAATTTTAACTTCTGACCTAGAAAAATTCAGAAATGCTGGCACCCCTGTAGTTGAGCAGGTTGAGCAGGCGACCCATAAACAGGGGCTATAGTCCCCCGACACATGACCATTTCCTGCATGTCTTTCCCTCACTCATCTCCCTATGATCCCTGTCTCTCTCTTCACTTTGAGCTATAATAAAGGCTAAAATCATAACTGAAAAAAAAAACATCTCAGAAATGCTGTCAGGAAAATTTTTAAAACCTCATAAAGACTCAGGCAAACTGCTTTCCCTTGCTTCTAGTCTTTGTGCTATTCATTCCTTGACTGTGGAGAAATATGCCTTTTTCTGAAAATTCAAAAATATTCTTAAATTACTGCCCATTATTTCCCAAATCTATTGCCCAACCAGCAAGCAGATGTCAGTCATTTTGGCACTCAGAGGAAACCAGTTTGTACTGACTTGAAACTTATGCGACACAGGAAATCTATCCAATTTGAAAACTCATTTTTAAAGTTACAGTAGTGTTGATTATAGCTGTGGCCAGGGAAAATTTAATTGTAGCTCATAAACTGTGACTAGAAAACATTTTCTTAAAGGTTTAATCAAAAACTGGCAAAAAAAAAAAAAAATACAAAAACAAAATAAACACAGTCAATGCATTTTTCATTTTGTAGTACCATCAAATGATTTGGTGCTCTGGCATACATGCTAGTTAAATATACACAATTTGTAGATAACCCATGCATATCCAACAGTGTGGTGCTTTAAAATGAAGGATTTTGCTACTTGTTGTTGATAAGGTCATCCTGGACGACAGAGTTGGATGTGAAAAGTTGCTCTTCAAGGACGCCCTTCAGGGCCTGGACCTGCTGCAGCGCCTGGCTGTAGCTGTGTGGGCTGGGAAAGCTGGAGAGACTCTGCAGACTCAGCTCAATGTGACACAGTTGCCTGTACAGATACTGGATTTTGTTGCTCTTCTTTTGAATCCCCTTCTCGGTTTGTGCAGGGTGCACAGACGCGCTGCTTTCTGAAAATGTACATAGGTTTTCAGTATACAATTGATTAGTGACTGTTTTAAAGAAGTAAGGTAAATGCTGTGGTGCGTTCAGGCTTGGAGTAAAGTGGATTTTGACATTTGGGACCATTACGCAGTCTGTTTTATTTTTCCCTAACAGCAGATGAACCACCTGAGTCAGTTATATGATGAGTAGCTACAGATGCAGCAGGTTTGTCTGTGGGAATGCACAGATGCATCTTTGCATTAATTAAAGAAGCGCTGAGTGAATCCACATCCGACTGCCTGTTTCCGGCAAACTTTTATACAATAGCCCGCCACTGAAACTTTGCATTTTGCCTAAACACACAGTGAATTATATCAAACTGTATGTGATACAGAAACCCTCTGCATTGAGTATTAGCTTCATTAAAAAACACTACCCTGCTCAGTTGAGTGAAGCAGAAAAAGGAATTACTCCCATCAAAGCTCTACTATAAGACTGCTGTTCCCAACACAGGCAACTGTATCCACTATCCACAGCAGAACACACCTGGTAGTTGAGGCTGTGTCTTTGCCTGGACGTTGTCACTGCTTTTGTTATTCTGTTTGATGAAGTCTTCCATCACAGGAAGGATAGCATTGATGTCAATCTGTTGTTCAGGCTTGAAGTCGGACTCTGTGCACGGGATGTTGCTTTTTACATTCTTAGAGAGTGTATGGGCAATCCTTGTGATATCCTAGGAAATAAAAGTGTTTTTTCTAAATACAAATATGAAATTGCATACAATGTAACATGGTGCAATAACCATGACTGAGTTTAGCAGCCCTTTAATATTCAGCACAACATGTAACTAGGCATCGAGCACACAGCAGCCTCCAGCACTGACCTTAATGATGGTGTCTAAAGTGTCATTGGCATTCATGTTGGGGGTAGCAGCATGTGAGGATAACTTCTGCGTACTGCTGTCCTGCTCAAGGGCTTTTGGTTTCTTCGTTTGGCGGCGGCAACAAGACATCTCCCGTGGACGAGTGTTTCTGAAGATACTGACTATGAGGATGTTCACTGGAAACATAATGAGGGAACTCTGAACTCCAATCATGAACTGCTGCCAGGTAAATTCAAAGTGACCTGAAACACAGTGAGGTGAATTAGATAAGGGGCCTTGTTCGTAAGAGTAAATTGAACTGTAATGAAAATGTGGCGTACCAAGGTCCATAGTCTGCTCCGATGGGTCTGTTGGGATCCCATAAAACATGATGCTGGTCAGCATCGTACAGAGCAGCAAGGAGAAGCAGCAGGACACTCTCTGTACACGTGTGAAGGTGCTGCTTACTGGTCGATTGACCACAGAGAACCAGAGGTGTCCGTCACTGAAATCCTTTGTTGTCTTCATGAAGAACAAATTACTGGAAGACAAAAGCCAAACTGTGAAATGAATACATTTTAAACCTACATAAACTGCCAGTTAGTGATGGATTACCATCTCATTTTAATCTCTTTTCTGTTGCAATAAAACCTTGGTGTACCTGTAGGTATTTAACATTTGAGGAATAAAAGAAAAAGCCATAAATCCTCAGTAAATCACCAGCTCAGTGTGTAGGATGAACATCCAGGGACTTAACTGGGATGAGAGGACAGTGACAGTTTTTATTGTACTTAATTGTTTTTCTGAAATCCTGTTGACTTAAATTCTTAATTGGTCTGCAGCCCAATATAAAACCTTGAAAAACCAAACAAACAAACAAAAACATGTACACAGTGTAGTTGTCATACCTCTGGGAGTGTATTACAGTGCATGTATTTAACAACTGGTTAGCACTTTTGCTTTGCAGCTAGAAGATCTCCTGTTCGCGTCTTTCTGCATGGAGTTTGCATATTGTCCCTTTGCATGCGTGGGTTTTCTCCAGCTTCCTCCCACAGTCCAAAGACATGCTGAGGTTAATTGGTAACTTTCAACTGTCCATAGTTGTGAATGTGAGTGTAACTGTTTGTCTGTACATGTAGCCCTGTGATAGACTGGTGACCTGTCCAGGGTGTCCTCTGCCTTCACCCTAAGTCAACCTAATGAGGACTAAGCGGTGTTTAGATAATGGGTGGAGGGATATCTCTACCAGAATGTGAACAGCAGGAAATGAGCTCTACTGAAAATATAATCTATGAAATTTTGACAAATTATCTGAAAATATTGACAATATGATGTTTTGCAATGCATTTCTTTTCTTCTCTATCCTCATCATGAATCATGTGTAAAGGGAGGCCATTATTGTGTGCTGTCTTTGCCAGTATCAATAAAACATAGTAGTGCAATATCATAAACTTTTCCCACTTAAGCATGAAAATCTGAAAAGAAAACTCTTGATAGCAACCACTGTAACACACTCCGGAAGAACAAACCTAACCCTGGCTATGGGAGCATTCATCTTTCATCTCTTTTCTTGTTTTTCTTGTTGATGTGATTAGAAATGATGATAAATAAAAGCTAAATCAAGCACTTTATAAATGTTGTGTCTGTCGTTTCTGACAATGAAAAAATAGGATTCTCCTGAAAGCCTTGGGAACTTTGCAAAGTGGTCATCACACATGAAGAAAAAGGAAAGACATCTTTTGAGATGAGGAAAAACCTGCTGGGGAATAAAACACACACTACTAATGATGTGTTGCTTATTATTTTGCGCAGGATTGACACCACAGACAACTACTTTGCATGGATGTTTATATTTTTTTCCATTTATCTCACAGGAAATCTTTTGCATTGCCACATTCACTTATCACTATGTAACTGTACAGCTGCTATACTCATGAAACAGGATGCATATGTGTCGGGACATTTTTGAGATGCTGATAGCCTCATGCACCTGTGAGTGGGGGTCATTTGAGAACCACTTCCCACCTGCTGGGGAGACTTCCAGCTTGCTTTACTTTTTACAGCCAGCCTGAAATCCAAACCAGTTATTACATCTCATTTGCATTTGATCGGTGTTCTCATTATTCAAATTCAAATAAAAAAAACTGAGTCTGGGTTTCACATTTGGCTTTTAGATTTCAACAGTGCGTCTGTGTGCGTAATTTTGCCAGCCAAAGTGCCTCCATGTTTCTACCTTACCTGAACCTCTTTAGATCCTCCTCTGTAGAAGCGGGAAAAACTTTATCAAGGCAACAATCCTCCATGTCTATTGCCAGCCACGAATTGCAAAGAAAATGCCATTTCTGTTCTGTCTGGAAATCCTGCACGATGACATTTCCCACATACCTGAGAAAAACCAAACAGCTTGTGAGCATTAAAAATGACCTTTACTCCTGTTAGCAAGTGTCAAAGCTAATATTAACACTGCAGCTGACATTCAAAGAAGTCACACTAAAATGACAACTAAATAGTATTTGATTATGTTCTCCTAAAAAGAACCGTAATCATACTTACACTGACCTCTGCAGTGGCAGTGTAAGTCCTAAATACAGCATGTTTCAAATGAGGTGGAAAGTATATGCTTCAAAGCCCTACCAGGAAGGATGGCTCCCTGAGTTGTTGTGCCACAGTCTGAGGCTCTGCAGGTCTCCCAGGCAGAAAGGTGTAGTTATCAGGAACATGTCCACCCCACCTCTTTCAAACACAGGTTTCTTTGGATCTGTCAGGTGGTGGGGCTCACTGTTTCCCTCTGCACCCAGCAGAGTCACCGTTACCTGGAACAGTTCAATACTCAGCATGTTAACATCTACTTTACTTCTAAGTATAAGATGAATGGTAGGCTGGGGTGGGCACTGGTTTAACCCTCTGAGACTTCAAGTGGTTACTGAGCGTTCTTTGCTCCCATCACATTTTTATGTGCTGTGGGCTTGTTTTATGCAATATAACGTCCTGTTCCTCTATGGAAACAGCATAACCATGGCTAGATGCAAAGAGCAGTATAACAACATTATAATGCCTTAAATCCATAAAAAAGTTGAATTTCTTTGATTATTTATTTTGCAAATAATAAAAAATAACATGTGTAGCATGTTTCCAAGTTCTACATACTATAGATACTTTACTATATACTATAGATACAAACAATAAATATCTTATTTTACTACATAATATTTTACTTACTATCTATATTTTACTATTTACACTTTTAATGGGTTTTAATACTTGTCTCCAACTTGCTCTGCATAAACACACCTTGCAGCTCAACCGCTTGCAGAATTTTTGTCACGTGACTGTTGGCTGCAACTGAGTCACTAATGGCTTCTTGGTTGCAAGAAGAGGCACACAATTTTTAGATTTTTACAGAATCTGGTAAGTATACACTACTGTCCAAAAGTTTGGGGTCACTTACAAATATCTTTGTTTTTGAAAACCAAACTTTTTTTTAAATGAAGATAACATTAAATGAATCAGAAATACAGTCTAGACATTGTTAATGTGGTAAATGACTATTCCAGCTGGAAACAGCTGATTTTTAATGGAATATCTCCATAGAGGTACAGAGGAACATTTCCAGCAACCATCACTCCTGTGTTCTAATGCTACATTGTGTTAGCTAATGGTGTTGAAAGGCTAACTGATGATTAGAAAACCCTTGTGCAATTATGTTAACACATGAATACAAGTGTGAGTTTTCATGGAAAACATGAAATTGCCTGGGCGACCCCAAACTTTTGAATGGTAGTGTGTATGCTTTATTTTCTTTGGTCAGGAGTGCCCAGAGAAAACCCACTCATGCACAGGGAGAACATGCACATTCCACGCAGAAAGATCGCGAAAAGGCTGAGATGCGAACCAGGAATCTTCTAGCTGCAAGGCAGCAGTGCTAACCACTGAGACACTGTGCAGCCCTCTGATGCAAAATGAATCACGAAATGCCACATTTAAAGCTTTAATGCTTGAAGCTTTAGCTGATTAAAAAAAAAGACCGAAACGTAAATGTGTCTATTTATAACTAAAGCTTTAGCAGCAGATTTTGTTTTTGCCACATAATTAGAAGCATAATAAGCAGAATACACAGCAGTGGCATAGAGTATTATGATATAATTCTTTGTTTTAAGCCCTCTTTTTCACCACCTTACATGAGTTCAACATTTACTGTCCTTTGAGTCCTGCTTTTACTCTCTACCAACCATTTCTGTCTCTCTGGTTGTTAAATGCTTCATCGTGATTACCAGCTGCTGACATATAAGTTAAACAGCTGTTGAAAACCAGAGTGGACAGATAATTTATTTAACAAAAGCTATGCAGAGCTGAAGAACTGAAGCAATGAGCCAAACCAATAAGTAGCTGATAATTAGCCATCTGTTTGTCAGTGAAAGATTTTAGTGAAAAAGATAAATGAAGCAGTCTGTCAGTTCAGAATGACTGACATTAGTGGATTGATACACTTAACATTTCACAATTGCTGCATTATTTACAGCTGTGTCCAGTAACATCATTTCATACTAATGCATTTGCACAGCATGGACATTATAAACACTTCTATTACTGTTATGTGCTGATTCACAGTTTCATTGACCACACTGACCTCCTACTCATGTAGCACATTTAATATTGTTGATTTGTATTCATCAGATGCTTATTGAGGAGGGATGAACCCTCTCAGAATCCTGAACGCTGGTGGCTGATGATTTTAGAGCTTCAGTAAAGACTTTCATGCCAAATCTAACATTTAACTATTTGTTATGCGTGACTCTGACGAAATATATTTACCTGAGAGGAAGTGGAAGCTCCAACGCGATGCCCAGTGCAGACACTCAGCAGGTAGCGGTACTCGTCCATGGGGTCATTGTCGGCCAGCACTGTTACCTTCACCTGTAAACAACCACAAAATATGATATAAAGTTGAAAAAAAATAGAGGCACATTTGCTTCAAATGGAACAACAAAGAAAATGTATTTGTTTAGGGAATCTTGAAGAGTTCAATGGACATAAAAAAAAAGAAAATAATCTTCCTAATCAAAACTTGGTGTGTAAATTGTTACTCCGCCAAAAATGCAGAGCCTCAGTGGAGTTATGTGACGATCGGCGTTGGTTTGTCTGTCTGTCTGTCTGTCTGTCTGTTTGTCTGTCTGTTAGCAACATTACTCAAAAACGGACAAACGGATTTGGATGAAATTTTCAGGGAAGGTCAGAAATGACACAAGGACCAATTAATTAGATTTTGGCAATGATGTGGCTAATAGTCTGGATCCACAGATTTGTTAAAGATTTCAGTATCATTACCAGATAGCGGCACAGCATCACTGTAACTGACTACAAGTGAACACTACGTCAACTGCATGCTGAAGATCACATATATACAATCCTAATAAAAATCAGCCATTGCAGACTTATCAGGACTTATCCGTTGGAAATGATGCAAGGAACGACTGATTAAATTGTGGGGGTGTTTCTGAGTCCCATCAATTCCCGCTGCCTGCTACATATTTAGGTCACACAATTCAGTATCCATACATAACGTACACATGCATAACACATGCCTGTGCTCAGAGCAAGATCATTTTGTTTGTGGGTACATCTACATTAAATGGCCACATTCTATGGTGCTGCCATTTGTGCCAGGACTTTTTTCAAGATTTCAGCAGTAGAAAATCATACGACTGAGCAGCCTTGGTGGAGAACTGCGCTCTCTGAGTGCTTTTCTTGTTCACAATGCACACAAAGATGAGAAATAAGTTACAAGAGCCTGTTATTGCTGTTGCTATTGCTTTTTTACTATTTTTTTTTTCATTTTCAAACTTGTCCTGAATCCAGAAAAGGCTTTATCCAACACATGTGCAGTAGACTTGTAAACAGATGTTCATGTGTAAAGTCGGAGCTCCCCTGCTTCTCTTAAGATGTTTATTGTCACTTCCCTTTGTGCTGTACCTTGGCTGTGTCTTGGATGTCTTTTCGTCGTGCCCAAACAACCACTAAGAGATAAGTCACAAAGAGTGCCCCCACAAAGCACACAACCACAGGATTCTCAGCGAAGGTTGCAAAGAGCTCAGCAGTGCGTGATGGGTCGACGAGGTTGGGAGTGACGAAGAATGAGCTCCCAAAGAAGGTGAGGTGGTTGCAGAGGCACTGGGTGGCTGAATGTGTGGTGTTGACCCCAACCTTGAAAGACAACAACCTTTATTGTCATTAAGGATTAGACAACATGTTCTGCATGAAAGGTAGAATAAATGACTGTACTTACTCTACACCCGTGATCGTACCACGCAGATAGTGACTCATTCCAGTATTTACATGAGGCCGTGATGGAGGTAATCGATAAACTGGCATTGATCGATTTAATACCTGGACCCACAATTGGCCTCACCACAAGATAGTGTGTTCCAGTGTGTCCCTTTAAACTCTCAGGGCTGAGTAGCCACGTGTACCTCTCCTCTGTGTCAGACACACAAATACTCAAGCTATGAATTGAAAACTGACTTTGAAACGCATTAGAGAAAATATCCTGACTCCACTGCTAAGCAATGACACTCATTACCTTTTGTAGTTCCCTCCTGGGGCATCTGTGTCATCGCTACATGGTTCGCCTCAGTGGGGTACTCCATATAACCAAGAAACACTTTGAAAGGCAAAGGCTCCATTGAAGGTACCATCTTGAAAAGGCATAGACGTAGTTACAGCAAAAGTCCCAGCAGTGCATATGCAGAAACATGTAAATATATATAACCTTATGTTCCACATTCATGTCCTGTATGTTCTGATCATTTTATAAATTCTTTACCTCTGTGACAAGATCAAATATGAAATATGAAATAATATAACATAATTAATTTAAACGATATAATTATTTTTGCAGTAACAAATAGGAGATATTTTATAACATTTGCAATATTAGAGGTTGTACTAATAGTATTATTAATTTTCCCCATAGGAAGACTTTTCTTTTATTGGGTAAGCAGTCATAGCATTCCCATCACCCTTAGCTGTTGTTTCTGCTAACGTCACACTTGCAAACCCAGAACAGAATTTTATCAAAAGCATGTTTACATGCTAAAGTGACCTTGTTGCTCAAGTACAGCCTCACAGATCTGCTGTTTAGCTGTAGATGTTTTGTTCAACTATTTATCACACATTCACTCTCAGCAGCCGACATAACAACCTGCCACCGCACCTTCAACACCAGAGTGGTGTTCCCTGAAGGGACGTCTATGACCGTTGTGCTGTAGTTCCCCAGGTACAGAACTGAAGTGTTCACCTGCTCTCCTGCAGGCCTTGGCAGCAAAATCTGTGTGTCAGGAAAATGCCAGAAAACAGATCCAGATATTGATTTACACAGAGCATACAAATGGAGAAAGATTCTTGATAATTTAGCACTTTCTGATTAGTGAAATATTTAAAATGCAGGGAGACTATTAATCAGTGTGCTTTCTACTGTCCCCAGTTAGAAATTTTACTATGATTTAGTCTTTAATAATTATTATATTGAAGTATTTTTTTCATGAATCTTGTTTTTTATGGTGGGAATTATTATCATAGATATAGACAATTATGATTCCTCTGTTTTAATGTATGCAGATAGTTGCAACAAAACATGTACTGATGAATAATAGTATAATGGATTGATCTTTATTATACAGTCTTTTTTTTTTTTTGGAAGAGCAGGTAGCACAAGTGGTGCACATGAATGTAGGATGAGTAAATATTTCTTTTTATGCATTACATTCTGTTGTGATGTGGACTCAACATTATCTCCTTCAGTCCTCTTTAAAGTCAGAGCTCTCCTCATTGTGGAGTGAAAAACATGGTGTTTCGTTTTCCAAAGTATTTCAAAGAGAAAGGTGTGCATACCTGTTGCTATGGTACCAGAACAAATTGATTGATGTAAAAACTATAAAAGAATGTGTGAACTATTTCCCATTCTTATCAATGTTTCATCAATATTTGCACTGCATCAGATTAGAAGTTGTATAAATATTTTAAAGATTAACACTTTAACATGCCTGAGTTTTGGGTGTGAATCACTTGTGTTTAATCACACTTTGACAGTGTGACTCTACTCCAGTTAGAAAAGGCAGATCAAGTGCCACTGGCTGCAGTATTAATGCTAATTAAACATAAATGTAGCCTTAAACCAAATTTGTTGTACTTACTATATTTTTAATATCAAAAGATGGTAAAAAGTTCAGATTACTACACTATCAGTCCACTTTACTTGGTCGTATCTTGTTTGCATTTCACAGAATGATCCTTCTTGTTTGTCAACTGGTTGAAAATGAAATCTGCTGTCGGTAAAATAAAGCATGTGCCCCCACATTAAATATGTTCCTTCCAGAATAAAACAAACTTCGGGTGTAGCAGTCATATGGCACGTACCTCAATATCCTCACTTAAGTTCTCCACATGGATACCAGACCCATTTTTTGTTGTGAGTGAAAGATCGCCAACTACGCCACTGACGTTTCCGCCTTCATTTAAAGGAAACGGGACTTTGTCTAAACTCAGCATCTGTAAGTGCAGATAGAGACCAAAGTATCTTCAAACCCTATAGTGAGCCTGACACTTCAGACTACTTAGAAATACCTAGATCTAACACCCATACCACCTACGGTTGTGCGCATATACAGAACAGACAGACACACAGACTCACATTAACACCCTAACTGACTTACTCGCACATCCACTGGTTCTTCTGAAACAAATGTTTCTGATGGTAGTGCAGGGAGAGAAAATGCTGAGCAGATAGAGTTGGGAATATTTATAGGTTGTGTGTGCAATTCTTTTGGTGTCCGTCTGCGGGAAAAGATAAACACATATATTAAACCTGTGCTTCTGTTAAATTTTAATTTGTGCACTCAGTTCAGTTGTTATGAGGCCATTAAATGGCCATTATCACCGTACATCATTCACATGAACTTCATCTGCCTTCTAGTAGGCTCAGTAGGAGTGCTTTTAGTTGTCGTGGAGGAACATTTACAGCAGGAAGGTGTACATTGTTATTAAAATGGATAATCCACTGAAAAAACCAAGCAGGACTGCCTTATTGCATGATAAAAATCCTTGGCAAAACTTAATATTTTCAGTGTGGTAGGTTGCTGCCTGGATGTTGTTGTTGTTGTAAATCATTTAAAAGAGCTTGTTTAATCTATAAGGCCATGAATGGGATGGCCCCACTGCCCCTGGGGGATTTTATCAAAAAGAAAAATGCTACTACTAGTACAAGGTCAGTCACCAGGGGTGAATGAAATAAGTTTTAGAAAGTCCTCCTTTGCACAGAATGCCTTGTCTATTAAAGGTTGTACAAACTGGAATATTGTACCTATAGCTACCAGAGAAAGCTTCGCCTTTGTCAGTTTTAAGAGACAGTATAAGGCATGACTGATTCACAATCAAACATGTAAACACTAAGAAAATCAGGCACTTTATAATCAGGCACTTTTACTATAAGCATTTTACGGCAGGCTCTGCCAAGAAATCGCTTTGCTAAACGATAGCATTTTAGAGCATGTTTAACCCAGTCAGAATTAATTTATCATCATTGTATTTGTTTTGCTATATTGTTTTTGTACGTCTGTAACCCTGTATGCTTTCCTTTTATGTACCCTTTGGACAACGGATGGAAATAAGCCTCGTGTCCAATCCAGCTTATTTACTACAACCTTATGCAAACTACTCTGAGACTGTATGTTCATTAATATGCACTGTCCCATTCAAATAAATAAAGAAAATAAAATCAAATGAAATCCAGTTGTGAAGAAAACTGCAAAAGGCAGATAGCAGGGTGCCCCAGTAGCTCAACTGGTAAGCTGGATACCCATAACCAGGGGCTGCAGGTCCTTCCCACACTCTTCTCCCAACATTTCCTGTCTCTCTCTCCACTGTCCTATATAATAAAGGCCAAAAAAAAGACAGCAGGAGAGTGGAACCCTAACCCTATAACTGCAGCCTCCATCCAGTGAGTCCAACAAGAGTGTTAACATCTATTCTGATCAGAGGCAAACAGAAAGTAACCCCAAAAAATAAGATGCTGTGTGAAGAAGTGCATATACAAACTCAGGTGGAGTTGTCATTCTGGAAAAGTACAAAAAAGAACTTGATTAAATGACGGGGTGTATTTTAATCCAAACCCTGATCCTTCTCTAACCCTAACCAAGTAGTTTCGGTGGCTAACCTTAACCAAACACCAACTGAAGATCCAAATGAAAGGTAAAGTTAAAAAAAAATAAATAAATGAAAAAGACTTAAGCTGTAAAAATTAACTACAATTATAGTCTGTGATGTAACTCTGCCCCAAGTTTCTTAGATGAAAGGCTGCCCTTCCTTCATCCAACCTCCAAGTGTAGACTTTTTTACCTCTATGAGTACAAAGTTGTAGCTCCATCGTGTTTAATGAGAGGATAACGAAATTTCATTAAATACAGTAACAATGTCTGGTAAATATAATGCTGCAGCCATAAGGTTAATATAGCACAGCATAAATACATGAGACAGAAACTTACTTGCCTAGCTTTACCAAAAGGTAAAACAATCTATGAGGTTGCCAAGACTTCAGTGGGGCTTCCAAGAGGTCACTGCTGCTATCGTAAAGAAATAGTTTGCCACATATGATCATGTTTTTAGATATAATGTGTTAATAAGGGAACTTTAGTAGCGCTGATGGCTGCTTTTGTCAACAACTGCTAAACTCATTTCATTTTGCATAATCTATGCTAAGTCATCAAACTCATTGCCAGAATGCAGTCAAGTATAACTCCTAAGATTTTAAATTATTGTTTTAAGCTTTGGAGTGGATCTTACCTGTTGACAAACACACTGATATGGCCTTGCTGGATTATACCTGGCTCCCGATTGGCTTCCTGAAATGCCAACAGTATGCTCTGTACCTTGTCCAGAGCACTGAAAAGGGCATCAGAAACAGCTCTCTACAAAAAACAGAGGAGACGCCAGTTCAGACGGATATTCAGACAAGATAAATATCCTAATGAGGTGAAGGATCCTTTGAAGAATGACTGGCCAAGCACCTGGTCACTGAAATGATCTTTTTGCATAAAGGTTCAACATAGGTCGTAGATGACAAACACGTTCAACTGACAAATAAATCACACTAGTCACGGAGAAAATACATTGTACACAGAGTTGAAGAAACTTATCAACAAGAAACAGCTCTTACAAAAAATGCAGCCACAATGAGTGTTAAACTCTGCAAATGTAACTAGAACAAGTGAAATTGCTCTTGAAGGGTTTCAGTCATTGTTCTTCACATGAAATATTAAAACAACCCAACTTTCCAGAGACAAGTAAATCGCATTAGCATGATGTTTAAAGTTTACTCACAGTGGAAGAATAGTCCATCATACAGCTGATTCCCACCACAATGGCGCTGGCGGCACTGTGTACTTCTCTCTTGTTTTTTTCACTTTTGTCCGCAACCATGAGGAGGAGAGACGAGCTGAGGTCTACAAACGACGAAGAAGCCTCCTCCTAGAGGTCAGAAGCAACTCTTAGCAACACAAACATATTTTCTGGGAGGCATTATGACAGTAATAGGTATTTTTTTCATTTTTGAGAACACGCTACTGACTTCTCACCTCTAATATCCTGCCTCAAATACATATACAAATTGCAGAGCAGAGCTAAGGCATTGAAGAGTGTGGTGAACCACAGTGAGACCAACACCTAATAGTTGCATATGCTAATTCTATATGCCGCTGACAAATTTTTTAAATTGCCCTTCCTTTTACATAAGACATAACAACCTGTGCTTCATATCAAATAAGACCAAAAATAGATATGCTTCTTATTAGACAATAAACACACATTTATACTCGTATTAGATGCAATTCATCAAAATTAAGCTACAATTACAAATTGCATGTAATGATGTACTAGATACAAGATATACAATGCTTAGGAACCTTAGGCTCATATCTGCTTTTTTGCAGATGACACACCTCTGTTTACTTCATCAAGCCATGACCTTGAGTACACTAATGCAGCTGGGATGTGCTTCAACCCTCACCTATGATCATGAACTCTAAAAAGGGACCAAAAGAAAGACATTTAAGTGGCTGGAATTAGTCTCTTCTGTAGGGTGGCAGGGCTCAGCTTTAGAGACTGGGTTAGGAACTCAAACATATGGATTAAGCTCAGAGTAGATTCACCTATCTTTGGTGTTGGATAGAGCCAGTTTAGGTGGTTCAGGCATCCGATTAGAATGCTTCCTGTGCACCTTCCTTTGGAGCTTTTATGAGCACAGCCAACTGGGAGATTACAGGATTGATTCAGAACTTGATGGAACTTTCAATGCATTTCTCATGGAAATGCACTGGAATTCCCCAGAAAGACCAGAAAAACATTGCTGGGGAGAAGGACGTCTAAAATGACTTGCCAGCCGCAACAAACAACCTGACCCTGGATAAGTAGAAGATACTTCCCCGATGCTCTATTGAACTATTGAAGATGTGTAATCTAGTAATATTGGGGTATCGAAGCTGCCAGGTTACTATTACTTATAGTTTTTGTCTATTTTAATAAAAGCAGGACTTGCTACACCTTGTTAGTGTAGAATAAAATAAAGTGGCCATAAATGTCTCTGTCCTATATTCTGTGTACAGTACCTGTGAAGACAAACTGAGCTCAGTGCCTTCCTTGATGAGAGCATTTAGTGCTCTGGCCATCACCTCAATGTCCAATGGAGTTAAGCCAGAAGTTTTTACTGTGTCAACCAGCATGTCCAGCATCGTCTTCCGGAGCTTCAAATGACAAAAGCCTTTATGATACATATATTTTTCAACTTGTTTAGTATTAAGGTGAATTTATCCATATGAAGAAAATCACAGGTCCTCACAAATGATTTTATTTCAAATGTCCAACTATAAATCTCAAGTTTTCTCAGGTTGGTCCAAGCCACATGGGCACTATGAGTCCTACTAGTTAACCAGACATTTTTATCCACCCTCCACATATATTTTAACATAATAGAGAGTGCATTTACCTGTTGCCTTTCTTCTTTTTGGGATTCATCAGACTGACCGTTCAGTGTATTTGCCACAGAACTGAACATTTGTCCAATGATTTCTCCAGACAGTAGATCTTGATTCTTTAGCTGGTCCACAGTATTAATGACTGCATTCTTGAGATCATCTACTGAAAAGCCCGAGTTGTCTTTGGAATCCCGAACCTGAAGAGAAATAACCATTTTCTTAACGTAGAGGAGAGGCAAGTACACTTCCATAGGTTTTCTCTTGTCAGTACACCTATTCTCTTTTTGACAAACCTGTGTAGTTATTGTGGTTTTCACTGCAAAGCTGCCAGTTTCTGCAGTTGCTGTTATAACTAGGTTGTAGCTGGCACTGCTGTCTCCAAGAGGAAGGAAGACAGCCTTAACTTCACTAGTCTCACTGCAGCGCAGATGCTTACCTGACAGTGTTCAAACAAGGAAATATGTTTAGGATATTACACAAGACTTATAAACTTGAATAGTACAAAGAGTAAGATGACTGAGATAGCTACAGCTAAATACATTTCTATCTTATTAAAATACATATTTTTTTCAACCGGAACGTACTTACCCATAGCCGTAAGACAATACTGACAGTTAGGGCAGGGCTTTTCAGTGTTGCAAGTTATGGTGAAAGGATCAAGGACTGTTCCACTTGATGGTGATATATTACATGAGAGGCCGTCAGAGTTGTTGGTAGTTTGGTCTTGAGTGTTTCCAGCTCCTGCTGATGTATCTGTAGTGGCCGGCTTTTTGGTTGTAGTAGTATCATCTCCAGAGGTCTTTAAAGTATATTTTTTGTAAACTGGTGTAGTATCCTCTTTGGAAAAAAGAAAAGGACAGAGGTACATTATGCAAATGAATTAAGGCACTTTTACCAACACAAAACAAAACAAAAAAAATGTTTTGCTATCCACAATTCATAATTAGAAAACATTAATTTACCAACATTACCAATCATCAGCTGCAGCATTTATTTAACAAGGACAAACTACTCCCACTATTATTCCTTTATGACTTCAGAATTTTTGCAACATTACCACAATTGTATGGATGCCAAAAATATATTAACAGGCTTTGACAGCTTGAAGACTGTTCACAGAGACATTTTAATGTAGTATTATTTAAAAATGAATACGTACTAGTTGCTACCACCACAATGACATCATCACCATTGGCCTTTTTAATGTCACTGGATTTCACAGTGTAATCAATCCCACCATCCTGTCGCCTGATAAGGGGCCTTTGGTTGGCCTCTTTGTAGCATTCCCTTGTTTCTTTCTGTAAATCAGTCAGCGTGAAAATGTAATAAACTGATGCCTTTTTAAAACATTATCCAACAGTATGTGATCTTTTGGTTGCAAACAATTCAGAATTCAGTTATCAGACTCACTTCCCAATCCTTGTCATCGCGTGGGTCCTCAATGTTCCATAAGACTTCTGGACACTGTCCATCACATTCCATTTTAATTTTTGCATCCTTGCTTTTTTCTGCTTGGTTACAGCCTTCAAAGCAAGTGAGGCTGCGACATAAAAAAAATATTTAGAATCTTTGGTTAACACGCAGCTACCATGAAGGGTATAATGTAAAGCACCAAAATATCTAAACTGTGATCCAAGACTCATCATCACTTTAGGTTCATTTGTTTTCTGCTTGGACTCACAATTCACAAAAAGTGATAGGAAGAAAATTGAAACCCTTCTAAAAAATGTTTTTTGCTCTAAATTGAGTGAGACATGAGCTCCTTTACAAAGTACTTTAGTGAAAAACTTTCTAGGGTCAGAAATATTATTTTCCATTTGTCTTCTTCACACACACAAATCAAGCTTTTGCTTCAAAAAGGAAGAGAAATACACAAGAAAACAGACATAGACAGGGATAAGCAAAGAAAATGAGAAACAGTGTAAAAGGAGTATAATATAATCATTATAAAGTGAAATATGTTACAGCAGGTGTGTCTATATTTTATTTTCATCCTAATAATAACAATAAAAATAATTGCATTCCAATTGGGTTCTTGCACCATTGGTCGCTGGATCCTCTAATAATAAGAGTAAGATTAATAAAAAATCATTAAGTAGAAAATAATTAAACAAGATTTAAGATTTTGATTCCAAAGATTTATATTGCTGTTTGTTATTTCTGCATGTCCAGCATGTTTTGGAGAATCTTTTTCTCTTTGCCACAATGAGTTAAGGTTGATTGATCAATAGGGGTAGCTGTAGAGTGCTATTTAATGCAGAATGTTAATTATTGTTTCAGTTGTGATTTTTGCAGCAAGCTGTTACCACCGAGTGAGTTGTTATGAAGAGCTCTAAATGTGTATTTACTACTATGATTTTTTTTCATGAATTGAAAGATAGCTGTTTCTTTTTGCTCCCAAAGCACAATTTTGATTGCCATGGTGGCAAATAAAGGCTAAGTCACTGATTGCAGAATATGAATAATTCTGAATAGCAACAACACAGTAACAGTCTAAATGTATGATGTCTAACACAATGTCTTTCATGTCTTTTATCACCTTTTTATGCATATTTTGACAAGAGGAAACCTACTGGTCAAATAAGAATCCCTATTAATCGAAATGTGGCATGATTATTCATAATTTAGAGCATAATTGTATATATTAAAGTTGATTTGTTTGGTGGTAGAATGTGAAATTTGACTAAGCCTCAACATTCTGCAAGATTTCTGCAGAATAATTTGATTGATGGTTTCTTATATTTAGTGAGATGAGCAGACTGTTGTTACTGGCAAAATGTTTTTGTTTTTAAAGCAAATAATAATACTATGGTTTTAATAGTTTACATTAATGCTATAGGATGAATACTTTACATTAACCTCCTAGGACCTGGCATCTACATATGTGAACATTTTTTCAAAAAGAGCATATTGTTCATAATAATGATAATAATAAAAATAATAATTTGAATAATAAAATAACAACAACAATACTAATAACAATATAAATCGATTATTATGTTTATTTGTTACTCCTTATCCCAAATAACTAGAAGAAATCTAAAATGCAAGCCCAACCAAAGCTTGGGTCTTAAGAGGTTAACACCATTTCATTAATGTTTCTACCATGCTGTCAGAACTATTACCTTCAAATCACTCATCGACATTTTTATTCTAATAAAATAAGATTACAGGTACACACAGTCAGATTAGGTGTCAAGAACACAGATTAGAATATCAGAGAAAAAAATAAGAGAACCTCAGTTTCAAAAAGACCAATTACCTCCAAGGTGCTATTTCAGCCGGTGTAAGGGTGATGCAAATGCTTTGAGAATCATCCTTGCCTTTAGAGTTGTCATCATCTCTACGTCTACGTTTACGTTTATTACTATCACTATCACTATCACTATCCCTCTTACTATCACTATCACTATCCTTATCCCTCTTACTATCACTATCACTATCCCTCTTACTATCACTATCCTTATCCCTATTACTATCACTATCCTTATCCCTCTTACTATCACTATCACTATCCCTCTTACTATCACTATCCTTATCCCTATTACTATCACTATCCCTATCCTTATCATTATCACTATTACCATTATTCTTCTTCAGTTTAAAGTGATACTTATTAAAATGAAATGGTTCTGGCAGGCAGCTGTCTTTAATGACGTAAATCTCCCCTTTGAGTTTCTTTTTGCATTGACAAGGTTTTTCTGTGAATAAACCAGAAACATAAAACACTGATAACTCATATTCAGCTTGTAAAACATTTTGAAATGCATTCCTACTAAATTTTTAGCATGGATGAATTAATTTTCCATCAGAATTAGATTACATATATGTCATAGTTTTCGGGGAAGGGATATGAACTCTACTAGTTATTTAACAAACTCACAATGTCTAAATGTGTGTCCAGACAGAACAATTGTATTTGTGAATGGACTTGTTACTTAAAAGAGATACGTAATTGAAAGAAAACAACAAAAAAACCTTTATCCTCATCAGAGCTGCAGTGTTTCTAAAATTAGCAGGAATTTTCAGCTATAAATCTGTCGCCATTACCACTGCATATGCTTTATGAGAATGGAACGCTTGATGAGCAAAGTGACTCAAAAATAACTCACATGGGAATGACTTAGCAACCTCTTGAACTTGATGTGTTTGAAAAAGAAAAAAAAAGTTAAGAATTAAGATTCTTACTGCATTCCCACTCGTAACGATAGTTGTCGTTGTCAAGTTTATCGGAACTTCCAGTTGCTGAAAGTGTGACCTTGGCTCTCGTGCTCATCGAAGCAGAAGGTGTTGCTTTGATTTCCAATAAAGCTCTGGCAACTCTAACATGTTGCTCTTTCTGAAAATGAATACAAGGACACAGAAATACTCCAGTATATACTTCAAGGTGGCACCAACATTAGGAGGGCTACAATAAAAGGATAATTCTATCTTTAATATCACTTTGCACCCAATAATTAAATATCTGAGGGCCTTTACAGAAGTTACCGTTCTCTTGCTGAATCTCAGCAAATCAGCATGAAGAGCATTTATCTCAACGGCTGACTCCTCGCTACAGGAAGTAAACATATCCACATCCACTTCCAGTGAGGAGAAGACATTCTGTGCTCGGAGTTTCACTTTTATGGGTCCTGTAGCAAACGACACAGTAAACCACTGAGGTATCAGTAAAATGTACTCACATCCATTATATTTCAGGTACTTTGCTTCATTTCTCAGATGCCTCACATACCTTGAATTGGGTGTTCAATAAGAAAAATGCCCTTCCTTGTGTTCATTTCTCTGGTTTCAGAAAATGAGCTATTGTCTCCAGTCAGAGAGAAGAGGAGCAGGACAGGCGTTCCGCGTTCAAGTGAAACACCAAGAGTAATATCTGGAGAGTCAGAACAGTCATCCCTCTCTGTCAAGATGGAGGCATGAAGCCTGGCGACTTTCTCCAAAATACACACCTGCAGTATGGGTAGGAATATATATTAATAACAGAAAAATGCATGGCTTTCAATGTTATATTACCTTGTCAGTAAAATGTTACACATATATTTGGTTATTAAGTATTGCATTACACGCCTCATACCAGATGAATCAGTGGATTGTTTTTGAAGAATAAGTACACAGCAATTAGTTGTTATTGACATGAAATATTCTATTCAAGGTAGTTTCATTTTCATTTGTTTGGAAAGGGCAAGACTGTGTTAAGGAAGAATTTCTGTGACTGTGAAACTGAGGCAGAGAAAATGAGTTAGAACAAAGCAGAAGAGCATTAAGTTTTATTATTTTCCCCGCTCAAAAGTAATAACTTGCTTGTAAGATATTTTCAGTGCTTCAGTGTATATAAAAGTTAAAAACCTCCTCTGGGCCTTGGCTGAGCATTTCCACCTACAAATTTAATATCAGTCCCAAAACATTCAGACAATAAAGGATTTACACATAAGAAACCCAAGGAACCAAACCCGCTATCTTTCTGTGTTGTTATTCAGAATCAATGTATGATTCGGTTATGTCTGTCTAAATGTAAAAAACTTCAAAACTCAAGTGTAGAGCTTTACATCATTTGGCCAGAGTGTAGGTAAGCTGGTGTGCAGGGATGTGTGGAGAAAGAGGCAGGGTGTGCATAGATCTCCATTTTCTAAAGGAGGCGATGGTGTAGAGTCACATCTAAGATATTTTAAGCCATTATAGAATCATATTCTAGAGAAAAAATATTAATATGTAACTTTGCCATACAGAGATGAGATGTGGTGGTAACTACAGGTTTCTGAGGCATTAAATTGTGCTGGGCTTTAAGTGTTACCAGTGGAAATACTGGAACACAGCCTGTCAACTTCTCTTGCAACAAGCTCAGAATCATCTTCTCAGTACAAATCAGCCGTTTTACTGTCCACAGCAACTTAGTGTTACATCTGCTTCAGCTCAGTAAGACTAAGACAACTACAGCAACAATGCTGGTATTCTTTGCACCATTCACCCTCCTTAATTTAGGATGATAGAGCCATATCCACAAAAATGGAGTTTCTACACCAATCTACCACTTCAACACAATTTACACACATACAACAGAAGCCAGTGTATATTACCAGTTGAGTAAAGCAGATGCAATCTCTTTCCATTGAGATGTCTATCTAGATCCAGAACCTGACTATAAACCTGAGATTTTGTAGTTGTGTGGCAAAAGCATTTATATTCTATCATCAATAAACAAACTGTTTAAAATTCAGGACACAGTTCCAGTTTAATTTGAATTAAATATAGATCAGTAATGCATCCTCACACTGTGCTGCAGTGTTTAAAAGTTTTACACTGATTAGATTAATGAGAGTACCAGGATTAAAGCTCAACATTTTAAACCCTGATGTGACATCATATATTAATACATTAAAATTTAGAGAAGTGATGTATCCCCTGGTATTTGCAGATACGCCACTATTTAGCTGATGGGATTTTACAAGCAAAGGTTAAATTTAATTTCTCATTTAGAAACACCTACTCAATCAGTCTTTCAATCAAATGATCATAATGTTAATTTTGAGCTTTATATCTTATATCGCAGTCACACAATGAACAAAAACATGAAGAGAAGATGCATCCTGTTATTTGTGAAAGTGTTTTTGGCAGACGATGACCTTGGGTGTGTTTTTGTTCACCAGCGATTTACCTGCAGGTCTCTGGACACATGAGGGAATGTGACCATGTTAGATGCATAAAGTGTCAGGCGGTGGCAGCCAGGCCCAAGGTGCTGCATCATTCCTGGAGTCACTGTGATGTTCTGAGGCACCTTTCCTCTGACCACAGATAAACCAGACAACAACTTCTCGCCATTTTGGATTCTGTAGACCACATTTGTACCTAAAGAAAAGGAAAAGAAAAGGCAAGTGCATAAAGACAATTTAGATTCAAATACACATTTGAGAAAAACAGAAACATCAAAACCTTGTGCTTTCAAGTAGTGGTATCAAATTGTGCAATGTGATTTATTTTATATTATGGTCACTTTGGCACCTACCGGCATTTACTTCCATTTGAATTTGAAATGCTTCTCCATCCTGGGCTTTGCAGTTGCTTTCATAAAAAGACCAGTTTCCAGCATAGCACCTGATGACACCAATCTCTGTGACAGGCTCTTGAATAGTAATTATTTCCTGGTAGCGTATTTCACTGCCTCTGCATTCAACTGCCACAACAAATGTACCTGGATGAGTATATTTGTGCACCACGCTGCTCTCCAACCTGAGAAAATGCACATATAGAAACAAGTAGGAGTGAGTACACAATGTACCTCCTGCTTTTTAGGGAAAAACCTAATTCAGATTTAATATGCCGCTGACAAAGTAGTAACCTCTAGTTTTATTGTCATTTCGATGGATGATATGAGCTGAGCCAATATAATCTAACATTCTGCATGCATTTCATTATGATGACACCAGGGAGTTAATGGAAAATAAGACTGACAGCTGTCAGCATAAATCTCAGAAGAAACATTCATCTCGTCATCAGTTACCACCAAATATGGCCACTACGCCAGCTAAATGGCATTTTAAAACAGCTTCATAAAAGATAATGAGCTTCAAGTAGAAATGTATTTTGTTGATTATGCCTATTATCTTCAATGAAAGGAGCTGTAATGAAAGCAGTTAGATCTGTCTAATTCAGTGGAGCTGCGTTAAATAGCACTATCAAGTTACTGGAAAAAGACTGAAATTAGAAACAAAGCTCGTGTATTGTTAAGTTTCTAATAAGATTTAGCACTTTACAATTAGTCACCATAGTATTCCAGGATGAAATCGTACTTTTATTACAAAGTGTGGAACTTTTGCTGATGCTGTTGGTATCTGAAAATGGTTTACAGCATTCTAAGTGTGAGGCTTTTTGCTTTGCATTATTTTATTTGAAATGTTGAGATGCAGTCAAGGGCGTATACTGGCTGTTAACATGCAGCCCGTCATCAGACTGTACACTAATTTGAAAGAAAACAAAATCTGTTGATGCACAAAGAAAAAGGTCAGGTCAGCTGATGTGGGTTTGCATACAGATCAACTGCCTGTCAGTTGATGTGCTGTAGGTTGACCTTGACTTTGTTTGCCTGGTCAAACTCTATGATACCACAAGTATCATCCTTCAACATCTGCAAGACTATGCTCAGGATCCTGTATGAGTCTGCGGTAGCCACTGCCATCTTTTATGCTGCTGTGTGTTGGGGCAGTAGGCAGGGGGTAGCAGACGTCAGCAGATTGAACAAACTGATCCATAAGGCCAGTGACGTTGTGGGAGCGGAGCTGGACTCCCTGACAATGATGTCTGGGCGGAGGATGCTGTCTAAGTTGCAAGTCGTCTTGGACCATGATTCCATGACGTGCTGTCCAGCCACAGGAGCTTATTCAGTCAGAGACTCATCTTACCAAGATGCACTATGGCGCGCCACAGGAAATAATTCCCGCTCACCATCAAACCGTATAACCCCACATAGGGAGGGTCAGACTCTGTGAGCCAATAGACTGGACTCATTATGTTTACAGTGCAAACAGTTAACTAATTTCTCAGGTCATTTCATTTCGTGACTTAACACAATAATGTGCAGTAACTTGGTTCAATAACTACAAGTCTCTGTGCAGTAATGCATTACTAAACTGTATACTTAAACTCTACTCTAAAAGCATATTTTACTTCTATGCTTATACTGTTACTACTTATGTTTACATTTTTAGGACATATTTTTACATTATTTTTATCTATATATTTTGTACTGCTTATGTTTCTGACTTTGAATGGGACTGAGAATGAAACTGTAACATAAGGAATTTCCCCTTGGGGATCAATAAAGTGTATTTGACTCTGATTCTGATATCTTATCATGGTGTGCTGTGTGTATGAAAAAAAATCCATTTCTCATACAACTTTGGCAACATTCACTTCCCTTCTTTTTAGAAATATTTGTTTAAGTGATGTTTCAAGCAGTTTTGCCTGATTCAGCAGGTTATTAATAAAGTAACTTTAATTTTTCTTGTTGGATCCCCATCTCCTGCTTTGTAGTATCATGAACCTGGTCACCTCCCTTGTTGTTGGTATTTGTCAGAGGTGAAAGAAATTCCTTGAGTGAAATTCCCAGGTGGCGTCAGCAACCACCTCAGTCACTAAGTGGGTTTATACCTACTCTTGCTCCGAGCTCCAGCGCACCTTTTTCCCCCTACGCTTGCCACATCTGCAAAATCCATGAAGGGAATGGACTTTATGAAGGACACCTGCTGTTCAAACATGACAGATTGCTTATGCTACCGACCCAAGGGTTGACAGGGTGCTTAGCCATGGTTATTAACAGCAACTATACTTGAGCAAGGAGTTGAAAGAGCAAATGACAGACACATTACACAACGGAAGCCCCCGGGAACTTTGAACACTTATGCACCTACGGCATTCAGTGCATCAGTACCATTTTTTTTAGCAGTGCCTTACATTTTTAACACATAACATAAATTCTGTAAAACTGGTTACTCAACATGTCTCTCTTGGAATGGAAGAACATGTCTGTGAAGTGTTTCAGAGTTAAGGATTTCTTTGGTTTGTTCCCTTAGGTTTACGTTTGCTCCTTTTGTTCTGTTCAGCTATCGTTATGCAGATAGGGTAGTGTATTTTCATATACTTATCAATCAGTTTCAATGTGGGCTTGTACTTGTATGTATCCTTTATGTTACTCTGATCATGCATGTATCCCAATGTCTGTTATATGTTTCCTTGATCATTTTATGTCTAACATTTTCTCAAATTATGACACATTTCATTCTGTACAAAACTTGTCAAATTAGCTGTCATGGCTTATTAAAGCCCTGCTTTGCAGTGCAATTTTGGTTAATAACAAATTTTTTTTAGTTTCAGTTCGTTTCCCCAAAGTTCATCTGAAGTCAGAATTTAAGGGCTTGTTTTCAAAATGTTACCCTCCTTGCTTCCTTGCCTTTACATTTTTTGCCTTATTTTTCTGTTTTAAGCACCAGCCCCCACTGGATCCAGCATATTTATGTGAAGTTCTTCATATGTTGGCTAAAATCTAGTCTAGTAACAAGGTCCGTAAATTCCACGGCTCTCGAATCTGAAGATTTACATGCAGGTTGCAAACAATCAACAATAATTTTAAAAATCTCAGATAGAAATTTATGATTGTGCTTGAGGGGCTTATAAATAGTTAATCCACAGCCCTTTTGTTGAGTTTTATAGCCATGGCATAATATTCAAAAGCTGAGAAAGCTCCAAAAATGCACTGGAAGCAGGTCAGCAGGTTAGAAAAGATTACTATTCCACTCCCTTCCTTGCCCTGTCTAACAGAAAATAAGAAGCTAGAGTCTGGGCGAGAAGCTTCAGTAAGTGTCACTGAAGCTGTAGACGAGAACAAACAACAAAAAATAGAGAATGTAGATCATATTGGGAAATACTAATATAAAAATATTTATTGCTATTGATCATAGGTGGGATGATAAAGAGGCTCTCTGGATAGTTCAGGCTGTTGCAGGAGCTGATGACTCATACAGGAGGTGAAGAGGTCATTGAGGGCATAGAAGAGCAATCAATTACTGATGTGTAGTTCAGAGCTGTTGTTCAATAAGTAGCAGTAGATCAAGGACTGAAGGGTACAGTACCTGCTTGAAAAATATTTGCCAAAAGTGGACATGATCGATTGGAGATGGAGTGGACACTATCTCTGCTGAAAAAGCTTGTTCCCAGGAAACGAAAAACACATTGTCTGATTGCTAAAAACAAACCAGTGCTTGTTGGCAGCAAACGTGGCAGCAGAAATCCATTATTAAGTACAGGAGACTGCAATATGTCATTAGGTATGTAACACAAAATTCCATTTGTGAGTTCAACATTAGTGACTTCATCATTACAATTAAAAATTTAAACAAGCCACAAAGGCTGGGACCTTACTAGTGGCACTTTTGGCATAGTCTGCCTGTGCCTTAGAAGTATATCCTTGGTTTCTCAAGGACAGACACCGGAGAGGTAATTAGTCCAGGGAGAGAGAGGAGTAAAATACCCTATAAAGTTATATAAACTTAAAATCCTCAATATAGCCTGACCACCAGACTAAAACAAAGTTTTAGACTAAGTTCAGCTTTAGTCCACAAATGTTTGACTTCCTCCATATCCAGATGTTTAATCGCTAAAACCTTTCACCCAGAATTAAGAGCTTAAACCTAGACAAAATGTCCATTTCTGACAAAGTTTCTAGTAGCCAAAAACAATGCTAATTTATGTGTAATGCATTTAGATGTTTTTCCCCAGAATCAGTCAAAAAGCACTGCCTGCAAAGAGGTTCAGTGGTAACAAATTGAACTAAGGACACAATGGAGCTTTATTAAGCTTTATCTGAACACTTTGTAACACGTTCTGTTAGAAAATTTGAGGTCTCAAGCCAAATCAGCACCTCATTAGCCTCAAAAGCACAACACAAAAAACAGCATATTGAATTTGCTTGAGCAAACAAATCAGACAGAGCAGGCATAGAAACATAAAGACAAACATGGGGATGTAAGGGCATAAATCTCAAAGACAATCTGGCAAGTTTGGAATGGGGACACTGTGGTATATGTAATTGCAGAGATACATGAGGAAATGAATGCAGGTGAAGTGATCGGAAGAACTGTGACACCTACAAAAGATGTTTTCAGGGGCTGAACAGTAATGCTTATGAAGAGTAACTAGATTGCCTTGTGGAATATCAGTGCAAATTTAAATTTTTGACTGTTGTTTCAAATCTTCATATGAATTGAAATGAAAGAGAAAGTGTGTTCAAACTTTTGACCGGTAGTGTATCATTTTGTAAATGTGGCTACTCACCCTTCTGGACTGTGCAGATGAACAACTTGGCCATCTCCAGTATTCAGCCTGCAGCTCAGGTTTTCCTGGGGCAAATGTATGAACCACTTCACTGTGATGGTGACGTCGTCAAAAACAGCAGCCACGGTGTTCATTGTCAGTGTGAGGCCTGCATGGTGGTGGAGCAAGATGGCCAGAAATGTTGCAAAGTGCTTGTAAACAACTTAGTTTCCAAAAAGCAGACAAGCACATCAGCTCAGCAGGCAGCAGAGGGGCACTGATATTATAGGGATATTACATGCAGCAGGCTTATTTTTTTTTTTTTTTGCTTTTTTTCTTCTGTCCGTCTGTTTGCTGCATGTCAGATAATGACAAATGTAGTAGAAAGTAATAGTTTGGACCACTGAAAAACTGAGCAAATATTGTCAGGTCATGTCAAGTGGTAGGTCATATAATAGGACTTCATCTTGTCTGCTGAACATCTAGGAAAGGTAAAGTGTCTGTAGGGTATGCAGAGTTCCAAGAAGGGCATTTTCATAACCTTGCTTTTGTGGACAATTTCCTATTGCTTTTGTCCAAATATTACAAAAAACAGTTTTTATGCTTGGCAGATGTGGAAATGTATTACATAGAATAAATGTGATAAGTGCCATTGCATATGATTTTTATGTAACTTGAATTTCTGCTCCTGTAAAGAGACAAAACATAGATAGAAACATAAGACCAGCACGTAGCAATAAAGTGACTGGGATCTTCCTTAGACTAATGCATGAAACTATGCCATAATTCCAGGCTTTTTTGTCTTCTTTATGGCTTGATAGCAAGTTGCTGCAGAATAAAGATGTTTAGTCAAACTTGACCAAAACATTCAGTGCTAATCCTGGATTTATACAGCAAGGATATGATGACTGTGTTTTGCTGTATGGGGCATTTTGCTGTCATGGCTTAGTTTCACTTGTCCCTTTATAGGGGAAGCAATCAGTACAAAGTTGTTCTAAGTGATCACTTTTATCACATGATCAAACATTTGTATCTTAATGGAAGTGGTCTCTTTCAGGATGGCAATACTCTTGTCCACAGGACACAGAGCTCACTGAGTGGTTTAATGAAAATTATGTGAATCATATGTTATGGCCTTCACGGACACCAAATCAAATACTATGGGAGATTTTGCATTGATTTATTACAATGAATTACAATTGACAATGGCACCCATCACCACCACCAAACACCCCTCGGAAAAAAGGTGTCCGCCCCTGTCAACTGCGTCCCACAGACCCGGAAATTCGGTGCTTAAGCAGCATTGAAGCTGTTCTGGTTGCACATATTAGCACAATACTTCACTATCACTGTACACGATAGGTGAAATTAGCTATAGGAATCATAATATCTAGTGAGAGAAATTAATTGACAATGTTTTGATCACGGGCTGCACAGTGGCGTAGTGGTTAGCACTTTCGCCTTGCAGCAAGAAGGTCCCTGGTTCGCGTCCCGGCTTTCCCGGGATCTTTCTGCATGGAGTTTGCATGTTCTCCCTGTGCATGCGTGGGTTTTCTCCGGGTACTCCGGCTTCCTCCCACAGTCCAAAAATATGCTGAGGTTAATTGATTACTCTAAATTGCCCGTAGGTGTGAATGTGTGAGTGCTTGTTTGTCTATATATCTAGCCCTGCGACAGACTGGCGACCTGTCTAGGGTGTCCCCTGCCTTCGCCCGAGTCAGCTGGGATAGACTCCAGCCCCCCCACGACCCTAGTGAGGATTAAGCGGTGTATAGATAATGGATGGATGGATGGATGGATGTTTTGATCACCAGGAGTTTTTTTTTTTTGTGAGATTTAAAACCAGCATGTATTTCCGTCAGTGGCTCTTTATCTCAGTTCAGACCTTTAATTTTCTCCTCTAATTGCTGCATCTGTTGACCATGGATATGCCTACTTGAAAAAAGTGGATCAAATGAATGTAACAGATGGGAAGCAATAAGACCTGCATGTCCTCTACTGATTTTAGATAGTGTGATTTGGAAAAGCTCTGAATTAAGCTGAGGTTAGAACTATGACCTACCATCTCTGCAGTGGTAGTCTACAGACAGGTAGCTCTTCCGCTGAGGACACACTTCATCAAAGCAATTGATAACTTCAGCAATCTGGCAGATCTGTCGGCCTTGGCAGTGAGCTGGAAAACAGAGGACATAATAGAAAACACCAATGATTATGTCATTGTGGGATTTCTTTGTATAGTACTGCTTCGTATTGTGCAGTTAGCAGTTTGTGCTTTGACAGTATACACAATACTACAATACAGTAACCCACTTGATAAGGACTATTGTGATGAACATGACTGTATAGAGGAAAGACTAGTTCAGAAAACAAAGAGCACAGCCCTGGATTCTGCTCCCTTTAGTGTTCTCTGACATCAGAAGAGACAAAGTGGTTGTATGTGTTCAGAGCATATTATCTGTGCTTTTTCATAGACTCTATATAGTCCATGACTATTGTCAGCACATTATGTTTAGCTATATCAGCACACATTAGTTTTAGGTATGACAGCCTAGCTTATAGCCAAGAACAAAGCAGAGCTATGCTGTGCTCATCTCATATTGTTCAGTAGCAAATAAAACATATGCATGTCTTCCACCTTTAATTCAGGCACTGACAATATCTCCATTTTGTAAAAAAAAAGCTACAAAAACTACAGAAAACTGCATAATAACTGCTGAAAATACTCTGATTTACAAGAACACAATTAATTCAGCTCATTATTTGAAGCTATATACTCATTGTTTGTCTGTATCTCACCTGGCAAAAACTTCTACAAACTGGCTATTTATCTTGCATGACTGGAAACACTATGGTGAAATGAACACTGCTGATAACCACTGTCATTATAAAATTTTGCAAATGAAGAAGCACTTTATTTCAACTTTTTATTAGCTGCAAAATACGCTGAACACATTTGATTTTGTGGCTCTGCATATATATATATATATATATATATATATATATATATATATATATATATATATATATATATATATATATATATATATATATATATATATATATATATTAGTGGCGGGACGCGATTAAAATGTTTTTATCTAATTAATTACAGGCTTTGTAATTAATTAATCGCAATTAATTGCAGTTTTGTCAAATAGCAATATTTGACACAATAAGTGAAGTTTTTCAATTAAAATAAAATTGTTGTTGTCAGCTGAATCAATGAATAGACATATACGTGTTTATAATTTAAAATTTATTTTAAAAAAGGAAAATGGGACATGATGACTTAAAGCGTGAATTGTTGTTTTTTTCCACTGTATGGCACATAAAATCAGCATAAGAAGTCAAGAAGCTTCAGAAAGTTGAATATCCAGAGATTCATTCTGTTTTCATCTTTTCTGGGTCTGATAAATGGTGTAATTTTGATGGTTCTTTTTATAGGAATGTCATTTTTTATTGATGTAATTTTTTTATATTGTTTATAATATAAACAAATAGTTTATAAGTTATTAAAAGAGGAGGCAGAGCCTCGATGGAGTAAAAAAACCACAAAAATGTTTCATTTCTATTTATCTGCATTTTTCATCTGTCTGCTAGATTCACAGATTACTGCAAATCTAAGTGCAGTTATAGCGATTTTATTCAACATTTTAAGACTTTCTGTAAACTCAAGCATTGTTTAGAAAAGTGGTCTATCATGGGATGGCTACACCGTTAGCCGTTAGCATGAGTCGTAGCTAACATTAGCTCTGGTGCTAACAGCAACATGTTTTACATTGAGGTGATACCGTCGGCTTGAAGTGACGCAGTGATCAGAAAACTCTTTGTTGTACAATTTGCACACAACCAGGCTTTATCCAAGCTGCGATCAGGATGGTTTTTAAAAGGAAACTTTCTGTCCAACAAGCTCAATCTCATCTTCCTTCACTGTTCACCAGTACCTGACTTCAGTCAGTGCTTCCTGTGCTTCTATCTATCTATCTATCTATCTATATATATATATATATATATATATATATATATATATATATATATATATATATATATATATATATATATATATATATATATATATATATATATATGTGTGTGTGTGTGTACACAAAATATTATCATAGCTTACATCAATTTTACAATTCCCCAATCTACATTTAAGAATTATACAAAAAGGCCTTTTCAAGGGAACAAGAAATGGGTTAACAACTTTAAGCTGTTCTGCAGCAATGAAGGATCATCAAGTGTTGAAAGTTGGGGCTGCCAAATCTTACAGGTCTCCCAATTTTTCTTGATTACTTACAACCCCCTCTGTCTGCATAACAGCAGTATTAGAATGCACTGTGGAACCACACCCTCAAGAGTGTTATTTGAACTGTATTGTACTGCAGAAAGTAGTGAGTAGCTATAAAAATGGTGAGGAAAAGGCAGTTAATGATGGAAGAGAGACAGGCCATCATAACACTTAAAAATGTAGGTCTTTCCTACTAAGAAACTGTGAAGAAAGTCAAGGTGTCAGGGAGTACAGTCTTCTTCACCATCAAAAGGCTCTCAGAAACTGGGGGAAACTCTGACAGGAAGAGGTCTGGAAGACCCAAAGGCAGAACAGAATCAGAAGACAAGTTTCTGAGAGTCAACAGCTTGATGATAGGCAGCTCACAGAACAACAGCTTCAAGCACAGCTTAATAGTGGTCGTAGTAAGAAGTCTCAGTTTCAACTGTGAAGAGAAGACTTGGAGCTGCAAGTTTGACAGGTGGAGATGCAGCAAGAATGACATTGCTAAGACATCAGAATAAGAAAAAAGGGGTTGCCTGAGCCATGAAACACTGCCAATTGACTACTGAAGACTGGAAAAATGTGTTGTGGACTGAATCAAAATTTGAAATCTTTGGTTCATCACAGGATTTTTGTATGTATTGAGTAGGAGAAACGATTGTTCCTCAGTGTGTGATATCAACTGTCAAACATGGAGAAGGAAGCGTGATGTTCTGGGGCTGTTTTGCTGGATCCAGGGTTGATGACTTGTACAGAATGAGAGGAACCCTAAACCAAAACAGCTACCACAGCATTCTGCAGCTCAATGCAGTACCCTCTGGTATGTTCCTAGTTAGTCAGGGCTTCATCCTACAGCACGATAATGACCCAAGCTATGCCAGAATTACCTTAGGAAAAAGAACAAGATGCTAAGCTTGAAATCATGGAGTGTCCAGCGCAGTGTCCAGACTTAAACCCCATGGAGCTGGTTTGAGATGAACTGGACAGAAGAGTGAAAGCAAAGCAACCTA
Source organism: Amphiprion ocellaris (assembly GCF_022539595.1). Classification (NCBI taxonomy): domain Eukaryota; kingdom Metazoa; phylum Chordata; class Actinopteri; family Pomacentridae; genus Amphiprion; species Amphiprion ocellaris. Next base: position 17,976,223 of record NC_072776.1, read on the forward strand.
CAAGTGCCACACATATATGGGAACTTCTGCAACAGAGTTGGGAGGAATTCTCTTGAAGAATATTTGATTTCCATTGTGGAAAGAATGCCATGAGTGTGTTCAACTGTTATATCTGCCAAAGCAATACTTTGATGAGTCAAAAGTTTAGAATGCATTTTGGTTTCTAAATAGACTTGTTTTTAAACTTCATTTGTTTATTTGTGTTATGCTTTCATTTCAGAGTACAATGAGACATTAACATGCATAATTTCCAATAAAAAACCAGGAATGACTGTGGTGTTCTCACATTTTTGATGTCCAATGTATTTTTTATTGACCTGAGGTGCAGTGGACACAAATGTTTTCTGCTTGTGTGTACTTAGTCTTTATTCCCCACTACAGGCAGGAAAGAACTGCACTTAACAGCATGAATGCATTTGAAAAATGAAAGGTTGGACAATCTGCTTCTGTTGTCAGTTAAAAGCATGAGTCAATATTTACCCTGAATAGATGGACACCATTCATGTATCTTTGAGGCAGTTCAGCTTGTAACCCATTATTGTGTGGCTTGTCCCGTATAAATGTCCTCATGGGCAATTATTCTTTTCAAACACAGATCTGCAGTGAGACAATGTGTTCTTTGTGATATCTGGCAAACACTTCTGCCAAATTGGATTGAATATTATCACCACTTCCATTCATGCAGAAGCTTGTATGAGGCATAATAGTTTGTTCTCCTATTTATTTCTGAGTTATACAAATTAAGTGAGAGGAAACATGATAAAGCTATGGCTGTGCACATCAAACCACTTACAAGCCTACATGAGGAATTAAACATAAATTAGATGAACAAGACTGACAACTAAATAATAATGAAGTTATTTCAGTTTTAATGGCACCGTGTTTTACCTGTAACTGATTCTACAACATCCACCCAGCCACACTCCTGGTCTGTGGATGTTGTTGGAGAGAACCTGGACCGACAGTAATGAATGTTGTTGCGTCCGTAGAAGCCGCCGTCTATCATTAACACTTGACCAGAACCGCACTGCAGAGCGGTGCTGCGACCCGCACACACAATAGACCTCCCAGACTCTGAGGAGAATACAAAAGCAATGCAAAGAGGTAATTCATCATAGAATGGTTCAGTTTGCGTCTTTGCTCAGAGCTTGAGTCAGAATACATACCAAACTGGCAGATGAAATGCAGTTTTTTGTTGCAGTCTCTTGTGGCCTCCCACTGAAAGCCTGAGTTTCTCCGTATGTGTCCACAAGCTGCGCCCTGCTGTGGGCTGCTCACCCACTTTGAATAGGTCATAGGTGAGCCATCCAGCCAAGAGAGGGGGCCTGAGAATAGAGCAAACCACTGCTGAGCAAACCAACATTATTTTTATGTTTATAGTAGAATGCACCAAGTTTTATTTCAGTTTCCTGGATAACACAAATCTGTTTATATTTACAGAAAAGTTTAGTTTTGTTATTCCAACCTGTAAATATAGTGCAAACAGTAAAATAGTAGTACAATATACCCTCATTCCAAATGATCTTGTGCATGCCTTTTTTTCAGAATACACTTTGAGATTGAGATTTTTCTCATGGACTGGATTAGTGGGTAATTCTCTATGCCAGAGGACACTGTACATTTGATGTGAGTAGAGACTGAAAGAAAACCCTGCAGGTTACAAGCAGTTTTCTTAGATACTGGAGTGCAGATTTTTCCCTTCTCACTAAAAAATATCAGTCAGTGTGGTATGTGAGGTCATTTTTCATTGTGCTGCTGGAAAGTAAAAGGCAATGAATTAAACAGAGAACATTCATCTCACTTTGGACAAATCACCATAATTTATCAGATTTCCTGTCTCTTTGTAAAGTGTTGCATTTATTGTGAGCTTTCATGCCCATTTCAGATATTGAATAGATTTTCTGAAGTCACTTAACATGAAAGGAAAGAACATTATCAATGAACTATAAAACATATCCTTGGTATCATATTCATTTTTGAAACTAATATATAGTGTATACTTGAATTGCTGATGAAACATATTAGCCTCTTCCAGAGATTTGCTCTTTTGTTGTGGGTGTTTTTTGATTTAAAGTCATCTGTTCAAGATACATATAAATATTTGACCATCCATCCATCCATCCATCCATCCATCCATCCATTATCTATACACAGCTTAACCTTCATTAGGGTTGCAGGGGGCTGGAGTCTATCCCAGCTGACTGAGGGTGAAGGCAGGGGACACCCTGGCCAGGCCACCAGTCTGTCGCAGGGCTACGTATAGAGACAAACAATCACACTCTCATTCACACCAACAAACAATTTAGAGTAACCGATAACCTGAGCATGTTTCTGGACTGTGGGAGGAAGCCGAAGTACCCGGAGAAAACCCACACATGCACAGGGAAAGCATGCAAACTCCATGCAGAAGGATCCCAGGCCCAGGCCAGGACATGAACCAGGGTATCTTCTAGCTAACGTTGGACCTACTACTTGAAATGATAATTTTAGAGTTAATGAGTTATTTGTTGGCCACATTTTTGACCACTTACCTTCATCAGTGACAGAATATTGCTGGTTAGTGGAGCTAGACGGTGCCACTCCGAGCCACATGTCCTTCTCAGAATCCAAGTGTGTCTGAAGGAAGTCCTGAGTGTCTTCATCAGGGATAAATGCTAGGTGTCCTCCACTCACCTCACACCAAGCTTGGGCACTGAAAAAAGAGCACTGGAGACCCACAAACTCAAAGCAAGAACCTCTGAAGGCTGCCTGGTGTTTTGGACACAGAACTGGAACCCCTGTGTCATTTTCAGCACTGGACCGACAGCTGAGTGTCATCAGCATCAGCAGGTGCAGAATCACCCAGCACATCCTTCCGTTTGTCATGTCAGAAACCGAAAGGTAGTCGTACTGTCGGTCACTTCAGCTCCTTGGACGTTTTAGAGCATGTTCTCATGAACACGCCCGAGTTACATCCTGCTTTTGAATGGATCTGAAATCTCTCGCAGAGCTTCGCAGACCTGGTGTCTGTAAATCATTGTTTGTCAAACATACAGCCTCACTCAGAAACCAATGAATGCAATGCCTCTGTACACAGACAGCAACAAAAGGGAACACAGGAGAGTAGTGTCATCCACAAGGCCAGGTACTTGAGGTTGGGTTTCACCAGTGATCGGAAAAAGCAACATCAGTCACAATTATAGTTTTCTTTGGGCAGATGCTAAATGATGGCCCCTTTTATGTGGAAAAAATAATCCGCATTTAAGAAAAAAAACCTCACAGCCACTCCTACATCGTTTAAAAGTACGTGACATTTTACTTAATTCTTTTTTAGAGTTGATAGAGACCAAAACTGTGTTAAAAGAAAAGTGAATATTGGACAACCTCCAGGTTTAAAAGATGGTGTTTGTCCTGTTGGAGCAAGTACTGAAGTCCTCCTCTGTTCATCTGTCAAATCACTAAAAAGCCATCTGTATATTAAAAGCTTTTTTTCTCTGAAGATAACCTCTTCAAACCTGAAAAAGGCATAGATGTAATCCTACACTGTTACATTTTTTAGAATATGCAGATCTATGTGGGACCTCTATCTCCACCCTCCCCTGCTCGCTGCAGCTCGAGCACACCAGCTCACCTCTGATGCGAACATCCCACCCTGCAAGTATATGGGACTAGGTTTGTTACATATGACACTCCAGAAGTCTGAATACATCCTTTTGAGACTGTCATTGGTACACTGCAGTTTCAAGTCGTTGGTACACTGCAGTTTCAAGGTGGAAATGCTCTGCTGCCACATTCGCTGCACATTTCATTCACGTGTCTTCTTGCATATACAACACACCATATGGACCCGTCGATCCTTGCCAGAGGGGGTCTTTATTAGTTCTTTTCCTTTCCTTTCTTCTTTCTCTTTTTCAACACAAACATGATATTTTAAATCCCACAGTCTTTGCAATCCATGTCTCCTAGCCAGCAGTTGTCAGTTGTCAAACAGCATGAAACTCCAGCAGTAAAACATTTTTTGTAAAAAAACAAAAACAAAAACAAAAACAAAAACAAACAAAAAAAAGATCTCTATAGTGGTTGAAAAATCCCCCCCCCCCCCTTTTTTTTGTTTGTTTTAATTTTTCATGCTTATGGCAGTGAAATTTTTGCATCTTTTGGTGCATGTACGCACCAAAAAGATGTGAAAATCTCAGGACCTGCAAGCCTCCTCAGCACATATAAACGACACTGGCCCTTCTTATAAAGAGAGTTAGTGTTATCTGTCCACTCTAGTGTGTTATTTAGGTGAACACAGAGGTACATGTAGGTCCTCACTCTTGATGTCAAGTCCCTGGATGGTCAGTGGTGGAGTGTTTGAGGGTTTCCTGTGGAAATCGATCACCATCTCATTTGTCTTGCTGGCGTTAGGTAACAAGAATGACCTTTACTTGTCAAGTCATCTTTAAAGTAGTCATTAAGTGCAGCAAAACTAGATCTGCCTATCATAATGCCCTAATGATTTATTGTTTAAATGGAACTTCACCTTATACAGATTGATCAAAATGCTAAAGCTTGAGTATGCAATGTATTCCAGAGGATTTTGTGTTACATTTATTGAGTTTCTTTACATCCAGACAGCAATCAAAACATCCAGTCATTATCTATACACCGCTTAATCCTCATTTGGGTCACAGGGGACAAGTAAATTCCATGCAGAAAGGAAGGCGGGGATACAAACCAGGGATCTTCTAGCTGCGAGGCAAAAGTGCTAACCACCAAGCCACTGTGCTGCCACAATCAATACACGAAAAGATTAAAATCTATTATGTGTGTAGAAGACAGATGGTGTTGCAAATGGAACTGATTTTCTTCAAACACATGATCCCTACCAGTACTTGTTGCATTTTATGATTGAACAAATGATAAAATTAGACAAATGGGATGTGTGAATCAAATTTAAGAGCTAGGAAAGGTAAGATTGGCTGACCTAGTGTCACTGTCTCAACTGAAGTTATGAGTACACTAAGTAATCCTGTGGAAAACAGCAACCCAGCATAAGCCTGTGGAGCCCATGTAAGGCATAAGACAGGAAGTTCATGCCCCCTCTTCATCTACTCTTGTGAGTTGAAACCCAGGGCACACTGAGCCAAGCAGAAATAATGCCAACCTAGCAGAAATAAAAAAAGAGGAGGTTGTCTAACTTTTGATAAGATTACTTCATGTGTATCCTGATTGGGTCTTAAGACGATGGGTTGTGGTCTTCCAGAGTGGAAGAGGAGTGTTTAATTGAAGGTATATAAGACGATGTAACGCTTTGTTTAGTTAGTTGAAATCTCAAGATTTTGCTCATGTTTGTTCTAACAGCCTCTGCATTGAATAAACATTACTCGCATCAGACTCTGAAGACTGCTTGAAGACTTTTTCTTGAAAACTTTCTGAAGACTCCTACTTTTGATCCACAATTGATTTTTGACTATGTGTGTGACAAAGCTGCCTGATCATCACTGACCCTTAGCACCACCCTAAGGATAAAACACCCACACACAAGCTAAACAACAGAAGTACACAGACGTATATAGAGGGGAGGCTAAACAACCTCTCCACAAGTGCCTGGAACAACACAGAATAGCCAGCACCAAATAGGTTAGATAAGAAAAGTCAGAAAGCCATCAGAGGTCAGAAGCAGAAAGGTTTAACAGGTGTATCTGCTGTGCAAATTCAGACATGTTGGAACATGTTGTAATATGTGCAAACCTGCTGTGTATCTGTAGAGAAGAGAGGAATTTTAAAATTTTGGCATCACCTATGTGATTGGCTGCCAGTGGTTCACATATGCTGAAAAGTAGTAGAGATTATCAGAAATTAAAGAGACAGCTAAAGAATGCATTTGATTATGAGTGACAGAAAACTGAGAGATTTTGTTCTGCAATATGAGCACCCATCAAACCCAGTATAATAGCTATTGTGCTTACTTAAACTTTCATGTAAATTTGTTCTATGTCACAAAGAGATAAATACATTAATTTAATGTGCAATTGAAGAACCGATTCGAGTAAGACAGCAGTAGTTTAAACAGAGATCAGTCCCAACATTAAAATCACCTGTTTAACATCATATAGATCCCTCTCTGACCGATCAAATACCAAGCTGTTAGTAGCAGATTCTTTAAGTCCTGGAAACTGGTGGTGAGGTGGGACTTGTATAGATCTGGCTTATTTTTCCAGTACAACCTACAGAATGGTGTTGTGTCAGTCACAAATGAAACGATTTCAATTACATCAATAATCCAAAGTCAGAGTGTAGAGTATGCAAGGTTAAAATCTCATACCGAGCATCCATCAGTGCAGTTGGAAGAGAAAAGACAAATAAGTGGACCTGCTATGAATGAAAGTGCTTTGTCTACTGCAACTGTTGCTGCTGCTGCTGTGTCTACAGCACATCCACTAACCACCACAATCACCTGGACCTAGAAGTCTATGGGACAGTTGGTGCAAAAGGCTGTGATTTCCTGTTTAAAGGGATGGCGTAAAGCGTGTTAAGACAATTTGAATTGTAATCACCATTATATAAATACAACTGAACTGAATTGAATTGATTATGAGCGATTCTATAAGCTTGTCTATGTTGTTTCACTGTAAATAGTGAAAAGTTTATAAATATTATACAATCAGAGAGTGGATCTTTTTATCAAATTGAGATAGGTATTTGTTTTTGTACATTAAAATTTATGTTTTGTAGGAGTATAATAAGCCATATAAATAATAAACATTTGATATAATGTATGTTTTGTACATTAGGAATTCATTTTACATGTAATTTTAACATTATTTTTGGAAATAACTTCATGCAAGCAACAGAAAATCTGAGGAACCACTTGGGAGCCGAAAGAGCCTGTTGTTTTTAGTGAGCTGAGCCATAAGAACCGGCTCTCTTAAAAGAGCCAGAATTCCCATTATTAGCCAGCACCTCAGGACAGGACTCAGCAGTTTACCTGCATCTAAAAGATAAGAGACACTCCTCTGAGGATAACAATGTTTGTATTCTCAACAGAGGAGACAAACGGTTTGAGGGAGGAAGCTGACTGTTAAACTGTAACAGCCATCTCTACAGAGAAGATGGGGTCTATGACACTACTTGACACACTTATAACACAGTACTGAGATTTTTTCCCAGAAAATTTCACCTTCATTAACACCTTGAGTGATCCCACACCTGGCAGTTTCACAATCATTTACACCATGAGACTCACAAGTCGTCAGCCATTAACGGGCCAGTACCTGTGTGATTTGGGGATAAATTTAAATTCCCATGAGTCCACATAAGTCAGAACAGAAGAAGCATCTTGGATGAGGGGAGAAATGTTTCAAAGAACCAATAAAAGAGAAGGCATGTTACCTCCTACTGAACCATGACCTGGATCACTGAGAATCTACACAGACATACACCCATCAGGCGTAACATTACACAGAAAATTCAGATTTTTGGAATAAACTTGCTGTGAGTCAAAAGCAACGCAATTTTGATGTACATGCGTGACCATTGCATAGACTCCAGAGCGGAGTAAAAATAACTACTCTTTTTGTGTTAATCTTGACCCCTTTTCTGAGTTAAAATTGTACTCCTCAGGTGTTAAAGTTCTAATCTGTTAAAGAGTATATGTGGCACTAAAACTGCGCTGATTTAAATATCAACTCATTACCAGTGTTAGGAGGAACACTTAAAATATATGTATTTCAACCATTTTTTTTAGAGTTAGCAATTCTATATTATTCATATATTTTATATAAAAATGACTGCTGCAATGTACTCTTCACAACACGTGTTTTATTTAAAAGAGCATCATTTACATTTAAACCACCCCCAAGGTTATAACAGTGCAGCCTAAGTTGTATAAAACAGTCAATAACATACACACTGCATGAGATTTAGTTGTCACAACAATAAAAACATAACAGCACTGTCTGATTAGTGCAACATTGTGCAACATGAAGTAAACTGTTGAATTTACTCCTCCTGAAGAACATAAAAACAGGGAAGAAGAACATCACGAGCATCCCATTCAGATAAATGAGATAATACAATTTTCTGATACAACAAAAAAATTGGAAATCACGTCCATATCCAAAGAACCCAAGAATGGTATGCATGCCTAAGTTATATCCTGTAATCTGTGCAAACGTACCACAGGTTATTCAAGGTTATTCAGCAAATGGAACAGGAACCCCATCAGTTCCAAGTATTGTTAAGTCCTGCATTAAAGGTTTCAGTATTTCATCAACACCACATTTCATCAAACAATACCAAAATGGATGTTCTTTAGGGCAGAATTCAGAGGAAGGTTTGTGAGCATGAAGTAAAAGAAGTAAAGGTAGCCAACTTTATGAATACTTTTTTTTTTTTATCCAAGAGGATTTGCATATCCAAATTCATCATAGTATATTTGCATTTGGAGAGAAAATCTAAGAACTAAAAACAAAAAAAAGAATGACTTTTAAAGCAGCTTCCGTCAAAGAAATTCTCATTTCATTCATGAAAATGAACTGGAATGTTTTTAGAATGGGAACACAGATGAATTTATCATTGACAGCAACTTGTTTGAAAGTCCCAGTTGTATTATTTTGTCTGGTATCATACCATATCATTACACCAATGTGTGGTTCAACTGGCTACACTATGCCCCATTTGTCCTTGAAATACTTTTTTCATTTAGTATCAGAGCTCTTCTGTCACAGTTGGCAATAGTTTCATTAGGCACACATATAATATTAATTGAAGCATGTGTCTTATTAAGATGAATGAGACTTAAATAGCTCACATCAAAAGTCCCTGAGGATGTACATGACTGACATAGTTTTTGGACCATGTCAGTCAGTTGTCTTGGAACAGATTTTTGTCCAAGACAATGTAGAAGGTGGAAACCTCCACTTTTGAAGACCGTCTGGCAAGAAGATACGGCTGAGAGCCTCCTTCGGTGGTCTTCAGATGGTCCTCAAGTCTTTGACATGACTGAAGCACAATGAAAACATCCCCTTATAAATAATTTGCTTAAAAATGTTAAATTCACTGCAGTATTTTGAATGAAATAGTGTTATTCACGGAACTTCTGAAATTTCACCAGATGATCTGTTGCCTCTTCAATGCTAATTTTCTTGGGCTGTTTTCTTCCAGTCGGTTGTGGTGCGAAACCTTGATTAAAGTTGATCATGGCTGGTTGATGCTACACCACTTATGTCATTCTGTACTGACACTTAACAGGATGTTTTGCGAATGTGATCTAGTTTTTTTGTGAGTTTTTCAGACATGAGGTAATTTTACCATGCTACACTCTTCTCCCCACCACTGCTCTCCCTCTCATTAGTCCTTTTGTAGTCCTCAAGTAATGCATGTTCATGTGTTTTCGAGGAGTGACTTTGGGAGGCTTGAGTGCAAACAATCCCACATATGCTACACTTACTATGTTTAATGTTTGCAGTAAGGATCTCTTACAGTAATGTGCTCAGCTTGATTACACAATACTTCAGATTGTTTTTTTCTGGAAAAGACATATCCAATTCTTCCCTTACCACAGCCTTCATATCTGACAATTAGACATTTTGAATCCTGGTTTCCTGAAAGCACTACAGCTCAGAAACAAGGTGGGGCATAAATAATTTTCACTCTGCATTAATTAGTTCAGCATTTAGCATTTCTTTTTTGGGTTTTTTGCTTCCTCATCAATTGTTTTTTCTGTCCATCAGTGCAGCTTGCTCTTATAGTAGCTCCTCTTTCCTCACATACATCTAATCCCCTTCATTCTACCCTCAATGTTTTTTTTATTCTAGATGTGTGACTAAACCTTTAACTAAACAACTTGTTTGTGGTGATGCAGTGGCTTGGAGCTTACAAAGGGTGAGGGGTATGAGACAGCAGCACAGTCATAAGCACTGACAGCCACTGTTTTTACAGCCTCAGCTCAACATAATAGAGTCGTTGGATGTCAAGAAGAAAGAGAACCGGTTTCAGCCATTGGTCCAATGGGGGGAACACCTAATCTCACTGAAAATGTGCAAAACAAGCCTGTCAGCACACTGAGAGGAATTTAAGTATGACAGTACCTGTGTCACACACTTTACACCTCAGCTATTCTGTCTATAGGTTGCATTTTAGTCTAGAGGCCAAGGATTGTATGTACAGATTACAAAATAATCCCACTCATTCTGTTCATTCATGCATTGGATTGACCAATACTCTGAAGGTAAGCATTTGATTTGTTTTGTCCTTTGTTGCTGTGCCAATTTAGATAGAGAATGCAGTTAAATGACAATTAAAATGCAGCTTATTATACAGTTTCAAAAATGTATCTGTGTTTGTGCTAAACAAAGTGTATTAAGTAGAGAAATGTTTCCTATTGTCATAAGTTACTTGAATTCAAACAACATAAGTACTCATCATAGTGCTAATATTCCTTGTAATTGTAATGTATGTATGTAGAAAACATTGCATTTAATGTAAAATCACCTCTTTTTCTTTAAAACCACCCGTACCACCCAATCCCCAGCGCTCTGTCAGTCATGAAAGCACCAAAGCACTTTCTAACCCAGGTGGTGTCTGTGCTGCTGGGCATTGGTTTCATCTGGTGTCTGAGTCTGCCATATCTCCTCCTGGTTTGTATCTTTATTCATTGTCTTAACCTAGTCTCATTGTCAACATTGCAAAAAGCAAAGGTCTGTTGACACTTTTTAGCTGGAATTCTTTTGAACAGTTTACTGTTACTGTATTTTTTTTTCCTGGTTTGGTAAATTACAGAGAATTAGTAGGGAAATCTAAGAAAAAGTATTAATTTACATTTTGGCACAAAACAACAACAACAACAACAACAAAATAAACAAAAAACTGTCAAAATGGTAAATTACATCAACACTGAACACTAAATATCTGTAATTTTACAAATAGTAATTGGTAAAAAATGGCAAATGACAAAGATTGTTTTACAGATATCTTCTAGTATTTTAAAGAAGAATTATGCATATTAAGGACTGAAAAATTCTAAATAATGTTTAGTCTAATTCAAACTTCAGCCTCCAGTTTGTACACAAATGGTAATTATTTATTTATTTATTTTACAGCATCTGACAGTAAAATTACACTACTTTTTAAACTATTTAAATCAGCCAAAGTAATATTATTTTTACAGATATTTTCTGTTATTTTTATAATTTTTTCCAACATTACCATATTCTGCTGTTGCTCAGACCACTACACAACACCGGAACGTTGAATAACTTTTTTCTGTGACCCTCCCTGTCTCTCCATTCCATGCCTCCTCCATCCACATTCCTTGACCCTCTCTCCCCATCTGGCTGGCAGCTAAGTTTAGCCCAGCTGCCTCTTGGGTTATTAGTGTAGTGTTGTGCTTGTGTTTACTGTTGTGTCGCCGTATTGTAGTATTAATTGTGTTGATGCGCAGTGTGCACATTTCTACCTTTGTCCTGCCTTTGACTTTTCTGGTTAGCTCAGTCCTGGTTAGCTCAGCCTTGAAGATGAACTAGCAACCCGGAACTCTGACCATGTGGCTGGACAACTGCCTCCAGGAATGATGGAGGGAACAAACCCTGCGGATGACAGTTTCCCGCACCACAGGCCCTGTGCATCCAGCCACTGTCCTGACCCAACCTTCTGGTTCAGAACCAGAGCCCATGCAGATCGGACAAGCCCAGCTGACTCAGCAGGAGAAAGACCACCTATCACCTGTCTGTGCTGTGACAAAATAGGCCATTTGATCACCACCTGCCCAACTCGACCAGCAAAAAGGCCAACTCACCTTTAACTGTGGGGACATTGGTGAGTCGAACTTCCAAGATGTCCCCTCAACACTTGCAGCTGTCTGCCTCCCACTGTTGGCAGACCCAGTCCATACCAGAAACCACCCTGATCAACTCCATAGCTGAAGAGAATTTTGTGAACAGCCACCTAGCCAAACAGATGCAAATCCCGACCCTGTCACTGTTCCCACCTCTAATGGCCCGGACTACACCTGGCTTAAGTGAGCTGCAAGACTGTTCAAATTTCCCTCATTTTGGCAGGCAATCATCGTAAGACTATCACCTTTCACCTGATTGATCACTCGGCGGCACCACTGGTTCTGGGCTACCCCTGGCTGCAATAGCATAAGCCCCACATTGATTGGATCACAGAAGAAGTTTTATCCCATTGTCATGCTCACTGTCTTTACTAAGCTCTGTCCCCTGATCTTCTTCCTGATCTTTCTGTGGCCTGAGCAATATCACAGTGAAAAACAAGTACCCATTACCCTGATCAACGCTACATTTTGCCCCCTGCATGGTGTTACCATATTTACAAAACTCAACCTACTGCTTGAAGCGTTAGTTATTCAGCTGGCTTCTGTTGAACGGAGGCATCCTTATCAGGCTCTGCAAAGGGCCACTTTGAATATTTAGTCATTCATTACCACAGTAAGGTTGCTGTACTCTTGACTGCCCTGACCTCCACCTCCAGACCATTATGCTGAACCTCCGAAGCCACTCACGCCTTCCAGGACCCCTTCATCTGCGCTCCCTTCCTCATTTAGCCTGATCAAGCCTTCAGTTCCAGTGTCAGAGTTGATGCCTCTCAGGGAGCAGTCCTGTCTCAACGCTTGCCCTCAGACAACAAACGCTTGTGCGCTTTCTTCTCTTGATAACTATCCCCACCTTAAAAAACAATGTGAGTGGTAACAGAGATCTGTTACCCGTCAAGCTTTCCCTCGAAGAGTGGAGGCACTGATTAGAGAGAGTGGAACAGCTCTTCAAATGTTGGACTGATCACAAGAACCTTGAGTATGCCTAGTCAGCCAACAGACTAAATTCCCGGCAGGTCCGTTGGATCCTGTAATTCAGCAGATTTAGATTCTGACCCTGACCCAATGACCTGGCTCCCAGAATGTGAAACTAGATACCTTATCAAGACAGTTTTCTGTGGACAATTCGTCCAGAGGGTTCCGAAGTGAATTCCAGCTACTTTGGCACCCAGATGGAGTCTTTTCTTATCATCAGAAGCCGCTGACTACCTCTTAAGTAGCCCTGAATGGGTCTTTGCCTGCTTGTCAGTTGGCTAATATTCTCTTTAAATATGATGCCTTAGAATTAATAAAGTAAAAAAAAGAACATGACTTTCTTTGTTACATAGTGACTAAATCTATTTTTATACTTTAGGTATGTTTCAGTGATAATACCTGAATACTTTTACTCAAGAAAAAATTTGAATGCAGACCAGTACAGTTGATTTATTTTACACTGGAGTGTTTTAGGTTTTTGGTCAAGTGACATCTCTACTTCTCACCCCATCTTGTTTGTCTTAACTGGTTTTAGACTAAAGGTAACCTAAACAGCATTGGTGTGACCCATGACAACAGTCTGAAAGTGTGGATGGAAACAAGTGGGGTTGAAGGTGAGAGAAGAGCACAGACATAATTTAAAAAAGGGGGATAAATGATGATGTAGAAGTAATCATACACAGCCTCATATAGCTATCGAACAGTGGAGCTGGTGCAGTGCTTCCAGTAGCTTTATCTGAAGTAGGCATCATTCACCGGGGGAGCTCATTTGAATAGAGAATGAGTAGGCCTTTCTAAGTGCTTGCTGTGCTGGGGAACATTGCATTAAGGATAGCTTGTTCACTTACAGTAGACAATCAAATAGGATATATTCATAAGCAAAGAGATGACAAGCAAGGGCTGAGATTAATGAATTGGTGGATAAAATCCTGTAATTTGGTCAAATGAGGTAGTGATAACCTGTTTTTTGTGCAACACTCTTTCAGTCAGAACAGTCTTTCTCACTCTTATGCTTTGATATCTTCTACCTAAAAGGCATATTGTCCAGAGATATCATAATCTCTGATTCAACTCTCTGTAACATTCCTCTTTAACTTGACCTGTTTCTTTACTCTTTAAATGCTTTTTTCACCTATTTCTTTTCTAGACATAAAGAAGATATTTGGCAAGTTTATGAATAATCTCCTGGACACCATAAAATCCTCTAATTGTGAGCTCTTTAAAGACAATTTTTTTTATGCCATATAAATACACACATGCCACAGAGTCATATCACACAACTATTATATGCAAACTATTCATCGAGGTGGTATTTCCTTTAATCCAAAACTGATTCGCTCTTATATTTGCTAACTGTATATTCTCTTGACTCAAATTGTCTCGCTCAGGCTCTCCCAAGGATGATGTGAAAGACAGCAAAGAATTACAGGCATTGCAGATAAAAATGGAGGCAGAAAAAGTAAGAGGGCAAATGAAGGATCAGATGATTATGGAGCTGCGTTCTGATAAAACCTATCTGCAGCAACAAGTGTCACAGTTGGAGGAATTTCTGAAGCTATGTGTGGAGAAAGACAAGAAGGAAATCCAACAAATAAAAGCAGGTAAAATTGCTTTTTAAAGTAATGCTTGGTTTCAACACACAAAAAAATCTACTAGGACATAGTTTAAAGCAAATACATTTGTATCAGCACATACTGTAAGTGATGAATTCAGACAACCTAAAAGGTCAAGTATTGACAGGGAAACTTCATAAAACAAATGAAAGTACTGATTATATTTTGGCAATGATGAGGCTTATAGTCTGGATCCACGGATTCATTAAAGATTTCTGTATCGTTGTGAGATAGCGGCACAGCATCACTGTAACTATGACAACAACTGAACACTACGTCAGCTGACTGCTGACGATCACATGGTTATGATCCTATTACAAATCCACTGCTGCGGACTATCAGGACTTACCTGTCGGAAGTTATACGACTGAGCAGCCATGGCAACTCACTCACTGACTTGCCAAGTCTGTGCACAGCAAACTCCAAGCTGCTGTACATGCTATTGTCCATTCTGTTTTTCAATGGCATTTGCAGTATATCAGAATATTAGAGAAACTCACCATCATTAATATTCTTCTTACCATATACTGCACAAAATTAGAAACTAGGCTTATAATAGTTTATTAAATTCCACCATTTTTTTTAATAAGATTTTTTTTTTTTATGTAGAAATACTGTGGTTCCAACACATGGCACCTCTACAACAGAATGAATGTTATAAATCAACCAAGGATACTGAAGATGATAATGAGCAGATATAACAGGTCATGGACAACTATGTGTACTTTACATCATGTAGTAACTCAATGCTTGAGAATTTGTCACCAGCAGAACAGGTCAAAAACCTTTAATGCATAGTTAGTTGGCTAAATGCAACCCTTTTAAACCCCAACAACAGACATGAGATAATTTATTTTAGCTCTAAGTCAGAAAAGATTATTTGCATGCTGCGTTGAATATTTTGTGTACAACCTTTGATTTTAGTGTAGGCTAGACAGACTTTTAAGTTTTCTGCAATGACTGTTAACACTGGCAGTATAGTGGTTACTTTGGTAATATCAACCTGTAGTTTATCAGCACTTAATAATAGATAGAAATAATTAACCTATATTCCCAGAGGATTTTATTGAATGAATGGTGAAGAAGAGACGAATCTAGAGCTGATATCCAATGAGAATTTAGTAAAGCTGCTCACTCAAGCAGTTGGTTAAACCGTGCTTTCTTCATCGTGTCTTTGAATCAAGACATAAAAAAAAGAACCAATTTTTTTTTTAAACTACATTTACGTTGTTGATATTATTTCTCACTTAATTCTTACTTGATTAGGCCACTTGAGCGGAGAAATGAACTGCCTGATCAAAACTCAGACAAATTTTTCAGTCTCTGGCTTCTATCTGTGGAGTTTTCCATTCAGTGTTAATAAAAGGCACTGGACGTCTCTGAACCAAGAAAAGTTCTGTTTTTTGTTTGTTTGTTTGTTTGTTTGTTTGTTTTGTTTTGTTTTGTTTTTAGCTGAGCAAATGAAAGAAGATGAAAACTTTTCACTGCCACCCATGGACGGTTATCCAAACTGTAAAGAGAAACTGAAGGTAATAAATTTCATTTTTGTAACCTATATTTGAAATATCTGTAATTTCTATAAATATATTTTCACATAATGATTGATAATTCTTTGTCATACTGTAAAACCAACCAGAATGTTAATTTTCTGGTTTAAAAAAAAATAAAAAATAAAAAAAAAATTCCAAAAAGCACTCCTCATGCAATAGCTGCCTTGACAGTGTTGGTAGGTCTTTGGGGATTGTTTTTAACCTGTACCTGCTCTGTAATAACTTGTCATATTTTATAATTCATTTTGACTATGTCGAGCACTGTGCTGGTTATGAACTTGTGTTTTGTTGTGGCCTCTGTGGTGTGCTGGGGTTCCAGTGGATGAAGAACATGTGGAGGACTGACCCTTGCTACAGCCGTCATGGGGTGAATGGGTCTCTGCCTTCCATCTTCATTTACCTCAGTGAGGTACTCAGTTAGTTTTAAACACACAAAACACTCGCTCAGTTACATTAAATTTCATTTGGTTTAACTGCTCCTCTTTCTTGTGTTAGATAGAGTCCTGGTGTCCTGTGCTTCCAGGTCGAGTGGTCCCCTCAGCTGTGGTGGAAAACTCAGAGAAAAAGGCAAAGACTGTATGAGTGCATGTGATAGATGTGATGTAGTGTACAGGGTATGGAGTGTGTTGTATAGGAGATAGGTACATGACCTTTGAAGACCTGTTCTATAAGTAACTATCTGTGTTTATGAGAGCAGAACTCTGGAGCTGCACATTTGTTTTCTTGAAGTTGTTGCATTTTTTACATTGCCTCCTAAGCTCATTGTCTATATTATTTTCTTGCATTGAAAGGCTTGTAAATGCATGAAAATAGCCTTTATGGTTGAAAAAGCAAATAGAAAATGGTTATTCATTTGCATTTTTTAAATCGATCTGAATGAGGAGTCACAAATGGCATACTTAACTCAAACTGGAGTAGTGGCATTGACAAGAACTTGTGGGCCTGTTAAGCCTATTTGGAAGCAGCGACATGTACATTTATAAATTCCAAAAGTGCGAGAGCATAAAACAAGTCATCATCCCTTGTGTTGTCTTCACTTTTTCAGATGGACCCTGCAGTGGTAAGGGAAAGTTTAAAAGGTCTTTACCCATCTCTGGCAAACAAGAGGCAGTTGCACTGGATCCATCAAAGAATTCGAAGTATGGAAGAGGTCTGGGTGGAGGCTGGTCGCTCTCTGTCAGCCAAATACAACCTCACAGAGCGGACAGCCAAACAGGTAATGCATGTCAGCTGCTAACTGACACCATGCTATGTCTTAGTTGCTAAATCTGTTGTGGTATAAATCAGTCAGGACCTTATTTTTGAGTATTTTGGGGTAGGTGGAGTAAAATGCACATTAGAATCCACAAAGATGAAAATGTTGTCTGCATAAAGACACAAAGCAACATACGAAATCAAGAACTCCCTAACTTGCAGTGATTCTACTGTAGTGAGAAAGTGTCCCAACTCTTTCGTACTGAGTGGAAAATATGTGCAAATCAAAGCACCTGCAGAGTCAGTTCAATTAAATTGACAAAATCTTTAAATTATGATTTTTTTCCATATAACTAGCATTTGTTTAAAAGCTTTCTGGTTTTCATGGCATATGTGCAGTCAGTGATCTGCTGAGAGTGAATGATGAAATTTTCATTGCACATAACCTTACTGACCCTTGCAGACATGCAGATGAAAGCAAGAATTGGCCTTAACACCTCAGACTGACACAGTTCGTAATTCTTGTCAGGCACCATGTGCAATGTTTAGAATGTATGGTGCCATTTAATATATTGTACCTGATTTACCCAAGCTGATTTCCAATCCATTCATATCATATAGAGCCAATGTGACATTTATAGTTTCATAATGAGGCACATGGAATGGACGGACACATCTTAAAGTTTTGTTAGAGGATGCTTTTAGAGCTGCCTGCCTCTCTCCCATCTATTAAATGATTTCATATACCTCAAGTAATGGGGCGCACAGTGGGTTGGTGGTTAGCACTTTCGCCTTGCAGCTAGAAGATCCCCGGTTCGCGTCTCTACCTTCCCGGGATCTTTCTGTATGGAGTTTGCATGTCCTCCCTGTGCATGCGTGGGTTTTCTCCAGGTACTCATACTCAGGTTAACTGGTGACTCCAAATTGTCCGTAGGTGTGAATACAAGTGAGATTGTTTGTCTCTATATGTAGCCCTGTCATAGGCTGGTGACCTGGCTTTGCTGTAAGTCAGCTGGGATGGGTTCCAGCCCCCTGTGACCCTAATGAGGATTAAGACGTGTATAGATAATGGATGGATGGAAGAACTTCAGTAATGCTGAACATTAGAAACGAGCTAATAGATGTAGAGACTTTAGTAGAAATGTTTTTTTTTCTGAATAAATACACATCACAATCACACTGGAGGGACACTTCTTGTTGTTTATGTAGGAGCTGCGTCATCAGATGCAGCCACTTAGATGTCTAGAAGGCTTTTAAATTCACACACAAGGGAAATTCGACAACATTTGAGGCTGCCCCTTGTCCATGAATTTGCTTTCATCCCCAGATCCTGGTGCATCCTGGTGCATTGACAGATGAATCGGGCACACACATAGCAGAAGATGCCTTTAGCGGTGGCCCACTTGGGGAGCAAGTCCAGTGGAGTGACCTTATCGCCACGCTTTATATTCTGGGTCACCATCTTCACCTTTCTGCCTCCATACCTGCTCTCAAGGCGTGAGTATGCTCACTTCTGTCGCTTTGTCAGTGGTAAATGAATCTGAACAGACAAATGTGACACTGTAAGCCAGTGGCTTTACTCTTTTGACAGATAAACAAGTCTGATGTTCTAATTGTACCAGTACTGTTCACCCACACACTCTACATTTCAACTCATTCCATTATTTCCTCTGAATTTATTGTGTTTTTGTGTATGCATTTGTGTGATTGCCTCTCTCTGTCTCTAGTTTTCTACAAGGTAACACAAATGGCTGCCCACCTCAACATTCAAAAGTGGAACCAAACCTGATTTATACAGACATCGTTGGCCTTCGACAAATTCAAGAAGTAATTGGCTCATCCTGGATCAAATATAAGTGAGTATCAGGATCTTGTCTGAACAGTATTTTGAAAAATGTGTGTGCACATAAGTGTGCGTCCACAATAACTATATTTTGATGACACATAAAATAATGAAATTTTATTCACTGATGTTTTTACAGATAAAACAAAGCCATATTTGATTAGGCTGAAAACTAGGGCGAATTTGTGATTTGCATCCTGGCTAAATCCCTTACTCTTGTACAGTATATTGCAAATAGAGCATGTTTGTAGTCCAAAAAAAAAAGAAGCACAAGCAATGTTGCCCTCTTGTGGTCATTCTGGGTACTTTTGAAAATAATTCAAGGCTCAGGGAGAATTCTGTTACACTTTCACTGAGAGAAAAAATTAAGTTCAGAGATAGAATATTGTATGGACAGAAATTAAATGATGAGGAGAGAAGACCAGCAGAGAAAATCAACTGATGAATATGATGGATTATATTTATAGGAAGAAAAACAACAGTGTCCGAAACTCTAAAAGACAGACAGACAGGTAGATATATGGAAGTGGTTTAGTGTCAATGTTTTTATAAATAAGTGATAAAATAATGCTTTGTTTTGTATCTGTGTTACTTAATATGTATGATGTGTGTGTATGTTGGTGTTTTATCAGGTGTATATTTCGTATTTTGGATACTTTTGGCACTGAGCCAGACTTCAATCACCCAGACTGGGTCACAAAGCACCACCTACATGGTCCATTCGGAGGCCTGAACATGACCCTATTGCAGTTCTACACCATGTTCCGTATGTCCCACCTGAACGTTTCTAACAACTAATCTGGTTATTTAAATGTGTTTTGATAAAAGATTTCAACAATTAGGTTTCTATCATGATTGATAATCTACCATGGAAGTTTTTGTTATTGTATTTTATATTTCTAGAATATTTTTTTTTTGTCTACCTTAATTGATGCCAGCCTTATTTTGAGCAGCTCATACACCAGACAACACATTCCTCGGCTTTGTGGTGCAGCACCAGCTAATCTCCAAAGAATCAGAGCAGTTTAAGTCTACCAAGAGACAGAACCAGGCTCTCGTGTATGGAAAGAGAGCCACATTTTGGCAGGTAACAGCAGGAGAAACAGTGCAGTAGTAGAAGATGAAGGAAGAGGAAGACAAGTTCTAATCGTCATTATATGCCTTGAAAATACTTTGGGTTAAATGGGTTACGGTCATTGCATCTTCAGCAAGACACCCTTTGCTCTGTCTGCTGTTACTCTACAGGGTAAAGAGGCTTATGTGGATGTTATACACAAGTACTTGGATATCCATGGGACGGCTGACAATACTGCTGCAATTCCAAGCTATGTGAAGAACCACGGAATTATCAAAGGGCGTGATGTACAGACCCTGCTGAGACAAAGTAAGGTGAGTGTGAGGCAACAAGTGGTTAATTCAAAATCGGTTTACACAAACCCTTAGTGTTCCACGCATCTCACGTAAATTTACCTTTATGGTGTGATTACTTTGGGCTTGCTTCCTCATTGTAAAGCCTAATGTTGTATATTGAATACACCCTTGCATTCAATAATTGATGGCAAAATCATGTACTGTTAAAAAGAGGAATTTATTTCTGTCTTTGTATACTTTAAAGCAGGTAAAATTGATGTTTCTGATAACACCAAGAAGTGTGTGCAGATGTTTTGTGTTTGTTACTTTCAAAACAATAAGCTGTTTTATAGTTTTAGACCATAGATCATAAGCACTTGGATCAAATGAAAAGGCAGCCTATTTACAATATTTTTGTAGCTGGGATAAAGTTAAGATGAATCAGGATGAAGAATTAACATTAAGTACGATTCCTAAGCTGTTAAAATTAACAAGGCATGAAGTCTCTGCCACCTTCGATGGGTTATGTACACTCCGTGTAGAATCCAGCTTTTGTTGTGCAGCTGTTGGCTGGCAACATGTGGCAACAATGAAGGAATGCATTATTAAAAATATACATCTTCAAAAGTTAATATTTAATTTTTTTTGTACCTTTGAAATATTCCAATCTGTCTTCTTTTTTCTATGGGGTCTGCTGTAGGTTTTTGTGGGGTTGGGTATACCATTAGAAGGACCCGCCCCTCTGGAAGCCTTAGCCAATGGCTGTGCTTTCCTGAACCCTAAGATACAACCACCACTGAGCAGCCTGAACTCAGAGATATTCAAAGGAAAGCCCACCATCAGAGAGGTCAGTGGTCGAGTTCAGAACTGAGGCATTTGCTATGATATGTTATGTAAAACTAAGTGTTTCTGGTTCAGTACGGTGGTACATTGTGCTCCTCACACAGTCCATAGACATAAATTACCGTTCAAAAGTGCGGGGTCACTTAGAAATGTCCTTATTTTTGAAAGGAAAGCAGTTTTTCAATGAAGATCACATTCAGTTAATAAGAAATACATTCTAGACATTGTAAATGTGGTAAATGACTATTCTAGCTGGAAATGGCTGATTTTTAATGGAATATCTCCATAGGGGTACAGAGGAACATTTCCAGCAACCATCACTCCTGTGTTCTAATGCTACATTGTGTTAGCTAATGGTGTTGAAAGGCTAATTGATGATTAGAAAACCTTTGTGCAATTATGTCAGCACATGAATAAAAGTGTGAGTTTTCAAGGAAAACATGAAATTGTCTGAGTGACCCCAGACTTTTGACTGGTAGTGTACATTGTAGGTGTGACTGCAAGCATGCATGGTTGTCTGTCTCTTTATGTAGCCCTATGATGATCTTGACACCTGTCCAGGGTGTACCAACCTCTACCTCAATGTCAGCTGTAATAAGCTTCTGCCCTCTACTGGATAAACTCATGTTTCCTAACATACCTGTGCAACAATCACTCATTTCACTGTCTATTTCACTGTCTTTGGTCAAATAATTATGCCTATTTATGAGTAAGTGCACTTTTCAGAATATTTGTTGTTACGGTTCATGTGTTGGCGCAGGTGACATCTCAGCATCCTTATGCTGAGGCCATAGGAGAGCCCTACGTATGGATGGTAGATATACACAACGAAACAGAAGTAGAGAGAGCTCTCACTGCTATACTCAATCAAACTGTAAGTACTTTCTGAACATGGTGTCTGTCTTCTTTGTACAGTATGGTATTTCATTACACCTCACTTCACTGCTCTGCAACTTACAGATGTCATTCCAGTCTTCTGGTACAACTATAGTTTTACTTTTTGTATTTTTGCCCGTTACAGATTGAGCCCTACCTTCCTTATGAGTTTAGCTGTGAAGGAATGCTCCAGAGGGTCAACACCCTGGTTGAAAAACAGGTTGGAGAACATGGACTGGGAGGTTGGGAAGAGGGACTGTTTGAAGATTGTTTTCCTATCCACTTATCTTGTTCTAATTTTTGCTTTAGGACCTTTGCTCCAGCACAAGGAGCTGGCCCCCACTGAGTGCACTCCAGGTAGTGAAGGCGGAGGCAGGTACTTCTTGTAAGAAGGCCTGCCAGAGGATGGGCCTGATCTGTGAACCTGCATTCTTCCCAAACCTTAACAGTGTCAAGAATCTTGCCAAGTAAGTCTGCACATTTTAATAAGCACACACATAAATCTGGTTACGCAGTTTTTAACTGTTATCATTGCCTGTATAAACTGTGGGAAGGACCCCTCACACTGCAGGAAGACAGTATTATCACCTGTAAAACCAATGAAGTTGGGCATTTAGCACTGACTAGATTTGATTTAACTCCACTGAGTCAGAGCATAGAATCTTTAGAGCTCTGTTTGCTTTGTACAGATATTCTCAAAGCAATATATCTCATCTTTATTTAAATGACCTCATTGATCAGCCTTAATTTAAGTTACAGCAAATTTATCGTCCTTTTATTTTTCATATCCTGAATTATAAAATTAGCTGCAGCTTAGCAAAATTAATGAAAAACATGAAAATTTGAAGCTTCTGTGAAACTTCTAAATACACAGGAAATCTTTTAGCACCTTCTGGAGTTTGCTTTTATAATCACCAAGAGCCAACTGTATATAAAATAACTAAAAGTTAGAATATTTTAATAGTTTCTGTTAGTGTTGAACATTGCTTTCAACTGGAAAAAATTAAGGTTTAAAGAGAATAATGTGGAAAAAACACATTTTTGCAAGTAGTTGAAAAACAGCACTGGTCCATCCATATTTCTTCAGTTTTTTGTTTCTCTTCACAGGTACAGTGTAGATTGTCAAACATCAGAGTTTTCTGATGGTCATTTGGTGTATCCAGCCTACTTAAACAGCAGTAAACACTGTGTGTTCCAGTCTGACCCTCTACTCTTCAGCTGTGTGAGATCGGACCAGTCCCTGATTCGCATCTGCCCCTGTCGAGACTACATTAAGGACCAGATAGCGTTATGCAAGGCATGTATCTAACTACTGGATAGACAACAGAAACCTTTGTATTAGGCAGTATACTGTCTGTGCAATACAATAAAGGTTATCCCAGGATCAAAGTACAGCAGCAGCAGCACCTCATGTCAACATAACCATTTCCATCTGGCTTAGCAGCAGGAGGTCTCCAGGTTTGATTTTGGCCTTTTGCAGGTTGGGGGTGAAGGGGGTTTTACTGAATATGTAGACTAAAAGATCACAAACTGATTACTCCATGCCTTTAGGTGAGGTGTGTGGAATCTTTACTATAGGACATGGAAGTAAAGTGAAGATTACTTGAAATAGTGTTTAAAAACAGACCTGTGTCTTGGAATCATGACATTTTTATTCCACTTTATCACTATTGCTATATAGCTGTTTCTGTGCAGAACACAGGTAACAGGGGTTTTATGTCTGACTGTTCACTCTGGGAATAACTGGGATTTTTGTTCTGCCACTACAAGATGGGTTTCTAACTGGGCTGGAAAGCTGACTTTATAGTAAATGAAGAGACTATATCAAGTTCTGAAGCCATTGTGTGGGGAGATGACCTATGTAGGCCCAGCTATGGTTGGTTTTAGCGCCTGCTCCAGAACTCTAGCTGCCAGTCATCTCAGCCAAATAGCCTGGAGTTGAAGACCTGCACTCCAGCCCTTGGTTTCCCTGCCTCCCAACTTGTCTGATTGGGCCACCACCCATTATCCCACACCTTCACCCATCCAACTGCAGCCAGCATCACACCTGGAGACTATAAATCCTCAACCAATCTCTCAGTTGGATTGACTGGAATTTAGCATGAACAGTTAGCCCTGATACAGCTTGTGTCTTTGTGTTGGTGTTCATTGTAACTTCAGTTACCTGCTGTCAACTTAGTGAAGAAGCAACTCATGCATGTGACTTGTAGCTCCGGTTGGTTTTATTTGGTTCTTTGATTTAGCAGCACTCACCAGCATTGTTTCTTTGTTTTATTACTGTTCTTTTGTGTCAATTCTGTCACTAAATAAAAAAATCGCTTTACTGAACCAATAACATTTGTTTTTTTGCTGTTGTTATTGTGTTCACACCCTCTTATCACTTGAAGCAGCCTTAATTATGATTAATTTTAGGCCTTAATATAATTTCTATCAGATCAGTTAGATAAAAATTCACCCCTTCTCAGATGTCAAGAACTCGGAAATTAGCCACAGTGTCCATAACTGTTTTGTTTACCAGGCTGTAATCACGTATATTTCTGCTATAAAGCTGCGCATTTTAACATGAAGGTATATGAAGATTGACTCGCTGTTGGAGTGAGCCTCAAGTGGTCGTTCAAATAACTGCAGTTTTCTGCACTTGAAAAATGTCAAATTTAATCTTAGGAGATGTAAATGTAGTGGTATTAGTTAGTAATGTTTTTGTTAAATACATTAAGATGTGCATTAGTCATTACACATACATTTAAAATTATCATGTCAAAAAACAGGTGAAAAATTACATTTTTCTTAACCTGTGTGTGAATAGAGCTCAACTGCAACAAAGTAATATCTTGTTCACTTCTGCATTTTCTACACCTGTCTGAGGTGTATTTGTTTTTATAGGTGCTGGTAGTTGAATTTCATAATTTTTTTTAAATCCAATCCAATCCACCTTTATTTCTATAGCACTTTAACCAACCACAGATTGAAGCAAAGTGCTGTACATCCAGAACAAAGCAAATAAAATCAGGAATACACAATAGAAGCACTAAAAACGAATAAAATCAAAAATTCACAATAAAGGCACCAAAAACAAATAAAATCAGAAATACACAAAAAAGCACTAAAAACAAATAAAACCACACAAAGGCAATAAAAAAATCTAATCAGAAGTACACAATAAAGGTACTATAACAAAAAAAAAAAAAAAATCCGAAACTCATGCTGGATGGAAAGCCAGGGAGTAAAAGTGTTTTAAGATGAGTCTTAAAAATGGATAGTGAACGGGCCTGTCTAAGGTGCAAAGGCAATTTATTCCATAAAATTGGGGCAACCACAGATAAGGCTCTGTCCTCTCTGAGCTTCTGCTTGGATTTAGGTGTGTACAGGAGCAGCTGATCTGATGGCCTGACAGACCAAGCAGGAGTATAGGGGAAAATCAGCTCAGAGAGGTACTGCGGGGCAAGAACTTTTAAGGATTTAAACACAAATAAAATAATTTTAGAATGGATTCTAAAGTGCACAGACACTTTATTACTAGTTTCTGTTTTCCCATACCTAAACCGACTCATGACATAACTGGGATTGGTGCTGAGATTGGTTTGCTGCTTGTTCTAATTGTAAGCAAGTGATTACTACATCTTTCACTGTTATCTATCTCCTCATTCTCATCCAATTTGCATTTGTTGCTAATATTTTTGTTTATAAAAAAAAAAAAACACATCTTGACATCATTGATGATTAAGCAGGATAAAACTTTATTAATCAATAAAACTTTTCTCTTTGACAAAGAGATATCTCATTATTGGTCTTTTACATAAATAAATGGCGTTTACATCATCTGTAATACCACTGATGTCATTACTGTACAAACAGACAAATAATAATTCTGTTACATAGTCAGATGTATTGTAAATTTAGTTACATACAGTATTTCCATCTGTGTTTTGTATGCATGTGTGCATGTGTCAGTGTGTGTGACTGCAATGCATTTGTTACCAATGAAACTGTCAGGGTTTTTACAAGCCCATGCAAAGCCTACAGCAACAGAGAAATGATTAGTATTGCTATCATAATTTTGTGAAATTTGGTAGAATGGATGGTCGGATGCCTTTTCTAGGGTGTTAATGGGGAGTCCATTCATCATTACAGGCACACCAGAATGATACACGCATTTCAGAAGAGCTGACAAACGGTCTCAGTGATTTGGCACAATTCATCACGCTACAGAATTGAACATGTTTCTGAGCTGTTTCAGTGAAATAATGAAAAGTTTCAGATATTTTCCCACTTGCCAATTAGTCACAGGTTTAATTGAACAACATAACAGAAAATACACCATTCAGGGCTCCTTTTTCCACAAACCTTGAATTGTGTTTAAAGAGAAGCAAAAAGAGAGGGGAAAAAAAATAAATCACATTTAAGATGAATTAAATACAAACTGTAGCGATCATGGGATTACAGTCACATTTTACCTTATTTTTTTTGGCATTTAGTTGTTGCACTAACGCATTACTAAGGAGTATAAGAGCGACAGGGCTATGGAAGCAGCACCTGGCCTAAATTTTCACAAGCATGAATGTGCACGAGAGAAGTCACATGGAAACAAAACAAAGTGCAAAGAGGAGAGGTAGAAAGGATTTTGTTACAAAGATCAAAATAGCCTCTAGTTGATCTGACACAGTAGTTTACTATATGAGCAACAGAGCTACAGCAAAGCATACCATACCGAAGACTGAGCTAGAATGAGTTTGTTCTGTGCCTTACGTGGTGGTCTCAGCATGTAAACACTGTGCTTCGCTAGTAGAAGTCATTGTAAAGATTGTCTTCTATGCATTAAAGAGGGGGGAAACGTTACAAATCAGTGTGCTGTTGGTGAGTTGAAGTGGTGCGAGGTGAATCGCACCTTCAGTTTACAACTAATTCATTTTCTTCACACAATGAAACTAAAAATAATACCAAGAAGTTCACACCTTGTCCAGTATGTGGAGTCAGAGTTAATAATTACAGTGTAGAGTGGATGTAGGCCTCTTCACAGCCGCTGCCCAAGGCTTTGTAACTGTCTCCTGTTGGGGATAAATTTAGACTCTCTCTTTTTGGAACCAGACATCTGAATATTAATTAACACTATTGTCATCAGACAACCACAAGGGGGCTCAGTTGCATTATGGATCCACATTCAGTGGACCAGTTCAGTTTAATTCATTCAACTGAGAGTGTGAAAATTTGTTGTCACAGGTGGTCAATTTATGTCTAACACAGCATCTATGCATTATTTCTAGAAGTTTATTTAGTACTGTATGAATCTTACTGCAAATCCTGGTACTTCTGTTATACAAAAGTATCCTCCGAAATGATCACTGATAATTTTCCTCTTTGTGATTTTCAAATCCTTAGTTTGCTTTAAAAATATTACAGGTGATCTCACATCTGAGCTCATGGCATCCACAGTAAAGTTCAGTAAAACTAATACTGGTTTGTGCCAGAAGATCATTTGTAGCTGTAGCCAGTTATAACCCAAATTTTTAAAATGTTCTTTTTTTTCTTTTTAAATTTTAAAGTAATCTAAAATACAGCTAAGCCTTGGACAGCGCTGTCAGATCACACCTACGTCAACTCAGAGATTTTCACTTACAGTAAGACTTTTCATTTCATTTCACCATTAATCTACAGTAATATGTAAAACAACATTTACAGAATATGCACACTACAGAGTTTTAACTATACGCAACATTGATCAGTCTGCACTTTAACTATATGCTGTCTACTCCCATGTCAGCCATAGAGCATTATGACTACTTGTGACTTTTGTTACTTATGCACCCAAACAGTGTAATAAACATATTTACAGACTGTGTGCTTTGTATTTACATTCTGTTCATCGCACATAATAATGCAAGATGACGATGGAAACATGCAGAACAAATGAGTAACAAGCAGGTCAGCAGACAGAGAAAACAC
The DNA here is from genome assembly GCF_022539595.1 of Amphiprion ocellaris. Lineage (NCBI taxonomy): Eukaryota > Metazoa > Chordata > Actinopteri > Pomacentridae > Amphiprion > Amphiprion ocellaris. The sequence goes on from NC_072776.1 coordinate 18,004,204, forward strand.
TGCCTCTGCAAATGATATTCCTACAGGCTGCTTTAGCGTTGTCATTGTGCTTAGATTCATCTCAGGTTTTATCCTTCCTATGTCAAATTTTCAGTCAAAATGAGGAAAAAATGAGCAACTATGAATAAAATGATATGAATAAAAGTAATAAATATCCCAGCTCAGTACAACATTCTTTAAGAAAACGATGAACAATATGAATATTGCACATGGTATAGGAATCTTACCTTTACAAAAACTTTATTACTATTCTCGAGTCGCTAGCTATTGCCTGGAAAACATTTTCAAGTAAATGGCAAAAGTGAGATTTCAGTGAGACTGCTGCAAACAGAACAAAAGAAATGTACAATATATGGCAATTAAACAGGGTCGGATACAGTAGTTAAGACAAGAACAGGCTAAATACCCTGAAAGAATTTCTCATTTTATATTTTAGCTACTTGTGTAGAAATGGGCTCTGTGGTTATCTATAAGCAACAAACAGCAGTGTAAGAGGGAAGGTTTGCTCCTAAAGTTGTGCTTGGGCACATCACATACAGTGCAGCAGCAATGTAATATAAATAATTTCAGATTTGTACAGTTCGTTAGATGGCAAGTGTTTGTCCTCAGTGCCTCCTGTCCTCTCTATCTCTGGTTAACTTTAGATATAGAGTGTACAGATCAAGGCTGGCCGCACTGAGTTCGCTGGTGCTTTTCAGAGGAAGCAGCGTTTGCTGACTCAGCACTGCTTATATACTTTATAGTCTTTCTGATTTCTCCTTCCTCTCTCTCAAACTAGGAGGTAGAGAGGCTGCACTGATGTGAGGAGGCTGGTGAGGTTTTTATAGGAACTCCTTTTTTTCTCCCCCGCCCCCAAAGGAAACACCTGTGCTTGACAATAACTAGAAATGAAATATAAACAAGTGAATTAATTAGTTGGCGATGCTGAATCGGTACTGAGGCATTAAAAAACAAAAAGCTGTTAAATAGCTCATTTATGATGGAAATGGCATTGTGAAAACAAACACATTTTATTTTTGGCTAATATCAGTAAAAGCTACACCATTTTTTTACATTTTGATTTCAAATCTGTGATGGCGTGAATGGAGTCATCTTAGCAGCAGTTAATGTCTATCCCGCTTGAACAAATCCAGAGCAGTTCTTGAGCATTTCTTCTGTTTTGGTCACCCCTTTAGCCTTTTTCTTTCTGGGTAAAACTTTCTAAACTGGTGCATTAATAAACAAAAAGTGAAAGGGAAGAAAAGTAAGAAAATCTTTAACTGAAGTGCTTTCTTTCCAGTAGGTCTTCAATCGTGTCCTTTTCTCTCGGAGCCGCTCAGATGTGTGTATGCGTGTTACATGTATGAATCTCTGAATGTACTATGTACACTATATACAACATATGCATATATATGTATATACAGTATATTCACATGTTTGTATGTCTGGGAACAAGCTTCCCAGTGAATGTGCAGATGAAATGTGGGTGTAAGTGTGTATGAAAGACAGAGAGAAGAGGGCAGGAGGCACCCAGGTGTGTGGGTGTGTGTGTGTTTGTGTCTGAACCTGCTCATCTGGACAACACACACATCTCTCATTCAAAGCGTTCGTAGTTCCTCGTCTGTCTGACACGAGGCACCATGTCCTTCAGGAGCCTGCGGGGACAGGAACAAGAGATTATACGACAATCGGGAAATGTGCAGAAATTAGTCTCAGCCTGTTTGTCGGCACTCATCACTCTGGCTGATAGAGAGTTGCCAAGCTTACATGTGAGTCTAGCATTGTTACAACATAAACAGTGCCTAATAGAAAAGGTGGAACATTTTATATAGAACCTGCTGTTGGTTTAGCTCTTACTTGACCCCATATGCCAAAATGATGAGTCCAATTAGAACTCCCATGGTGCCGTCCAGAAACCAGACGTCTGGGTGGTGCTTGAAGACTTCAGCGCTGATCAGAATTGAAAATCCCATGACAGCTCCAACCATAGAGTTAAACCCTGAAAAGGATCAACGGTTCAATACAGTTCAATACAACAAGGATGTTGTGCTTGTTGGAACCATGATAGTGATCTTGTATGAACCAATTACTTGTGAGCCTGATCGTAACTTATCAAATAATTAACACAGATGTTAACATGAAAAACGGTACGTAGACTTGAACATGAGCAGTAACATGCTTATCTGAGCACAGTGTCCAGTGTGTGTTAAAGGAATAGTTTGACTTTCTCAGAAATGTAATTATTTATTTCACTTTCTTTTTGTATATTTAGTGAGACGGTTGATGCCATTCTCATGTCTGATTAGCAAATACAAAGCTACAGCTGTGGTCTCCTTAGATCAAAAGTTTGGGGTCACCCAGACAATTTCATGTTTTCTATGAAAACTCAAACTTTTATGCATGTACTAACATAACTGCACAAGGGTTTTCTAATCATCAACTAGCCTTTCAACACCATTAGCTAACACAATGTAGCATTAGAACACAGGAGTGATGGTTGCTGGAAATGTTCCTCTGTACCTCTATGTAGATATTCCATTAAAAATCAGCCGTTTCCAGCTAGAATAGTCATTTACCACATTAACAATGTCTAGACTGTATTTCTGATTAATTTAATGTCATCTACATTGAAAAAAACAGTTTTTCTTTCAAAAAAAGGTAATTTCTAAGTGACTCCAAACATTTGAACAGTAGTGTACATATTCTGATACACATCTCATAAATGAACTGGTCAAAATAAATAAATGTACACATGATAAGAAATTTACAATGTACTCTTTAAATCTCACATAAAGCTTCTTTTAACTTCCAAGTATGTTCCACTATTTCTAAAGCTCACACATTCGAACATTCTAACCCATTCGCTTGATCTGTACAAGCAGTCAAATGAGAGGAATGGTATTCTTCATCTCATGGAACTCTTTCAAAGTCATGATTTTTGTGGGGTTCTGCATTTATTAGATGTACAGTGTAGATGCGGGAAAGAGAGCAAGGTAATGATGGACAGCAAAAAATCCACCAGTAGTGACCAGTAGTTGAACTGGGATTGGAGACTAAGGGCGTTTTAGCCCATGTTTTATATGCCCTAACCACTCAGCCACTGGGTTGCCTCCTCTTGTGTAGTTCTTGTCAAGAAAGCAAATAAGCATATATTCAAAATAAAGTGTTCCTTTAAGCTGGTCCTTTACTAAAGCAGGTGGCAGATGAGAAAGATTTTTGAATCGTTTTGTCATTTTAGAAACCCTCAAAGGCTGAAAAGCCTCCAGACTATGTTAATGCTACGTCTACTGTGTTTGAGTTACCCTGTACAGTGAATGTACTTTTTTATAATTACATTTCTCCTAGTGTGAAAGCTAGCACAGTGGGTTATTGTCTTGCCTGCAGTAAGTGTATAGTCTTGTGGGAAATAAATCTAGGCTCGGAGAACAGCAACCTCAGGTTTATTGGATTGATGCCCTGTGTGTTCTGAGACCTGGGGATAGCAGTGTGCAGTGTGTTTGTTTGAGGCAGTGTGTGTGCTGTGCTTTTATCCAGCTGTGCACGTATGTGTGAACAGTAGGTCTTAACCTACTGCTGCTTTTAATGCAGTTGTGTGAGCAACTCTCACGCACTGAAACACATGCAGGCGTTCTCTGTCTTTAGATCCTCTCCTTTCTAGTTTACCCATTTTTATGTTTAAAGTTAGATCGCCTTCATGATAACCCAGCCTCTAGCAATTGGTCTTTGACTTTTCCACAAAGTTTTAGAGGGAAATAATTCATTTTTAACTTCACTTCACTGTGTGACATTTAGAGTCTCTAATTGTTTTACTTTTAGGATGTTGAAAACTTTAAATGAGTATAAAATGTAATATACTTTTATACATTAAGGTAAACTACCGACAGCATATGAAACAATCAATGTTCCCTCCTCCTGGACCAGCTAAAACACTGAAGAGGCTCTGACAGCATACTGCATCAGTTATAATAATACATAATATATAATAATACCACTCTACATATAAAAACATGTTTGACTTTTGATACCTAAAGTTCATGTAAAAGAATATAGGAAGAGCAATAAAATAGCTGTGAAAGAATTTCAGTATTACCAGGAAGCATTTCAAGCATATCAGGTCTTTAAATATCAAAAAGTTGGTATTGGTGGTCATTTATCATTTTAATTCTAACCCTACCACTTGTTATTATTATTATTATTATTATAATAACTTTTGCTATTGTTTGTGCCTATATGCAATATCATTCTATCATTCAACAGTGAGACAGTCAGTTCTGTGTGGTTGACTAAACTGAGCCCATTAGGGACAGTTTACAGGCAAGACTTGAAGAAACACAGATAATGAATATTAACTTGGCAAAAGAGGTGTGTGTGTGCGTGTGTGTGCGTCCGTCCTACCATCAGTGATAAGTGCCCGACTAGTCAGCACTCTTCCCAGCATGAACTTGGCCACAGCCAACACAGCACATGTGAGCCCACTCACTATGGACACGCTGAAGAGGAAGTCATCCTGCAGAGAGAGAGAATATATGGGCACAGGTCAGTATTTGTGAAAAAAAAAAAAAACAGGAAGCAAATAGTACGCACAGGTAAGATGACATAAAAAAGATGAACTTGAATGGAAAGCAAAAGAAACATCACTACGAAACCCCAGAGAAAGCCACTGTAGCTGTAAGGCAGGCACTAAAAGGCAGCAGCAACACTTACAGTCAGACAGAATGACCCACAAAGCGTCTGTCAGCTCAACCATTATTAATGTATACAGATTTAACTTGGTGCATCAACCCAAGGTCATGCAGATGATTCCTCCAAGTGGATGCGAGGGCCTGGCGTGTTTGTTTTTAACTGAACTCTCAAACAAACTCAGCAGAAACCAACACTTGACCCCAGAGTATCGAGCTTTCACATTTAATTGGCCCCGCAACAGGGAACGAGAGACAGAAATAAGAAGGAGAGAAGAAGGACGAGAGAAACTGGGATAGTGAAGGACACATCTGTGGGAAAAAAAGCATGTCTCTATTGTTATTTGTCAGGTCAGACTTTCCACTCTACACTTTTGGCTGGGCTGTATATATCATATCTGCATAATATTAAACCTCGCAGTCAGCTCGCCAACCAATATGGGCTGGTGTCAAAATACTAATATTGCCAAGAAGTTAAACTCCACTTGGATGTTTGTTAGATTTATATGCACATGAATGGAATCAGAAAAGCAAAGACTCATAAGTAACTTATAGCTCTAACAGACACTCACAGTAAGATTGTATAAACCTCCAGTGCTTCTCATCATACCAACTGATTCTGGGTATTTCTGCTGCTGGGTTGGCTGGTACATGTTTGCTTTTTGTTTGTCTGACCTTCTCATCTATGCCCTCCTTGCAAGAGTAAAACTGCAAGAGTGTCTTGTTTTTCTGCTGCCACATATAAACTGGTGACAGTGTTGTCCTCACCTGCTTTCTCTTTTTTTTTTTTAGGTGAATCTAGAAACATGATTTAATGTTATCAAGCCTTAAATACTATGTACAGGGTGTCCCCAAATGTGTTCGGACACATAGGAAATCTCATTAACTATAATTTTTTGGCCTCCAGAGATTAAATGTGGCTTTGTCGAAAGAAGAAAGAGTTGAAATGGTACTTCTCAGTGGATGTGAAGGATGGACATATCCAAAGATAGGGTTAGGGTTAGGGAAGTAATTTTTTGGGGCTAGCTTGAATTTTAGCCATGACCAATTCTTTAGTTTCGGCTTATACATTTGATTGTCCAGAACGGGGTTTGTCCATGACACTGCCTGTCCCTTTAAAGTTTTTAACTAGTTTTGCCACCGTGGAAAAGTCAAGTGGAATCCTCCTTGGATGACGTGCATTAAACTTATCTGCTATCTTTTGATATGTCCATCCTTCGCGTCCACTGGGAAGTACCAGTTCAACCCTTTCTTCTTTCAACAAAGCCATATTTAATCTGCGGAGGCAAAAACAGTACATTTAATAAGATTTCCTATGTGTCCAGACTTTAGGGACACCCTTTATTTACCAAAAACACTACTCTTGGTTCCACCCGCAGCTGTGATTTTACTTACTTTGTCTGATAAGGGACTATGTGGGTGTGAAGACTTGACCTGCAACTAACATATTTCAACTGTTAGTCAATCTGACACATATTTTTTAAATGATGGATTATTAGTCTGGTCTATTTAGTCAGAAAAAAGCAATAAAGGCCACTCGATAGCTAAATACTGTCAGGAGCAAGTCCCCAGTTCGATTCCCTTACTGCATTCCATTGTCCTGTTCTCTTTCCTCACATTTGCTGTATATACTGTACTGTATCAAAACAATAAAAAATAGTGACACATTTCCTAAAATCCAAGGTTCCGACTTTCTCAAATGCCTTGTTTTGTCTGAAAACTATTTTTTTGTCCATCCAAAAATATTTAGTTTACTGTCATATACAGAAAGAAAACCCAGAGATATTCAAATTGGCACCAGAGTGTTATTTAATGCTTTTATGTTGCTTTATTGCATTACTTAATTAACTGATTGATAATTTCAGTGCGAGCGTAGACTGTGCTTAATTGGCATCTTGTTTTGTTGCAGCTGTTTGGGTAGAAGAAGAGCAGAACACTGCATCATGTTAAAACATCATCAAGTTAGGTGACTTGATGTAATTCCAGCAAACCCTCAGCCGACTTCACCTATAGCAGGAAAATAGTTGTTTGACAGGCATTTATGAAACGGCATGTAACTCTACAGTGTTAGCAGAAGGAAGTGTATATGCCTTCTTTATTATACACTGTAGATTTTTTAATGATATGCACACTACCGTTCAAAACTTTGGGGCCACAGAAATGTCCTTTTTTTGAAAGAAAAGCATTTTTTTTTTCAATGAAGATAACATTAAATTAATCAGAAATGCAGTCTAGACATTGTTAATGTGGTAAATGACTATTCTAGCCGGAAACGGCTGATTTTTAATGGAATATCTCCATAGAGGTACAGAGGAACATTTCCAGCAACCATCACTCCTGTGTTCTAATGCTACATTGTGTTAGCTAATGGTGTTGAAAGGCTAACTGATGATTAGAAATTGATTGTGCAGTTATGTTAGCACATGAATAAAAATGTGAGCTTTCATGGAAAACATGAAATTGTCTGGGTGACCCCAAACTTTTGACTGGTAGTGTATCTATGTAAAATTTACACACAATATACTGTACTCAGAATTGACACACCACAGTGAAATAGTAAATACATGATGAACTATATGGTACAATAATAGGGAGGGATTCTGGTCACAGGCTCGGTTTTTGCATTTTTCTCTGTGATGAGCATATACTCCGTATTAAAGGTAAGTCACTGTGCATCTGTGTAGTTTGAGGCCTTAATTGTGATACAGTAACCTTTTTAACCTTGCCCTCTACACACTGCTGTTTACTTGAAGTAGATGAACAAGAAGCGTTGACTAAAGTTGGCTACTTTTGACCACTTTTGACACAAATGTTGGAAAGCTGACTGCACTGTAGGTTATTATTGAATTTATCTCTCATGCATTTATCTCCTTTATTGGTTTATGGTCAGTATTTCTCAGCTGTCAACTGTATTTCCTCTGCTTCACAGTAATCCATGTAGTCTTTAGCAGTTGCTGTATAAATATAGTATGTTTTCAACAGGCACTAAAGGACAAGAGGGGACCCTCTTTTATTTCTCTTTAGGTGATTCCCTATTTAGACCTTTATGGAAAGTAGTTTGTGTATCACTGTGTTGTATGTATAAATTTGTTGCATTGCTATGTACTGCCCCCTCCTCTCTCTAATGCTCAGAGGTGGTAGGAGCCAATCTCAGCTCTCTGTGTTTAATCAGGCTCTAGACACAGACAGCCTGCCATGAGAGCAGCAACCCAGGACGTGACACGAATCAGGATTCCTGATTTTCTGCACCCTCTGTCCACCCAGTATGATTTTACAGCCCAATACTTCAAGGTAGCAGCGTTTTACAGTACACACGGGGTACTGCGGCTTTCTTCAGGTCGCTGGATTTACATGCAAATGAAAAGACCACTCAGAAGAAGAAACCGGACAGCAAAGTTTAGACAATGACACTATCAATTGAGATACATCATATCCAGGCTGCAGATTCATCACTGAATCCAATTTCCTTTCATTTTACACTTCGAGCTCAGTCACAAACACACCGTTCTGCAGACACACACACACACACACGCACACAAAGAGAGAGCATAAACAGATCACTTGTGGTGCAATAAATCACCTCTGACTGCTGTTTGATGAAGACTTCAGTGAGAAGACATGTCTCTGCCAAATAAAAGCACGAAGGTGGATACAAAGAAATGGAAGCTATAGGTATGACAATAATAAGCTTCTGAAATGGACAAAGCAGCAGAGATAGTCATGATAATGGAGGCAGACAGAGGGAAAAGATAGAGAAAAGGTATGGATATAATACTGAAAGAGGAGCAAGGGAGCCAATGAAACAGAAAGAATAGCAAAAGATAATGAATGAGATAGCAAAGAAAGAGCAACTGGATAAATGTGACGAAGATGAGATTCTTCTGTCCTTCACAATCCTGCATCTACAAATACAGCCAAGGCCAAGTGCCAGTTACAGTTTTCTACATAAAAAGACTGAGCCAGATGGCTGAAATCCCTCGTAGGTAAACTGATAATTAATTAGATGTAAGTTACATGCTGAGAATCATTCACCACAGGAAGCTGGATAGACCAACAGGGCAGAGATTATCAGAGCAAATACATATATAGCTATGCACAAGGTTTAAATCCAGATAAAAGTGGTGATTGAAAGAGAAGATATGAAGAAATGAAAGAGATGCTGAAGGAAAGAAACCGAGAATGTCAAAGAAACAGACAGTGGTAATAGGCTCTTGCTAGTGTCAGGAAGATCCTCTGAGACGTAACACCCCCAGATTCTATTAACATAATAGCACTGGAGCATCAAACACAGTTTGAAGAATAGCTACTGGCCTCAACCTGCTTCTCTAACCTCTTCTTCTGGCTTTATCTCTTTTGATTTGTGGTCAGAGTGGCTTGAATTACTCAATTTTATACCATCAAACACTGCACGGAAAATTCTCAAGAAGATTCACACACTTGCTTTGTCAAGAACAGATGATTGCAGATTCACATTTGAACTTGCATAATGCACATTGATCCGTCCCTTAAATCCTACATGCAAGTAAGTGAATGTAAACCCTCACTTTACCATTCACATTTACATCTTTGTTTGCTGTTTCTCATTTTGCTAAATTTAATACCCCAACTCTTTGAATATACACCATCAGCCATAACAATAAAACCAGCGCAGTTCTGTGTACATCTCCTTCATGCTGCCAAAATCCAGAGACCCATCACACTCAGAGCACTGACATCAAAACAACCAGACACAAAAACATATATATATATATATATATATATATATATATATATATATATATATATATATATATATATATATATATATATATATATATATATATATATATATATGTATGTATATATATATATATATATAAATACTGTGTATATTAGACAAGTGTAAGATAACTGCCTTCATTTTTAAGATGCCATGTAAAATTTTTCAGATGAATTTTGTTCACATGCATAACAAAAGGCACATTAACAACCCTCCAGGAAGAGCACAGAAGAATAAGCCTAACCAAATTTTAAACAATACTTTCTATATATTTAAGAGAGTAGGACCTTGTATACTAACATAAATGCATTTTTATTTGTCTACAAGAAAACTCCAGTAGGTAACTTTACCGTGATTTTATTGCCGCCCTCAGTCCCACATTTCTTTTCAGCTCAGTGCTGAAGTTTAAAATTCAAATGTAAGCTGGGCTAGGTTTCAAAACATCAATGGTGAAATGTGAAGGTATTTTGGGATTTGGAAACACTGCTGGGCCTGTAACTAAATCAATGGGCGTAACTTGAAACTTTGAAGCCACATAATAAGAAAGTTGAAGACAATGGAGTTTTTTGGAGTGTAAAAAATCTGCCGTTCCTCTTTGTGTTTTGGCATCACTGGTTAGTGAAATGGACAGATGGTGAGAGTTAAATCATTTACAAACCAAATAAGAGGGTTCAAAAGCAGAGAACTGGAAAGGATGCAGTGTGGTACTCCCCAAACAGTGTGATGATGGAAGAGCTGGGCTGTACCCCAGCAACTGAAAGATGAGACTATTTTGGGACCTTATTCATAGTCTTCACACCTCTAGAGAGGGGCGGGGGGAGTGACGTTGACATTAAAGAGAAAGAACGTGTGTGTGTCTGTGTCGAAGACAAAAAAATGAACAAAAGTCAGGTTGAGGGAGACAAGAACCTCTGACGTCAGAAGAACTACAGCAGAGGGCTATAAAAAGAAACCCTACCTCACTGTGCTGATTTATGTGTGTGTTGCTCTGTGTACAAGCGCTACACTGTACATTACAATTTAATATCCATATGTCAGGCTATACAAATATGTGTGTGTTTGTGGTGTGCTGCCTGTAAACATGTGTGTACAGTGTGTGTACGTGTTGTGGTTTGAGTTGTGAAAACACACACAGTCCCCTGTGTTTGCCCTTTTGCTCAAAAACACATTGTTTACACTGCTGTGGAAATACAGATACAAAAGCCTAAGGCAGAGAAAGCTGCATAATCACTGGCCAACCTTCCAAAACCACCTCAACCTTGCATTAAAAATCAATTGAAAAATTTATATTGTAAACAGAAATCAAAGAATTAACAGTGTGGCATCATTTTTATTTGTTTTAAAGTGGCCATGTTTTCCATGTTAAATTCAGTTTATGTGTTAAGAGGATCCTGTGAAAGACTTTAACAGAATAATAGAGCATGATATCCTTTGTGGCTTTTGCTTTCAGAATTAGAAAAAAGTAACCCTGATGTGAGAAACCCTGATCAGGGACTTCATCAGAGGAAAGTCTCTCCATCTGTTGAGCTGTTGATATGACACTTCAGCGTGATTGGCGCAGCTGTTTCCCACTGATCAGATCAGGGATGTGACTGGCTCAGAGTGTATTTATTAATCGCTGCATTCTGCCATTTTGCACGTTGTCCTACTGCACTCACATGAACCAAAGCAGCAGGTGGGTTTGGAAGCAGCCACACAGTGGATGCACCCAGGACCTACTGCTTTATGTTTGTTGTTGTGCTTGCATGGATAAAGTAGGGCCTTTAATCAGCTAGCAGTCCTCCAATGCCACACCAATGACAAGAATCTCCTGATATCACCACTTGCTGTGTAAACTCAAAATGTAGAACCACAAAGACCACATGTATGCTGTAGATATGGTTGCAATTCCAATGGCGACAAGTCAAATCTGAAACCCAAACTACATGCTGTAAATATCACACAGTAATTGTGTTGACTCTTGTAGGGATTTTTTGTCAAATGCTGTTCTATATGAATAAATTCCAGTGCAGGTGGGCTGGTGTATGTGTGTGTAGCCTCACCACTTCTGGCGGCATCCCGGTAGCCAGATTGTGGATGGCCTTTCCAAGGATACACAGGGAGGAGAGAACAAACACAACCCCAAGGATGACACATGCTCTGCAGACACACAAGCAGAAAGAAGAATGTTCAGTTAGCATCGTGAGCAAGAGTAAGAAGATTATGTTACATGAAGTTCAAACCAAAGCATGACCTAAACAGGCGTAAAGGAGAGCAGACGGTTTCCCCAGGCCTTGTTGCTTTAACTTGTATTTACCTACCTTTAACTATAGCCATGTCATCCTTAGACCTTAGACAGTGATAACCTTATCAGTGATATGGCAGTGATGCACCAGTTCCTTTCAATTACAGTTAATTTCACACAGGTTAATAATAAACTTAGCCACATGACACTTTCTCTGGCAGAATCCACCATGTGTGATGCCAAATGTGGAGTCATTTTTGACAAACAGTACAGTTTCTGCTTATGGCAGGAACTGGAAGGCTGCTTCCACTCTATTTGGAGCAATGTGTGCTACCAATGTGGCAACTTCTCTCAGCACACTGATTAAAAAATACAGGGGATAAGTATTTTTTACAGGGTGGGGATACATGACACTTTCCTATGCACAGTCCTTAAGAGTCTTTCTTCCTTTGATGCATCTGCTGGCTCCGATACAGCATCTCTCTGTCTCTCTCATCTATCTCACTGCAGAAAGGAAACAACAGTATCCTGACAGGAGCAGGGAAGTGGTGATTTTCCTTTTCCAATTGTGATGGTGGTCGTTCAAAATAAAGCATTTGTAGTCACTGCAATTGTTGCGTTGACCCACAAATCAAGTCAAGTTCGTTTTACCCGCAAATGTTTTCCATAAGAAACAGAAGACTGGACATGAATGAATAACGAGCCCCAAACCCCCTGTGCCCCAAAAGTCGTCAGCATGGTTTAAAAACAGAAAAAAATACAAAAAAATAAAACAAAATTAAAAAAAAAAAAAAAAACACATTCCCTTTATCTATCAGAGCCAGAAATTGGAAAAAAAAAAGGAAAAAAAAGAAAGAACTGACATTATACCCTTTCAATGGTTTCCAATGAATTCTTTAACCAATTATTTGACATTCAGTTCTGATGGGAAAATGAACCAAATATGAACTTACAATTCATTATTTTAGAAAACATTTAACAAAATAAATACATAAAAATCATTTGACCTAACCAGATTCTGTAAAACACTAAAAAATATGTGCTCAATGACACAGCTAAGAAGGCAAGGCAAGTTTATTTGTATAGCACCCTTTATATCCAAGACAATTCAAAGTGCTTTACATAAAACATTAAGAGCATTACAGTGAGGTGCAGATAGTTACACCGTGCAGATTTCATGCATAGTTGCATGAGAAAAGAAATGTCTTTAACCTGGATTTAAAAGTGTCTACATTTGGTAAAAGTTTAATCTCCACTGGTAGTTTATTCCACTTGTTTGCAGCATAACAGTTAAATGTTGCTTCTCCATGTTTAGTCCAGACTCTGGCCTCGAACAGCTGACCTGAGTCCTTGGATCTAAGAGCCCTGCTAGGTTTATATTCTCTGAACATATCACAGATGCATTCTGGGCCTAAACCGTTGTGGGATTTGTACTATCAGTACGGTTTTAAAATCTATTCTGTGACTGACTGGAAGCCAGTGTAGAGATTTTAGAAGTGGTGTGATGTGTTCACATCTCTTAGTCCTGGTTAAAACTCTAGCAGCTGCATTCTGGATGAGCTGAAGCTGTTTAATGCTCTTTTTGGAAAGTTCTGTGAAAATACCATTACATTAATCCAGTCTACTAGTGATGAATGCATGGATGAGCTTCTCTTGGTCTTTCTGGGAAACAAAACTTTTAATTCTGTTGATGTTTTTTAAAGATAAGATAAAAGATAAAGTTCTTTATTTCTCCCCACTCCAGGGGAAATTTACATTGTTACAGCAGTTTTATTTACAATATATACAAGGGTGGCAAAATTTTTAACAGAAAAAATAAAAATAAAAATAAAGTTTAAAAGTGCAAAGATGATTTTTGAGTTGGTAAAAAGCTGCTTTGGTGACAGCTTTGATATGGCTGTTTAAAGTCAAATCTGAGTCTATCAACACTCCAAGGTTACAAACTTTGTTGGTGTTTTTAAGAGTCCAAGTCTCAAGATGTTAACGAATGCCGACCCTTTTCTCTTTGCTTCCAAACAGAATAATCTCAGTTTTATCTTCATTTAATTGTAGAAAATTCTTTCTCATCCAGGCATTTATTTGCTCCAGACACTGGCACAGTAAGTCTGTTGGGCTGCAGTCGTCTGGTGACAGAGACAAATAAGTTGTGTATCGTCTGCATAACTGTGATAAGTTATTAATGACTCAGCTGCTGCCAAATGTGATAAAAATATGTTGGTTTTTTTTTGCCTGACCTCCAGGAGACGAGACAAGTATAGAAACAAATAAAAATGTAAGCTATCTATTGTATGTAGAGCCCCAATTTTTTTTTTCCAGACTTTGAAACACTTTTGGGCACTTACAAATGTGATTTATTTTGATTGGTTTATTTGGTTTATCCCTTTTTTATAATTTTACTGCATTTTAATCATCACAGAAATTAACCGTTTTCCCTTTTTTTTTAAAATCATTTACAACAATTTTGCTGTATTGCACAAAAGACCTTTTTAGTTCTCTCTCCATCTTCATGGTTGTTTTATTTCCATGCAGGACTTTATACTGCAGTGAAACCTGAGCTCACAGTGAGGAAAAATATGACGGGGGCAAAAAAATGGCCACAAACTACTTAAACCCTAAACCTGTTTTTAAAAGTACCTGATATACCAACAAGACTGCCAACCTGCACACCAAGTAGCTAAAAATATAATTGGGAATGTCTAGCCACATAAAACAAGGTTCATTTCATTCTCCATCAAAAGACGGCAACAGAAGTTACTCAATTTCCCCCAAATTTGTGATACCTGTGTGTAAATAGCTCTCTAAGTCTTCCAGTCTCATTCTTTACATATGCCAACCTCCAGGAAGCCTAAAACTCTGCCTCTCTTTGCAACAACGCTTCATGCAGAAACATTTTTTTTTTGTTCCAGTTTTCTAGAGCATGTTGTGTTGTGTGCTTTGATGTGTATGTTTTTGTGTGTTTGGCCACATACAGCAGCAAGTCCTGACAAGACTGGATAAAAATCTGATCTGTGTGCGATAATGCCTGTACAGGTTCAGGTGTGTGAGTGCGTGAGTGTTAATGGATGGTAAAGTGGCAGCTCGGTCTTTCATCACCTGCGACACCTCTGAGCCAAGCAGAGGTGTAAGACGAACAAGGCCCTGTGCAGCCTGACAGTTAATTGATGAACTCAGCTGAGCTACACCTAGCCTCAAAACTGATGGATTAACAGGCTTGTGTGTAGCATTGATATACAGCAACACGTCACTTTGTTCAATTAGGATGTGCTGTTGCACTTCCCAACCCTGAAAACTAGGAAATGGGCTTTCTAAAATCACTTAATCCACGTGGGAATATCCAACATGACTAAAAACCTAATAAGACAGGAGTTCACACACTCAAATACAAACAGTCCATTTGCAGACACTGGGAGTTCAGAAAAGTGGATTCATGGATGTATCTTTTATTTCTGTTGACCAAAAAGAAATGAATAAATCACATTTCTTACTTCCATCTTTTCTGTATCTGAGACTAGAATGAAACTGCTATGTTTGTTCTATTTTTCAGAAAAATGGTGAACTGTATACCTTGGACAAATCGCCCAAATGCAAGAAATAACTGGACTGTAAGGCAGTGGGATGAAGCCCTTACACACTACAGCAGAGGTAGGATTTGTAAAGGAAAAAGCAAGAGAGGAAAGAGAAATGAAAACATAAATCAACTATACAATAGACTGAGCGAACAGATGAATGCATACAGTGAAATGCAGATGCTCTGGTTTTAGTGCATGTGGAGAGATGTAATGTAGAAGAAGTGCACAGATTCATTATTAATCAAACATTAATTAAAGTCAGCACTGTGTTTTGTACTCACATATACTCTCTGTGTGCAGAGTGCACAGCTGCTGCATTGCTGTAGCGCCAGAGGACAATGACTGATGACAGGACGTCCAGCGTGGCATCAAACTACGCCAGAAACAGGGACCAAGAAGTCAAGCAGAGAAAGAAAGATAAAACGTCTGAAAACTACTTGCACCATGACATGAAACGTGTTGTGGTATCTGTAGCCTCCAGAGCAGTAATCTAATTGCATAACACATGCATTGTAAAATCCTGTGATGTTATAATGAACAAGTAGCTTATAAAGTGCACCTAATAATATTGTATTTCAACAGAATAGAATAATGATCTGTTCAGGTTATGTATCAATCACAATGTCGTAGTAGATCTCTAATTAAAGCTTGCTAGTGTGAAACATTTCAACTGTATTCTTTAACTGAGAAACTGGTGTCAATGTTTTACTGCCACAGGAAAACTAAAGTGAAAAACATTTTTATCAACACAAAATACAACTTTGTGCTTCATTCTGAAGTTAACCTTTCTTAAAGACAACAAAAAGGTCTTATCTTCTCTGACACTGAACGACACAGTAAGGCATGATTACTATCATTTAATTTATACAAAATGTAAAGGAAAATGTTGACTTTCAACATCCTAGCAGCTAAAGCTACCGATGATCAGCTGCACGATCTAACCTCTCTACATTGGGTTATATCCACTTATTTCCTTCTCACTACTTTATTAAATCTGTCATAGACAGCCAAGCACTTGCTAATTAAAATCCAATCTCTAATAAGGAGATAGCTAGCACTGCAGATTACGGGTTACAATATTTTAATCACATTATGCTAATCACATTTCCCTCACTGGCCTTGGGCGTGGGTATTTTAATTTTCGCTTCACTGTTATTAAGTCATATTTTTTAAACTAATTACAGTCTCAATCATTTCCTCCAAATAATAAGAACCAGTAGGAAGTGTCCTCCTGGTGAGAGCCTGCAGATCTGTTTAGCAAACACAACAAAAGCTTTTTGACATTCAACCTGGGCTCCTTGCTCAGACCCTCTTCTCTGCCCTGTTACCTTGGAGACAAAGGGACCAATAACACTTTCATACCAGCTTTCATTAATAAATCACCAAGACCCAACTTATGACTAATTGATCAATGCAAATGGAGGGAGAGAAGAGAGCTGAAACTCACGGCAAATCCAAAGGCTGACGCGCTGTGTCTCATGAATGATACAGCTGTAGAGAGAGACATAGACAATGACACAGAGAGAGAGAGAGCAGTGACATTAGTGATTTTTGTCATTGAGCCAAATCCAAGCAGCATTTTCTTTTAATGCCTTCGCAGTTATATTAACAATACATACTCATGTGCACATACTGTGTGATCTGGCATGTTAAATAAACATGCTGCGCAAAGACAACAACTAAATAATGCCAAATGAAGGTATTACAATGCTAGAGAAGCTCTGTCAACTTTATTGGTACTGAATGAGCACAACAAAATAAAAAGCTACTCTGACTGATAAAAAGACAAAAGAAGCTTAAGATAATCAAAAGAAAATTGCTGCTATTAACTATATGAACGAGGCATTTTTCCATTGTTTTGTTGTTGCATTTTATGCTTCAGCAACCCGTCTTGTGTACATAAAACTGACACTAAAAGATTCTAAAAGACTAGCGCTAGAAAGTACTGTCCAAACATGTGGTAGTAGCAATAATCTGTAAAGATTCACTAAAAATCCCCGAGTTGAAGCTGATCCAGATCCAGTGTTGGCTCAATATATGCAAACATATTGGTTTGAGAAATAAGTGAAAATTTAGTGCATACAACACCAAATTACTTCTACTTTTTTCATGTCAATTTAACATGAACGACCATTTAAATCAGATTTTCTGGCCACTTGAGGGCAGCACAACAACATGTAAACACTGATATTATTATTCATAATCGATATGGCAAATATGTAAGAATATATTAATTAGCAACAATAATAATAACTGTCCATGGAAACAGCAACCTCTTCCATGTAACACTATTGTTAATACTAAAATAATGACTGCTGCAGTGCAAAATTTTGTATATGCTTGTGTTTCACTTCCTACATTGTTGAAGCATAGTACGAGCCCTGATGTGTAAATGGAAAAACAGTACATATACTACTGTTGAAAAGTTTAGGATCACCCACACAATTTCAATTTCATGAAAACTCACACTTTTATTCATGTGTTAACATAATTGCACAAGGGTTTTCTAATCATCAGTTAGCCTTTCAACACCATTAACTAACACAATATAGCATTAGAACACAGGAGTGATGGTTGCTGGAAATGTTCCTCTGTACCTCTATGGAGAGATTCCATTAAAAATCAGCCGTTTCCAGCTAGAATAGTCATTTACCACATTAACAAAGTCTAGACTGTATTTCTGATTAATTTAATGTTATCTTCATTTTAAAAAACTGCTTGTCTTTCAAAAATAAGGACATTTCTAAGTGACCCCAAACTTTTGAATGGTAGTGTACATATGTGTCGATCTGAGTGATATTGGAAGCACAATATCAGAGTTCACTGATAACTTGACTGACAACATGACATTTGTTTTCTGAAAGTTTAGCAACATTTAATGCTGTTTTGCAGGAAGAAACATTTATTAACAACCTTGACAAAAACTAACTGAAAACCACACTGAGCTTGACCGAATGCATGGACGTTTCATGAAATGAATGAAGGGAATTGTACATTCATTGTAGTGCAGCTCTTCTCTAGCACACCTGTGCTGTTTTGTCCTTCTGCCTGTCCTTGTGTGATTTCCTCTCTCCCTGTGTTTTCTGGACAGAGTCTCCTGGGACACCACATCGGCAGTTAAATCACCATGGTAACAGGAGATTTGAGGGCAAACTGGGAGTTGGTTTGAACTCGAACAACAAGCAACAAGCTTTGATCTTCTTCCTCTCTCTGTTCCCCGTCTTCCTCCTGGCCTCCATTTTCTCTCCCGTTCTGATTTCCTTCCACACGGATCACTTTCTTTCCTGCCCTTCCTCCTGGTCTCAGTGTTACTTCAGTGGCGGCCTTTAGGCCTTTTATTCTTTCTGGTTAGACCTCACTGCTCCACAGTGCTACATACAGTAAGTGTGGCCATGTTTGACCGGCATTAATAAATGACACTATGCTACAAACACCGTAACTTTATGTTTCTTAGTGTGAAGAAAAGAGCAGCTTTAACTTAACCATAATTATGTCACATGGGAAATAGTGCGAAGAAAAATAGGGAGGATAAGAAAGAAGAAGAAAGGAAAAAAAGCTGAGTGGGATAAAAAGAGAGATAATGAAGACAAAGTGAGAAAGGAGGAACTAAAGAGAGTGGAGAGGAGAGGACAGTCCCAGATAGACCTTGGATACAAGACAACTGGTACTAATCAACCTGGGTGGTAACACATGACTGCCCACACATATACACTCTCTGCAGCCAGGTTTTCATATAAATGAATTTGAGGCAAACTTTTGGAAAAAATGAGGCAAAATATCCAAAAAAAAGGAGCTGCAAATTAGGCTTGTTTCCATTAACGATGTTGGAGTGAATAAACTAGGCTGCATAGAGTAATCAGAAGGTGGCAGTAAAGGCTACGCTACGCATGGCTGTAATAAACAGAGTAGAAGAAGCCAGAAACAAAACCAATAATTTAAAGACACAAACAAAACTTTTGCCATCTATGCCTGAAAAAAATGGAGACAAGTCTCCAGGAGCGGCTTTTATCAGAAAAGTTGCAATTAGTCTTTTGTTTCAGCTGCTATTGGAGATGTTTTATGCTGTCTGGAGGCAAACGCGAGGAAAGAAATGGAAACACCTCATGTGAGTTAAATGTTTGATGTTAGAATTTATTTAAAAAACAGTGTTTCCTTCTTACATTATGCTCAGTTGCTCTTTTCTTATAAAATGAATTACCACTTCAAGAGAGCATGAAAAACTTATTTTTGGGAATCTCAGTGCTTCCAATAACTTCTTGCAATACGATTCCTCAAAATGTACATAAAAATACGTTATAGAAACACAACTTGTGCCTCACTTAGTCCTAGAAATCACCATACACACCTCATTTGTGATTATCTTCTCTCTCTCACACAAGGTTCAGGAATATCTGGGGCTCAACCAGGCGTCCGACCCATCTGGAGACTCCAGAAACAGAGCCAGACTTGGAGTGTGCCAACTCTTACCGAGGATCCAAAAACCCAACACAGGGAAGTCAGACAGGCGGCGACTCCTCAGTCTGCTGTACTTTTGTTGGTTCTGTACCTTGAGATTTGTTGTGATGATTTCATATATTTTCTTCAGTCAACATATTGTGTTTGAGCAGCGTCAAATGTAGCTGTAAGCGGCTTGTAGGTTCGTCAGACTTACACACAGTCCATTGTGAGCAATGTAGTGAAAAATTGTTGTGTTCTTGGTGAAATGATTAGCATAGCTGATAAATGAAGGAAGCCAGAGAGTTAAAATAACAAACATCAGGCTACAAAGGTCTATAGGACAAAAGTAAAACTTTTTTTTTTTTAAATTGGCCCTGAAAACATCCATCCATCCATCATCTATAAACTGCTTAATCCTCAATAGCTGAATGAAGGCAGGGGACACCCTGGACAGGTATGCACAGGGAGAACATGTAAACTCCATGCAGAAAGATCCCAGGCCGAGATGCGAACCAGGGATCTTCTAGCTGCAAGGCAACAGTGCTAACCACAGAGCCCCTGAAAACATGTTTTCTTTTACTGAATTTCAACATCAGCAAAGGGTTGAGTGTTAAACTCCCATATTTTATAATAAAATTCAAACTTTAAGGAGATAATCTGAAAATATTTGCTGGGTTCACGAACTAAAGTTCAAATCCTGAAACCACTAAGCTCGCAGTTTATCACTATATTAGAGCCAGTTAAGATATAATGTTATTTCTTATCCAGTTAAAACCATAACAGAACAATAATGTGGACTTTGTTGATCTGATTTCAGCTAATCACATTTGGCTGTGTCAGATTGATTTAGCGTCTGGCTGTGCTTTCTATACTGTGTCCAGCAGCCTTTAAACTCATGATTAGACTTCCTGCTGTGTGCGTGTGAAATTGGCAGCATATTGGAAAAATTGCGGAAACAAACACAACTCTAATTCCAAATCCTTGTGTCATTGTGAGTCATAATGTTTGGTATAACAAAGTCAAGTATGTGGAAAAGTCTAGGTTTAACAGAGATTGCTGCTTTAAAAAGGGCCTAACTGATGATGACTGCAAATGTTCTTTTCATTAGAAATTTGGATTTTTGCCCTTTGAAAATCAAACTCCTGATTTATCGGTACATTACTATAGATCTACAACAGAGAGAAACAATCTGTGTCTACTGAGTCCTTATAAAAGCTACAAGGGATCCATAGTATAATACAGTTGACAATCTCCAATTGTCTCAAAACAAAAATAGAAGCAAACTGATTAAAACAAGACCTCACCTCAAATTCTCAAATTACATGTGCACATGTGGAACTCTAAGCAAGTAAGTGTATGATGCCATTCAGAAAAGCTGAACTGACACATGTTAAGCCCTTGATGACTAAGTTGTTCAGCCCCAACTCCAGAGACCTGCCCCACACAACCATAATCCCACCCTGGTGAACCATTTTTAATGCTCACTGCTTTGCTCAGGGGCTCCTTTCTTCTGGGTTGTTAGTTTGCTAGAAGAGCCAGTAGTTTTTAAATGAATAAACTGCGACAAAAAAGTGAACTGAGACTTTCTTTCATCCTTCAAGCCCAAAGGTTCTCTGCATTGTCTTTACTGGGATCTGTGCATTTAGTGATGGTGGTTGCAAGGGGAACTCCAAGATAATTGGCTTTTGGATGTAAAAGCCTCCATGTGTGACCGTCTGCATTCCAAGAGAGTCTGTGATATAAGTGTTCAGAGCTGAAACCTGCTGACTGGGAAGCACCGACCCATAAACTGTCATGTGTTTAGCCCAGTTTCACTGCTTTCATCTGGTATTTAGTGGCATATCTTCAAATCACGCTAAGTAACAGACTGATGATGTATGGCTTTTCTTTAAAGACAGTTCAGTCCATACGTGTTTATATTCTAAACTTGGGACTAGAGCGTTGCTGTGATCAGGGATAACCACGTCATCCTATTTCAACTTAAAAGTCAAGATTTTCTGAAAATACTGGCTATAACTTAAGAGCATTATATCACACAAACTCAACCTTAATAGGACATCAGTGGTGGTGATTTGTGCCAGAAAACCAAACAGCTCTTACTGAATCTGCTGCATTTTCTAATACAAGAAAAATGCAAAAATGTTACAACACACTGTTTAAAGTCACCTCTAAAAAATTAAAGCTGCATGTAGGCCTAATGACTTACTTGATAGGGACAAACAAAGCTGGAGGAAACTTTCTGGAAATGGAAAATTCATCAAAAATATTTACTGTTTCTGGGGAGAATCAGGTCACATGATTCTGACTGTGTTCTTTGAATTTGCCACTGTATAATACATCTGACCCTCTGTCTTCAAAAGCAAGCCGACATGGTAATGAACACTTTCACACACACATTGGACACAGGCGGTCTTTTTTCTGCTGTGTTTAAATTTAAACAGTTGTTGGGAGAACAGATGTCCTCTATCTGTGTGCGTGTCGTTCATCTAGGAACTAATTTGGGAAGTTTCCTCACCACCTTGAGCTCATACTGTCATTTACTTCATGTCTGCCCTCATTTAAATATGCAGTTACTGAAAAACCACAGAGAAGTGTTTCTGTATGCATGGTCATCTGGACAGGAACACGGAATTCTTTCCACTATGAAGCTAGTAATGTGAAAATGGTCGGTTTTCCTCTCTCTCTGCGGTTATTCATTTTTCCACTTTCTGCTCTCAAGCTCATTTCGATGTGCCAGCCGTCTGTGTGGTTACCGCCTGCCAGCAAATCGATGCCTCTCTCGAGGCGAGCAGACACTGTTCTGTGTAACATCCTTGGGTTTGTTAGTTAATCAGGGAGGCAAGCATGCATGACCACTGCTAACAAGACTGGGGAAACAAGGAGGGAAAGGAGAGGAGGAGGAGGAGGAGGAAATGGTGCAGGAGAGGGAGGAAAAAGAAGGAAGCCTCCAACAGCAGATAAACGAGAAGGAGGAGGAACTATGAGGAAGAGGGAAATGTTCAAAGGAGAATGATACGGAGAAGCAGAAGCTGATTAGGAAGACAGGAAGAAAGATGTGGATGTAAGGATCACATAGTGTCTGGAGAAGCAAGGAGAGGAGGGTGAAATGTACTGGAGGAAAACCACCAATTAAATGAAACTTCATTTACATACACTTCACTGTTTGTGTGCTCTGTCTCCAAATAAGGTGATTGTGTGCAGAAATACCAAAAATTAGACTATTCTATTCTGTGTCATGTTCCTAATAGTCCGCTCAGATGTCCTGCCAACACCTGCATAGCTATGGCTGTAGCAATGGTTACGACTTGGCAACAGTAAAAACCTAATTATCAGTGAGTTATGCAAGAACTGGGGCCAGTGCCAACACTAACCCACCCATATTTTCTCTCTTTCTCTCACTCTGTCTCTCTCTCTCACTAATGCTCCCTTGGCCCTGGTTATAAGCAGAATGTAGATGAAGCAGCATCTGATCAGACATCAGTTCCAGACCAGACTTTGAACCGTTGGGGGTGTTGAGCACCAGCGAGCAAGTCATAATAGAAGTGCTTACTGAATAATACAGATATAACTATTAATAGTTTAGGAGTAGCTGTTGTCTGCTGCTCGAGGCGATGTGCATAAATAAAAATAACATGATAAGAGCGTACAATGTACGTTAAATATATCTGCTCCATAAGTGATTTTGTAAAATGTTTCCTTCAGTTTCTGCTTAATATATTTTCTATGTGGCAAATCAAAACCATTCTGGAGCCTCATCACCCAAAAATTATGTTCCTGTACAACTAAACTGCATCATCAGTTATGTTTAGGGGAAATATACTTTCTCACATATTACATTTGATTAATTACAAATATGTTTTAAATCAACATATCTTTGCCATTTTTTGCATTGCTTCACTGTCGCTCCTTTTGAACCAATCAAAAGGTTTCTGGGAAAATCATTTTGTGATATGTAAACACAATTTTGGGAAGACAGGGTTACATGAGTGTAAATGGGGAGTATTTGTGTGTACAAACCCATTACCAAATTGCCATGTAGGTATACACTACCAGCCAAAAGTCTGGACACATCTTCTGATTCAATGTTTTTTATTTTTATGTATTATTTTCTACATTGTAGATCAATACTGAAGATTCACACTGTTTTGTTTACAACATAATTACATACGTATTCTTTTATAGTTTTGATATCTTCAGCATTAATCTACAATGTATAAAATAATTAAATAAAAAGCACTGAATAAGAAAGTGCGTCCAAACTTTTGACTGGTAGTGTATTTGATGGGATGGGACTCATCACCCTGGTAACCCAGAAAACGGAAGACTAGGTTCAAATATGCTGTTAAAGTGTTATTGTTTTAAACTTAAAAAAAGTAGTTTTGGTGTTTAAGAAGTATTGATTCCGTCTGGGACACAATACTACTGGGCTCAGTCTACTGGGTTGAACGTCTGGTATTAGCAGCCCTCCAACCT
This sequence comes from Amphiprion ocellaris, assembly GCF_022539595.1. NCBI lineage: Eukaryota > Metazoa > Chordata > Actinopteri > Pomacentridae > Amphiprion > Amphiprion ocellaris. The sequence continues at coordinate 18,028,324 of NC_072776.1, forward strand.
CCTAATGTGAACTTAGTAACAAATTTAACAAAGAAATTTCACTTTTAACGCAATTACGATGTCGTTTAGTTGTGATTTTTGGGAGGCAGGATTTCCCTTTGAAAGACGTTGACTAGACTGACATGTTTTCAAAGCACACAAATACACAGGAGAAGGTATCCTCTCATAAGCATACAATATTCATCTTGTACTCAGGAATTTGTGGAACAGTGGGGCTTTGCACTAGAATCTAACATAGTGATACAGATATTTAACAGGTACAATGTTCACACAGGGTTAGAGATAAGGCAGAGTCAGTAATGTTTATTTGTATAGGTGGTCATCACCCAGAGTGTTAGCGCAAAGATTCTGGGTTCGAACATGCCGCTCAGATGCATACAAATTTACATCTTTTCCTTGTGTCTGTGTAGGTTTTCTCTGCGTGCTCTGGCATTTTTCCTCCACAGTCCACAGACATGCATGGTACTGTGATTCTAAATTGGCCGTAAGTAAGAGCATGCAAGGTTGTCTTTCTCTTGGCTACAGCCTTGTGATGGATAGATTCCAGCACCAAGTGAAACTCAACAGGAAAAAGCAGCTATAGCCGATGGATCTGTGCTCTTGAGAAGAACATGAATAGCTACAAAAACTGTAAAGACTAGCCATTCTTCAGTTAACTTTTAAAGAGGGACAAATATCCAACTTTGCATAAAAATAAAAAATGTAAATAAAAAAAATAGATACTTCGTCCCAACCACTGGAATGATGCTACCTCTGTCAGTAATCTCTAGAACATTCTCCTGGACAAAAACTAGCCAGCAATCACTTGGTATTAAAGCTAGCGGTTCTTACATCTGGTTTAAAACTATTCCGGAAATAGCTGTGATCGTAACGCTACTACGAATTGGTTTAATCGTTGTCTAACTGTCTACTGATGGGTCCAGTTGGTCCAGAGAGGTAATATCTACACCGGCTGCTTTCCTTTCCATCATCCATCAAACCACCCCTGCTGCTGACTGTATGAAGAAAGTCCGTATTGAATTAGTAGAATCATTTGCAACCAAATAGCAAAGTAATTACGTCCCACTCTCTGTTCCTCAAGGGCAAGAGCTCAATTCAGGGATGAGAAACTCAATTACATCACGAGGAGCAAAGGAATAATCTGGGAGACTGGGAATGAGGAGGAGGGATGAGATGGAGGCAGGAGGGCAGCAGATGGACAGACAAGTAGAGTGACAGAGGGAGACAGAAACACAGTGTGGGTGAGAGATTGTAGCAGCCACTCATACGCTGCCAATCAATGACTCTCTGAGCTTCCAATCTAATCTAGGTGACTCATCTCTGAAAAAAATCTCCCCATAGACGCACTTATTGAAGTTGAGGAAAACCACTTAATGATCCCAAGATAAAAACAAAGGGGGATTCAATGTGTTTTAAGTATGGTTGTGTTCACTTACTTTCATGAGAAGAGGCAGATAAGCAAAAAAACTGAAAGGAAAGCGTAAGATAGCTGGACGGAAAAGAGACAAAGAAACAGAGAGGGGACATAGAAGGAAGAGAGCTGACAGAGAGGAGGAATTATGCGTCATTAAGGTTGGACTAAACAAGATTTTTATGCAAATACACCTGTCAAGGCCTAAACTGTGTGGCAGGGACTCAGTGGAGAAGGTTGTCTCAGCTTCATTATCTGAGGTTGTGCAGATTCATAGGTGGAAAAATTCCATCACTTTGACACTTGTGTAGCTTCATCGAGTACTGGATGAAAAAAATGCAAGACAACAAATGGTGTGAATCCAAACTAAAGTTTCTGGATGGATAGACAAGCAGATAGGTTCAAATGCAGACATCCCAAATGTGTGAATTCATTCATTTGAAGATGCTCACTAATAATGTAACTGCTGTAGGTCAGTAAGTGGAAAGAGCAAATTACAGGGTCAGGGCTCCTATCAACACATACAATCATGAAGAGGGTACAAGAAGCTATTGTTGTTTTCTTCTTTGTTTATAATTTTTATTATCTGATCACAGCAAACACCTGATCACACATATGAACTGAAGTCTGTTAACGAGATTTATCCACCTTAATACTAGTTTCTCCACAGTTTCTACCTGCCAGTCCTGTCTCAATGGCACTATGTCGGCACTGGAGAATGGTCTGCTGCCCCTCATTGTCCTTCTGCTACTTGGGGGGAAAAAAAAACCTCCCTGCTTGTTTTTATTTCTTAAAACCAATCACAATCAAACTGGGTGGTGCTAAGCCCAGGATGCAGCAATGGTGCCCCTGCAGAATAGTGTTGCAGGGTTTTGATAGAGCATGGAGATGAGCGCCGTCATTGAAATGGTTAACTGACAGAAATAAACAAACAGGCCTGCCTTAAAGTAGCATCCACATCTTCATTCAGCTCATCCAATCTCAGTCTGCGTGTCGCTATTGGGAGGTTATCATAGTCGAGACAATTTTGAAAACAGTTAAACACAGATAGTGCAAGGCGAGAAGAATGCAGTATGAAATGCGTGACAGCCTACACCTGAAGTCTACATCCAGTGGGTCAGACTGCTTGGTACCTAAAGTGTGAGGAGTATTATGATCACTTTTTAAACTGCAGCAGTACCAACTGTGATTTGCTTGTAAACCAGGAAGCTCAAAACAGATGCAAAAGCCAAAAAGAAATCTGGATTTAGCCTGAATACAAGACACCTAAAATCACCCTGCCTCCTATAAGTTCTGTTTATATAACTAATTTAGAGCCACAAATTAATTTTGAAGAAACCCTAATTACATTCTCTATTAACATAACGAGGAAATGTTGTTTAGTAACAACTGGCAAATGTGTCTAGCAAAAGATGTACACTGAAAAGTTTTCCACCAAAGCAGCTGATTTTGCTTTAATATCCAGTCATAGTGGCTGCAGCATTTCTAAACGTTTTTCTGGGTATGTTTAGGCACTGGCCACTTGGATAGGTAAAGACCACGGCGTTCGAAAAATAATGATGATTTAAATGACCAAACACCGAACATGTGTATTAACCTTGAGCTGAAACCAGAATCTTTTACCTGCATTAACCATAGAGCTCTTATTGGCTGAACCTCACCCATATATCAGGATACAAACCTCAGTCTCTGGTGTCATGAACTTGCACTGTGTATGGTCACAATATATAGTGTAATACATGAATCATCTAAACACACTAACCTTACAATCACTATTGCTTCTGGGAAGATAATTTTGGGATATGTAAACACAATTTTGGGCAGACAGGGTTGCACGAGTGTAAATCGGGAGTATTTGTGTGTACAAAGCCATTACCAAACTGCCATGTAGGTATACAGTACCAGTCAAAAGTTTGGACACACCTTCTCATTCAGTGATTTTTATTTAATTATTTTGTACATAGATAAATACTGAAGACATCAAAACTATAAAAGAATACATATGGAATAATGTTGTAAACAAAAAAATGTTAATCTTCAGTATTAATCTACAATGTAGAAAATAATACAAATAAATAAAAAAACATTGAATGAGAAGGTGTGTCCAAACTTTTGACTGGTAGTGTGTGTGTGTGTGTATTCCTAAATTGCTGGATGCTCTCCACCGGGGCAGACAGTTAAAACTAAGGCCCTCAGGACGTTGCTTCAACGTTAATTAGCAGCTCTAAACAGACATGCACACCCTCGGGTGACCTTTCACATGCAACAAACAAACACACACACACACACACACACACACACACACACAAGCAAGCATCTCAAAGCAACAAGCCCTTGCATATTAAATATCAGAAATTAAAACCATTAAGTGCAAAGCTCAAGTTATAGATCAAGCAAAGAACACACACAAACACACACACAAACACTATCCCTGCCTCCTCAGCAGACGTATCCGACTGGTTGCGGCCGTTTGCTCAGCTGCAAAATATTGTGTTTAATAATTCAGGACCTACTGCTCAGCTCAGCTCAGCTCTGCACCGTGGCTTGCACTCTGGCTGAGTTCACCCTGCGGAAAACCCAACTGGGATTCTTTCCTCCCTCCCTCCCTCCCTCTCCCCCTTTCTTTTTAACCTCTCCCTTTTTGTGTCCTCCTTTCCCTCTGTCTCCTGTGAGGCCTGCTCTGTCCCTCTCTGTCTTCTCGAGAGAAACCATTGCTTCCCTTTATGCACTCCTGTTCTGTCTCTCGCTTGTCCTCTTTGCTGCAGTTGTCTTCACCTTCCCATCCCTCTTCCACATTTCATCCCACTTTTGTTGTACCATTAATCGCCCTTCTACACTCCCTCCCTGCCTCCCTTTGTCTTCTTTACTGCTGCCATCTATTTCCATCCCTTTGATTTTGCTTCTTAATTTGTCTCCACTGTCTTCTTCCTTCACTCCTCTTCCCATTTCTTGTTCCCTACATTAACCTCCCTGTCCTAACCCTCCCTCACTTTGGCACCTCCCCCCCGGGCTCCCTGCTCTCTTGCTCTGTCAGCCCTCTTCCAGCAGTATTGATTTGTAGCAGGGCAGAATTGCAGTCGATGGGCACAGCGAGGGAGGTGCCATCTGCGAGAGACTTGGCACTGGGGACTCACCGGGATTCATGTGGAGCTAAGCTAGGACAAGCACACAGCTGATTGGACTAATGCTTCCTACACACCTGCAGATTTTAAAGAGCTTCATCCTGGAAATGGTTTAACAGCTTAAGAAACCTTCAGTGGAGTTCAAGGCTTTTCCAACCTACGGCAGGAGATCTCTGCCTTGGTTCAATGTCAAGAGAGAAATCTTACTAGTGGACTAGACACTAGTGTCTTTGAAGAAGTGATAACAATGTCATTTCGACATAATGCTTAACAATTAGGCATGATTTACAGTCCTGCAGAACCCCACAGAGTCATAAATGTGTAATGTTGGTATAAAAGACATTTCTACTGACTATTCATTTCCTCTTAATGTTCTCACAGCAGGCGGAATTACTGGGCCGCAGTTGGGTAAAGGACATCTTGTGGCAACTAATGTGACAGTATTATGTGGAAATTCATTAGCCACAAACAAACTATCCTCTCAAGGTTTCCACTCAGAGACAGAGAACTGGTTAATATGTTCAGCTGCGCTTCAGGGACAACCGGTTCAGTAGCTTAGCAGAGGGGATGGTATTAGTTTGGATGGATGGATTGCATCACAGAATGATTTGTTTAAAGGATAATCTAACAAAACTGACTATGACTTGGCTTCCCTCGGGTTTTTAGAGTAATTAAGAGTCTATAAGTCAATTGTGTTACATATATATCTATCCAAGCATCAGTTTCTGTCTAAATAATCCCAAAAAAAATACTACATGAGGTTTGATCACAGAGTACAGATTTTGTTCCTGTTGTGCACAAACTGAAAAAAAAAAGTTATTCACATGTAACAGGAGCAAACAAGAACTCATGTGAATAAGAATTCCATGTGATATTGTGTGATCAATATCAGGACCTGTGCTAGAGGTGGCTTGACCAATGACCACATAAGATTGTACAGTAGCCTTGCAGAAGGAGCGACATATCTGCATCAGCAGGCCTGGGAAGACCCAAACTTTATCTCATGGAAGAATTAGACTAAGGGACCAAACAGCAGTTCTCACTGTGGAAGAGCCAGCAGCCTACCAGACCAAAGAAGCTGCATCAGGTCAGGAAAACACCAGGAGCATGCCTTTTTGTTTTTCGACATTAACGTGGGTGTGCACCATGAATTAATCTCCCAGAGTGAGACTGTCAGTGCCGAGTTTTGCTGTCAGAGTCCTGAGGTATCTGAAGGGGAACCTTTGCTGCAAACAACCACCCACCCTACTTGGCTCCCTATGAGTTCTTCCTCTTCCTGAAAATTCAAATTCAAATTGAAGGGTCATCGTTCGCCAACAATGGAGAAGATCCAGTGTGTGCCTCAGATATTGTTGACACACTTTAAGAATGGAACTTCCAGTTACTAGCGTGGGCAGTGTGTTTTTTCCAAAGGAAGACTAGTTTGAAGGGGACAGTGGCCACATTTAAATCAATTATAGTTTTTAGTTTTTATTTAATATTCAACTATGAATGATTTTTACTGTGTTGCTTCTAAAAAGTTGGGTTTAACTCTCCTCCTACTAATATCAACTTCATAACATCTAATCAAATCCCAACAAACAATCAAATACCATTCTCCAACCACATATGCACTGGAGTTTATGGCTTCAATTTGAAACAAAGAAACAAATTTAGTGAACTGAACTAAACATTGAATGGAAGTGAGATGGAGACCGCTGTGGACAGTATTTAAGGAGAGTTCCACTGAAGCATTTGCAGCAAAGATGTTCATCCTGAATGGCATAAATGATATATTTAAGTTGCGTACGATAACCCTTGATTATTTGTTGTTCTTAAATTATAGCTATTTTCTACAAAGGAAAAATTAAAGGCATCATTAAATAAGGAAAGATATTAAATGAAGAATGAATCACTTTCAAATACTTTCAAAATGTTCTCTCCTCCCATTCCAGATCATGTTTGCTGGCTAAGAATTTTTGTGCGAGATACAGTCTCACACCAAGCGGCACTTGTTGGAGTTCAACCTTTTGCCAAGACTGAGCAGGTTTCCAACTGTTAAAACAGCACCTTCCAGAATGGTTCTTTTCTCTTATTGTTTGTGTTTTTGTTGCCAGCTTGCACATAATTTGCTAACATTAGACCACTACAGCACAGAACAGAAGATGAAACTAAATCAAAATAAATTATATCATGGGACTGCAGGATGTCTGGTTTTCCCTATACTAACATTGCAATGTCTATAAAAAATTTAACAATGGCATCAGTTAAATTAATCTATGACTTTGTTCATGGTCTGTTTTGCCTCTCTTTAGGCAAAGAAATTACTTTCAGAATACTGATAAAACGAAATGGACAGAGTCTGTTATCATAACTGTATAATATCATTATATGTGTACTATTAACATGATGGCAATATTGCTTTTTTTTTTTTAAATCACTGTTATTGTCAATATTGTTGTATCAGAGCACAGCTGATTTTAAAAAATAAAGGAAATTCCAATTTAGATCTCCATTTAAATCCAGCCGACTAGCCCTTGGACATATAGCTGTGTCCATCCATTCATTAGCTATGCCTGCCTTATCCTGCCCTGAGACAGGTCACCAGTTCCAAACAGTTAGGCAACCTGTAGATTTCAACCATATATTTTACAGCACATTTGCCACAGTCTCCGAATTATACTGTACTGTATGCAACATGCAATGTTAAGGTTAATTAATTATCATCTTTATGCTTAATCTATGACAAAACCTAGCCTTCCCAGCTAAAAACAAGGACAGCGTGATAAAATGTCCAAAATTAGTCTTATTTGTCTACTTATTCTGCTAATTTTGGTTTCTAAAACAATGGAACTGGCTAAACCTTTCGAGTGAGCATGGATGAGAAGCCCAAGAAGTGGTCAAAATATAATTATCTACATTTACAACTGATGAAACTCTGCTGATGAGGACTGTGTGAGGCTGTCAGAAGCTACAGAACAAGTGGACAATGAGTGGAGTTTGTTATGTCAGAAAGTTTGTTAATTTGAGTCACTGTGTCTGCCCAGGAGAAAGCTGCCATCTGGCAGTACTGCAGCCAGGAACAATTAAACCGAGAGGTTTTGATATAAAACCCTGTTGTCTTTGTTTGAGACAGCGGCAGGACTGGGTGAAAATATGGTTGATTCTGAGAAAACACCGAGACCTTCAAAAGGGGCTTTCTAAACCAAGACGAGTCTTGAGGACTAGAACACCACAATGCAGCTATTATGACAATTACCCCAACAGGCCACTTTACTACTCCCTTAAAAAACAGTCACTGCAGTCGCATGATTTATGAGCTTGAAGTGGAAAACAGGGCTTTATGGTTATAGATCAACAAATAAAGTGTGAAGAAAACCAGAACTGTGGCATAGCTGGGTTAGACAGCTGCCCTGAAGTGAATGTTATTCAGATCCATGAGATACAGCTGACATGGATGATGCAAACATGGTGTAACTGCACTGTTTTAGCACAACATTACAAGTACCATTATTAAACTTTCCTCTTCCCAAAAAGAATGTCTCACAAAAACAACAGAACATTAAAAGTTATGAAACTCTTTTGTTTGTGTTTTATTTGAATACCTGCACTCATTAGCCTTTATACTTCGCCATCTTATTCTAACAAACAAACTAACTAACTCAAGTTTAGTGCTGTGAGTATTTCCACTGGGTCCTTCAGCTCTCTGGCTGGCAGTGGCATAAAATAATCTCCCCACTGTTTACTGTTTACTTAACTAATTTATTTTCTTTGATACGTTTCAAGACTTCCAGCGTTCCCTGTCAGGAAAACACCGAGCAATAATTAGCAGGAACAATGCCGCTTCATTATGCCAAACCTGACAGCTGCTGTGGTTAGCTTTGACCAGAAGAAGTTTCACTGAAGTGTGTAACTGCTTAACCCTCGTAATGTCCTCCCAGTTGCCATACATATTTTGCCCTTTGGGGTCAAAAATGATTAACGCATATAATGTAATTGTCAATCAAATCTGTGTTGCACATTTAGTCTTACTTCAGTCCAACCCATTACCACAATTTTTTCCTTTCATTTTGGAATTTAGGGCCAAATAGACCTTGTTTACATAAAAGTATATGACGGCAAAAGATTTTGTTTGGGGACAGAATGAACAACAGCAGGGTTAACCTGAACTGCTCAGACAACAGTGGCACAAAGTCAGATAAAGACTCCACATCACGTTATCCAAATGAAGACCAACTGAACATGCACATGACGTTATGGCAGAATGGATCCACCTGAGTCTGACTGATCTCTCATTTAGCTCTGCATCAGGAGTTCTGCAAGACACCTGAGCCACTACACTACCTGCATGTATGTCTCTCCCTCCCCCTCTCCCCCTCTTTTTCTTCAATGATCCTGCATGCACTTGAGTGCTACAGTAATTCACCAGCCTCTGTTTGCATCACTATCAGTGAATTTCCCCTGACACCTCTGCCTCAGAACATTTTCGTTTTGTGCTGCGAGAATAAAACAAACTGCAATGAGCTGTGTGAAGCTTTCGCCGGTAAAATGTAAAAGGTGAACAGTGAGACTCATCACAACTCAAAGAGAACGTTAACAGAAGGTCCAGATCACCTTCTGTATAATAGACGTGCAGTAAGTTCTTATTTCTTACGATAGTGTTTGTTGACTGTAGTCACTCAGAGATAATGATCTAATGGTGACCGTCAAACAAGCAAAATTCCAGTAGCACTGACAAGCGGCAGCGTTGTTCGTTCAATGCAGTCAGCAGAGTAGATATAGCACACATTCCATATGTCCATTCCATGTAACTGTTAGACGCACTTTATCCTACAGAGGATGCTGGGAGGCTGGAGGCTATTCCAGCTGACATCGGGCAAGAGGAGGGTTCACCGTTTAACAGTCAATCATGAGGCTAACAAAGAGACAATCACACGCTGACATTCACACTTACAGCCAATTCTATTAACCTATCATGCATGTCGCTTCACTGTGGAAGGAAACTGAAGCACCCACAGAAAACCCACGCAGGCACAGGAAGAACATGAACATTCAGGAAGGCTCAGCTGACCAGCAGTCAGCAGTCTGACCAATCGTGCCTACCACTGCATCACTGTATCACATGAGACACACTGTGGTAATGTCAAATTTTGCATTTTCTGAAGCTTTTTGTCTCTCCTATTGTTGTTTTGAGGGTCTACGCTATTATTCAAATGTTTGTTGCCTGGGTGACCCCAAACTTTTGGACGGTAGTGCATGTCATGGGCAAATGTAAGAATACAAACGCAGAATGCAATTTAGTTGTCTCGAAAAGTGATTTTTGGGAGACAAGGCTCCACAGAAATACAACTTACAGATAATGTATAAGCTGAGACAACAGCGTTTTACCTTCATTATGAACAGCTGCTATTTGCTAAACAAAACAATTCACTTTTATTTCTACAGTTTCGGAGGACAATAAATCGACTCCCTTGTGTGCCATTGTTAGTGCATTCAGTATGTAAGTCTCTGTTACTGACCTTGAGAAGGTGCTGATTCAGACATAACACAGAAAAAAAGACAAAGTGGCAGCATGAAAGAGTGATAGCAGAACGGTGTGTGTGGGTGTGTTTGCAGATGATGATTTTTTTCATCTGTACATCCATATGTGGACTGTATGAGTGCGACTTGTGTGCATATTTATCATAAGTTGAGAGAGCAGGGTAGACAGTGCTGTGTTGTTGTTGTTTATCAAGGATTCAGTCCTAACCGAATTTACAGTCTCTTACGCAGCTCTGACCACAACGCATTTCCCCTGCAGTTTAATAATGAGCTCTGCGGAGACTGTTCTGCATAATTAAATTGAAACACTGAGACAGACATAGATCCCTGAGATACTCACAGAAGCATGCACACAGTAGTACACACACAAATACAATGTGGGCTGCCGTCAGTGGGAGATGTAACGACTACTTCAGCTGTCAAACGTCAATTACTGTGATATTTTGCGCAAAAAAAAAAATGTTATAAAAAATTTAAAAGCTGAAAAAATTACTATGCATTTGAACACTTTTGGTTTACAGCTGAAAACCTGAAAAATGTGATGCAGTCACACAGTTATGAGCAATAAAACAGAGAGAAAGAAACAAAATCTGTTTTAATTCAGTCAAAAACAACTACTTAAACCACAGCTAAAAAACCTTTACAAGTTCTTCAACGGCTGCACGTCACCACTAACCCAAAACCACCTCCAAACATACAAATAACCACACAGTCACTGAAGTACTTCCCCAAACAACAACTGGCTGCACTTACACTACTGTTCAAAAGTTTGAGGTCAGCCAGGCAATTTCAGGTTGTCCATGAAAACTCACACTTTTATTCATGCGGTAGCATAACTGGGCAAGGATTTCTAATCCTCAGTTAGCCTTTCAACACCATTAGCTAACACAATGTAGCATTAGAACACAGGAGTGATGGTTGCTGGAAATGTTCCTCTGTACCTCTATGTAGATATTCCATTAAAAATCAGCTGTTTCCAGCTAGAATAGTCATTTACCACATTAACAATGTCTAGACTGCATTTCTGATTAATTTACTGTTATCTTCATTGAAAAAAAAATGCTTTTCTTTCAAAAATAAGGACATTTCTCAGTGACCCCAAACTTTTGAATGGTAGTGTATGTGCACAATATTGACACTTAAAAAGACCAATACATGCTATTCTTGCTAATATATACCTGCACTTGTGACATGTATTAACAGAGATTATTATTCTAATAATAATAATTAATGTAATAAAAATAATGATAATTAAATATTAACAGACAGAATTGTTTCATTATTTTACCCTCCGCATTAAAATTGCTGTCTCTTTTAGCCTCAATTTCCCCGATTGCTCATTAGGATAACATGTAACACATCCATCCATCCATCCATTATCTATACACCGCTTAATCCTCACTAGGGTCGCGGGGGGGGGGCTGGAGTCTATCCCAGCTGACTCAGGTGAAGGCAGGGGACACCCTAGACAGGTCACCAGTCTGTCACAGGGCTACATACAGAGACAAACAATCACTCTCACATTCACACCTACGGGCAATTTAGAGTAATCAATTAACCTCAGCATATTTTTGGACTGTGGGAGGAAGCCGGAGTACCCGGAGAAAACCCACGCATGCACAGGGAGAACATGCAAACTCCATGCAGAAAGATCCCGGGAAAGCCGGGCCGCGAACCAGGGACCTTCTTGCTGCAAGGCGAAAGTGCTAGCCACTACGCCACTGTGCAACCCAACATGTAACACAAACAAACTAAAAACCAAACCCGGCAGCTGCTAATTGGTGACCTCAGAGTCATGGAGATTTATCTATCGGAGTACCTGTCTTTTCTGGTGTTAATTTTTTTTTTTTCCAGACTTAAAAACAACAATCTTATGTCCTTCAGAAGACAACAAACTGTTGAAGGGACAAGAAAACACCTCAGGAGCTCATGTTTGTAACAAATCTAAGAAATTTTAAAGGAAGGGTTTCTGGTTTATTTAATGTGCATTAGAAATCGGCTGTCAAGCAAATTATGCTGTTAGTAAGAGCAAGTCACAGCTGTGAAGATTGTCCAGGCGGCGCATTTAATCAAAATTTTAAGCAGCCATGATGCATCATAGAGAATAGGGCTGACAATAGAGTTCACATTCAAACCAGAAACACTTCATGACATAAACAGCAGAAAAATCCTTCAGAATATTTACAATTCACAGGAGGACTTCTATCTCATCTTACATGAGAAATAATTTATTTACAACACAATAGTTCTTTCAAGCCAGTAGAGGCCAGTAAACAAGCATTCACAGAAAGTGAAGAATGCCTTGAGAAACAGTTACCAAAGCTATGTCTCCTGATCTTGAAATGATACAATTACATGAGAGGGTGATGTAAGGGGGCTTGTAATGTATGTTTTCCTGGATATACATCCTACAAAATGAAAGGATTACTTGTTTCTGGAAACACAATGTGATAAACAGGCCTGTCATGGCAACGATCCTCCTGTTTCATCATCATTCACCGTGGTAACAACAGCACAGAAGGCGCTGATAGGCTTCTCAGTTGAAAACACTGTGTGATGTATTGGACTCAGAAGTGTTTGGCAGCAGAGGAAAGTCATTGAAGCCGTTACAGCTGAAACTGCAGTTAAGACAACGATCAGATTGTGATATAAAGCTACGTAACCAAGAAGATATTATATCACATTAGGTCTTAAGAAAGCTTTTGGGATGATGATATAGTGACAAAATCTTCTTCGATCCCAAAATACTCTATTCTCATGTGTGTCTCAGACAAAAAGGAAAGTGACTAAGTGTCTCTTTTATGTCTCAAACATCTGTTTTGAAACATCCTATCCATTACCTTGTCTGAAAATGCTCTTGCTTTGGGGAATTTAATACAACTCTGTTGAAAGAGTCGGTGTCAGCGTGAGCTAACCCACATTCAGCTGAACAGCTGCAGCCCACTTTCACTCATTCAAACAGCTCTGCACCCAATACACTGTTTCATCTTGCTTAAAAATGAATGAGGTGTGAGTCATGACCAGCAACTATTTCCATCAATTTTGATTCTGTGCTGTCACTTTCTGTTAGCCTTCATCTCTACGCCTTGAGAGAGTTTACAGCAAATAACATGAAACAGATAAGAGTGGTATGTTTGACTGTGAGCTCGTCTTGTCACAACACTGTTAAAAGACTGGAATCGTGGCTCCTTTTAAATAAATTCATCGTATAGATGTCACGTTTTTGTTACATCATGTAGTTGTAGCTTTTAAACATGCGTTACCATATATAGAAGTGGATTATAGCCAAAGTCGTAATTTGGTTAATACTATTCCTGATGAGAACTTAATACCATATTAAATGTAAATTTGTGAAACAAGTATAAATCTGTCTGATATCTAATCCCAAAATTCATGCTCCTGAATACTTAACACTTGCTTTTAGTGTTTTGTTTTTTTTTTTGCTTGTTGCCATCTGCAAAGTGGGATTTACCTCTACAGATCTTGACATTATAAAACATTCCTTGGATGTGAACAATTCAGTAGTAGTTGTCAATAAAAGCAGTGATAAATCCTGCATTTTTTGGCTTGTTTAAATATATTTGATCATATTTCAGTATATTTCCTATTCATATTTTCTTGTCTTCAGCCACTACAAACACTCATTGAGTAAAAAATGACAAATCTAGTTGCTAGCCAGCAAAATAACAATAAACTTTATCCACAAGTTGGTTGGAGGAAATAGCAGCTTATGTCCAATTATTGCTTTCATTAAAAACATTGTCCATTATGTTCTAAGAAGTGGTGACATATCTTGCTGATATTTTACTGATCACACTAGAGAGGCAAAGACAAAACAAAGCATGTGATAACTTGATGGTCACATAGGAGCACACATGTATGAACAGGTTAGCAATTACTGAGTTACACTAATCTCACACCTCACAAATAACACTTCCAATGAGACTGGTGACGTGCTGTTTCTGCTCTGATCTTGAAAATTGAAGTCGTTTGTGAGATCTTATCATGTGCTTGCTCTCAGTGAGTGTGACGGTGTTACTGTATATACTGGATGTGCTTTCAGAGCTACATCTACAGCCAGATGGGGAGACCTGATGACTTGGATTTCATCTGAGATCTTTTTACTGTTTTGCTTCTGTGCATTAAGTAAGCTGACAGAAAATAAATTTGACATGCACCTTGAGTAACACGTGCACCATTGTACAGACCTGACAAGATGTCAACATGACAGAAACAAGCGAGATCAAACAGACATTTTATGGAACAATGATTCAAAGTGCTGTTTCTTCCTGAGATAGAAGGTAAAACGGTGGGAAGGCTGAGGCTCAATGATAATTGTTCTCCTGGTCATGCCAGCACATACTTTGCTTGCATTTTGTCAGCCCTATCACAACAACCATCCATTATCTATTCACTGCCTAATCCTCATTAGAGTCCCAGGGGAGGCTGGAGTCTATCCCATCTGATTTAGGGTGAAGACGGGTCACCGGTCGATCAGACAGCTACACATAGAGACAAACAATCACACTCACATTCGCACCTACAGACAATTTAGAATCACCAATTAAATTCTGCATATTTTTGGACTCTGAGAGGAAGCTGAAGTACCCGGAGAAAACCGCGCATGCACAAGGAGAACATGCAAACTCCATGCAGAAAGATCCCAGGCCCAGGCCTGGACCCTTCTAGCTGCAAGGCAGCAGTGCTAACCATCACGCCACTGTGCAGCCCTTTATCACGACAGACCTCTGAAATAACACACACACAGACCTACAATACATAATGTGATCAGTGTCGTAGTGCAGTGTGACATCTTTTCTGCAGGCTGTCTGTTCAGTAAAACATCCTGAGTCACTGGTATAAAAGACTACTGAGGTTGTGAAATAATCTATTTTTGGTTTATCAGCCAGGATCATGTTTTTACACACTCACAGACTCACACATGGGTGAAGGCCCTCACAGGCATAATCTAAGTAGCTCTGGCTGTCTCGCCGAGAAGTGGCTGAAAATTGAGTGCAAATTAGTGTCCTGTTTCAAGTGCATGTGTGATTTGACCTGATGTGGTCGTGAATGTGGCCTTCTGCTTGGAGAATACGGACATAGACAGGACACTTGTAATCTCTGTGGTTCAAATTACACCATAGATGTAATCCAGAGAGAAGTCAATATGAGTTCACCTGGAAACAAGGCTGCACTGGTGCATTTAGCACATGTGAAGCATAATTAGTCTCAGATGCATGCATTTTGCTTTATATCTAAACAAAATCTGCAGATAAATGCTGACTACTTATCTGACTACTAAAATCCTGCTGTCATGCATGTTACCCACTCAGTCTGACTACTTCTGTTTTATCTGTCTGCCTCACGCAACCGACACAAGACATGTCTTTGACTGGTTTAAGCACAGAGGAGGGTTTGTTTATATACCAACCTGGCATGAGTGGGTGGTGGGCTGCTGTCTCTACAGAGATCATGAAGAGGATCCTATGATTCAGTGATCCCCAAACTGCCAAAAATATTTTAGATAAACTGTGGAGAAGTACACCAGGGAATGTTCATTCAGCAGGTAGCATGTACAACGAATATTCACCTCTGTTCTCCCTGCAGTCTGACTGGAACAGTATCTTTAGTTAGTTTTAAATGTTTTATTACTAAAAAATGACTACAGGGCCTAAAAGCTAGCAGTGAAGGTCAAACTGAAGGTTAGATTGATTCACTTGAAGGTCAGGCTACAACTGTTTCAACCACAGAAGTGCAAAAGCATATTGTAATTCAAAGGCGGTTGCCAGATCAATACCTGCAGCTTTGGACACCATCTAATTTGAATGCACTATTCAGTTACTGAATCTTTGAACTCCCGTCGAACTCACCATCAGCCACCGCCATTGTTCAATTTCAAATGTTTAGCTATCTGGATTTTGCCAAAAGAAAAAACAATACCACCATACTCTAAGAAAAACTCCTAGAAATGTTGAGAAGGGTACCACTGCCGTTTAGCACCTTTGGTTGAGCTGCTCCACTGGCAGCAGGATAAGCTTTCTTGATTCCCTTCTTGTTTCTTGCCACTTTGAACTCCATTACGCATTCACTTCTTCCCCTCTCTGTCTCCTGCCTCTCATTTTCCTTCTTATGCTCTATTTGACTCGAGTACCCGGCCTTTCTCTCACCCTCCCTCTGCTCTCCCCTCCCTACCTTCCTAATAAAAGCTTAACAGGACTAACTCTGTTTGTAAGAACACAGAGAGTGAGCGTAAGATGCTGGCATTGATTTCGCCAATTTTACCTCAGCGCTCAGCAAAAAGATGAAGGAAGAGATGGAAATCACCCCATGGAATGAAGATAAATGACTTGCCCATTCTTTCCTGTATTTTCTTCCCTCTTATAGCCTTCTTCCGATCCTATTTACGTGTTCCATTGGCTCAAAGTACAGGGCTCAATAAAACATTCACACATTGAGGAGAAAATTAGGCTTTCCCAGTCCCTGTTCCCTGAGGCCACCCTAGCCAGCATATAATCTGTTCCCAGGTAACAAATTGCTGTATGAGGAAGCCCAGGCCTCTTGGTAATGGATCCATCGCACGCATCAGTTTACCATTGATCACAGGGCAACTTGCTGTTGGACGCTCTGGGGGTTTTACTGCCTGTTCTCCCACTGCATGAGGCAAGAAAGTAGCTTGCTGTTCAATGAGAGCCCATTATAAAGACTAGATGCTTCAACCATTCATAAATTGTACAGTTGAATGTGGGAGTGAAATTTAACAAGATTTTTTTTTTTTTCAGATTTTGATGAGCTACAGTGAGTGGTATCCTGGTGAATGGAAAGACTGCTGCTGCGATGTGAAGTGCGAGGAACAGAAAAGCAAAATAGGCAAAATATGGGTATAACAAGCAGTGCAGTTCAGGTTAACATCATTTGTTATGTTACAGTTCTCTTGACTGACCTCAACTGGCCCTTCTACAATACCTTATGGCACCTATTAAAGTGGAATTCTATCGATTTCACATACTACACACTGAGTTTGACAAAATAATGTGTGATGATGATGTTGTCACTAGTTTGAGCTTAGAGACAAATTTGCATCTAAGCTAGAGGCATGACTGTAGGGATGACAGTGGTAATTGGTCGCTTCACCACTTTGTTCCCGACTATTGGCAGAACTGCCGTTAAGTTTTGCACAGATATTCATGATCCCTTCAATTTTTCCTCTGGTGTTTCTATGAGCTCAACATTTTCTGTGTTGCAGTTTTGAAATGTTTCAACAACTATTGGACTGAATGCTATTAAAACTAGGACAGACTTTCAGAGACTGCAGAACATGAATCCAAATGACAGTCCATTTAACACAAGCAGCATGTCCAAATTTTGGCTGATCCAGTGAAATATCTCAACATTAACACAATTGACTTGCTACAAATTTTGGCTGGGACATTCATCTTCTTCTCGGGAAAACTTGTAACAAATCTGGTTATCCCTTAATGTCCCCCTCCAATCTTTTTGGGCATTCTATGCCTTTATTTCAGAGTGGCAGTGGAAAGCAAAAACAGGAGTGGAATGACATGCAGGAAAATGATCCTGAGCCAAGAATCAAACCAGGGACTCGTTGTTCAGGGCATTAGCACCCATGTGGCATGCACCATAACCACTTAGCTATTAGGTCAGTTCTTCTCTTGGGAGTTTGACCTTCAATGTGCAGAAAACAAAATAAACTTGAGTTTTAGTTTGGAAGTCTATTGTGTGATGTGCAAAATCAAAATCTGGTGTGGGAACCATAGTGTATCCAGTGATTAAACTTTTGAGATGACAAATAATTGCATATTTATGAATTCTAAGAATGTCTAATGAGGAATTAGATGTTATTTAACAAATTATTTTACATATATCAGTGTTTCCCATCAATTTTTGAACATGTGCATTGGCACTTTTAGATTAGTGCCATTAAGACAAAATCCTAATGTGTCCAATACTGGTCATTAACTAATGTTTACATGCAAATGCACTACATCAAGATGGTTACAATCATACACATCAGCACACTAGCATCCCACCATCAACTCCTCTATAGCTTCGGATTAACTGGCAATTGTTTCAGCACAAGCCTGCTTAACCTCGCTCTGAAACACAACACCTTGACACTAGATCGGTATAACATTACAACCTCGCTGTGTAACTGGCAAGAAATATCCTGAACACACTTTGACTGTCACTCGGATGCACACATACTCCTCTGATGCTTTTATCTTATCACACTGCACCACCTCACTTCTTTGGCTCATCAGTTAGAGGTAAAAATAGTCAAGTGGTGCCGACTGATGAAAGATGGTGTGAGGCTGCCTAGAGAGGCTGTCCTATAATTATGCTGCAGATAGAGAGTTTTTGACAGCCAAGCAAATACACAGTTAAAACACTCCATAGCTTCTGATAAAAAATAAATAAAAAAAAGCCTACCCAGATTTCTCAGACACATCAGCAGCAAGGTGAGGTGTGTCAGAGAGGTACTTATAAAGAGCACTGTGCAAACCCATGCTTACAATGAAACATTATTCAGCATTGTTTCTGAGACTTTTCTGTGCTGCAGTGTTTTCATACCTTCCATCTAACCAGTTTTTTATTCATTTATTCTTCTTATTTGACATCTTTTATCTTTGTTTGCAATCACAGTAAACACACTGAAAGATAAAGATGATAGGCAACAAAGATTCAAAACTGGAATCAATAAAATCTTCAAGGTATATACCTTAGATCTTGGTATGTCTTGGGTGGAAAATATAGTATCTCTTACTCTGCATCTGTCCTGCAGGGTTTTCAAAACAATTTCTCTTGAGAAGGGGATCAATAGTGTAGTGTTGCTGCAGTGAGGTAAGATATCACCGCTGGCTTCATCTTTAGAACTGCAGAGAGCGACTGTGCACCTCACCAGTACCAACTGGTCACTACAAGCACTCCAGAAACATTACCCACACTTATAATATCCACTACCGCCAAATCTAAAACTGCTCATGCTTGTTTTTCCAGTCGTAAACTCTGATTTTTAGATTTTCAACTTTCTGTGTACATAAAGATCATACAAGAGATGAATGCACACAGGCTAAATATGTGACTATGGAAGGAGAGTGGTTAAGCTTGTCTGTTGCAGCCTCACATCTTGATCTGAGCAAATAAAATACCCCAAACAATCGCACTGTTCATGTTTGCATCACCATCATGTACTCAGATAAAGCCTAGGCCCACAGAGCAGGAGACTTGAATTATTGTAATGGCTGCCATGGAGCCACTTTGGCCCATTAACCATGTCAAAACCGAGAGGCAGCGCGGTTGTAAAATCTGACTGCCTGTCACAAACTACAGGTGGGATTAGACGGTTAATGTAGTGTGAACCCTAAACAGAAATCCATTCAGCCTGAGTACACGGCTGAGCAGCGATGCTGAGACGGAGAGAACTACCTTGACAACAGCAGGAAACGTGGAATCCCAATGTAAACAAGACGGTGAAGCTTCATTACGAAGTGCCACAAAATGTAACTGAATACAGTGTTTTCAGTTCCAGATAAAGCATATTCAAATTAGGACGTTATTAATTAAGCTAGTTTTGACCCAATTTGCCCCACTTCAACTTTTGCATTTCTTTCAGTGTTATACAGTAAAACACTAAACAAGCTGGACACATGCAAAAAAAACACACAAGCAATTTTCTAGAAGGCGTCTGAAATGCTCAAATACATTTCTGCTTTGAAAAGCAGGATTTAAAATCAGAGAGGCCCTGATTCATGCTGTTAACGAGCTGTATGTTGCACAACTTACACATGAGCTTCTATGTCTGTCTGTTTCAGTATTCATAATTCATTTAGTTTAATCACAAGATCCCACTGATGATTGAAGCTGTGTAACACACCATGCATGACCACATGGTTTCCACTGAACATCAAGGACCCCCAGTACAGTAAATTGTATGGAAACACACACACACACACACACGCTTGCACACATGCACACCCACACAAACACACATTTTTCAAAGGCTTTGTACTTAGACAGACACAACCAAGCAACTGCAGTTCAAACATACTAATCCTCATTTTCATACAACCATGGATACATTCATATTTATAGCGTTTCAAAGATCTCATGCAAAGTTAAATCAAATTCTTGTGTATCTGGTAAACACAAATCCACATAAATTCCACACACTGCCTGTTTGGCATACTACGTTGTATCAAAAATAGTCCTGGCAATGAATGTGTTTTCAGATATGTAGACTTTTTAAGTCATTCCTTTGTCATATATTTTCTAAGCATTTGATACTTTACATGTTTAGGTTTATAGTTTCATAGAAAATATGAACGTTGTAAAGAAAGTTTTGGTTTCTGAAAGAAAATCATGTATCTTATCAACAAACAAACAAAAAAAAACAATCAAACAATATTCAGCCTTATAACTGCCGAGGTTTTGAACTAGATTTAGCCCTGTGACATACTTTTAAAGTGTGAATTCAACAAGAGATCACAGAGAGAGATATTAAATATTTTATGTCCACCTCTGCTCAGGTCGTAGAATTTAAATATGTCTATGGCTTGTAGTGTACAGTGAGTACATAATAATAATAAGGGAAAAAAAAATAATTAGTGAACAAGGCCTGGCTACAGTCCACTAATGGATGTAGAGAATGACTAGGAAGAAAAATGGGTGTTCTAGTTAGAGGGGAAGCATTAACACTGTGATTTATAACTCTGACATTATCCTCAGCCTTATAAAGATTTCATAAATGACTTAGAGAACAAAGGCCTGAGTACAAACACTTCCAAACACACAAAGTCTGATACATCCAGATTCATGCACATACACACACCCAAGCAAACACCCAGTGGACCCTTCAGTCACTGTTGATTAAAACTAACAGGTCATATCTTAAATAAATATGATCACTGAAGTCAGCAGCAAGAGCCTTTCAGGGCAACAGCTACATAACAGTACAATATATCACGCTCTTTGTTATTATTTTTGTAATTTCAGTTAACTATCATTACTCTATCGACTCTGTCTGCTTGCAATACTTCTGATTCTACTGCTTTAAGAAATAGATTCATATCTTCACCCTACGTCATTCGCCGTCATGTGAGGACGTATATATGCATATGTATGTGTACATAATTGGCCTGCAGCCTTTATGTGCTGAAGAGAAGGAGGGGAGATGTAACCGAGGCAGCTGGTGTGAGAAACTGAGAATGCGGAAGACAACCTCACTGCTGAGCTCAGAGGAGCTTCAGAGAGTGTGAATAGCAGGGGATCTGTTTATGGTGACAGCGTGGAACCATAACGTGGTAACACTCAACTGTATGCTGACAGTTTAAGAACTATCATCAGACAAGCAGATAGTTTGTGGTTGTAGAACTACACTGCAACTCACAAGTGCAACTGATTCTAATGGCTTTATATAATAAGATCTAGGGCATAGGGATGCAAATTTGAAACAATTATCTCAACTTACAGTCAGCATCGGCATCAATCTTAATAGTACTATAGACATTATTCTATATGCTGATGGGCCTTTTATTACAACAGCTACATGACGTTTGCTACAGCTGCTCATTTTGAATGTGTGAACTTTAGCCAGACACCATTAACCACTACAGAAGTGTTTGTCATGGTGGCCCGTTGCTAGCTAAACCTGCACAATACCCTCTGCTAGCTAACATAGAAACAAATACAGTATAGAACTGCAGCAGCATTGTATTTAACATTGCTTTCACACCAAGAGTCTTATTAAGCTGTTTCGGCCTGTTTCTTTGATAGTGAACAAGTGTATTCACACCAGAACTAAACTTGCCCCATAAATGCTTGAGAATTTGTTCCAGCCATACTAAACAATTTCTGTAAAACCACACTTGGACCACTTTTCAAAATCAGGATGTTTCATAATTGGAATTTGATAGGTTGTTAAAGTCCCTCTGTAAATTCTTAAAACATATCTCTGTGTATCAAAGTTACATATGTAAAGTTTTTTCAATGAAAAATTCCGCAGAAGAATAGTAAGAATATGAAAAGCTCCACCCCACAAGTTGTCCAAACTTGCTTGCAACATATCAAATCCGGGAAGTCTGAATCTGCTTTTGAGTCATTGTTACACTTCAGTTTCAAAGTGTGAATACTGAGCCCTGGTCTTGACTACTTATTTCACTCATGTCTTCTAGCATATATAAAACACTATATGAGCATGCTAACATGCCTAAAACCTTGATTTTCACTGGACATATTCTTTAAATATAATATACAATGTTTCAACTCAAAAGCTACAGAAAGTAGGAATAATGGAATGATGCATCACTGTGAATGGAAACCATGCAGAGCAGTGAACACCTCAGTAACCCCACTCTATCCATGAGAAGTCAAAGCACCCTTGTCCCCATTCTGTCAACACTAAGATACTACACAGTGGTGCACCAAGCTGCTGAAGTCAGGAAATCTTAGACAGACCAGCTACCATTCTACATGTAATTGCTAATAAATGGCAAATACAGTCTCACCACATGCCATCAAATCATAGGGTGTAAAAGAGAACATTATCCTCTTCACCACACAATACATAGACACAGCAAAGAATGAGATGTTTAACATTTAACAAGATTAACATTCCAGCAAACAGCCATTCTGTGCCCTTAACCTGCTTCACTATTCTACACTGTTTGCCATTGTTTGAGTCGAAATCATCGAACAATCAGGATTATCTGAGGAATGACAAGGGTAGTCAATAAATACTGAGTAGATATGGAGAAGTCAGTAAGGAGAGCAATATCTATGATCTCCTCTTCGATGTGTATGATCTATATGTCTGCAGTTCATACTTAGAACGTGCACAATCAGGGCAAATTACACACTCCGAAGCCCTAGGTCATCTGACAATAGCCCTTCAGTTTTAATAGCAGTCTTTTAACATAATAATGGGCTTCTCTTTCAGCAGTTGATAGAGTAGTGTACAGGAAGCTCGAGACATTTTACATCTGGGCTTAAAAATGGTCATTGAGGGAAAATTCAGCAGTCCTGGAAATGGCTCTCTTGAAATTATATACCGACAATCCCATGCACAAAGTGCAAAGTGCAGTGATTATGAAGTTAAAATACCACTTGTGCAACAACATTCAAGCTTTATCCTGAGCAGCAAAACTCAGATTTGAAACACATTATGTGCTCATATTTAAACAATGGATCCCAATACTATTTGTTTGCACCGATCAACCACAACATTAAAACTACTGGCCTTACAGCTATGATTGTTTGAGGACATGGGACCTTTGGGGACACTGGTGGCGGATCCTTTAGGTGGTGTGGATCACATCACAGCGGTGTTTGGATTGGGATCTTGGGAATTTGCAGGCTGGATCGGTGTCCTGGACTTCTCGTCATATTTCTTTGGCTCTTTCTGAATAATTTTTGTGGTGTTGCAGGGCACATTTTCCTGCTGGGTAGGGGGATTGATGGGTCATGTGGGATTGTGCTTGGCATAGAACAATGTTTAATTGGGTGGTATATGTCAAAGTAACATCCTAATAAAAGTTAATACCCAATATATCCGAGCAAATTGCATTGAAACCAATAATTCCACCTGTCAGGTTGTAATGTTGTGGCTGGCTGGTGTACATCCCTACCATCATCCGCCATATAAAGCAAAGGTTCCACTACTACTCAAGTCAACATGCAGATACTAGAGAACTTGTTTCTGACAAGTCCCCTCCTGATCTTTGTAAAACACATTATTTATAGTGAAGAAATATGCAACTCCACCAGACACGGAATAAATGGTAAAAGCTGAACAAACAGTATCATGAAAAGAGTTATAAAAGGAAGGAATGAAAATGGACCCAGACCACTGAAGTAAATGAATAATTTCAAAGAAGATGGTGTGTGAAGGAAAAATTCATTAGTTTGCTTCTATTCCAAGGCTCACATATACACACACAAAAACACATTCTCACTCAGGCTTTTTGTCTCACGCACAGACATTTACACAAACACCTCACTTGCATGCCCAAAGGTGAACTAAACAAACACACGTCTTACTACTCCATCTGCTGAATGCAAATATCCATGATCCTGATGAGCCCAATGAGGGCTGGCAGGTCAATACTTTGGCATGTTATGTTCATCTACACGGACATTGTTGTTTCAATATTCCATTGAATTGTTGTTCATGCATGAAAAGTGCTAGATCAGTTCACTCAGGATTGAAAGCCCAGATCACTGACATGATGTGCTTTAGCAATCGAGTTGACCTCAAAGCGACAGCTGTGCAATGGCACATATTTCTGACATTTTAGGAGTGACCAACAGGGTGACACAAAAAGGCTGCTGGTTGTCGCCAAAAATCCAGTGACACACAATGGCCATTTGGAGCAAGAGATTAAATCTGATCTGATTATTAGAATCAGCCGGTAATCACAAAAACAATGCACATCTGGACAGCTACATTAAAATAGAAAGTGTGCAAAGAGAAAGCATAAATGCATAATTAATACGTTTATCATGAAGAAGTAAATTACGTGAATTTCTAAGTCTGACAGCATACAGCTTAGCCATCCTTCCCTGCTGACACATCGGCATTTACCCGTAAAAATAGGCCGCAATAGGGAATGAAGGTAAAACAAATGAATAAATGATCGTGTTTTCTACCCAGAGACAGACAGCAGGTGGAGGCGACGGTGGTGCTGGGTTTAAGGTGGAGGGAGGAAGGAAATGAAGTAGAACACGATGAGTGGGAGCTAAAGAAGGAGGAGATCTGGGCGGAGAGGAGGAAAGGAGGGAAAGTGGGTGGAGATGAGGGACTGAGGGAGTAAAGCGCAGAGAGAGGCAGAACTGGAGCAGGAGAAGGAGGGGAGAGGAGAGAGATGTACATTGGCACGACTGTGTCTCTGCAGCGTCTGCCCAGATATGATGAATGGCCTGCAGATACCAGACAGAAACTATACAACTGGATGCAAACATCTCTATTGTTTACACGGCAATCTGTGGTTCATCATTTGTTTTGTTCCCCGGCTGGGTTGTTCTTTTAGATCTAGTAAATGAGATAGTGAAAGCAGAAAAAGTCATGATACACGTCTCTAATGACCACAACTGAATTCAAATAAAGGATAATACTGCAGCATCACAGTGTTGAAAAGCCCATTATAAAGTGTGATTATCCTGAGGCTTGTCATAGATACAGACATCTGTCTCAGTAATCTGAGTAAGAAATGCTTCAAGTCACATTTTGTTTTTAATGCTGGTGCCATTCAATATTTTTCTTATTGCAAATAAAGCTCATGAAGAGCACAAACCAAGGATTAGATAAGCTTTTGGTATTTTCCATATAGCCTCATCTGATTCTCCTGAATTCATTGATCTTTCTAAATGGATCACACATACATAGTTCCATTATTTAAAAAGTCATTTTCTAAAACAACAGGATGCTGCAGGGTTTTCAAATTTTACTTCATCAGAGATGAACAACGTATTTGGCAGGGACTATTTTCAGTTGCAGATTAATTGGTGCCCTAGTGAGTTTACGGCGTCAGTATGTACAAGTGAATCAAAAGAATGTACAGCAGCAGGGTTTCGGGTAATGAATGAACTTCTCACCCAGTACAAAGCTGCAGCTCATTGATGTGCTTTTTTACTATTTGGACAACAATGGAGCTCATTCAGCCTCATAGCTGGTTTTGGTCTTGTGATCAAATGTGCTCATAAGTGTTCTTTAAAACACAGTTTCTCTTTGATGAAAAGCGTTACCAAATACTCACAAAATGCCATCAGATTGAAGATTAAAAAAAATAAAACAGCTGCAAATAAACAGGAGCAGTGAAACCATTGTAACCAAATTCCTCATGCATTCGTCATATTTAACCTTTATATGCAAAAGTAGGTCAAAAATGACCCAGAGAGGTTGTTTTTGTAATGAAAAGTTTTTTGTCATTTCATATTCCAGTTCCTCAAAAAACATGTTTTGATATAATTCAATTCAAATTTTTAAGTTACCTTTTATACTTTTAAAGAAATTATATTTGTATTGCTACCCCAAGCTCTTTATCACTGACATCATACAAGAAGTGATGCAGTACACAAACTTGGAGGAAGAGAGTAGCAACAGCTGGAGGAAAAGACTGGAAAAATGTCAACAAAATGGGTGTTGACATTCTTCTATTGCTGTTCTGTGTAAAATTCTTCTTTTTCAATTATCAAAATGTTCAAAATCTGTTATAAAGAGAAAAATAAACATATTTCAAACATAAAATCATTCTTGTGTGGACAAAAATATAATGCAAGCAAACAATACAAATAATTATTCTTAACAAAAATTTCAAAAATAGCATAAAAACACATTGACTCTTATACGGGTCATTTTTGACCCACTTATGGAAGAGTGTAGGATCTACTTATTTGTGCATCTAATGGTATAAGATGCCCTGTGCATTCCTATTGTAAACAAAGTTTACATTTACAACCAGCGTTATTCAGTAAATTGCTTGAAGCTGAAGGTGATTTTCTGAAAACTTCTGAAAGCTGCTCTGTATACATGCTAACAGACATCTGCTTCATTGTTTTTTCTGGCACAATGCTGCATTTTTTGGCATTATAGCAAGAAATTCAGATGAATGGGAAATTGTAAAACCATAAACAGGACCGTGTATTGTGTCATCGGCATCTGCATTGTTTTGCAAACAAAGCAGCGACCCACATGAGAAAAGCCTGTTTGATGGTGCTACTGGTGATCAAAAACACCACAACTCTTAAAGAGGCAGGTTACACATCTGATAAACCTGAATCATTCAACCAGTCAAGCTGCATATCACACCATGTCAGTGAGACTCACATAATGAATATACTGATGACAGTTAAGTTCACTGAGAGACGCATGTGTTCAAATCGGGTGAATAAAGTTGATTGTGATAGAACACAAAGCTGTAGTCATGACAGTAGACGGTCCTTTGTACATGAATGTTGCTGCCAAAAAAAAGCTACAAATTCTAACATTTAGATGCTTCACACACATCTTCAAGCTCGCAACACAGAAGATTCATGCACATTTTCAAGGTGGATACCAAGATTAGTGTCACCAGCTCAGTATCCAGCCAAATGTGAAATAAGGTCACGCTCTGTTCCTGAGTTATGGTGTTGAATGATTGCTGGTTGTTCTGTCCTCGCTAAGTGTTGTCCCCATGAACGTTTACTCAGCTATACAGACAGCTAAACACTCTCCTCATCAAACTCCAAGGAACAGGCCATGGGTTCAGTTGGGTAGTTTAATCAGGATAAAGTGTGAAACTACAAACAAAACCAGAGATAAACAAAACATTGCATCAGTATAACGCATATAAATAGACTACGTGTTCACAAAACACCAAAAAAATATTTCTTAACTTAATGAATCTGCAAACAAACATCTCCTACAAACATACTGATTAAGAGGCATACACAATCCAAAGCATCACAAAGAACACGTGGCCTACAAATGAAATCAACCGATATCTTAGATGACCTGTTCGCAAATGACATTTCAAACTAATAATAATACACACATGTTGCTTTCATAATAAGAAAACAAACAGAACTTACAGATGATGCCGTTTTCAAACTGTGAAGGTCTGGATGGTAACAGATGCAAAACAGGTGTGACTGCCACTGACTGGCTTTTAAAGGCAAGGAAGGAGATTAGAAGGAAGTGACCTCATGAGCATGACCTCACTTCCTCTTTTCCTCAGGTAACAAAAATGAATGAATATACAAAACAACCACTAGGGCGCAATAACAACAAACAGAACAGATCTGACTCCATCACACTGGTATTTGCTGAATACTATGATGATCTCTTGGATATATAACATCATCACTTCACTTTACTCTGTGAGACATTTTAATGTTATATTATTGACTGTATATAAGTAGTCTGTCATTTTAGCGACATTTTATGTCACATCATGTCTATAACGTGTGATATTAAAATTTTTCTGCATTATTTTATGGTGCTATAATAACATGTTATATAGGTGTTCAGGTGAGTGTTTGAAAACATAATATGCAATGACACAAAGTGCCAAAAATATGTAGTGACTTTTCATCGCATTTATATGCTTTTTCGTGATTAAAAGCTGGACATTTGTGTGAATAACTGTCATAATTAGCAGATGAATTCCTAAGTTATTGCCAAAATGCTTTATGTGAGGTCACAGTGAACCTGACCTTTGTTAAACAAATCCTAATCAGATCAGTCCAAATGAACATTTGCGCCAGGTGCAATGAAGCTCCCCTCCAGGGAATCCTTATCATGTTCACAAGAATGAGACAGATGTGAGGTCACAGTGACCCTGACCTTTGACAAGCTGACTAACCAGATGATCTCTGAGTTAAAGTGAATGTTTTTGCTAAATTTAAAGAGCTTCCCTCCAGGTGTTACTGGGATATCTCCTTCACAGTAATGAGAGAGGCATATGAACAATGTCTCCAGACACGGCAGTCACAGAGGCAGCATAATTCATACACTTCCGTTCAAAAGTTTGGGGTCACCCAGACAATTTCATGTTTTCCATGAAATCCCGCACTTTTATTCATGTGCTAACATAATTGCACAAGTGTTTTCTAATCATCGATTAGCCTTTGTGTTGTGGTTTAACTCATAAACCATAACACCCCCTCCTCCACCACACACGGACTTTAACATGGACCTTCTGTGAACTATGCCATTTCGCACTCTGCAATTTATATCTACTTTGATATATTCTTGTATCTACCTCATTGCCATATTGCACCTACTTTTCATTCGTATTTGCACCAGTATGACATATTTGCACTAGTATGTTACCAAGTTGCGTTTTTTGTCTTTTTTCTTTTCTTTTTTTAATTTTTATTCTTACATTACTTGCTCTAGATTTATATATATATTTATCCCTATTTCTTTGTTACGTCATTGTTGCACTGCCTGCTCTATGTGCCTTTTTAATTGCCTGGGGACAAATAATGTTTTATGAATCTGAATCTGAATTTCAACACCATTAGCTAACACAATGTAGCATTAGAACACAGGACTGATGGTAACTGGAAATGTTCCTCTGTACCCCTATGTAGATATTCTATTAAAAATCAGCTGTTTCCAGCTAGAATAGTCATTTACCACATGAACAATGTCTAGACTGTATTTCTGATTAATTTAATGTTATCTTCATTGAAAAAAAAAATGCTTTTCTTTCAAAAATAAGGACATTTCTAAGCGACCCCAAATTTTTGAACGGTAGTAGTGTCTATCATACTGATTTCATATCTTATCAAGACTTTTGTTGAATGAAAGCAGAAGTAACAAATGGAAGATCACAAAATAAAAACAAGTGTTCTTTGAAAACAAAAATCTGGGCTGACAAGCACAAAATATTGATCTAGACTATTTTCTCTTGTAAACATTCACACAACTAAAGATTAATGAGATGACAATCTACATATACGTGGAGTTTCAGTCACTGACGTGGGTCTAAATGGGGACGACCAGAGTGTAACCTGTGACAGCACTCAGGCAGGTCTGAGAGTCAAACGAGGCTTTAATCATGGTCTTCTTACCATGAAAGTTGTATTATGGAGCCAACTTTTGCACAGTCTGTGGTTCAACTATTCATCTCCACTGCTCCCAAGTTGTGGCACAAATAGATATCCATAAAATGATGGTTTATTTATAACCATGTTGGGCTTTTACTTTATGTATCTGGGTTAAATCTGAGTAATTACAGCTCTACTGCAGCGACAGAAAGAACGTTCGAGCAAACTAGAAACACAGGAGAAAAATAGAAAACGAGAGGATTGAAGGAGAAGCTAAATGCCACATTTCTTTCTTTCTTACACCTGCTGTCTCCCTTTAAGTTTTTTCTATCTTAATCTTTCACAGTCTTTTCATCACTTTCTTCCTCGTTTATGTTCTCATTGTTTCTACCCTGCTGTTGCTACACTTCTGGCTTCTTTATTTTCAAAATCTTTCCCACTTTTTCCCATCTTCGTCTATCACTTTCTATCTTCCTTTCTCCTTTTCTATCTCCTGCTCAATCTCAGCTTTATTTCCCTTTCTGTCCCTCTCTCGTTCCCTCCCAGCACAATCTTCTCCTTGCTCAAACATTAAATGCTTGCTGGCAACAACACTGATTGATCATGTGGCAGCCTATTAGTGTGCAGGCCTGTAGCCTGCTCCTAGAAGTCCTGTAAGGCAATCTGAAAATCGTTCCTGTTGGTGTGCCGTCTGTTCTCCTCTCTGAATATGGAACAGCTTCTCCTGTGGTTGCTTAGCAAGCACAATACAAATGCCTCACATAAACACAATGCAAATGCTCCTATTCCTGTTCCTGGGGTCATAATTTCTAATTCCAAACACTGAAAAACTGCAGAGATCTGATCAAGAACTGATCAGCAGCTTCATTCCACAAACTGTCAGAATGCTGAACTGCTGATCCAGACATGCACACACTTCTGCACCTTAACCTAATTTTCTTAGTATTTTCAGTATTCAAATTATTTATCATTCCACAAGGTCACTTCAACTGTTGTGCACTTTACATCACAGGCTGCTACTATGGACATTTAATAACAATGCAACTACCAATTTTGTCAATTTTACCAATTTCTTTCGTCTTTCTTTCTTTTTAAACGACACCTTAGGGATGTGTGTGTGTGTGTGTGTGTGTGTGTGTGTGTGTGTGTGTGTGTGTGTGTGTGTGTGTGTGTGTGTGTGTGTGTGTGTGTGTGTGTATGTGTGTGTGTGTGTGGGCGGGAGGGGTGTGTATGTGTGTGATTGCATAAGTGTGGGTGTTCTTAACTTAATTGCCTTAAATTGGATCCTGGAGAAACACTCTCTCATCTTGCCTGCACTACTGTTGTATGTACAGCTAAATGTCAATAAAGCTTGATTTGATTTTTGATTTTGATTTGAAATCAGACAGTGCTGTATATATGTCAGCACAGACTTAGTGTGCACGTGTTCCAGTGCAAAGAGGCACTGGAACATGTTTGTTCTGTTTCATTTCTCTGAGTTTCAACTGAACAGATCTAAAAGGTCTAAGCTTTTCATCATTTGTATTTCATATCTTGGATGAAAGCCACAAAAAGATGTGTTTTCTACATGGCTTGAAGCTGTCTGTTATATATTAATGCATCACACTTTCAGTCAGCTGATGCTCCCAACTAAGGCTAAAAAGTTAATCAAAATATTATCCAATATAGCCAAGGGCAATATCCAAATTACAGGAGCTGCAATTTTTTATTGCTAAAGGTCAAATGCGTCACAAAATACCATTCTAAAAGAAGGATGGTGGTGCAGTGTACATATCAAACTCTTCACAGGTTAGGCAACAGGCTTGCTTGGTACACACAGCAGTAAAAATCACAAGCTTTGTATAATCTATTATTTTCAGTGAAAAAGCAAAGTAAAAATGACCATTCCCACTTAAGTTGTGTCACATATTGCAATCATGATATCTGTCCAAATAATTACAATATGGTTGTGCTGTTCTTGTTTTTCTTCTTTGTTTTTGCATATTTTTCAGCTGTCAGCTTTCACCTGTCTTTATATATAGCCTTCTTGTGTTTTTTTTGTAGAATTGCACAAGAAGACACAAGCACACACACATTTCTGCCAATGGTGTCACACTATTCCACCCATCTGAACATACATGAAAAGAGGTAAAGGAAGCCTGGATATAAACAATAGAGGTTTAAAAATGTTCAAGAATTTTGCTTTGCAGATATTTTATGTGCAAAAATTAGGATCAGATGTGTCCATTTTCAATGTAGAATGTCCAGTAACACCTAAAAACTCATTCAGAGTGTCAAAATTTAATGTTTTGTTGTTTTTTTGTTGTTGTTTTTTTAAATGAAAGAATCCCTTACTACCTTAAAACGACTTTTCATGGAAAACATGAAATTGCCTGGGTGACAACAAACTTTTGAAGGGTGGTGTATATATTGTTTTCAATCATTATTGCACTTGTCAAGTGCTGATGAAAAAGTACAATTTTTGCTCAAACCTGTGGCTTCTTCATATATGAGGAAACCTTAGATAATACAATACTGGCACATATGCAAAAGTATACGGTAAAATGTAATGTTGCAGTGCATCTAGTATCGTCTTGGATGGACATTTTGTGTCTCAGGCACTTATATATGTGGAAAAAACAACAGAAATAAACATGCGTGGGAGTGTGGTAGTATGTGCTGCAGTATTACTTTGGATTTTCCTCTGTTGCATCCAAAGCAGATAATCAAAATAAGTATTTTCTTTTATTTTGCTTTGTAATCATATCATCCGTTTGGAAATGCACTATCAGGATCCTTGTCTGTGAGTGTTGCCCTGCCGATCAGTGCATCGAGGAACTGTTGGGTCATCCTGTGGTTTCCTGTCAGTCACGAAGTTCGTGTAATTATTCCTTCACACTCTGCTGGGCAGCTCAAAGCTATCTGTACTGCACAATACATACTTGCTCCTACCTCTTGAAGTGTGGTCTCTGCTCATGGTCTAAGTCTGATATGTCTGATAAGGCCACTGTCTGATGTACCACTTTCACAAGTGAATAGCCAGGCGCCAAAGGACAGCTTTTCATGAAAGGTTGTAAGCTAACACAGCACAGCTATTCATGACAGAGACACTCAAGAGGCAGTACAATTGAAAGTAGAGCAGAAGAGGATTGGTTTGAACCTTCATCCCTTCTAAATGTTAAAATACTGCTAAAGGTCACAGAAGGCCGGAGGATCTTTGTAGATTTCCTTAGAGGGAGGAGGAAAAGGGAGATAGAGAAGAAGAAAAGGGGGAAAAGAGCAAAACCTAAAAAAGGTTGGCAGAAAAGGGATAAAAGATTTATGAGTAGACAGAGAAGACTTTGACTTTTAGCCTTTTTTATTTAAACATGTCCACTTGAAGAAAACTACTAAAAAGCTATGCACAAGACACAAAATGTCTTTTGACTATACCAACAAGGCATATCTTGGAACAGAGAAAAAATAAAAGGAGCAAAGTGGGAACAATATATGGTAAGGAAACGGGTAAACAAGAGGTAAACAAAGTAGACGATACGGAAGATAAGATGACAAGGTGTAAAGATAAAAAAGATGAAGGATGTTGAGACAGAAAGAGAGAGAGAAAGTAGGGCATGAGCAGAGGAAACGGCACGCCGGTGTTCTTTAAAGTTGAGCCATCACAACCGCTAAATCCCTGCTGTTGCCTGCCAGGACTCATCCTGCCCTGTCCTGCCTCATCTCCTGGTGCCATCTGACCTTTCAGCTTCATTCCTCCTTATCCATCCCTCTCTCTGGTCCCACTACTACTTAAATATATAACCCCTCTGTTTTTCTTCCCTCTACTCCGCACTGTGTGGCATCAGAGGAAGGCAGCATTCATATTATAATTCCCTAACCCGGTGCCCTGACTCGTCCTCTGGAGACTGCAGTTATGACTGGTGGAGGTTAGCTTGTCTACACTTCTCTTCCCCTAATCCCTCCATTCTCTTGTTCTTGTCTTTTGGTCTCCCAGTAGCCAGGCTCTCTCTGTCTACCTCAGTTTCTGTGGTTCATATTTTTGTGGGTCATCGTGTTCTTCTGTTTCAGTCTCTGTCGAGTAATGTTAACACATACACAGGAAAACATTCTATATTTTGTTCCTCGGCATGGCCTCTTTTCATTCTCCCTTGCACTGGTTTGACTTGAAAAGAATGAAAAATACAACAGGAATACTATTCACAAACTGAAAGTCAACCAGCATTCACGTCACACTTTCACTTGGGTTTGAAGAACATGAACTTGTGAGGACACAAAGTTTCCATTCCTCACCATTTCTCATCTTGCTCTCTTTTTGTTAGACATTTTAACCTTAAATGCTTATTCCTCTGTGACTGACTGAATGCACTATACTGAGCATAACATCTGCACTGTTTTAACTAATTGAAAATCTGTTTCCTTTATTTGTGCATCAGTTTAAAATATGAAGCTTTATTGTAAATTCCCTTTGCATCATTTTAAAACTTTTGGGGAGTTTTTCCTAATGGTTATTGCCTGAATATATGCCATTTATTGTATTTTATGTATAAAAACTGGGTTGTTTTAGATTTGTATTGTTTAAAGGCTCTTGACTAGATCAGTTCAAATCCTGAGACCAGTTGTCACAACACATGTATAAGAACTTATTTTATATTAACCACTACAGTCTCTCTTGTTAGTTGTCTTAAAGCTTAAAGCAGCTGCATTGCTTAAAACACAACATTGTGCTTCATCAGCACATCACGGATTAAACAAAGGTTTTGAATAGATTAGGACACATCGTGACTTGAAACTGATGCTTAGCCAGAATGACAAAGCAACATCCCCTTCTGAACTGCACTGCATGTGCCAGACATCCTGTAGATGACAAAATGTGTGTTGAAACTATTGCTACATCCTTTCACAATATCATATACAGTATCTGTAGTCATGAAAACCACCCAAAAAAAATCTTACAAATCTGAGGACATGAGATTTAATTAAAGTACAATGAATTCCTGTCTAATACCTAATAAAGGAGTATCAACACAGTGAAAGGTATATCACAAATATTAAACTAGACACATCCAGCTAACATAAAATACATCAGATAAAAGCTCAGTGAATGAAAAAAAACACAAATATTTAATAGGGTGAAAACATCCCATGTGAAACCATTATTCTTCGACTTCAGCTTTGTTTTTCCTTGCTGTTTGCCTAGTTTTAGGCATCAAAATCCCAGTGTAAATTTTCAGTCATCAAGGTCATGGTATTTCTAAGTAGCTGGGTAAAAAGCAACTCGATACGATTTTTTCTGGTTCTTGAAAACGTTCCCCTCTCGTCCAAGAGGCTTCCTCAGCTCAAATTGACTAGTGGGGAATCAATAGTGTTCTGTGTTTTACAATATATGCGGCTTCAAACCAAATTTCCTGAATAAAAACAATGAAACTGCAGCACCCCTCCGCAGTGAACAATAAAACTGCTCTGCTTCTGAAATTAATTGTCGTAATTCATCCATTCGCTTGAACTTCAGCCATGCTTGACCATGTCGGCATGGGTAAAAGGAACATGAACTATGTCGTCATGAACTCAAAAATGTGTGCAATATGTTGGTAATCATTTGAAATTAGTCAATTTTCGTCAGTTAATTAACTGACAAAGCTTTCAACTACGCCTCGTATGCGATTGGTCTAAACACACCGAAGAAATCCATTAATAACATGGCGTCAAAGCATATTAGCTTTGGAATTTGTGGAAGTAGTATTTCTTTTATCTGCAATTTTTCATGGACCATTTTATATTCTTCTTGAAATAGAGCATTCAGTCTAACAAATGTCTCTGTTTTTGTCCAGTTGCGCTTGAATTTGAGTATTAGTTCGTTTTTATAAGTTCAATCAGAAACAGCCCCTATGAATTCATATAATACAAATAACGCAAATACAAATATAGCAGTTGCATTTTTTAACCTCTCTAGAACAAAGTAACCCTCAGTTTTTTCTCTTTGTCAGCAAAGAAGTGAACAACTACACAGTCTAGTCAAAAACACCTCATGGCACTGTACTCAAATATCTCATATGCTTAAAAATGTGTGTTTTAAATGCTTACTGAAAGCTGCCACAGCCAGTATAAGCGTGACGACGATGGAGGTCCAGGACACCCAGAGTGCCTTCTTCCTGTAGTTCTGAGCCTCGTGGGGCTTCAGGCGCATGCTGCTCTCCAGAAGACCTGCAATGAGACATTAAATTCATTACTAAAACAATTTCATCTTTCTTCTTGTCTGTGTTACATTCATGTGGTGCAATGTTTTGTTGTGAGATCATACCAGGCAGCCAGAGTGCTCACATGAGCTATAAATACATCTAAAAGGAATTTAACGCTCCTCAACCTTGAAAAATCAGTTTGGTTCACTGAAAAAGTTTGAAGCTTAAAGGCACGAGCTTGTGTATTCATCTTTGAGACTCACAAATCCCTGTCTTCAGAAACACTGGGTTTAAAATTCTGTTATTTCAATTAAGCATGTTGTATGAGGGGGCTGCACAGTAGCTTGGTGGTTAGCACCTTTGTCTTGCAGCCTGGGATCTTTGTGCATGGAGTTTGCATCTTCTCCGCTGAGGTTAATTGGTGATTCTAAATTGTCCGTAGGTGTGAATGTGAATGTGGTTGTTTGTCTCCATGTGTAGCCCTGTGACAGACTGGTGACCTGTCCAGAGTGTCCACTGTCTTCACCCTAAGTCAGCTGGGATAGACTCCAGCTCCCTGTGATCCTAATGAGGATTAAGCAGTGTATAGATAAAGGATGAGAAATTATATTCTGGATTCAGGATCAATTTCACAAAACTGGGGTGCCTTGTCCTTTCAAGTCAATGTGATTCATGGTTATTGTAATATAATTGAAAAGAATACATAATATACAAAACAGGTCAGAAAAAAAGAAGAAAAAAAACACATTACAATGACCATGACGTGGAATTTTGCATGGGTTGTTGCATCAAGGTTGTTGCTACATACATTTTCAGGTGGGGATTTCCAGTATTAAAACTTCTAGAGTCCCTGACGTGTCCAGCAATTTCCAGTCTATTTAACGCTGTACACCCATTTTCTCAAATTCCCTAAAACCAAAGGAGGGTGAAGCTGAATGTAAACAACCACGAACAACTAGAACACAGAAGAGATGAGTTGACGTACCAATTATAATGACTTCACTTTTAGAAGCCCAGTAGACTTATCAATATTAATTATTACTGTTTTAAACATTAATTAACATCTCCCACCCTGCATACATTCTCCTTGTGAGATAATCTTTATCACCTTCCAAGAGAACACCAAGAACATCAAAGTGGATTTACACCAAGGGACACAAAGCTTGTGTAGTACTTGGGAACCCTTGTTCTACAGCATATTATAGGTTATGGGTGAAGCATAGCACTGGGAGAGCTTCTCAAGTTTAATTTCCTTCACTGACCTTCAGAATTCATTGGAACTCGAACAGGAGCCACAGTAAATCACAAATAGCCCTTACCATATCGAAGTAATGTAACACAAACACAATGTAGCAGTCCCTCAAAATAATACAAAAATATCGGTTAATATTCTAAATGAACCGTCTTTAAAGATAAAAGTGATTATAAATCAAAATGCAACCTCCAAGCTAAAAAGATGAAGCCAATGTGGAAGTCCCACAAACTGCAGTACCTCAAACAGCCACTTGTCAGTCTCCATAGATACCAATGTTAAAATGTCTAACTATGCAGGAGAAATAAACATGTTTACAGATTGGTTCAATAAACCATTTTGGTCTCTATTGCTAATTCCCAGTTCATGACAAGGGGTGATTTTTTTTCTTTAACTAATTTATTGAAACTGTACTAAATCTTGAAATTATGCATAATTAAGGGTGTGCCTGCTTTGACTGGTGGGTGGGTGCCATCATAGGACAGTCCGTGGACCACAGAAGATAGAATGGACTGCCTCAGCTCCACTAACGCTCCATTTCTTTGCTCATTTTGTTAAGTAGTCAGAAGTTCAGAAGAGTCAAGCACTGCCAAGAGTGTGACGAACAAAGTCTGCACACTGAGCTTCAAAACTGCTGTCTGGAAAAACCTTTGGGTGAGGTCATAGAAGGTTCATCAATTTTTATTCAAAGTCTTTGACATAAATAAGTCAAGGATTCTTTAGATAAGGTGAGAAAAATTGTCTTATGCTACAATTACATTTGGAGAAATAGCAACCAGACTTTGTTAACAAACCTAACAGACTTAATACATATGCAGAACAGGAAAAGCACTCAGCGAGTGCAGTACTCCACCAAACTGCTCAGTTGTTGTATAATTTCTGACAAATTAAATCTTTAATAAAAAATTACCTTGCGGTGAGCACAAGCATGTGTTATGCATGTGTATGTTATGTGTGGATATCGAATCGCGTGACCTAAATATGTAGCGGAGACGGGATGTGATGGGATTCGGAAACACCTCCACAATGTAATCAATTGTTCCTTACATCACTTCCGACGGATAAGTTCTGATAAGTCAGAGTGGGCAATTTGTAGTAGGATCGCAATCATGTGATCGTCAGCAGGCAGCTGATGTAGTGTTCACTTGTTGTCATAGTTACAGTGGCGCTTGCTGCGATCTCGCAAGACAGAAATCTTTAGCAAATCCGTGGATCCAGATTATAAGCAAGATCACTGCCAAAATCTAATCAGTTGGTCATTGTGCCATTTCTGACCTTCCCTGAGAATTTCATCCAAATCTGCTAGTCTGTTTTTGAGTAATGTTGCTAACAGACAAACAGACGGACAAACGTACTTTGATCGTCACATAATTCCTTGGTGACCAGTCTAACAATTTACATACATTTCTTAATGCAAGGGTGTAGGCTTCCATATAGATCATATAGTTACGTGTCCCTACCAAGTTTTTATTCTTTTTTTTCTGTTTCTTTTTTACCTTTTAACTTAATTGACAGGACAGTAGAGAGAGGAAGACAGGAAAGTGGGAAGGACCTGCAGCAAGGGGCCATAAGCTGGATTCAAACTGCTGCGTCGGGGATTATAGCCCCTGTTAATGGGTCAACCACTCAACCTGTTGAGATACTGGGGCACCATTCTACCAATTTTTGAGCAGCCATATTATATAATTCCAGTGTGTCCTCACAGAGGCTATGTCTTTTAGTCTTTGATTGGTGTTACAGTGTATGGTTTTCATTAAATGTAAATACAGATCTTAAGTAAAAGTATTCACTGCCACTTTGCCGTATGACTCATCTCCTGACTTACACTTTTCAATAAGTAT
Organism: Amphiprion ocellaris; assembly: GCF_022539595.1. Classification (NCBI taxonomy): domain Eukaryota; kingdom Metazoa; phylum Chordata; class Actinopteri; family Pomacentridae; genus Amphiprion; species Amphiprion ocellaris. Next base: position 18,067,164 of record NC_072776.1, read on the forward strand.
TCTTTTATCTTCATAGTGCAGCTATAGCCAGTGGTACTGATTCATCAGTGACTGGACCTTTCGATACAGGTGTCTTTATACTCCAGTCATTTGACACACTCACTATATTCAGATGGTCTCCATTTCATAAATGTGTCACTTCTTGCACCAACTGGCTGCACTTGCATTGAATTAGGTGGGTCACTTTAAAGGAGGTGAAAACTTGTGCAATCACTTAATTTACATTTTATATTTTTAATTCATTGACATTACTTTGCAGAAACCAGTTTTCCCTTTAACATAAAAGTCTTTTTTGTAAATTATATTTTTAAAAAATCAGCCAAAGAGACTGACCATGATTCAGTGTTGATAAGCAAAAAAAGGGAAACAAAACTTCCAAGGAGATCAAACCTGCGCCCTTGGGTTACAGACCGCCTGTTGTGTGAGAAGTCTTTGCTTGAAGTCACAGACCAAACAGCCCAGATTCTGAACTGCTGAAAGCGCTTTCATTGTCATGAAATGTGAGGACTGACTCTGCAGATTCATGCATTATTTATGAGTCTGAACTTTTACATCCAAACGAGATTTTAATGCTGTTGGGCATCATTCTATGCAGAAATTTGTCTCGAGGACTGTCATAGTTGCTACAAAAACAAGTAGATAATGGGAGCTAATGAAGGCAAAAACAACTCTCAGCTTTTTAACCTCTGAACCGACTGTACCAAATGATTACAAAACAATTCAGTGTTCATTATTTGGAAGTTACTTTAATTCCTTCATTTAGGGGTAGTTTATGCACAATAAAAAACAGAAACCGAATTTACTTTTCGAAGTTCAAATAAGTAGGACATCTTAGATTTAAACTTGAATCCTTTATGCTTTTTGTTGTTTGTATTTAAAATAGAATGAGAATGTAACTGTGTATGAGAGCTGCAAAGTGTTTTGATGTTGAAGCCATTTCTGTACACACAACTAGTATTATATTTTCTCTCATTGAGATAAGTGTTTTGCAGTGGGACTCTGTGTGGGACTCAAGTCACAAATTATTAAAAAGAACTATTTACAAAAATCTAAAAAAGGCTTCCATGATGTAAACCACTTGCTTAAAATGAACTCAGCTACTGGGAATATTGCAGAAATCTTCATTTTCAATCTCCCCCCCAGATATATTTCATAATTTTTTATTTTGTCATGATGAGACATTGGTTGCAGGGAACCTGGAACCTAAAACTGTACATCTACCCAAATTCAAACCAGCCAATCTTACTTGAACCTTAAATCTTTAAACCTGACAGCAATCAATTCAAGCCTAAGTTATGACAACTAATGTAAAATCATATACTGATGAAAATATGAACCTACATAACATCCTTAAAAACAATGGCATAGCTAATAGTCTCTGTTCCAACACATCTATGTGCTAAAAGTCCATATATATGCACTTCACAAAGACTGAACAACTGCTGTCAGAGAGCTTATAAAGCCACATTGTGGTTTAATAGAATAAAAAGGCTTTTATTCTGTTACTGACGGAACAGAGCAGATGACTGAATGTATTCTCAGTGGTGCCAAAGAGATAAGATAAGGCAGAATCTGATATCTGACAAATCAGACAGTTTCAGATGTGCATACATTTGGGATCTAAAAATTAAACAGATTTTAGGAGAATGAGAGAAGTTCAAACAGTAAAGGCTGATAAATCCTGACTTTAATTCTTTAATATGGCCAAGATCCAAAAATGCATGACATAGTGTTCACTTGTTGTCATAGCTGCAATGATGCCATGCCACTATTTCGCAATGAAACAGAAATTTTTAACAAATCCATGGATCCAGACTATAAGTCGCATCACTGCCAAAATCCAATGAGGTGGTCCTTGTGTCATTTCTGACGTTTCCTGAGAATTTCATCCAAATCCTTTCGTCCGTTTTTGAGTAATGTTGCGCACAGACGGAAGGACAGATTAACAGACAAATGTACGCCGATCGTCTCATAACTCCACTGCATTCCTTTGTGGAGTAATTAAAACTTTCACTGTCACTCATACTGGTTTCATGAAAACACATAAATGTGTTGATGTAAGGGGAAAACATAAAAACAGGCCATCTGCCTATTGGACAAACTCATTCATCCAATGGTTTTCACCATGCTGCTGGTGTAATTTTGTTTATTCTAGCTGGAACTGATTTTTTTGAAGACACAAAAAGAAAGAAAATCGTGAAAATCACATGGCTTAGGCATAAAGGGAGCCAAAAATCATCCGGAAGGCCTCAGCCAGGACAAATTAAGTCAGCTGTCATACTGCATGTGTGTGTGTTTGTTGTGGGTGTGTACTTGTATTCATTTTGTGAGGACACAAATCGATTTACACCATCACATTTTGGGCAGATGTTCCTTCTGGTGACACAAGGTCCAAGAATTTTTAGAATGCAGGCTTGGTTTGAGGTTATCCTAAAGTTGGTTAAGGTTAGCGTCCTGACTGTGATGTGTGTGTGTGTGTGTGTATGTTGGGTGTGTGTGTGTGTGTGTGTGTGTGTGTGTGTGTGTGTGTGTGTGTGTGTGTGTGTGTGTGTGTGTGTGGGTGTGTGTGTGTGTGTGTGTGTGTGTGTGTGTGTGTGTGTGTGTGTGTGTGCGTGTGCGTGTGCGTGTGCGTGTGTGTGTGTGTGTGTGTACGTACTTGTCTAGTTATCTTTGTGTGGACGACATTTTGGCCAGGTCACACTTTTTCAGGCTTTCGGGGTTAATGTTAGAATTAGGTTTATGTTGTATTTACGGTAATAGAAACAAAAAATATGTGTATGTTAAAATGTGCATCCGTTCAAGCAATAACGGTCTTGTTATGTTACGTATTGTGTTTGTTATTTGTCCTGATGTCAAGACACTTATCTTACAACCTGAACAAACTGCCAGATAAGCTACAAGTCGCCAGCATGACTTCCTATGGCTCTAAGTTTGTAGCTTATAAATGGTCAGATCACTTCAGGAAAGCTTAAGTATAAGGAATGTTCACCCCACCCACTAATAACTGCCAAATGAATGCTTTATGTTCACAACTGAAGAACTGATTAAGACTACTTACCCATGTATACCTGTGCCAGTGTATATCTTGTTGCATTTCACAAAATTGAACATTTAGCACCTAATAGAGGCTAATCAAAAACACTGAAGAGAAACCAATGCGGTGTCTAAATTTCATATTTGGAAGAACAGCTAAAAATACTGCGTTACAAAACTTTGCTAAAGCAGCATGTGTATGCGTGGCTGTGTGTGTGGCAGAGGGGGGAAGTGAGACAGCATGGTAAATCACTTTGCTCACATGATTCCCGGCTGGGGGATCAGACAGAAGGCATGTGCTCAACATCTCCTCATGCGTCTGTATGTGACTCACACACAGGTCTGTGCGGGTGTGTGTTTGTGTGTGTCCCTCTTGACGCTTGTCTCTTTCACACCTTTCTTTTCCAAAAATAATGAACATCAGCCTGAAAAGGCCGACTACACACTACCCATACACATGTACAAAGGAAGCACAGGAGTGAATATAATCCTCCTGGGAGGAGCGTGACCTGAAAGAGATAAATTAATTACATTTTTAAATAATCTGAAAGCCTGCTCCTAATGCAGTACTGTGTATCTTAGTGTGGTTCCATCTGACGTCACTACACCACGTAATGTGTGACACCTGAGCAACATAGACAGATATTTTTATAGATTACATTTTCTAACATCAACAGCTTGGACATTTATGTAAATCAGACAGAGATGAAGAAAGCGGGGGCAGGAGATAGGAAGGGAGGCTGTGAATGTGAAAAATATATTGATCTTAAATGTTTCTTTAACCTTTGACTTTGCTTTTCATCTATTTTAGTGGCTTGACTTTTAAAATAAAGTTCTTCCCCTTTTATAGCCTTTAATATCTCTGTATAATGACCTTTATTCATATTGCCCTACCTGATATCATGAGTAAAGAAACACAACTGATCAGATACATTTAAAGGCGCACTCCATCAGTTTATGACCCTGTAGGTTATTTGTGCAGGAAGTATATTAGCTATTGTCATTGTGGCGGCACCCTTTACTAGCTGCAGTAATTATAATCAAAGTCATAGTTTAGGAAATAGTAAGCTAAAGAGAAGAGCCACAAAAACAGCATGAGAAGAGGTTGGGGTGAATGGATGGGTAAATAAAACATCATACTATACCACAGGAGACTGTATATGATTCTATATAGTTGTTCAAATTGGACGACTTATACTATGTAGCCTTGTGAATTTATAGTAAAACATCTACAATGTTATGATGTCTATGGCTCTAGAGGCGATTTGTCGGGCCCGAGAAAATAACTGCTGATTTCATAGTGTTGTTATCAGAAACTTGGATTGAGTATAAAACACAATTTCTTGAGTATAAAGTCTACAATTAAATTAAAGTGCTTACTCTCCTTCTTAAGAAATTAGAAAACTGCCAAGTGGCACGTCATTAAGTAATTTACAAAATAAAAACATCTTTAACAAGAAAAGCATTCAGAGAACACAGTACTTTGCCAAGGCTGCTCAGCCGTTGCATGATTTCCGACGGAAAAGTCCCGATAAGTCCACAGTGGTCAATATGTAGTAGGATCACAATCATGTGATCGTCAGCAGGCATCTGACGTAGTGTTCACTTGTTGTCATAGTTACAGTGACACCGTGATGCTATCTCGCAATGATACAGAAATCTTTAACAAATCTGTGGATCCAGACTATAAGCTGCATCACTGCCAAAATCTAATCACTTGGTCCTTGTGTCATTTCTGACCTTTCCTGAGAATTTCATCCAGATCCGTTATTCCGTTTTTGAGTAATATTGCGCACAGACAGACAAACGGACAAACATACGCCGATGGTCACATAACTCCGCCGCGTTTCTTGGTGGTGTAATAAGTTCGTGAAAACCACCAGAAGTGGCTGATGGCATCTGTCTTGTATTATCTTTCATTGTGATCTTTTTGGAGAAGGCGGATTAGGCAAATAAGTTAATACCAGCCTTTGGCAATAATCCAAAACCTATTACCATAGCATCACAACTGGGCTCACCAGAGCTCACATGGAACTCTTGAAATCTGTTATTCTGTGTTTGACGTTGAACAAACAAATGTAAAATGTTGCCTTCTTTTCATCAACTTTATTAAACTGCTGTCACATCACATGGCAGCATGATCAATACAATCCTCGAATTGATAGAAAGGCTTTGGGCAATTTACGCTGGTGACACAGGAGAAATGACATCATTATTTTAATTTTCTGACATATCATTGTGATCTTACAAAGCCAACTGAGCTCTATTCTGCACAGCAAACACCTGAGCTGCTGCACAGATTTATACTCCCTGAAATCATTGGGAACAAAGTGCTCGTGCTCAGGATGAATCCATCAGAGCTGTCACCACCTTTTTATTTTCAGCAATGTAATTCCAACTATTATTTCCTCCAGAGAATTGCAATATTTTTCTCCTGTATCAAGTGGATTATTATAAGGACTTTTCAGTTTTGCTTCTAGCATGCAAGAATATGTTGCATAGTGGCATTACAACAAGCATGGAACTTGTTTAATCACTTAAGTAAATAGAAATGAAGGCAACAGAGGGTTGGTCTAATAGTGAAAACTCTATTATACTAGGATACTATATAGTATTAGTTTATTATACTACACTAAGTCACTGTTGATATTTTAGTTGGGCCGGTGTGAAAATGGGTGCTTCCTAAAAGAAAATTTGAATAGCATTTTTTAAAAGAAATGAAAAATGGCCTGCCACTGTAGTGTAATGTGATATATGCCTATATATTTGTGGTGTTGTATTATTGTCCTTTGGATCTACACAGTGCTTTAAGTGTTTTCCTGTCAAATTGATTTAAAATGTTGCTTTGTCCAAATTACCAGAAGGAAAATACACAAACAAAGATAAACAAGTCTGAAATGTCACCAATACAATGGAGGTGAACATGATTCAGGTTTTTTTAGCGAAAAAAAAAAAAGACAATTGGAAAAATCAGCTACAACATCTCATACCAGAAACAGCATCTTTGTTAGTCTGGGCAATCTACATCCACAGAACACAATTTATACAGCTGAAGAAATATTCCCTAGTTCTACAGTCCGCAGTCTGGTCTATGAGCCTCAGCTGCACTGAACAAAGGCTCCACCTCTTGACAATTTAGTCCATGAATACAAAAACCATTTCAGATTTCACTAACCACCCAAGACATACTCAGTCACATTAGTATCATTTTCAAGCTTAAGGAAGAAACAATATCTGTGAACAACAACAATCAACTCTCCCCCAAAATCTGATCGACTAATCACACAAAGCACTAATAAACTTAAACTAAACACCTATAAACTGAGGCTTAGCATGTCTTGTGTAACTGAGGCCCTCTTCTTATCCACTGTGGTATGTTCTGTTTTACACATTTCACACATATTAGATAATGAGTGGGCTTATATTAGTGAAAAACCACACACGGACACATGCATACACACATGCACACAAATGCTTAAGCAGATGCAAATGCTCACTTAAAGGTTTGTTGGACATGCATGTGACTAGTATCTGAATCCAGCCTTAAAGCAGGCTCTGTGTGCCTTGAGTTGCATGTTTCAAAGAATAACTGAATTCACATTGGCAAAGTAGCCCACAACAAATGAATGAATGAATGAATGAATGAATGAATGAATGAATGAATGAATGAATGAATGAATGAATGAATGAATGAATGGCTTTGGGGGTCTAGAGGCAGATTTGAAAGCTTCGAAACTAACTTTTCATGTACTCCAATGTGAATCCTGCTGATGTATGACTATCATATATTATTCAAATGGGAGCAGGCTAAAAATACCTCACACTAGAAGGAACACGCACATGAACATCCATAACTTTTAAAATACACATCCAGCACATGACATGGACGTCTGAAGTTACCTTCTCCCTCCACACTATCTGTGATTTTCATCTCCTGGCCCATGGTGAAGGACTCCGGCTCGGTGGGGGTTTTGGTTTGCTGGTGGCTGTGGTTGGTGAAGCCATCCGGGGCGCACTGGCCGTTCCGCACCGTGGCCGGGCAGGGATCCACAACAGTCGGCTCCGGGACAGGGTAGGACTCCTGGGGCGTCTGGTCTGTCATTGTTGCTGCGGTTTGTTGTTTAGTTTTTCAGTCTCAGAGGCAGAGGAAGGTGAGGACGATGAAAAGAAAAGAAGATTCACACCGGTTCGCTAAGCGCAGCAGCCATCCAGCGCGTCCAATAAGCCACCGGTGTCGACTCACTTGCGCAAGGTGGGGGGGAAAGAAGAGATGGCGATAAGAGAAGATGGGAGATAACGGATTTATCTCCCCAGCATCAGTGGTGAAGCAACTCCCTCTGTGAGAAGTCAGCGCTGCAGGCACAATGTAAATACCCTGCCCGGCTGAGCCACTTAGAGACAGTTTAGGGTTAGATGCGACGATGCGATAAATTGCTGAGATCTGCTGTGAATGTGGCAGGCGGTGCCAGCAAGTTGTTTTCCCCTCCTCCCCTCCCTCCTTTTCTCCTCCTCTCATAACTCAGCATCTAATTCCCCTACAGAACCGCTACATGTAATACTCAGTGACATCTGCCCTGAATTACTCAAGCATTTTACAGTTTGACTTTCTGCCCAAAACTAAAGTTACACAGATCACCAGAGAAGCAGCACATAATGCATAAATTCTACATTGTTACTACAGATGACCTTATGCTGTACCTAATGTCTACTTTCCAAATTTTACCTGAGGATACACTAATTACTACCCACCAGATGGCGCCGCCACGCAGAGCTGTGCGTAATTGAGAATATAAAGTGATTAAAAAACAAGGATCCATATATAAAATGTCAGTCTGTTACTTATTCTATGAGCGTTAAGTCAGTCTGTGGTTTTTATCTGTCCAGCCTGGTCAAATACCTGCAAGAAAAGACATCCAGGTGCAATCATAATGTGACATCTTAAAACAATGAATAAAGCATCAAACTCTGACTCAGCATTAGGCATGTAGCCAAAAGACATGCTGCTTTATGAGCTTGTGTGTGTTGGTGTTAGTGCATAAATAATGTAGCTGGCAATCACACAACTTTCTGAGCACCAACAGCCCCTCCAGACTCAGGATTCGACTTTCTGCTTGTTTAATAGAGTAGGTAATAAATAACAGCAGCAGCCAGTCACCTGTCGGTCATTGGTTTCTGCCTGAGGGCGGGGAGTGAATTTACACACAGTTATTGCAGCATATCTTGGGCAGCAAACTTCTCTGGTTTCCTGAGAGCAATCACAAGGATGAAGGTTGATATTCACAATCATATTTTACCAAAGGAGTGGCCCGACTTGAAGCAGGTAGGAACTGCCAGTTCATTCAGGATCTAAGAGACTTTTTTATACCTGGAGCCTCAGTCTGAGCAGATCCTCACAATCTACAGACAAGGTCTCAGTCTGAGTGGTTCAGTGGATTTCGAAGACACATCGGTCTGTATCATTTATGTGGCAGACAGAGTGTGAATTCAAGACTATTAAAAGCCAGTAAGATAAAATATATAGACTTTTCCCAATGACTTGTCAACGAGGACTTTAACAGCTCACTCCATAAATCTGTGCTCTCTATGGATGGTTAAACTTTAATCAATAGGTTCTGGCCTTGGTTTATCTGTTCCTGCTCTTACAGCTTTGTCACCGTGTAGGCCTGGCTTTAGATAATGATTTCCAGTACTGAAGAGACACGGTCTGCAGCCTGGCGTCCTCGCATGACAATAACATTTACTTGTATCCTCCTTTCTGTCTACCTGTCTACAAGAAAAGACGTGTAGCTATTGTACATGTCTGTTTTGCTGTATGAAGGTTGTGCAGCAGCCTATCACTTCACTTTTTCATTGGCTGTTCGGTTTAAAACTCGTGGAAGATAAAAGTTCCCAGGATTAATGTAATTTCACAGTGTCATAGTATTGTATATCACCACTGTTTCCATGTCAGTATAAACAGCTTTTAGATTCTGACCAGGTGAAAAATTAAAGCATCTTTTTGTAGCACAAAAACAAATCAGGGCATATAAGACAGCATCTTGTGAAACTATTTTTTTTAACCTTATTGACGTGTCCATATGGTGTTTCCCATATGCCAGAAGACATATTATAGGTGGAATAAGCATTCAAAGCAACAATGTAGAGTTACATCTAAACCATTTCAGGCAAAAATGGAGCATTTCAATGGAGAAAACACAAAAATATGTACTGTAACTCTAACACAGAAATGACTTTTTAATGGTTTATTCAACAACCAGAGAAGCACTTTAAAAATTGTAACATCAGTCACATTGTATCTGACCATGTTTTACAACCGGAGTGAATGTACCCTTCTCTGTAGTGAATGTCTAAAAAAATTTAATCATGTTTGTAAGAAGCTCTGATGAAAATTGGAATAAATAATGTTAGGTATCAGGTCAATAAAGCAATGTTAAGTTTGTCTTTGGAGCTGCTAAAGACAGCATCGAGTCTTATTCTAAACATTGAAGTTAACCTAAAATCAACTCCACTGTTGAACTGGCATGGACACATTTAATTTAAAGCAGGCTTCTCTGAAATAGATACTCAAAGGCACAGATTCACATTTAAAACAAGACTGTAAGACCCATCTTGCATTTTGAAAAGCTGAAGCGCCTCAGTGGCATCAACTAAGTACACGTACAGCTGATCTGCATGGATATGAAATGGGGCTTTACTGGCTATGTTTCTCACGTACATTATTTCCAGCTTCATCTGTATGCAAAAGCATCAACAGCCTCAAAAGGCATTCCTTTTTAGTGATCCAATGGATAGTCCTGAAGGATCATGACTGAACCCTCACAGATGGGATAGCACAATGTATGAGAAATATATATGAGAAATACCATGCCGGGTCGCACAGAGATTTCACATCAAAATTAAGCAGTGCAACACAATCCGGTACATAAAATATGTGGAATTTCAAAACTATACAATTATTAATCATGTGTTTTGCATATGCTTCAGAGATATGGATATGATGGGTTTGTCCAGCTTCACCATCACTGCAAGGTGAGTCACTGCCTTGTTTGTTCCTTTTTTTTCTGTGTATGTACAGTCAGGGTGCAGGGAGCACTTACGTACTTGCACTGCGTACCTTGCTGGGCACACAGCAGGTTCATCCTGGGTGCACTCCACCCTGTGGACCTGTCAGGCTGCTCCTGGGTACGTGAGCAGCTGCAGAACTCAGCGTGATGCCACTGCATCAGCGGAATGATTCACTTCAAACACAGCGGAACACAGAGCAGCTTGGTGGCTGTGTAACCGATGCAACTTTAGGCGTCAGACATTGGTTGAGCTCCTAGTAGCAGCAGACTGTGCTCATGGATTAAAAGCTAAATGTGGCACAAACCTAACTGGCGCTGGGGATGAATATTTGATTAAAAGTCTTGATGGCAATGCTAAAATAAGATCTACGAGGACTCTAAGCCTCTTTGTAACTCAGGTGTAGATTCACCCAGATAGGAACATTTCCATTAAGAATCAACTGTCTGCTGCCATCATGTGGCTGTACTTCAAAATAATATTAAATCCAAAAATATACTTGAAAATCTTATAATCAAGAACAGGAAAAAAAAATCTGCCAAGACTATCCTACAAAGAGACACTGGACATGTCATTTGTAGTCATTTCAGTTAGCGCTGTGATGGTATTAATGTTGTGATTCAGGGTGAAGCACAAATGATGAAGGATGGGAAGCTGTTCCGAGTGATACAAGAAAACTGCTGGGATGCAAATGCACGCATACGGGACATGGATCAACATGGTAATGAGCACATGTACAAATGATGCATGATTGTTGCTGTTTTAGTTAAACGGTGTTTAAACACGATTCTTCTGTTAATGATTTTCAGGCGTCTCAGTTCAGGCCCTCTCAACTGTCCCTGTGATGTTCAGTTACTGGGTAAGTGCACACGATGTACAGGTAAATTTAATCAAAAACAAGGCAACGAATATGTTTTATTGCTGTGTGCTTCAGGCCTGAAAGGGCGGTGTTTACTGTTCCCTAAATAACTGTGAGCTCTCTACCCTCTACTATTAGAAAAGGTGCAAATTGTGCAATACCACAGTGGTTGATATAGTTGTCAGCAAAGCTGGTCTTCTTCAACTCAGAACACAAAAATAATGGGGGAAAAAAAGAACAAACAAAAATGTCATTTTCATTGCCACATTTGTCTGCTGTGTTCCTTTTTGCATTACAGGCCAAACCTCATGACACACTGGATCTTTGTGTCCTTTTAAATGATAATTTGGCGGAAACTGTGCGTAGCCACCCCAAGAGGTTTGTGGGTCTTGGTACTCTGCCCATGCAAGCCCCTGACCTGGCTGTCCTGGAAATGAGGCGCTGTGTGAAGGAGCTAGGCTTCCCTGGGGTGCAGATTGGGTCACATATCAACAACTGGGACCTCAATGCTTCAGAACTCTACCCCTTCTTTGCTGTAAGACAGTGTATAATGATAGCATGCTTATATGATTTCATCTTGTCAGTATTCGCCGTCGTGCCTACATTTCATGACATCCGTTTGTATTTAAAATCGCATTTGTTGAGAAAAACTGATGTGTTTATTGTCCATCCAGGCTGCAGAGGAGCTGGGCTGCTCCATATTTGTCCACCCCTGGGACATGCAGACAGATGGAAGGATGGCTAAGTATTGGCTGCCTTGGCTGGTGGGTGAGGGATATGGAGTTGAAACAGGAGATACTGAATATCACGTCCGCTCCAGTCAATAGCAAATAAAAACAATTCTCCCATGAAAAAGTGATGATTTTGTGATTGTAGTAGATCCATATTTAATCATCTGTGGATAACACACCAAACCAACTGCAAAACCATTGCACTAATATCATACTCTGCCTCCTATAAGGATTGATGAAGCTATTAGAACCATGTCACTATATTTCCCTATCTGTTTGCCCCCAACACAGCTGATTTCTTTGAGTATTTTATCATTCACATCATATTTAATCTATTGTGATTATAGTCAGTGGTGACAAAAAAGTCTTTATTGAACTTCTGGGGCTTAGTTTATTGTCCACATATATTACCTTATAATTCAAACGTTATCTTTTCTATCTCAAAGGAATGCCCTCAGAGACAACGATGGCTATTTGCTCAATGATATTTGGAGGTGTCTTCGAGAGATTTCCAAAACTCAAAGTCTGCTTTGCTCACGGAGGTACAAAACACACAGGATCTTGCCTATAAATTGCATTTACTATATTGTCCTAGCAGAATAATATAAACAGTTGAGCATCAGTTACAAAGTATGTTTACCTCATGTCCAATTTAAAAATCAAACAAGCCACTGTGTCTTGTCGTTTGAGCTTCAATGTGTTCATTTTTCTGCTTACAGGTGGCTCTTTCCCATTCACCATCGGTAGAATTGAACATGGCCACAAAGTCCGCCCTGACCTGTGTGCAGTAGACAACATGTTCAGTCCACGGAAATACCTCGGATCTTTCTACACCGACTCCCTGGTTCATGATCCCACCTCCCTCAAGCTGCTCGTTGATATTATTGGAAAAGTGAGCTTCTATTCATCATTCACTCAACACACAGGTCATGAGTTATTGGTAGTCTGAGAAGGTGGCACTGAGGGAGTATTGGCAGTTTTGAATGTAGAGAACGTGTAGGTGAAAATAACCCTTCAGCAGTTATTTCTGGAAAACCACTTTAGCCTTGCCATGGATACAGAAACTGTACCTGGATTATTTAAAAGTGGCACTTTGCTATTCTTATTTGTGGAAATACTGATGCTTCGAAATGTTTATACTGATGATGGGCGCTATTTCTGCTTTCAACACTTTTACAGACTTACTGTTCATGTGCTCAGCATTCAATTAGTTGGCTAACTTCACATGTATGAATTCATCTTCCAGGATAAAGTGATGCTGGGGACAGATTATCCTTTCCCCCTCGGTGAACTGCAGCCTGGATCGCTGATTGAGTCAATGGATGAGTTTGATGGCACATTAAAGGTAACAATTCTTTCCTCTCCTTTATTTCTACGATGCAGAGAAAAGGCCAGAGAACAGCCTTGTTAGAATGTTAGAAGGGATTACACACACACACAACAGATGTAAAGGAACAGCTTTATTTCTGCTAGTTTTCACATTTTTTTGTGTGTACACTACTGATTTCTGACTGAAGTTATTTTGAAGCTCTTACTAAATACCCAGTCCAGTATTTAATATGATGAGTACTCTTTTGTGTTGCAGGAAAAACTGCTTGCTGGAAATGCACTGGAATTTTTGGGACTGAAACGAGAGCAGTTTGTGTAACATGACGCAGAGAAACATCAACTTCAGTTGCCAGTGATCAAGGGCCAAGGCTTCATTCAAATATTCATATTTGGATGATTTCAAAAGCACTTTGGATTAGAATGTACAGTAGATACAAGCAATTGTATTGTTGTTTAGTGTGACAAAATAATTATTTCACTCTAATGATTTTGTGAATTGCCTCATTTGTTCTACCTCAATATAGAAAGTACCCTAGGGTAGTTTGTGATCACTCTAAATTATATCAGATTTTGTTTTATGATCACAATATTGTAAATATAAGTGTTTTTTCCATCTCTGTGAGAGGTCACATAGCAATCACTGGCCTAAAGACATTCTGTAAGCTGAATATCTAACATCCATTATGCCAGCTTTATACTGAAGGTCACAGAAGGCAGACACATTGGGTGAGAGGTCATATCCTGGACTGGTTGCCATTGCAGGCCCAGCACAAAGAATCCAACAACCTTGAATGCTCATATTTACAGCTGATTTAAAATCAGCAATTAATCTGCTATGCAGACATCTCTGGACTGTGTGGAGAAGGTGGAGCACATGGAGCCAGCCCATGAAGGTCCCATCTGAGCAGCAGGTTCCACCAGCGGGTGCTGTAAGGCCACAGTGCTGATCATAGCACCTGAGCTCTAAACAAAAATGTTAATATTACAATACAGTCCCTAGGCTACCATGGTTGCAAGTCAGTTGTGGAAATGCAGTGTTCTGATTGGATACAGTAAATTTATATTTGTATTTACAATATTTATTCTTGTACATCCTCTGAAACAACAGTTATCACTATCATTAAAAAAGCGCTTTTGAAAAAAAAAAAAAAAACTTGATGAAATAATAGTTGTCACTGACTTTGAAGAATAGCAAAAAACTCCTGCTGCTCAGTATTTTTAGGGATATTTGCAATTTGCAATCAATTCTGACACGCGTAAACATATCCCAAAATAAACACGATGTTGATGGCTTTTTCTTGATAATGTGACATTTTTGATTTTTAAAGTTTATCTTCCGTCATGGGATGTAACCCCAAAAACACACCTGCGTGTAAAAAAATTACATATTTTAAAGCTTGTTTTGCATAAACCTGATCCCTCCTCTTAGGGCTTACTTGTACCATTGTACTGATGTTATCTTTAGAGTATGGACCTATGAAGTCCCCACTCTTCCTACAATCCCTCCTCTACCACTCACTGCAGCTTAAACACACCAGTTCAGCTGTAGCACATCTCTGTTCAAACACTGTAAAACTACACTGTTATACAATGGCAAGCTCTAATATTGGGAAAAATCAGCCATCCATGCTTAAGCTGGAAACTGATTCTAAAGAAGAATAGTGATAAAAAATCGTCCCACCTTTCAAGTTGACAGGATTGGTTCTGAAGTACGAATCAATGTTTGTGAGGCTGCCATCGGTACACTGCAGTTTCTAGGTGAAAGTGCTCAGCCATGGTTTCAATTCTTATTTTACTCATGACATGTCTTCCAGCACATGGACATGTTAACAAGGTATAAAACTTGATTTTCACTTGACGAGCTCTTTAACAATAAAGAGACTTTAGCTGCTTAAAAAGTGACACCATATCATCGACCTAATCAAGGGAGTTTGTCAGAAAATCTTTTCTGGCAAACACTACAATAATCTCTCATCTTCTTTGTCCACTGAAAACACTTCAAATCAGTCTCAGAACAGTGCAAGACAGATTCAACTGCCATTGCTGTACTGTGAAATTAAAATGCCTTAACTGAAAGTTAATCCATGGAAAACAGGAATCTTCAGGGAACATTCTCTCTCTCTCTCTCTCTCTCTCTCTCTATATATATATATATATATATATATATGTATATTTATTTATATATATATATATATATATATATATATATATATATATATATATATATATATATATATATATATATATATATATATATATATATATATATATATATATATATATATATATATATATATATATATATATATATGAATGATCCCTGAAAGTTTTTACAAGGTTCAGACTTCCTTGGTTGTGTTTACAACCGATATTGCAAAATTCTTCAAAAACGAAGATTTAAAGAACATTGTTTCCCTGCAGGTTATTTTTGGCTGAGTAATAAGCAAATAATTTGTCTGGATTTTGATGTAGTTACACATCGCTGGCTTGTGACATGTATCCTACATTGTTATTTCTACAAATGTTAGTAAACGTTTTCTAAATGGCAAATAAATAAATAAAAGTCGGTATCAGACAACACCGTCCCCTATTGTGAAATCGTGTTTTCCTGTGCGACACTGACGTCAGCTCCGGTCTCTCGATGCCTCAGTGAACGTTACAAAGTAATGGCGGCGTGCCGGGGATCTTCGTCGAAATGGTTTTTCACCCGGGAGCAACTCGAAAGCACGCCGTCCCGCCGAAGTGGAGTAGAACCAGACCGGGAGCTCTCCTACCGACAACAAGCGGCGAATCTGATCCAAGACATGGGCCAGAGGCTCAACGTGTATCCTTTGTAAACAAACTTATCCTCGACCAGACTGTAGGTAGACATGGCGGTAGCTCACGGTTTTTGCGGGCCCGTTAGCTAAATTTGAAGTGACTGCCGAGGTTTAGGAGTGAATCACGGGAATTTTCACTTTGTGTGCGTTATTTTCGTGATATTTGAATGCTATTAAGTCATATCAACCTTAGTCTGGTGTCTCAATGTTATAGTTTTACGTTTGGCTATGTGGTAGTGTGCATGCTAGCTAGCTTACTAGCTGAGGTTTAGCGTCTAAAAGGCCATTAGGCGAGTGTGAAGCTGTCGATAGACCCTTGTCCACTGAAATACAATTGCAACAATTCTGATAGATTAACAATGCTTTGTTAGATTACGTAGGCTAAAGTATGCAATTTCTTGTAATGTTGGCCTACCACCAGACTGAATGTGATTTATATGAAGCTAGCGTAAGTCACGTATCATGCTATACAAGCTCGGCTATTAACCTTCATGTTCTCCGTCTTAACTCATTTCAAACGGTTGTCCAGCGATACAGCTGCATGGTGAAGCGTGTCTTGGCTTGATATAAACGCATAAAACTTAAATCCCTTTCAAATTTAGACTGCTTTACGTTAATCTGACGGAAACTCATCGTATCGCCTTCCCTGTCTGAATTACCGCCCTGGTCACAGTCACGTTAACGGGTTGGCACACACAAGCAACGGTATTTCGAGTCGTGTTAAGGGATGTAGGGAAGGCTATTTCCACAGTTGTTTGCCAAAATCTCTGAAGCTCTACAATTTCGAATCCATTACACACCAAACTGTCTATAAAAATAGAACTTTACTGGAGTTTTTTTTTTTTTTTTTTTTTAGAAACTGTTAAGATTAATCATACTCACCAGTTATACATTAATACTGGATTTTTTTTTTTTTTTGCTGAATTGATTAAATACCTGCAGCAACATCCATACAAGTGTCTCCACAGCAAGGGAGATGTGCACATTTGTGCACGTGGAATAGCAGCACCAGTAAACTGATTAACTCTTTAAAATTATAAACAGTCCCTGACATTAAGACAGGATCTATCCAAGCGACGCTCTAATGGCAAGACATATATTACCTCACTTTAGACAAGTGATGTGCTGTTTATAAGCTGCAGGTGAATAAATTTTTAGATGCTACCATCCTCAGTCCTGAGCTCCATCACAGCTGTTGCCATATTTTTTTCTGTACATAAAGTAGTCATTACATTATTGTCACACATGGACAGAATTATCAGTGATTAGGGAGATTTTACATATACCAGACTGTTAGTTATTTGGATAACTTGATAAGCTTACTGTTAGTTCAGATTAATAGTGTTTGTTTATTATTGCACTGTTATGGACATTAATTGATGTAGTGTCCAGTCTCACTTGATGAGCGTACCGTGGCTTTCCTGTCAGTGTCTGGGGTATGTGTGAATTTAGCTGTGAGAAACGTTAATGGAAAAGTGACCCAGTTGTTGTCTGTCACTGATGAAGCCATCTGTGTTGCACATCCCATGTCAGAAAAGGGTTGACGTTCCTTACTCTGCACTTTGCAGCACAATGTAAAGTGATGTTGAGCAAACTCAAACTTTTCCTGAACCCACAAACCAGCTCTCAATTAACAATAAATACGGCAATTGTTTACATGCATAGATTTTATATGCACCACTCTTTCACCAAATTCCACAGGAATGTAAGTATTCCAAAATATAATTGTCATTGATCTGCAACCTATTATCACGTCAGATAAACTTTAGGTAGTTTGAGTATTTATGTACATATTTTTCTGTTTTTATACAGATAATATCTCCAACCACCCTATTCTTGGCTGCAAAAGTGGAAGAACAACCTCGGAAACTCGAACATGTGATCAAAGTTGCACATGCTTGTCTATACCCGCAAGAATCGCCTCTAGACACAAAAAGTAATGTAAGTTTGGGTAACTCTTTATATTGTATGGCTCTCAAACCTGTTGTCTCAGCGGTCCTGGTTTCGCTATGTATAAATGGCTGGCACATTCCCTTGCCCTGCACATTCGGCCTTATTTTTCCTCCTCTGGCCTGCAATTGGTGTGTACCACACAACTACACCTAACAAGGCTTGCATAAGTATTGAAATGAGCCTCTCTATTTGGCATTTTGGCCATTTGAAATCAGTTGTTAGGGGGATAGATTAATAGACTCATTACAATTGTGTTGTAATGACTGTCTATCAAACTTTAGGCATACCTCCAGCAAGCTCAAGAGCTGGTGATGCTTGAATCCATAGTTCTGCAGACCCTAGGTAAGTAGTGGTGACTGGAGTGGATGACTTGAGAGCGCTTTGTTTATCATATTCATTATCTTTGGTTAATCGTAAGTAAGGGAGTAGTGCTATTGATCACTGTTGAATTAAATTTTTTTTTTTTATCACAGCTTGACTGATATGTTTTAGCATCTACGCTATGGCTATCTTGTCACTTGTATATTTTCAATTTCAATTCATGTAAAGGTGACATGTCATTCTCCAAATGCTGACAATTATCATGAAATGGGGTACTAATAAAACCGTTGCAAGTTCTACCTCTAACTTCACAATTGCAGCATTTTATTTTATGACGAGAACAGTTTAGGCTCACTTACTGATTACATCTGATATTAAGAAATCTGTCATCCAGAGTGAAAGTGTTGAGTCAGTTGCACTTGATGTGTAATACACTTTGAAAAATCGACCATAAATTGCCACTATTCACATTTATGATATAGATATGCCCAAGAGTCTGAATTGGTGGCTTGAAATGGACTTCTACATTTATCTGTTCGATCATAAAATGACATGTCACCTCACAACTGTGTCTGTGTTGAACTCACCTGTCATGTATTTTGTTCCAGGCTTTGAAATTACTATTGATCACCCACACACTGATGTGGTGAAATGTTCCCAGCTAGTGCGAGGTAGAGGCTTCCTTCTTTGCTCTTTGTGCCCTCTGCTCTTGTTTGTCCCACCTCAGATATGGGTGGGGAGGGGGGTGAAAACCTTGCTGATTTAATGGTTACCTGACCACATACCTTGCTCGTTTGATGACCTTTTGAGCTTTTCGTATGACTTTACTTAAATGACAACATTTACCTACACTTATTGGGCCAAGTCCAAGACTCCTTTCTTTTTCTTGGTTGAGAATTTACCATTTCTCATTTGTGTCCAAAACCTACCTCTCTAAATATTTTTTGGGGGGCTGACATGGTCAAGTCAGTGGTTCTGGTTGGCATATTTATAATGTCCTGTGAGGTCACACAACACGGAGATTGTTGCACTTTAACTGTAGCTTGAGATTTTTTTTGCTTTTTTTTTTATAGTGCAGTGAACTTTGTTTTGTTGTTAAACAAAGCCTTCAACAACTTCTCTTTTTTTCAGTTTATTTGGAATTATTTATTGCAAGTCTGAATGACTGTAAAATGGCATAGCAACTTGCTGAAAGTTTCCAAAATGTTGCATCAGCTTGCGTCCAGTCTTGGTCTTGGCTTAATCAGTGCATTGGAAATCAGCTTAAAAATGGTGAATGTTGTGTTCCTGTCCTCATGATAGTAAAGTGATATTGTTTGATGAAATTCTAATAACTTTTCCCTCCCCCTGTCTTTCTCTTTTTTGCTCTCTTTTACAGCAAGCAAGGATCTGGCACAGACTTCCTATTTCATGGCTACCAACAGGTTGTTATCCTGCCCCTCCTTTGTTGCACTTTGACTGCACACCATAGCTTCCTGTAATGCAGGGTACCCTTTCAGTGTCCAACGGGCCCTACTTGCACTGGTGGTTGTTGGGACGCTTGCCTCCTCCCCTCAGCTCCCCTGCCTCCTTCAGAGGTAGCGGGACATGGTGGCTTGTAGCGTTACCGGCCCCAGTCGCAGTGCGGTGTATTGTACAAGGGACCACGTGTTGGCACAGATGGGTTGAATGCAAAATGTGAAGTGTAGTGGTGCGCTTGAAACCCACATGTTTGTTCGGTTGCGAAAAAGTGCATAATTCTAAAAGAAAGACACTTTGGTAGCCTGAATAGCAGCTAAAGATTTCACAGATGTAAACATTTCTCGTAGAGGTTCTTCCGGTAAGTACCGCAGATTAATTTTTAAAATTTTCTTTTTCATATTCATTTGTTTACATTCATTCTCTCTTCAAATATTTTTCAGCTTTTGTAACAATTGCTTGTCTTTAAATGCATATCTTTTTCCTAGCTCTCCAACACTCTTTCATACATTTAATTCATATAAGCTCAATGTAAAGTTGTGACCCATTAAGGACCTTCAGAATATCAAAGTTTGACCATTAGCCTGGGTTGGTCCACTTTAACCATGCTGTGCTAAGCCAAGTCGGGATCAGTGATGATATGCATTTCCACTGCAGCCTTGCAAGGATGGTTTGATACCGTAAAGTTGGTAGTCTGTACTAATACTAATGAAATTCTTGGATCTCCATAGCAGGTTGATACAAGAGCAAACAAAAAATCGAACAAATCAAATGAATGCATTTCAACAGCAACTCTTCATTTGGGAAAACTTGTCAAAAACTGCCAGCTAGTGATAGTGTCTTAAACAAAGCCCTGATTTTAAAAAAAAAATGCTCTTTGGTGAAAATTAGTTAATGTAGTGCATTTATTGGGCTAGTAAGGCTTCATAGGTGTTTCAAGTAAACAACTTTACGTTGCTGATTGGTGCAATGGAAAATCACTTGTTCCGTTCACAGCATGGCTTAGCATGGCTGACTCCTCCTGTGGAAAAACCCAAAATGTCACCTTCATATCTAAGCCATTTAGCATCTTGTGTGCTGAGCAAAAGTGTATTTAGTGCTCATGATTTTTTCCTAATTAAGGAAGCAAGATGTCCCTCTTAACAAGTTCTTTATTAAAAGAAAAAAACAAAACAAAAAAAAAACTGGGTCCTTAAAGGGTCTGTTTAAAGTAGGTGTTAGTGGAAGCAATTGGTAATATTGTAAATTTTTTTAAGAACTTTAAATTATTCTACAATGTCTGGATGCTTACTGTGAATGATGCTAAATGCTTTGGCACTTAGAAAGAGTGAAAGGTGTGACCTGTGACTTCAATACCTATACAAATATATATTTTAACTTGGTCACAGACCCACAATTGTAACTTTTTTAATTTAATTCAAGTATGAATCCATTTAAGATGATTTTGAAATGTCAACCAATTCAGCCATGACTGAGCCTTTTGTATTAAACCATCATTATCAGACCACTAGATTCCAGACATTGTACTTGTCTTGTTGTACAAGGTTACCATCTGGCCCTTATCAAAATGTGTTTTATCATGCGATGATGCTAAGTTATGACCATTTGTTTTTAGACAGTTGTATGCTAAGATGCTGGTGCTAGTCAAGTGCTATTGAATTTAACTATATTATGAAGAAGGTTTTCCTTGAGAATTTTTTTCTTCTGTGCATTGATGTTGGAAGAGCATATTCATGATTTAAGAGTCTGAGATGATCACAGAAAGCTGATTTTCAGTCTAAAAAAGCAACCATGGTGCTTATGTACAAGCAGCACATATTATGTGTAGTTCACAAAAGATGAACTTTTGTTCACATTCGTAACTAAGAACTACATCATTTGGTGGTAATTTTGAAATGTTATAGTGGAAGTTTGTAACTTTACCATCATTACTTGGCGGATAGTAGTCAGTTTCCAATTTTTATTTGTTGTTTTTGAGATAAGAATATGTTTTCCTGTTCATGTGTGAACTACTTTATATATTTGAACTCTTTCCGCAGCTACAGAACAGTGTTACCCGGTACATATTCAATTAGGATTTACCCTAGAGTCATTTAGCCATGCACTTGTACTTAATTTACACTTCTGCAGTATTCCCCCTAATACTGGCTGCACCACTACTATGTTGTATACCTTGATTTGGAAATCTGTAGGTTTATCCATTTGAATGCAGTCCAGAGGAAAGGGGCCCGTGCAGATAGGGTTGTAGGAGCAGCCCCTTGTCAGATAACTGTGCAGTGATGTAATTGTCACATGGGTGGCCTCATGGTCAGTATGTTTCACAGTGGACAGACTACACTTAGTTATTACACGTGGTCCCCTGCCTCACTTCCCTCACTTTTGTTTTGTGCCCCAGCAGTCAAATTTTCTGATTGTTAAATTGTCACATGGCACTAATACTGCCTAAGTGCAAGCACACCAAGGATCATGTCCTTATTACACATACATCATAAAGGTATTAGAGAAATCACCCATGTTTGGCTGTAAAGTGAATTGTTTGAAATAAATGTTGGTGCATTATTAAATCAGGTCTACTCTGTCAACACATTTAAGTAGCTTATCTTTGAACAATTATGCTAAATTCTTGCAACTTATTCTATCAGTAAATTAAAACTGTCTGCTCCTTCTTGTGTTTTTTCTCTTTTCTCCACATGTGGGATCGATCTTGACTGCACCTGGCCTGAATCAACTCACTCACATACATACATATACCCTCACATATAATACTCTTTATATACCCTCACTCACTCACTCACGATACAGTCTGCACCTCACTACCTTCTGCCTCCAGTACAAGCCCACAGTGATTGCCTGTGTATGCATCCATCTGGCGTGTAAATGGTCCAACTGGGAGATCCCAGTTTCTACTGATGGGAAACACTGGTGGGAATACGTAGACAGCTCCGTCACTCTTGAGTTGCTTGATGGTGAGATGGCAGTTATGTGTTTTCTTTGAACGTGCTGTAATGTATTTGTAGCCATGATACATTGGAAAGCTGTTGGATATGTAATTTTCAAAGTAGTACCCCACTGTACAATGGATAATATTAAAACCTGATCTTCCATTTATGTAAAAAGAAAATATTCCAGTCACAATTCAAACTACAATTCATTTTTCTACTAATTGAAAGTGAAATGCCATTTTCATTTTAAAAAGAACAACTGTTAGGTGGACTAATATTCAAATACAATAAGCTCTCTCAGTCCGTTGCATTTACATCAACATGTCTCCTTTATCTTTTTAATTTATTGCTCTATAGTTATGTTTAGCATTTTTACCAAGGGTAGCTTCATAAAATACTTTTCAAATGTGTGAATGATATTAGTTGCACCGTGTACCTTAAGCGGCTGAATGGTCTAACAGTTATATCTTGTATTTTCAGAGCTGACGCATGAGTTTCTGCAAATTCTGGAGAAGACGCCCAGCCGGTTAAAGAGGATACGCAACTGGAGGGTAGGAAACTTTCTGTTATGTTTGTCATGCATTGAAAGGACATGACTGATTGATAATTTCACTTTTATTTGTTCAGGATGTACAAAATAGATGCGGTCTTTTAACAAGAAAGTGTTTGAATACCTGTACAACGGGGGTCATAAATGTACACCCTAGTCCCTAATAAAGGTTGGTTTTAGGTGTCTTAGCACACAGGCTCCCTATTGGCTCTCCCTCCCCACCAAAGAATTCTTTAGGTTACCGTCTGCAGCTTTAATGTCTACAAAAGAACTGTCAATGGAGCACTGGTGCTAAATCGAGTTAAAGTACAGTGAGCCAGCTGTTTGAGTGACAGGAAGTGGATCAGTGTCAGCAAAGCAGCCCCAACCACCTTCCTTATAGCCTGGCAGCTGGGCACTCATTTTGTGAGATTCATATATATATACCGTATGTGGCCAAGCTGTGGGAGCTCCAGACAAGAGTGCTCCCAGGGTTGTGTTTGCCATGAGAGCAGGCGTTGTGAACTCATTTTCAAAAACTTTGAGACACCTGGTTAAATGTGATTTAAAAATGAAATGCAGTGATACACAAACATTTAAATTATACATCAAATTGATAATAGTACAGTAAGACATCATATCAAATGTTGAAACTGAGATTTTTTTTGTTTATTGGAAAAATTTGATGCCAGCAATGTATTTTCAGAAAAATTGAAACTGGGACATGTTTACCACTTTTTTTTTTTTTTTTTTTTTTTTTTTTTTAATGTCTTCTTTAACACTGTGTTTGAGAGTTGAAAACAGTGACTGCTATAGTTTTGAAAGCTAAATCTTTTCTCACTTATATAGGAATATGGCTGCTTAACACTTTAGGACCTTCTTTGCTCTATTTTTTTGATAATGCACACATTTTTTCAGTGGTTGACAAGCCTAGACCCGCAGGCGGACCATTGTAGTATCTTGACTCTTACTTGCGGCCATGCTTTTGTGGTGCAAAATTGCTGAAATCAGCAAGACATTTTCCAAAAAAGTTGGTATTTGGATGTTGGCATTTGTTATTCCACAATGTTTATATATCAAGTATTGATGGTACCCTCACAAATATTTTAGTTACCCATGTCATATGCATCTTCATACCATAACATCTGGAGATTTGAGCTGTGCACTGATTCATCAGACCTCAGGACTTTTTTATTATCATTTTGCCTCACTCTGTCTTAAATGGGCTCAGGCCCAGAGAAGGCAGAGGGAATTGTAACCCTGAATCGTGGGATGTTCTTTTCTCTACATTGTAGTGTTGATAAATGCATTTGTGAGTGCAACAATGAACTGTGTTTACAGTAACAGTGTAACAGTGGTTTTTAGAAGTGTTCCAGAGTCCATGCAGTGATTTCTGTTAAAGAATCATGTCTGTTTTCAATACATTGGTGCCAGTGTGTCAGTCCCTTGTGTACCGAGGTTTTTCCAGATTTTCTGAATCTTTTCATGTTATGGACCATAGATGATTTAACCCCTTATTTGTTGCAAATTGGGGTTGATACAGTTATTCTTAAATTGTTAAACTAATTGTTGTTTGTATAATTTTTAATTAAATGTAGTTGTCAGTCTGTTATTATTTGCATCTTACAGTGTCCTAACTTTTTGTGCAAAGGGAGCTTGAAAAGGGGGTTGTAAAAATTCTGTAAAATACTTCTTACAGAATTATGTGCTGCAAAGGAAAACCTGCCATTTCAGTTGTTTTACTCACTGCCCTTATTCAACATCAGAAAAAGGTTAGTTACCTGAACCTATACTCTACACTGCCTCACTTTACCAATCTTTCTTACCTATAGGCAACACAGGCTGCCAAAAAGCCCAAGAGTGAAAATGCCCAGTTGACGGACACCTCCTTTGCTGGGCCTTCAATGCTCCAGGACCAGGGCGATGGCACACTTCCTGGAGTTCCTTCTTCCAACCCAAGTTTTTCCAAAGCAAGCGCCACCTTCCCTGTGCCCATGCCTGGCCAGTCCAGAGGAGGACCTCTGTCACTGGACGCCATGACTGCCACATACAATCCAGGGAGCCATAGTGAATGGCCCCAGAGCAACCAGAGCCAAGCAGAGTACTCTTCCACCTGTATAAAACAGGAACCCCTAAGCATCCCTCTCCAGGAGCCGACACTGTCCTTGCAAACCTCCACTTCCTCTTTGCTTCAGCAACCGCCTATGTACAGGACTGAGAAAACAGTAGATTTCAACCCCATCAAACAAGAACAAAAAGCAACTGGTGGGAGTGGTGTGGGCAAACAGTCTGCTTTCCCTCCACCAGCTCAACCTCCTCCACCACAACCTTCTCCAGCTCAGAAGCTGTCTCTAGACAAATACAGAGAGAAACATGCTGCAGAGCTGGCTGGCTCTGGACAGAAACGTAGGCAGGAGCAGCATGAAAGAGTAATGGACTTTGAAGTGAGGGGGGATATGTTGTCCTCCTCCTCTACCTATGCACCATCCACCACGGGCCAAGCAGAACATAGAAAACATTTGCAGCCGCACCAAACATCCCATGGTGGCGGTGGCAGCACCACTGCCTCCCCATTGAAAATTAAAGTTCCTTCCTCAACTTCAGGGCAAGATAGACGCCATCACAGTGACAAACGGGACAAAGGCTCAATTAAACTCCGTCTGGCTGTTCCTGGGTCTAGCGGCAGTTCACAGCTGGATAAAAGTGGACAACCAAGTAAAGACGAACTGAAGATGAAGATAAAAGTTTCATCATCTGAGCGCCACAACTCATCAGATGAACTCATAGCCACCAACAACAACAACAACAGTAAAAGTAAACATTCCAGCCCAGTGGTGAGCAAAGAGAAGCAGCATCGTGGAGCAGAGCACAACCCCCATCGCCACTACCACAAGCACAGTAACCCCCACCTGCACAGTGGCAATGGACGAGGAGGCGCCGAGGGCCCAGGTGGTGGGGTAGGCCTGCCACGGGGGCCTCCAGGATTGGTCGGCATGGAAGGGACGACACTTGCTCCTCCGGGATCCACGTCTTTGTCTTCTTCACGCAAGAGGGTACACCCTGAGGCCAGCCACAACCACCACCCTTCATCCTCATCCTCCACTTCTTGCTCCAAAGTGAGCAAAATCTCCAAGAGTGGCAGTGGTACTGCAGGTACTTCATCTTTTTCTTCCCCCCTTTTTCCTCCTTGCTCCTCTCCTGTACTGCAGTGTGTCTCATCTGGCTTGCAGCTCTATGGCTAACCTCCCTCCTTCCCTCCCACCCTCCTTCTCCTCCTCCTTCTCCTCATTCTTGTTTTTCCTCCCCTCCTCCTGTCACACCCAGGTGGGCTGCGGACCTCTCAGCAGTACCCTCCTAGTGAATCGCCACATGAAGTGGGAGAGCAGAGACACTGAGTCCACCAATTCTGCAGCCATGGCCAGCACATGGAAATAGCAACAAACTACCCACAGCTCAGACTATGCTCACCTCCTTGTTAAGTGCCCTAGGAAAATAACTCTTTATGTGATGATAAACCCTTTATTGAAAGGCAAAAAAAAAGTATTGTCGGACTTCTCGATTTCTGAGAGACAAATAAGGTGAAAAAAATTATGCTTCCTGACTGTCACATCTCTGGGCTGTGATGCTCAGTCCTGTGTTTCTGTTAGTGTGTCAAATTGCTGCTTGGTTATCCTTCCTCCTCAAATAGGTCTCGGAATGTGCGAAGGTGGGTGTGTGTTTGTGAAAGGGAAGGGTTGAGTGTGAGTTTCCATCAGGAGAAAAAGTCCCTTTCCTACATGTCAGATCTCCATATGGGAAAACACAAGTATTACAAGTAACATGAAAAGCATGGACGGTGCACTTACTTCATTTTCTTCCTTTTTTTTTTTTTTTTTAAATGAGTAATTTAATTGAATCACATTTCTGCGGTTGTATGGAAGAAGCTAGTGGACAGCTAGAGATGAAATCAGTTTATGTTTGCTGGCATTCCATTTAGTACTGTTGGATGCAGATATTTTTTTAGGTGTAAAGTTTCATCTCTTCCATTACTTTCTTGTCTTGGTTTCTTTTTATACTTAAGTACTGTGCATATGATTTGCATGTTTCAATCATCAAAGGGATTTAAAAGGAGAGTGCTTACTTGCTGTTTACAGAAAATGGAGATAAATGTACATACATTTTTGTATGTTTAAAGAAAAAGCTATACCATGACTACTCAGGTTTGGAGCTGCTTGTAAGTATAACAAGATAACTATAATACCTATAAAAGAGTTTTATTTTGTTGATCAGTGGTTTGGACATCATCTTGTGAATGATTGCAGCATTCCAGTGGTGTGTGCTTCTTACAGCCTTGCTATAGACAGTGATGTACTATAGGTTTCCATCACAGGAAATATCCGTTGATTCCCTCAGCAACTGGCACATCCAACACCTACTTATCACATCAGAGAGATGCAATTTGTACCAAAAATTAATTTTTGGACCTCTAAGTAGACTTTAAGCTGGATGCCAAAGGTTGTGCCTCAAAAAAACAAACAAAAAAAGCTGATACGGACAGTACTAGTGTGCTATTAAAGTTTACATAACCCTTATTACTTTGAAGTGCATCAGACATTTCATGACATGAAGCTGTAGCCCCTCTGATGTCAGCCCATAAAGGGGACACATTTCTTCAATCAACCATGAACAGGTTACTGTTCATGCAACGTAAATACCTGTTGGCTTATTTCAGTGTTAGAGCAGTGACTTATTGGCTGTATGCAAGATGACTTCCCTGATATATAGGAAACCTCAAGTATCTGCAATGTAGACATGCTTGATAGGTTTTTGTGTCTCTGACTTCCTCATCCAATTGGTTGAATTTCCATCTACAGCCTGTCCAGACACAGTGTTACATTAGTTTCATACAGCAAACTCTCTGTTTAAAATGTTGACATTACCCTGTCCCCTCTGTTCCTGATTAGGGTACTCATTTGTTCTAAAGTGTGAAAAATACATAAAATGGTTGAGGCTGGATTACTTGTACCCTAGTTATAGATATACAGTTGGGCACAGAACCATGGCAGTTCTAGACAAATGAGCATCAGCCACTCCCACCCCCTTTTCATTTCAAAATTACGAATAAACTTCGAAGTTGCCACTACACTGATACACTACAAGTTCTGGTTGTTTGTCATTTTATTACACACACTGTAATGTTGATCCATGTTGTCAAACTCAGTGTAAAAACAGCTTTTTTCTGCTGATTGTAACATTGAATATAAAGAAATGCCTATGCAATAGCATTTAATTAAAAGTTGCCCATGCTGTGTTGTTTGAGCACAGATTTTAAACAGATTCCACACTGATTCAAATTAAAAGCTAACAAATAGTTCACTTTGCATGATTCATTGTTAAACTGCAGTATAGATTTTTTTCAAACCTAAATTGACCACGCAGCACAAGAAGCCTGTAGTTGCACTTCAAGGATTTAAAATGAAGGTATAAAATTGGCACATTCATAAGATTACTATAGAAAATATCCAAATATGTAACAAAAATCTGGCATCTATTCATTCACATTTTATAGGTTCTATTATTGTACCAAGTGAAATGTATAAAAGTGCTTTCTTTTTGAAACTTCTGTCCTAACACTATTACTGCATTACTGTTGATAGGTGTTAAACCTTTTTTTGTAGCAAAAACTTACTGGGTGTTTTGAGTCACCAGCATAAATAAAATCATCAAATGTCCTCTTAAACGTATTTACTCCTGGCTTAACCACACCGTCCCTGTGGGTGACCACAGCGCTTCTTCTTTTGCGTTTCCCAAGAGCTCACATCAGTCTCATTTTTTGGGATGAACGAATGCTTTAGCAGCTGGTCAGCTGATGGACGTAGCCCCTGGTCACTAAGGTTAAGAGAAAATTTCAGAAAATTAGGAACATGAGCATGCCTATGAATAAGAAAAAATATATGTAAATCGGTTATTTTTCATTTAAATCAATATAATTGCTTTCATAGTAAGGTTATGAAAGTTGCCATGCCCTAAAAAGGAGAAGATAAACTTATGTATGTGCTCAAAAGACAGGACAACAGATCTCACCTTGTCAAGCAGATATTTACGAAATCCTTGGCATTATCTGAGAACCCGTCCGGTAAGGAGGGCATCAACCCTCTCTGAGCCCCGATGTAGAACAGCGCAGCCATCTTGTCCATGTGTGCCAGCGGTGGTTTCCCTGTTGCCATTTCAAACACTGTGCAACCCACACTCCATATGTCCGACTTCCTGCCATATCCTGTCTCATTGATAACCTATAGCGTGGGAAAGATGAAAGAGCAGTCAGACAAGGTTAAAGAGGTTCATTGAGCTCATGAGACTTAAAAAACACAGGACCGCCTGGATGGACTCATATTTACCTCTGGTGCCATCCAGTACGGTGTGCCATGGACAGACTTGAGCAGGTCTCCACTGTTAGAAGCCGTGTAGTTTAAGCAGCTTAGACGTCGTGCACAGCCGAAGTCTATGAGCTTGATGACACCAGTTGGCATCAGCATGACATTGTTTCCTTTCAAGTCCCGATGAATCACCCTGTTCAGGTGAAGGTAGGCCACCCCCTCCAGGATCTGATGGGTGTATAGAGCCAGAACTCGCTCTGGCAGCGGACCAAATCTAAGGGCAGTAGAGGACATTATGTTTTAAAGACACTTACAGTTTGTCACAGATTTAAAAAAGTTCTGTGCATCAATAGAGACATGCTGAGCAGTCAACTGATTTACAGCTAACCTGTGAAGGATGCTGGCAATGGATCCTCCTGGGATGTACTCCATGAAGATCGAAACCACATGCTTATAAAGTGAGGTCCCCAGGAAGCCTACAATGTTGATGTGACTAAGAGTTTTAAGCAGCTCCACCTCCCCCTGCAGACGATTGTACTCCTTCTTTGCAGCATCAGGGTCAGAGGAATCCAGGCTCACCTGCTTCACGGCGATCAGCTTGCCCTGACTGGTCAGGCCACAGTACACCTGGTAAGAGAGCAGTGTTAGCCAGAGCTGGCTGAACATCTATACCTTCAGTTGTAGATGATTTGGATATCTATATAGGATTAACCTGCATTGCATCGTTGTATGAGTAGATCACTATGTTCAGAATAATGCAAAGAGGGTAAGATGTCATAAAGACTCACAGAGCAATTGGTAATTCTTAACAGCAAACAACATAATTTCCTCTGCTTCAGTGTTTTGTCAGCATTTTTAAACATTAGCAGACGTACTGTTCCATAGGCGCCCCTGCCGAGTACTTCACCCTTTGTCCATGTGATGGTGCCATCTACAACCAACCCAGAACCAAGTAGAGCACAGCTGTCCACTGGAACAACCTGCAAACATACACACAGAAGGATAATTAGCAAATTAGTTGAGACAAATTTTAATTTGACATAACTAAACAACAACAACAAAAAAGATCTAAATCCATTTTCAAAAGCTGTCCTCCGCCCAAATTAATGTTAACTCATTAAGTGACGAGGTAAATCGTCATAGCTCTCACAGTTTAAAGACTTTTTACACTGATACCCCCCCCCCCCCAAGACGTATTTTGTCTTGTTAGCATGCCCATATGGTGTTTTTTATTTGCTGGAAGACACATCATAAGCGAAATTAGGCATCAACACCATGGCTGAGTACTTTCACCTTGAAACTGCAGCATACCAATGACAGTCTCAAAACAATTACCATTTGTAACTGTCACTTCTACCACAGCCTCACAGTTGGTTTTTTTTTTAATTTACATGTGCCTTTAGCTCCTTAGCTTTAAATAAAGTACTTTAAGCCCTTGTTAACACCAATATTTTGCAAGCAGGTTCTTTTACTTTTGTGCTTTGCATCCACAAACAATTATTTTAAGTCATTATTTTAAGTGATGATTTGTAAAAACTCAGTATATGTGAATCTATGTGGATGTAAAAAGTGGAGAGATTGTGAATTGTGAGCAATTTGTGGATGCCCATTGTTGCTTTGTGTAATGGGCTTGTCTCTCAAATCTTACAATCAGCAAAGAAAAAAAATATATAATGAGTTATTTACTTCATTGTTAAAGAACATTTAAATAGAAGTTTAAATAAAAAAGTCAAACTGACCTCCAGACAAGAAAAATTACCCTCCCTGTTTTATAGCTCTTTCTCCTCTTAATGAGCTTTATATAGTCTAAAAATGTGTAGTTGTGAAAGTAATTTTGACATATTACACTAATACACATATGACACTAATCTGCACTTCCAAAAGTTTACCTCAGGAAATGCATTTAATCCAGATTCAGGACTGTCTTCTTTGTTGGACTCCTTTCCACTGTGTTCCAGGTGATCAGGAAGTGGGCCTACAGATACATCCCTCTCATCCAATGAAATCAGCTCCTCTGCCAGACACTGCAGCAGTTCATCCGTGAGCGGCCCGTCCCCCGCCTCTTCCAGAAACTTCTGGTAAACTGGTGACATAAAGGTGTGGCTGCTGCTGCTAGAAGACGTCCATGTGTTGATCTTTGGGTGTTGAGGGCTCTGAGATAAGACGGGCTCAGGAACTGGTTGGTTTCCTGTTGACGAATTTACAGTTGTTTCTTGTTTATTCACGTGCATGTTGCTATAATCTTTAGCGCGGGGAGAAGCCGTTGGTGTAGTCAGAGTTTTGCCATCAGATGTTAATGTTTCAGATTCATATCTAGACAGAGCCTCCTCTATGGTAGACAACATGTGACCTTCATCCTTGTCTTCAGCACTGGTATGACAGATGTCCACATCCTTTGTAAGAACTAATTCAGCCTCTAGTTTAGGAATATTCTCTGTTTTGAAGGTGTCCTTGTTTGACACAGGTGTGAGGTGAGGTTTCATTCTGGATGACACAGATTTTGCTTTGCTTTTAGCTGAAACCACCATGGCCTCCCCTGGGCTTCTCCTTAGCTTACTCTGTCCTGGTTTCAGTGGCCTGTGTTTGACTTTATGGTTCTGGTTTGTCTTTCTAGATGGAGAACACTGCACTGGTCTCTCCACTTTCTCACAGGAACTGGAAACTCGGAGGTTTTCATAGATCGGACCAGCAAACATCTCATAGATGGCTGGTCCTTCATTCCCACTCTGTATCTGCTGAAACATGTCTTTGTAGGTGATTAAGTCCGCAGCAGATTTAGATCTTGGTGTTTTCCCGCCTACACAGGATTTCTTCAGCTTCTGGGCACTTTTCAGCTCCCTCATTGGTGTGTGCTGTTGAGCTATGTTGCTGCTTAGCTTTTCAGGATTTGTTCTTTTGCACTCTGGATGATCAATAAGCTTCTTTCGTGGTGATGGTGTGCTGGTGTTACAGTGAGCGCCTTTAACAGATTTCATCTTTGATTTGACTTTAGTTACAGTGGCCTCTCTGCTCACAGCTAGCTCAGGGCTTTTCCTGGTTTTATCTTTCACCTGAGTGGAAACTGAGGCATACCTCATGTTGCTTTTGGACTTGTTCCAGCAGGGGCTGCTTCGATCTTTATGTGCTTGTATGTTAAAGGACTGGTTAGTTTGATTATTTGCTCTCAGGTCACAGTTCATGCTGCTTCGCTTCTCCTTGTTTCGGGCAGGCTTTGAGGCTTTAAACATTTTCTCGTCTCTTTTGGGATCCACATCGGACAGATTTAGAGTTACAGCTGCAGGAAACAGCTGAGTTTTCCCCACAGCAGTTCTGGTTTTTAACTTTGCATCCACTGCACTACAATCAATAGGTTTGTCTACCTGCGTTTTTTCATGACAAAAATCCCTCTTGTTCTGTTTTACATGCTGCTCAGAGCTCACAGTGGCATCATCTTGGTCATCATTCACAGTTAATATAATTCCGTGGCTCATCTCAGTCTCAGACTCTGCTGTGTAGTCCACACTGTTCTCTGTCGTGATAGGTACTTCATTATTCACAGAGTCTTTAGCAAGAGTCCCGAGGTCCCCTTTTTGGGCACAGTTATGCATTTTTGAGGCCTCAATGTCAACAGACTCTTTTGTAATATTCATATTGGTTATTTTGCCTTCACAGTGAGAGCTCATAGCTTTTTCAGTGCTGAGAGGACCACTTGTATGATTGATGAGGTCTCCCTCCAGGTTATGTGCTGACCTGTGGCTCAGTGGAACATGACTCATCCTTGGCTCAGCTTTGAAATGCAGCCCTGTCTCCCCAACCACATCAGCTTCAGAGGAGTTTACATCCTTCGAATGGTGCAACAACCTGTTTCCAAACAACTTCAGATTTCTGTCGTCATAATGTCTCTCATGTATATCTCTGTCATCATCCTCATCCTCCAGGTCAATAGAACTCTGGCTGCTGCTGCTGGACCCACTTTCTTCGCTGCCAGCCTTAGTGGTTGGAGGACCGCTGCTCCAGGACAGCCTCTCTCTCCTCAGCCGGGTCCTGGAGCAGAGGGGGCTCTGACTGATGGGCTTCAGGGGAACACGTTGCTTTAGTACTGTGGTGGCTCTGGGTCGACCATCCAGGGGTGCCAGGAGCTTGGGAGTTCGCAGAACTGGTAAGAAAGGCTGTGAAAACAGCAGGAAGCCCATAATTCAGGGGTTTTGACTAGCGAAACAGACAGACTACTATATGGATGAAAAGAAAAATTAATGTAAGTCTGACAAAAAAAAAACTATAGGAAAAGCTGATGTAGGGAGTTGTTTTTTTTTTTGGTTGAAACTCACCTTTTGTTCATTTACAGTATTTTGAGAAGCAAGTCCTGCAAACAGGAAGACATTACAACATTTAAATGACAGCCACCATCAGGTATCACCAGCAAAATAACATGCTTCATCAAACGCTGAGCTGTACATGTACATACGGCTCTGGATGTGTGCTCTGGCCTGCATCATAGTGTTTGGACACAGTAGTGGTTCCATGATGCTGGGGGCTGATTGGCTGAGCTGGCTGGGCTCCACAGACAGCAGACTGTGAGAGGGTGGAGAGGCAGCAACCATACTTCTGGTTCTACGTCTGTCAGGGACAAGTCAAAATCAATCTGAAGTTTTTTGGGAGTTTTTTTGTTTATTTGAGCGTTACAGATATGACAAAAAAAAGATTGTTACTATATTTTAACATTGTTCATCAAATATTTTTAGTTTGAAAAGTCCTTTTAAATTAAGAGTTTCTTTACACATTTGTCTTCATCACTTGTGTAATACGTGAGGCCATGAGCCATTCTGAAGAAGGACTAAAAGTGTAACCAAACCTGACACACATTAGGTTGAAACTTTGGCTTAGGTCCACAACATGTTATTTAAAGTTACTCAGAAACATATGTGTTGTTATTTTATCTTATTAAAGAACTAATCTACAAAAAAGATCCTTCTTTCTATATATTTAATGTTTGCTTTCTGTCCTATCACCTCTCCGCTCTCTTTAAGGTGATGGTAACAAGCAGGGTACCAATCCAGCTATCTGCTATTGATTGGTGTTCTTCAATAGTATAAAATGCTTACATAATAATAAGAATTATAATAATAATGATGATACCTTTCTTTACAGCATTAGTGAGCATTTGTAAACATGAAGACATACAAATAAAATAATAAAAGCAATAAGAAATGACAAAAGTGCATGCAATAAAGAGACAACATCACATGAAAGAAAGTCTATAAAAATGGGTTTTAAGAAGTGATTTTGAACAATCTGTGATCCTTATCTCATCAGGCAGGTCAAGTACCTTTAGATCTATCCCTCCACTTAGGAGCAGCCAGAATGGCCTCAGCTGAGGATCTGAGGCTGTGAGCTGCCTCACATGGGGTCAACATTTATGCTACATGACTTGGATCTGCACCCAGTCGAGAATCAATTCTAAAGTAAACAGGGAGCCAATGGAGCGAAATCAAGGTTTGGGTGATGTGATATTTTCTGCTAGAACCATTTTAAGCTACTGAGGTCAAGCAAGTGCACGTACCTGTGTGTGGGAGGTACCGGCTGGCAGGAGGTCCTGGTGCTCAACAAGCCAGGTGTCGGAGCAGCATCTCCATGACCCCAGAGTCTGCTGCTGTTGCTCAGACTGGGCAGAGACATACCTCTGCTGAAGAGAGGAGAGGAAAACAGAGGAATATAGTCAATGTGGAGGGAGTATGTATATGAGTACTTAAGGGAGTTTGTTGGAGCAAAGGTGAGAAATTCTCATAAACAATAATAAGTGAGGACAATCACAGATGCCTTGGAGTCTTGTTTCCCTGTGCTGAGTACAAAAAAGTCTCACATCTTTCCCTAATTCTGGAAGCTGATGCTATGAAATTAGAGAGCAGCTCAAAGACCTTTATTCTCCTTGGAGAGTTTGGACTTGACTCAGTGGTGAGAGCTGCTCATATCAGACAATGGGCTGATTCACCGAGGCCCTCTCTCCCCCTGTGTGTGTGTTTGGAACCTGTTTGGGTAGAACAGGTTGTCCTCTAGACACGGTGACAGGTGCCTGCATACAGGTCTGTGAGTGTAACCAGATAGGATGCTATTCTACTGTCGGTGTAGAAGTAAGATGCATGTGTCAACCAGACCACTGCGTATACAAGAGACTGTGTGTTTGTGTCGACTGTACACACATTAAATGTTTGTGTGTAAGCAACTGTTTGTGGTTACATAAGAACAGATGTGGTTCCAGCAGTCAGTGCTGTCATCAGCTTGCCAATGATTTTCTCTGTGTTTTATACATATTGCAAAAAGAGAATGTGTGTATATTGTGTGTGTATGTGAGAGAGAGAGAGAGAGAGATTGTGAGATTTCACCGTGCCCACCTGTTCCCCCTCCCTGTGTCCTGATAGGCTTGCCCGATGTCTCTCAGTGTTTCCATGGCATTTTGGAAACAGTGGGGGATCCCCTTATCTGTTCCAGAAACACACAAACACACACTGTTACACACTTTAAAGTTGTGTATACTACCGTTCAAAAGTTTGGGGTCACCCAGGCAATTTCATGTTTTCCATGAAAACTCACACTTTTATTCATGTGCTAACATAATTGCACAAGGGTTTTCTGATCATCAATGAGTCTTTCAACACCATTAGCTAACACAATGTAGCATTAGAACACAGGAGTGATGGTTGCTGGAAATGTTCCTCTGTACCTCTATGAAGATATTCCATTAAAAATCAGCCGTTTCCAGCTAGAATAGTCTTTTAACACATTAACAATGTCTAGACTGTATTTCTGATTAATTTAATGTTTTCTTCATTGAAAAAAAATGTGTTTCCTTAAAAAATAAGGACATTTTTAAGTGACCCTAAACTTTTGAACAGTAGTGTACAATAAGTTACATTCCATAATTCTGGCTTGGCAGAAGCCAGATAATGTTGTGTATTTATCACTGGTACAGAAAAAAACAATGTTACTCAAAGAAT
Source organism: Amphiprion ocellaris (assembly GCF_022539595.1). Classification (NCBI taxonomy): domain Eukaryota; kingdom Metazoa; phylum Chordata; class Actinopteri; family Pomacentridae; genus Amphiprion; species Amphiprion ocellaris. Next base: position 18,103,527 of record NC_072776.1, read on the forward strand.
TCTTAACTTGCGATAAATATGATCTTTTTCTAGATTTCAAAGCCACTCAACGGCACTAAGCTTTGATGACTATGCAACTTATGACATTTTTTTTGGGTCAGTAAAACTTTCATAAACTATCTTCCACATCAACAATGCAACATATACAACAGCACAACATTCACATTCAGCATATTAATGCTCATTATAGAGGAAACAACTGGCATTACCTGTTTCTAAGCCTGTTAGTCCACTCTGCTCCCATATTGAGACAACTTTAAAGGATTTTTTATCCCTCTACTCTTGGTTAAGACTCTAATCAGTACACTTTTATTTTGAATAATTTTCTACACCATCATTCTTCAGTCAAACGGAGGTGTATCTGCCATCCTCTCTAACATCCCCTGTTCCGCTCTGTGTGTCTAAACCATGCTGTTGAGGCTAAGGTGAAGGCAGGTTTCTCAGCTGAGAGGTTGTATTGTGCAGGAGACCCCTCCCATCCAGTCACGCCTCCCTCAGCCCTCCTTTCTCTGTACAAGAGGATTTGATCTCTCGGCCTATTTGGGATGTTGACCATTATCTTTCTTTGTCAATGTCAGGTCGTCAGCTGACAGCCAAGGCACACATTGTACATCACCTAAACACTGGCTAACATATTAGTGCTGGTTTGTATTTGTTAAGTTTATCTGTAACACCTTAATCCTCTAAGACTGAAGACATAAATGTTCATCCCCATTTAAAAAGAGAATATGACTTCAATATCTCCAAGTCTTTGACAGAGCCCCTACCTTGGCTGAGATCTTTGTGATGGTCAGATAGAGGAGGACACCCTGGAGGCTCCAGCACTTCCTGAAAAGAACAGAGGTGAGGCGACTCATTATTTACATGTTCCAGTCCTAAAAGAGATGGAGTGTGCAAGTAGCTGCCAGAATTTAACTACAATATATTTCAAATTTAAGAACTGAGTAAAATAAAACATTTTCAAGTTGGAGTAAACAATGTTGTTTTGAAGGGGAGACACTGCAGGTGAGAAAATAGAATATATATATACATATATACATATATACATACATATATATATATATATATATATATATATATATATATATATATATATATATATATATATATATATATGTATGTATGTATGTGTATGTATGTATGTGTATATATGTGTGTGTGTGTGTGTGTGTGTGTGTGTGTGTGTGTGTGTGTGTGTGTGTGTGTGTGTGTGTGTGTGTGTGTGTGTGTGTGTGTGTATCAACATGAAGCTTGCCTGGTTGATTACTTACATTAAAACAATATTGTTTCTGATGTTTAAGCTAAATTTTTTATGTTTCAATTTGTAAATTAGGTATCTTTATAAATTTCAACAGACAGCTTCAAAATTCATTTTATTGGGATATTGAAGATGAAACTTTTCACTGAGCAGATTTTTGATATGACTTTAGATTAGTCCATAAATTAAAAAGACTTTCTACAGCCAGAAAAAAAACAAACAAAAAATCATGTGAATCGTGTTTTAGAAATATCATGTTCTATAAATCAGACCGTGGCCGACATGCAGAGCACTCTGTGAAAATCTTTAGTAGCACTTACATATATCAAACTTACGTTTATTCGAAAGTGGCAATTTATGGCACGAAGTCTGAGGAGAAGCATATTTTTAAAAAGCCTTTGAGGCTATGCAAAGGTTATTTCCGTACATTTGCAATGTTTGTCTTGCAATTTTCAAAAATAATTTTAAAAAATATTTAAATACAAAAATGAACATTATTTCATTGTGTATGCAGAAATTTTCATGAATGTCCAACAGACTATTAAATACCTAAATATGTAGGTTGGCCATTTTGATTCTACTTGTCCAAAAGAAGACATGTCACAGGGACACAACAAGCCATCATCATCAACAAACTGACCAGCACATGAAATATAAAGACGTTTATGCCTGTAGTCTCTCCTAAAGATTGAGAGATTACAGGCATGAATATTTTAATTTCTTGCTTTCTCATTAAATGAAAGACTAAATGAGTTTTCAAAGCTTACTACAAAGCAAGCAGAGATTACAAGAAAAACTGTTAGTGCTAACAAACCACAAAGGCACACGTTTGATTTCAGAACTGTTAGATTCCATTGGTAATGTTTACAACAAGTGACTGGAGCATTATTAGTGGTACTTTAAGAGATGGGGATTAGCCTCTATTAAAGCTGGTATGAGGATTGCATTTGGATATATTAGAAAACCTTCTGTAGAAAGTGTTTTGTTAAGTAGGGTAATGTACAGCCAGACATAATACAACTAAGTGTGTCAGACGGATGCTGTAGCTTTTCTCCACAAACCACCTGCTCTTCCCCTCCAGCTAACCAGCTGCCTGCATGTCGACCCCCTCTGTAAGGACATCCACGATAGGATAGTATGACAGCTAAGTGTCAGCCACACACACACACACACACACACACACACACACACACACACACACACACACAGACACACAGTCAATTACTGATGCACATATTTGTCTTCTGGGTCAACACTCATTGCCTGTGTGTTTGTTCATTGTGGCTGTTTGAGAGCAACGGCCACATTGCTGCTATGAGTGAACCTCACAGACCGCACACACACACACACACACACACACACACACACACACACACACACACACACACACACAACCAATACAACACCAATCACAGAGACTATGCTAGTCAAACTGTAGGTAAAATCATTTAAAACACATAAGAGGAACTAATTGGATGTTTCTTTAACTGCACTTCAATTTCAATTTCTCAGTTGTGAATCATAAGGGGTTTGGCTGCTATCTGTATATAGTGTGTTGTTCCCTAAAAGTCCGGAGAATTGAATCAGTCACCAAATACAACCTCACTCCCAAAGCTCAGAAAACGAGTGATGGGAGCCCTGACATCTGGATATAAAGGTGACATTTCTCAGTATTTCTTCTAAAGTGGTTTGGCCTTTATCACTTACCCCAGTGTGGCTGTACAGAACAAAGTGGTGTTGTTGGGTCGGTGTCAGCGTGGGAGAGGCTGCTGTCGACTGATTAGGATAAAGGCTCTCAATGTCCACCTCTATGTCTGAATCTCCAAACTCTGAGTCCAGATCTTGGCATGGGTGTTTGTCATGGACCAAGGGTGACACAGGGACAGCATCTGCACAAAATCAGACAGAAACGTAGCCTTTCAAGTGCAGAAAGAAAAATCGACCTGCGTTCTCCCAGCAGAAACACTCCAAATGCACATTTAGGTCCACACCCCTGCACCCTGTGCTCAGTGTGCTGTTTACACAAGGTGGGGGATTAGAGGCAGCAGAAAAGTCTAAAAAAAAAAAAAACCCCTCTTTTTACCTTCATCTGTATTTTTATGTCTGTTTATCCATCCTGTCTGCGTCCTGTCTGTATCACCATCCTTGACCCATGTACTCATGAAGGCTCTTAGCAGAGTGGTCCTCACATAAACACAAACAAGCCTTTCTTATGCCTTCCCACAGAAGTGCAGGCTTTGAGTTTAACTGCAGAGGTTTTACTTTGAAAAACAGGATTATGAAAGAACTTGGTATGCCATTTATGTGTGTGTGAAAGAGAAAATAAGAAAGTGTGTGTGCGCTTAAACACAGTCTTTAATAGGAGAATGTATTTAGAGCTTTTACACATATGCCACATGTGCACCTCACAGTAAACACACAGTGTAATAAGTAACTGATGAATTAACCAGTAACCAACAGAAAACCAGTAACACAAGGAAGTGAGTGACTGGGAATCCATTTCATCTTACCTTTAGTTCATTTGCAGGCATTAATACAGAAACGAATGAACCGGGAGTCTAACTTGATTGTTACTTAGAATAGTTTTATTTTCAGGTGATATATAATTTGAATGGGAAGAAAACAGCATTAAAAAAAACACTACAGTCTAAAACTGCAGAGTTTGTGGACAAGATCATCAGAAAAACTTTTCATAACAGCAAAATCTAATCAGATTATAATTATTCTGAGCAACGTAACTCAATAATCCCTGCTTTACCAAAGCAGGTCACATGTATGGCTGAAATGCAGAATTATCCCACAGTTTTCAAGCCAATTAAGAGACATTTCTGTGAATACAAAGCTGTGAATACAACACTGCCATTTTTACCATCTTATTAAACAAACAAATACATACATTAGACCTGAAACAACAGCAGCATTCTTTCACTTTTAATGTTTTTCACTGTCCTTTCAGATCCGTTCTTGGTATCCACCAGCACTTGAGGGAAATATCTGGATCTTTAGCAGGTGAATTCTCCACTGTGTACAAAACTAATTGCTGACTTTATCTGTCTGCCAGGTGCAGAAAGTAACTATTTACTGAAGGACTGCACAGAAGTACAATCTTGGGATGCTTGTACTTTATGTGTGTATGTCCGTTTTCTTCTACTTAATACTGCTACTCCACTGCAAGTCAGAGACAAAAATTGTACTTTTCAGAGAGTGTAGTTACTAGTTGCTTTGCAAAGTCAAATACTAAAGAAATTATTATGTAAATTCCAACCTAGAGAGCAGGTAAGTTCAACTAATTCCATTTTCACTAGTTTCAATATTAAAGCAAAGAACACAATAATGCATCAATAATTCTAATCCTTTAATTTTAAAACATGCCATTCTGCTCAATGTGTACTTTAGGTTTAGCTGCTTTTTATGTACTTTGATGCTAATACTTTGATGATTTGATGATAAAGATGTAAAGATCTTGGTCCTTCTTCTACTTCTGATGTCTTCGAGTTGGGCTTCTAGAAGTCCTGTACATCCAGTTAGTCTGAGCTTTATTTGTGACTTGTGTAAAATGATGATGAGAGAGGTGACACAACTAAAAGTTAAAGGTTAAGAAGTTGCCACTGTGTTGTACTGAGGTCATATTCAGAATGCGTGACTGCTTTCAAGTCTTTAGCAGCTTTGAACTGTACATGACAGAACTTGTATGTCCATTCAACCTTTGATACATTCTGTGTGTGTGTGTGTGTGTGTGTGTGCGTGCGTGCGTGCGTGCGTGCGTGCGTGTGTGCGTGTGCGACTGTGTACCTGTGTGATTTAGAGCCTCCACCAGAATATGAATGATCTCCTCCGTCAGACAGCTGTTGATGTGAGCAGCGTAGTGGAGAGCAGAGCAGCCGTTGTGGTCTCGTGGCTGAAGATCACTGATTAAAAGTTAAAGGCAGATGGAACACATCTATATTTCAACCCTGGAGAGAGCTGTAGATATTGAAAAGTATGTTTCCTCTGCACCTCTATTTTCTTTTGATGTTCCAGTCTCAGTCAGCTATATTGTGTTGAAGCCACTGCACTCCTCTGAGTCTCCAGAAAAGTTGTGTGTGTGAGTTTCCTATGCATCAGTATGTATATGTGCTTTCTTACGCTGAAAGTCCCAGCAGTTCCTTCATCACTTCCACAGGTCTGTGCTCCCATGGCAACTGTGTGGCTATGCCCTCAAAAAGGTCAATGTCCCTGACGGCGAGCATCACAGCTGTCACACCGTCGCCGTTTGGAATATTCACATCCACACTGTCGGTGTGAGTCTGAGACACAAAACACACACAGAAGCACTCATCATACAAACCTGAGTCACAGATGCATAGGAAAGTAATAATGTACAAAAAATAATTAGATGTATATGTTTTACAGACAAGGTTCTAGTGTTTGAGATAACTCTGCAGTTTCTGTCCAATATGGGAAATATGTGATCTTTGTTGTAGGACCTCACCACTTGTAAACTGATTGATTTTTTAAGCCCATTAGTGAGCATTTTGATTGATGGATAAGGAACACATTAAATTTATTATTTAAAACCCCTAAAAAATCATCTGCTACAGCAATACATTCAGTTGTCAGAGAAAAACACAAAGTCACATATTATTACTCCACCAGGGAACGCGGTGGAGTTATGTGACGATTGGCATACATTTGTTTGTCTATCTGTCTGTGCGCAACATTACTCCAAAACAGACTAACGGATTTGAATGAAATGTTCAGGGAAGGTCAGAAATGACACAAGGACCACATAATAAGATTTTGGCAGTGATGCGGCTTATAATCTGGATCCACTGATTTGTTAAAGAGTTCTGTATCATTTTGAGATAGCAGCATGGCATCACTGTAACTATGACAACAAGTGAACACTACGTCGGCTGCCTGCTGATGATCACATGATTGCGATCCTACTATAAATCCACCACTGCAGACTTATTGGGACTTATCCGTCAGAAATCTTTTAACGACCGGGCAGCCTTGGCAGAGTACTGCGCTCTCTAATTGCTTTTCTTTTTCAACTAGTGCAGGCGGTTTAGACTCACTTCTACACCTGGGGATGAATGTCAGATTTCCAGTAACACAAAGTCACACAAGGACACAATAAGACTGAAGACTCCAGATTATAATCAGGAATGTATTGTCATGTCCAATGTTTCCAAACAACAAAATCTTACTTTTAGTGTTTGTATGTCAACTTTAACTTCTATGAATGCATCAACACACACAACAAATACGACTTATCATCTGATAAAATGTAAATGATCTGCTAAGTAACTTATTATTCACCTCTAACCATAATATATATACAGTACATACTCTGATATTTAATGTACCTTAAACCATATTTATCTTACCATTGTTTTTAGTGTCGCTGAGACGATAAACTAAATCTCTTGTGTTCTGGGTCAAAATGGACTAAAATAATTTCCTATGAAAACATTTTAAAAAAAATATTTAATTTGTAAACACAACACTTAATTTGGTCAGTCACACAGCAACACACTGTCCAAGTTCCTCATAAGTTACATTATAATCAATAAATCAGCAAAGTTATACAACACTGATGATTAAAAAAGTACCTATAGCTATAACAGTAAACATTGTTTTTGCTCTTGTTGTTTTCACTCATCTGGGAAATCCACTCGAGTGGGAATGCGTGTGCGTGTGCGTGTGCGTGTGCACGTGCGTGTGTGTGTGTGTGTGCATGCGTGTGTGTGTGTGTGTGTGTGTGTGTGTGTGTGAGGTGAATGCTAACCAACAGGTGCTGAACAGAGTGCAGGTCTCCCTGCCAGGCAGCCTGCAGCAGCTGTGCCTGAAGGGGAAGATGAGGCCTTGACATCCACCTCACCAGTTTCCCCTGGAGCTCAGGTGAGCTGACGTGCAGCGCTGTCTGCTGTCTGTGGTTGCACAGTGTTAGATCAGCCCCAGTCCTCAGTAGCTGCTGCGCCACCTGTTAGGAAAGAAAAAAAGAAAAACAACGCAGTAAATAAGTTGAAGTTTAGTAGACTTTTACCTGACATGTCTTGGGTTGATAAAAAAAAGAGGCTTTATAAATGTGTAAATTCTGTCTGTTGGTTCTCATTTTTGTACTGTTAGACATTTGTTCCCCCCCTTTTTTTTTGGAAAAACCTTGTACATGGGTCTAATTTCTAAAGCATCTCAAGATCAAACCTTACTAAATACGAGCTGTAATTCAGTAACTTATGTAATTCCCCTGGAGATCACAGTGGGAGTGTCTCTCCTATGTTTTCATGAAGTCATGCTTGTTTTGAACGAGCCTCCCCGAGAGGATGCTGAGGCATTAATAGCAAGATTTAAGCCACCTGGATCTCATGTTATTGTTATTGAAAGGAAAAACACTGTGTGTTATGTGACCCAACACAAATGACACAACCTGGAACCTGGAATTTTCCACTGTATTCCACTGTACTGGTGTTGGATATTCTAATAGCTGGGATACCAAAGCTAAATCACAATTACAGAAGACATCAATATGCCAGATTCTTTGTCTCTCTCACAAACACATACATTAATTACCTCAGTAAAGCCCTTACGGCAGGCTGTGATAAGAGCAGTGCTTCCTTCTTCCTCGTCATCCTCAGTGTTGGACGCCTGCAGCTCCATCTGTGGTTCGCGTCTCTCCACCGAAACCATGTCTTCTCTTTCCTCCTCCAGCTTCCTTTTCTGCTTCTCATCTTCATTCTCTTTCTTCTTCCTCTCCTCCATAGTTCACAGACTCCCAGTCAGAACTTTGTGAACAGAAGCCAATGAAAAGTACAGCGTCTGAGCAGTGAGTCAGACCAGACTTGTTTTTTTGTTTTTTTGCTATTATGGGGAAAAATAAATAAATGAGACAGGAAGGAGCACAGCAGTGATCTTTCAGCTCGCTGTCTTTGGCAGTCTGTATGTTAGTGTGATGATTTGTGTGATGTTAGCGCTGTGATGTCAGTCTCTAGTGATCTGCTGCTCCCTGCAGAGACTGCAAAGAGGCCATGGTAGGAAGCATTGTCTCACATTATTCCAGCAGGTGTGACACCTGAATATGCATCATTACGCAGTAAATGAGCTTGTCCGCTGATGACGGTGTACATATGTGCATGCAGTAGCTCCTGGAAATATTTTACATCTACCTAGTTAGCAGTAAGAAGCAGAACATAAAGGCTTTATAAATAGTTTTTGACATACTACAATGTGGACCTGTGCAACTATAAGGATGCCTTATTAAATTAATGTTTGGAATTTGTCAGCAGTCCAAGTGTGTGTGGGTGTGTGTGTGTGTGTGTGTGTGTGTGTGTGTGTGTGTGTGTGTGTGTGTGTGTGTGTGTGTGTGTGTGTGTGTGTGTGTGTGTGTGTGTGTGTGTGTGTGTGTGTGTGTGTGTGTGTGTGTGTGTGTGTGTGTGTGTGTGCGTGTGTGTGTGTGTGCATGGTGTGTGTGAGTTAAAATGCATCTCTGAGAACTGAACTTTCCTGTTTAATGATTGACAAAAGTAACAGAACAGCTGTATAGTATACACTGCCAGTCAAAGGTTTGGACACACCTTCTCATTTAATGTTTTTTCTTTATTTTCATGAGCATATCAACATGCTAAAAGCAGTATCATTTCTTAACAAATCAGAAATATGCCTTGTCAAAGCTCTAAAGATACTTTAGACACTTCTCTGGACATTAATTGTTGCTCCTCACCTCCTTCCTGCTGACTGTCAGCAGCTTTAAATAGAAGACAAACAATCCTAAACTGCAAAAGAATGTAAAATCAACTATTCTTTACTTACTGTGATTTCTTTTGTTGCACCCCGTTCCGTCCAATCCACGCGTCTGTCTTATCCAACCTTTTGTGGACATTTGACAAGCAAACCTTTGATCCTTTTCAACACACCCTCCACTTTAGTGTTTCCTCTCCTTCTTTCTTGTTCGTCCTGCATGCGTCCTGCTGTACGTTTACACTTGGTTGCCTTGGAGACAGTCAGACAGACGGGCAGGCGAGCAGCGGTTTCAAATGCCAGCAGGCTGTTGGTTGCGTGACACATTACAACAAAGTGAAACATATCAGTGTTTTGCTTAGTTTTGCTTTTGTCCATTTTCAACAGTTAATAGGCAAAACAATCTTTTTATGCTGATTACCTGACGTTAGTTTTGGTCTGGGCACACCTGGTTTACCATGTACATGAGAAATATACTGCATGAGCAATTATTGAACTCATGAATGATATACAACATGATCATCAAGCTCCAGTAAACCTAAAAGGGGTGGAAGCTAAATATATAAAGAGCATGAACATTCCTAGTAGAATATATCCAGTCTTGTTTATTATTAACATATTGATATAATGTTTCAGTGACATTCATGCTACAATCCTGATAATCTGTCATCGTGGTTCTTGAACAGTTCCTCATAGACTAGATACAGCTCTTGTATAGACACAGGTTTCTTTGTACTGACCTCTGTACAAAAAGAAAGTTTGCGTTCTGCAAATTACAAAAATGTATTATCACAATATTTAGTGTTGATAGGCCATGCTACAAAATATTTCTGCGTTTAAGATCTCTGTCTCAATTGTGAACAAACAAGGAGACACTCCTCTCCTGTTGAGCTGAGCTGAGACGCATAAAAGTCTTACAGCAGTGACGTACATTCAAACTGTAAACATTTGTGTTCGGTTTTTCTTTTTTGTTGTTGTTGAGACCAAATACAGCATTGTTCAAAAGTTTGGGGTTACTTAGAAATGTCCTTTTTTGAAAGAAAGGCAGTTTTTTCTAATGAACATAACATTAAATGAATCAGAAATACAGTCTAGACATTGTTAATGTGGTAAATAACTATTCTAGCTGGAAACAGCTGATTTTTAATGGAATATCTCCATAGGGGTACAGAGGAACATTTCCAGCAACCATCACTCCTGTGTTCTAATGCTACATTGTGTTAGCTAATGGTGTTGAAAGGCTAATTGGTGATTAGCAAACCCTTGTGCAATTATGTTAGAAAATGAATAAAAGTGTGAGTTTTCATGGAAGACATGAAATTGCCTGGGTGACCCCAAACTTTTGAACGGTCCTGTTTGTTGTCTTAGAGTGTGCAGCTTTTCACAGGGTGGTTTTTTTTCTAACACAACTTTTTCTCTATCAGCAACTTACAGAACTTTGTTAAATGTTCCTGGGCAGGTCTCTCAGATCTGTTCAGTCATTGGTGCTCAGACTTCTAATCAACCATGGTGAAATGGTTTTTAGCCATTAGGCTGCCCTCTGCTGGAATCACCGACTCTCAAAACATGCCACACCTGTAGCCATCTCTAAGACAAGGCTTAAGACGGTTCTTATTTGCTTTTAAATAATGTGCCGCTTTTACGTATGCCATAAATACTGACTTAAACTGGTCTGTGCTTCTGCTGTTCTAGTATTTATTTTATACTATATCTTTAATTTTTTTCACTTTTCTTAAATCTTTGAATTATTATTTTTTTAAGTTTAGGAAAAATATCTTTTTTGTCATTTTCTTTCTTTTTAGACATGTATTTCTTTTTTTTTAACATTTCATGCTATATAAATATTTTTCAATTGCCTCTGTGTATCACATGTGCTACACAAATAGATTTGCCTTGCATTACCCAGATATAACTGAGCTCAGCTTGCCTCAAGTGTTAGTCCGATCGCAATGTAAGATCTGAAAATTCTCTTCTTTTCTCTCACTGTTCTGACCTTTATGTGTCTGAAATGATCTTCTCTTGAGATAACAGTAACGAGAATTTGATTGGCTTAGAAATAACTCTTGACAACATCACGAATTTGTCTTATTAATGAAATTCAGTCTTAACTTTGTATTTTATCTGTTCTCGTGGTTGTCTCACTTCTAAGATCTACATATGAATTGACTTTCTCATTGATTTGTCACAAATACAATTCAAGTGATTTTGAAGCCAGAGCAGAGCAGATGATCTGCTGACAGACAGATCTTTCACTTCAAGGCGTCTGCAAAACACTAAAAGGAGCTGAAATCTGTATTTACAATAAATCACTCTTAACAATTTCTAGCAATACAACTGATTTCCAGATGTTAAAAAAAAATCAGTGTTTTGCCTTTGCCTTTGTTTTTGTATGTTCCATATACTAAAACCTGTTTAGCCAAAACTTCATTTTCAGGAGTTTGAGTAAACCGCAACAGGAGGAGCAAAAATCAGGCCCAGAAACATTCCTGTTTTTCTTGCGTTCTGTCTGTTCTTCACAAACTGGACAGGATCATTTGTCTTTGACTGATTTATCCTTCTGGTACTTATTTCTGATGAGACAAAGAAAACTGTTGTGAGCAGCAATAGTTATCTCTGGGGAAAACCTCTCTGTGCATCATGATGATCAGTCAAAGTCGCTGTCAGAATATGATGTATTAATACTTTCCAAGAGTCTTTTCTAATCAGTTTTTCTTTTTTTTTATCCTCAGCAGAAGCACAAGGGGAACACAGTCATCAATTCAGTGACATCTACCTCATTTTTTTTTTTTTTTTTTTGTGGTTGATGTATTGAAGTTCAGCTGTTCTCTGTTCTGTTCCCTGGAAACTATGCTGACCCTCTGTAACCCTCTTTTCCAGTGACATGACCCTCCTGACTGACCTTATCTGTGAGTCTCGGAGAAGAAAATCTGCTCTTCTGTCTCTAGGCTTCTTCTGTAGGCTGGTTAATAAAGTACACAAAGTTGCCCGACAGAAGTTAACTAAAGCTCATGTAGAGGTGAGAGCTTTAGACTTTTTGCTACAAATGAATGTGACTTTTCATACTGGTCTCAAAGTGCACTGCAGCGAAAGAGGGAGAACTTTTACACACTTCAAATGACACAACAAAGGCAAAAAAGACTATGCACAAAGAGAACATACTTTCAAAGGACACCACATAGAGTATTATGATTGTGTTGCAAGAGGAAAAACAATATTTGCTTAAATCAAAGGACTTTTTTTGGCCCAATATGCACAAAATGTACATTAAACTACAAACTTCTCCAGTTGTTGGTTTAACCCCTAAAACTCATCTCTATCTATTAAAGGTACATATTTACGAGTTTTGTCCATGACAAATAATCCCTTATAATTGTTTCCCTCTCCACCTACTCCTCCACACTCACTGCAGCTTAAGCACAGCAGCTCACTTTTGACTCCTTCACAAACACTATAAAACTACTCTAAGAGACACAATGGAAAGTTGTAATACTGAAACAAAATCAGCCATGTAATGATACAAATCTCACCCTGAAAGCTGACAAGATGGTTCCTTTGGTTTGTTTTGTATGAAACGCTGGATCTGTTTCTGACACTGTCATTGGTACACTGTGGTTTAAAAGAGGAAATGCTCAGCCTGGCCGATGATGTTTTGCTCATTATGTGTCTTCAAGCACATAAAACAGTACAAGGGAGTACTGATGACTATAGGCTGCTGGTCGCAGTTATACACTACTGTTCAAAAGTTTGGAGTCACTTACAAATGTCCTTATTTTTGAAAGAAAAGCATTTTTTTCAATGAAGATAACATTAAATTAATCAGAAATATTAGACATTGTTAATGTGATAAATGACTATTCTAGCTGGAAATGGCTGGTTTTTAATGGAATATCTCCATAGGGGTACAGAGGAACATTTCCAGCAACCATCACTCCTGTGTTCTAATGCTACATTGTGTTAGCTAATGGTGTTGAAAGGCTAACTGATGATTAGAAAACCATTGTGCAGTTATGTTAGCACATGAATAAAAGTGTGAGTCGTCATAGAAAACAAACTTTTGAAAGGTAGTGAAGTGAATTATTCTATTTTATTCTTTTCACCATCCCATATCTGAACATATCTGTATGTAACCAGGTCATAGCTGTACTTATCTTAATGTAAATTCATCACGCCTTGTACGTTATCTTAATGATCCTGAAATTATATCTTTATTTTAACCTTATTGTACTGTTTCTAATCCTTGCTTGCTTCTTTCATCCCTCTGTTGAAGGATTGATGAAGTGTATCTCATCTAAACCCATGTCAAAATGTGAATACTTATGTTTACAAGCTGTATATCCCTTTTATTGCTACAGTTTAGCAGATAAAAAAGAACAAAACACTAAAACTGTCATATTGTTGAAACAGCATGAAATAACTGAAGTCCATTTTTCATCATCATGCATAAAGGTTATCAGAGAAACGTTTAGAAAGACAACGATTATACCAAAGAAACAGTAACAACTCTTGTATTGAGTGTTTCTCTGTAAAGCTTCATATAAATGCTAGATGGCGCTGTTGGACAACCCTGAACCACAGCTCCAGACACTGCACCTGTCCTGCTACTGCTACAGGTGGACGGCACTACTCAGTATTATGAGGAATCAAACTATTTACCATTCTTATGAGGTATTATATAACTTCTCTATATTGGATGCAGTAACTTATCACCTGTAGCAGCTCTAAAAATATAAACTAGAATACAAAAGTGATCATCAGCAGTTTTTCTATTAAACTGACTTTAGTTAACTTTACCTTGGTCACGGCAGTTTTCAATAATTTCGTTCGCACTATATATTAGATGTCTCCTGTATGTTTATTTTTTTTAACGTATAATTTATTTCAAGTTTTCTTTTTTCTTGTCAGACCGCTTTGGGCTCTCTAATGTGCCAGATCAACCAATGGAAAAGTACCATAGCGAGTCCAGCGCCTCCTCCCTCATCCAGATCGCCCTCACCTCCCCTCTCTGCTCTCTAATATGTTTGGGTCTATCCCGGGTCCCCGCCGCTCACCCTCCGTGTCCTCGGGAGAGGCAGTGAACCCTCACAGTTTCCACAGTCGGCTCCAGCGGTCCCAGGCTGGTGCGTCCCGTTGCGCACAGAGCGCACTTTCCAACACTTCTTCACGTTGCGCCTTCCGGATTCCTCCAAAAGAGACAGCTACCTACTTTACGACTCAATATGTTTCATGTGCGGGTGACATACGGTCGGTGACAGGAGGACTCGGGGGGAGTTGAAGTGCAGCAGGAACAAGGACGAGTCTTGGCTCTCCCCCGAGCAGTTTACGCAAGGTGATACAGGAGAGGCTTGTGTTGCGGCTGACTGACCGGACGGCCGCATTACATGGATTTATTAACCAGCAGTCGCTTATGATGCTACCCATTACTCTCTGAGCTCTTGGTCCCTTCACTTCCCTCCCAAAAGTTCAGTGAGCGGATCGTTTGGAGAGCGACAGGATGGCTCCTCTGACCGGCTCAGCTGCGCACAAACAGACGCTCCTGTGGTTCATCATAGGTGAGTCTCACACACTGTGGCTGCATTGATGTGTGTAACGAAGATACTATGACTTGGGTATCAAAAATACAAAAAGGCTTAACAAAATACACGAAAATCAGAGTAAACAAATGTGAAATGTTGCACTTGAGCTTGAGCCACTCAGGAGCATCCCCATCATAGTTTTATTCTAACACGGATGAGAAGTTTCTTATGTTTTTTTTAATCTGTTAAATTCTCAGTGCCAGTGGCTTGTATGTGTTTCTAAAATGATTTAATACCTGTATTCCTTGCGCAGCCCATAAAACACTTAGCTCAGTTTATTATTACAATAATGAGCCAACATGTGGGTTTATTATGACAGACTATGATATAAAATTTATGATAGTATTAGCAGGGGCAGCTACCAGCTTGTGTGGTGTGTAAACACAGTAATCTTTTTTAAACTAGTGCATAGCGGTGTACCTGGGAAGTGGTGTTCTTCAGGGTGGACTTGAGGCCAGTGGGAGGTCTGGTTGGAACGTTTAACTGTCTTCTTTCTTCAGAACTATTAAAGTCTATGTAATGATATTCCGAGCAAAAGAAAGAGTCTGTTGTAGCTTTTAGACAGGAATATTCCACATCACAAAGTGTATACATGGTTGAGAATACATGACTTTGACTTTGTACGGGGCACCATCTTTGTATAGATCATTATGCTTTATTAAAGTTTTAGTTGCTTTTAGTTTTGCTACTATGAACAGTAAAGAATTTTTCACACACTTTATTATTGTCCAAAGTGTACAAAATAACACACTAAACCTGCTCACTACATCACAGGTGACACTTTTATTACGATGATTATACGTTTGTATTCTACCACATGCTGACCGAGCAAAGTGAAAATGAGCTCACACAGCAGGTAGCTTTTTCCTCTTCTCTTATGGGATATATTTTTATAGCTGTACTGACAAAACAATTTACAAAAAAACAAAACAGAAAACACAAAGATGAAGATCTGCTTAAAACACAAAACTCCCCCTTAAGACTGGATTTCTCTCAATGTACTGTAATGTAACATTGATGGTGGCCCCTCTAGAGATCCTCTCGCTGAAGTGGCTGTAGTTTGTTTCAACTTTTTGCAACTTTTTAATTGAATCATCAGTTCAAGGAAGAGACACTGGCTATTTTATGTAAATCATTCAGTCTAAAAAAACAACAACAAAAAACAACAAATGATTTAAAATGAATATGTATGCATCTCTTTGAAATGATCTGTACAAACCTGTTGCTTGGTGAAGCAGCTCACATTGGAAGCTTCCAAACTTCTGATTGCAATTTAAATAGCAATTAGTCTTCTGTGAACTAATCTCATGGTATGCATCGGTGGTCAGCATGGTATTAAACAAAATGTGTTTTTGTAGGTCCTCTGGGTTTAAGAGAACAATAGATGTTACAGTCCTTGCTTCATGACTGGACTGATGTGAGATATGTTGTTTTAGGTTTATCGCCATCTACCCCATTCCTGATCCATTTGGGTTAAGGTTAAAGAATGCAGACAGAATAAAAATATGCATTTATGCCTTCTTTTTTTTCCCCCAATGCATAGTCCCAAATTTATTCCTCTACTCCACAGTGTGACATTTGATGGTTAGAGTTAGCTTTCTGTATCAAAATTTGAGAAAACTGTCATTTTTGGAGGGCTAATCTGTGGCTAAACTGTCCAGTGACCTGCAGAGAGCCCAACCACATGACTGCTAAGTGGCGGGAAATGGCCCGTCAGAACTTGTTTGTAAGACACTGTCCAACCATGTCAGAATTCAAAAGTGTTTATTTCTGATATGATCGGCCACACCCGTGGGCTGAGTGGAAACCTGGTTGTTAGAGAGTGATGCTGTTTAAATATAGATAGGGCTGTGCATATTTGCAGACAGCCTCAACAGGAACTCACTCACAGTATTGGACTCTGTTGTACACATGACATTACACATGATAAGCTACACAAACAGTCGTAAAACACATAAAAAAAGGCCCTACTGCACGGCAGTAATAGGTTGGACTCATCCCGTCCCCTAATCTGGTGCATTTTTGCACATCTAACTCAGATTTGCACGACTGAAAAGTGGCAGCAAAATAAAATGTATTAGCAAGTCGTCTTTACCGTCTTTAAAATGATTTCACAGAAAGATTGGACTGCATTTTTTTTCTTTTGCTTTAAACTCATCTCTAGTAGAAGTGGAAATCATTAATGCACTGCTGATATGAATCACTTTATTCAGTTTAAAGAGTCACTGACCGTGTAGATCTTATATTTTTCCCCTCTAATCTAAGCGGTCACATCACTCAAATGCACTTCAGCACATTAATCAGTAATTGAGTGCATCACGATTCAGATCAGTTTGCACAACAGTCGCTGTTCGTTTGCTCTCTTTTTCTGCTAAGCGCACACACATTACACACACATTGCAGCGCTTGTAATTTTATACCTATGAACAAATTCAGTCGACTTGGCCTCATTTTTCAGCCTGCAACAGTAATGCTAACCGCTAAATGCTTTACCCTGAGCTGAACTGTAACGTGAACCCCATCTGCAAACCCCAAACTAAGCATTTAGCATCGTGGAGAGCAACAAAAATATACTGACTGTCCTCGCTTTGGTTGTTTTGAAGTTGGACTTTTCAGCATTTATGACAAAAAAAAAAGCAGAAGTCACATCTGCACAGCTGAAATATTGGAAACGCACTAAACTGCAGAAGATACACACTGTGGCGCTTCTGGAAAAGGTGTTCGTGCGAGTTTTCTCTGCTCTTTGCCCTTTGTTTCCTGTAACAAAGGCTGCATGTAGGTGCTCTATATTTACAGAGAGAAAGTTATGAGTCATCACAGTAACACCAGGTTGCCTTATTGCCGTTTCACAATTTTCCCGACTAAAGTGACAGTTTCTAAAGTTTTGTTCTGAAAAGTCACTTTTTCCAAAGCACTTTTCTTTCTAAGATCCCAAATAATAATTCCCATTCAATTGGTTCGTTCATCTGTCTTGGATATTTTTTTCTTATTCACTCTGTCGGTCTTACTTGCTTTAAAAAAACTATCTCTAGCCTAATTTAAATTAATACAGTACATAGGTATGGCCCAACAGTCATCAGAATCTTTCATCCGATGACAGGATCAGTTTTTAACTTTTCATGGTCATTTCATCGTTTTAGATAAGAGGAAAGGACTCTGTCACTCTTTCCAGTGCATATGAAGGGAATGGCACATCGAGATCCTTTAATCCTCTTTCTCTGACCTGATCGTCTTTCATGTGACAGCTCAGGATTCAATTTGAATTCATTTGAAATATTTCACACACACGAGTCCCTCAGGAGACAGAGGTGAAATGACAAAAAGGGAAATGCTCTGTGGCTCAGGGGAAAACATCTGGCAATTCCGACAGTTTGAACAGAATGACTGAATATTCTGTAAGCAATCAAAATGATTAACTCGGTTTACAGCAGCTAAAGTATGGGGCTCAGACTAAATTGCGGGACAATGTATGTTCGACCCCAACGCAGTCAGAGCAGGGGGGCTGTTTAATATATCTGGGGCAAGGCTTTAATACATCCCTTCCAGAGTAAAAAAAAAATATCTTGAAAGAAAAGACCATTTTAATAAAATTTATTTGGGTGGTTTTAAATCAGGATCAAGCAGGCTTTTAGAAACACAGCTGAACAAACTTTCATTTCAGATACTTTCTACTCCGTCTCTACCCTCCTCCTTCTGACTGGGGAACCTTTAGCCCCGAGTGCTACGCTTTTTTCTTGTATCTTATGAATGCTTTGTTCTATCAATAAAATTTTCCATTACTTTGTTAGTCATTCCCAATAACCTTTTATAATTATTTTCTATTACAGTTTCAATTAGTGTTTTTTTTTTTAATCTGCAATGTTTAGAAGACAGACACAAACTTCTTTGGGTACACCCCTAAATACGGCACCTAAAATAACATGATGCTCAGAAACAAGTCAGAAAACAATGCATAGTTTCATGATAAAATGTTTTATAGGAAATGTAACTATAACAAAGAATATTCTTTTGAAATGACTGAAAATGACAGGGTTCAGTGGTAAAACATCTTTTAAGTGCTAATGAGTATTGTACTTGGGATAAAAGCTGCAATTTGCATAAAAGAGATGTATCTATTTTTGTCTATTTTGTATATATATATATATATATATATATATATATATATATATTTTTTTTTTTCAGAAGACATTACTTGCACACTGAAGAACATTTTGAAAAGAATTAAGCTAGTATTTTGTTATGTGTTCTTGTCCCTGGGGTCCCTGGTTGGTAGTCCTTGTATGTACGTTTTTTTCCTACTGGCCAAAACAGTCGTTTCTCCTGCAGGCCATGAAGTGATCCCCAGCTGAAGCTACATAAGACAGCAGTGTGAGCGAGCCAAATCAAGTGGATATCTTTACCCAGGCAGTTATTTGGAAGTTTATTGCTGTTATTGTGTCCAAGCAACAAGCCTACATGTGAATGCCAGGGCTGCACAACACGAACTGTCCAGGGAAACATGACTGAGGGAAGTTGAAGCCTGAAAAGGCTGCAAATTCTGAAGAGGTCTTCTTAATTCCAAGCTGCTGAAGCTACAATTCAACGTAAACCAACATCATTTGATGGCAGAAAAATGAACGGAGACCTTATAATAAACAACGTTTGGCTGGCAATGTTTGCTTGGTGGGTGTGCGCTTTGCTCGTCTGGGCGTTAGTTTGGATGCATTATCTGTATGTGCTGATTATCATGAGGCATTTTAATTTTATTTTTTTAATTTTAATTTGAGGTTGCCGTTTTAAGAACAGTCTAGGAGCGATAGATGATAAATTATGCCATCACTGAGCAGAGTAAAAACAAGAAAAGCACTCAGAGTGCAGTACTCCACCAAGGCTGCTCAGTCGTAAGATTTCCAATGGATGAAAACTTTAAAAAATTTGTGGTCTGCAGCGGCTGTTGTCATAGTTACAGTGATGCCATGCCACTATCTCGCAATGATACAGAAATCTTGAACAAATCCGTGGATCGACATTATTTGCCACAAAAATCTAATCAGTTGGTCCTTGTGTCATTTCTGACCTTCCCTGAAAATTTCATCCAGATCAGTTAGTACGTTTTTGATTAATGCTGCTAACAGACAAACAGACAGACAGACAAACCAACACATAACTCTGCCACGTTCCCTGGCAGAGCAGTAAGTTTTACATGGGGGACATGCGGGTTGATGGGCTGCACAGTGGCCTTGCAGCTGGAAGATCCCTGGTTCACGTCCTGGCTTCAGCCTGGGATCTTTCTGCATGGAGTTTGCATGTTCTCCCTGTGCATGTGTGGGTTTTTTCCGGCTTCCTCCCACAGTCCAGAAACATGCTGAGGTTAATTGGTATCTGTAAATTGTCTGTAGGTGTGAATGTGAGTGTGATTGTTTGTCTCTATGTGTAGCCCTGTGACAGACTGGTGACCTGTCCAGGGTGTCCCCTGCCTCCACTCTAAGTCCAGCCTCCTGCTACCGTAATGAGGATTAGGCAGTGTATAGATAATGGATGGATGGATGTTGGTTGCCAGTTAGCAAATGTACTGTAAATCCAACTTTCAATCTCCTTTTAGCTCTAATACCTGACCACAGAACCCTTGTTTATATTCCCTTGTGGAGTTATTGATATAATACTACTTTTAGTCTGCTTGGATTCTGCTGGAACCCTATAGCCAGTGTTACATAGTTTTTATGTCTGCTAGGGTCAGCATCAGTTAAATCTAGTCATCTAACCTCGACCACAGTGTTCATGAGTGGACACGACTCATTGTGCATGTATGCACATGTAAGCGAGTGTCCAGTGGACTAGAAAAGCAGTATAATGGCAACAACCTTGTGTCCATGGTATCCACAGCTGTCTGTGTGTGCATCCACAAGAGAGTATAATGAGGGCTTATGTTCTGTACATGCACAGTGGGTTGGAATCTACGTATTCCATGCACATGTATGGAGGGGTCCATGTAAACACTTGTGTACTTGGGGAAGTAAAATTTATGTCACAACTGTGCATCTGCTTTCTGCATGCATATCCACAAGGGAGTTTAATAAAACTGGTCTAGGATGCTAAATGTTTCACACTGTTTCACCAGCTGGTTGCCAGCTTTGACTGTGTTTTTGTTGGTGCTGAATAGCTAGTGTAAAGTAGGTTTTTCTAACTCTATCATTGAAAACAGCTGCTTGCTCTGGCTGAGAAATGTACAAATGTGCCACAAACAATGAGGGATTTTTTTTTTTTATTACATTTCACTTTGCGTTCTTATGACCTCTTGTTACAAATGCAATTTGAGTGTACATTGGATTCAGCCATCCATCCTGTCTGGATAGATCAAGATGGGAGGAAAGTTTAGAGCAACCAACAAAATTTCCAACATACCTACGACAGGAAGGCGTTGCTTTCAAGCAGACGAGAAAAGAAGCCCAATCCGTCCTCGTGTATTTCCACTAGAGGTTTTATCAGCATGAGCAGGAGACAGCAGATCGGATGCAGGCTTACTGAGGATGAAATGCCACATTTTTCTTGAGCAGATACATGTAACTTGCATCACTATGGAACTGTTACTTTTCCAGTGTGGTGTTGTAGTCGGCTGGCTCACATCCTACAACCCCAGCAGGCATGGATCTTTTTTTAAAGGCAGCAGTGTGAAGAGAAGAGAGCAGGACGGGGGTGCGGTAGCTGACCCCCAGCTGCTACAGAGACATTTTCAGGAGCCTGTGATGTTGCCACCAGAGACAGTAATGTTAATTTTTTTGCTCTAGTCCCCACTTAAGCTCTCAACTACCAGGAGAACATGGCATAGATTTTGTAAAAGCACTGGGCTCTTGCTGCCTGTGTGGACAAAGTGCGTATTTCTGGTGTGTGAAGGACTCGAGGGGATGTTTTGAAGAAGCTTCATAAATCAGTAGACAGAGAGAGAGAGAGAGAGATGGGGGACAGTGTGAGCCAGAGTTGCTCTAACAAGACAGAGAGAGATAAATGAGGTAGGAGGGGCTGGATACTGAAAGTTTTAATAGCACTGATATATAACTCTGTCCGTGTATGTACGGTGTGCTTGTCCGTGTTTGTTTGTGTGCATCCTGTGTGAAAAGACCCGCCCACCGGACTTTGGCTAATTAGATGGATGGTGAATGAAGGATAAAAGGAAGAGAAGACAGAGAACAAAGTAGCCATGCCTCCGTTTGATGGAGCTGTTTTTCATATTGTTATTTAATATTCCTGTGTAATATTAGATAACTTCCCTTCTACGCTTCCTCTGCTCAGACAAGATGTCAGACAACTGACAAAACAATAACACGGCTCATGCTTAACTGAGGTGTTTTCAAGAAAGTAAAACCCACTGAAGGAAATTCAAATAATGACCAAAGATCTGCTTATGCGCTGTTTTCAATATTCCGCTTTACAAACCCCCTGTAGCAGAGTTACTGCACTACAATCAATACGCGCCTACCAGCGGAGAAGGTAGTTTTCAACTTTTCTCTAAAGAGCCGATTTCATACTCATTTGAGAGGATTAGTGAGCCTAAAGGCCCAGCCGTAATTGATGAGCAGCACAAGCGTCTTTTTTGCGTGCCTACAGTTTTAGGAGATTTATTTAAGAGGTGCTGAGTGTCTGGCTTCACCAGGGCTAACAGAGGCAATGATTTGCTCCTCCCAATTAGTTTTAGATCACTGGTTATGCTGGAGGACCACCGTGTGTCTTTTCACGAGTGCTTTCTTAATGAACAGACCACCCATTTTGCATGTGCGTGTTTGGAATTATTTTAGCTCGGTTACTGTCAGTTATCACGCTCTAAACAGGGATGCTGACAGTGAATGATTTTTGCATGACACCGGCTGACGTTCAGCAATGAATGGTTTCAAATGTTCAGTGCAAACACCTCTCTCTGTGATTATTTCCTCGTTTTAAGTTTTAAGCTGAAAATAAGGTGAAGCAACTGAAAGGCTTAATTGGGTGCAGAATGCTGCCGTGATTAAAGCCAGTGCCGTCTACCAAAAATGGCATCTGTATACAGCTAATTTACATTCTCATTTACATTTTGAAAGAAACATGATTTTGTTTTGAAAGAAACTTTTTTGTGTGTGAGTCGGAAGAAATGCTTCCACTTAGAAAGCGACATAAAATCTGCATACAGAGGCAGTGGGGAGGATGGAGGCATAAGTAAGTAACTTGACTTTCACCCTGGACACCAGGGTTGGTGTCCTGTGTGGGATCAGCATTCTTAAGTTTTGTTTTCATTCTCTGGCTGGTTAGGTTTAGGAACCAAAACTGCATGGTTAGGTTTGGGTTAAAGTATGACCCTTTCCCTGCATGTTTGAAGAGTCTCCTTCATTCTCCAAGATGATGAGTCCCATCGTGTCTAAATATGATTGGTTGCTGCAGAAGAGAAGCAGTTAGGTAAACGGTGAAGATATCTTGATTTGAAACATATTTGTGATACCAACAAACATACTCAGAAAACATGTTTAACTCATTGAAAATGCAGTTTAGCTGAAAAGGAATGTAGTTTTTGGAAGGCAGGGCTGTTCAGGCAGCAGTGCAACATGTTTGACGACTCACCTACCAAACAGTGACCCATTTACACAACTGACATGGAGCAACATTAGCAGTCATTTAGAGTCAAATGTCACTCCAGACCTACAGATAACCGTCTCTCGATCTATCATTTCAAGTACATTTTTCTAAATCTAATACAAATATTGACAATAGTCGGATGTTTTCTTGTGTAATCAGCTCCCAGGAGTATTTATATATAAGTGCTCAGAAAGAACAAGTTAAGTTTTGAGTTTTGTTTTACATACTGACTGAAATCCACAAGGGCAGAGGGGTTGTTTAGTAAACTACGTTAGTGTAGTCTCTCTGACCCATTGATCCTTTATCTGACTGGGATTGTGTGAGTTACAATCCATGGCCCCGGCCTTGGTTCAGAAATATCAGCAGCCTAATTGTGCTGTGTATTGATACATCCATGCTGCTGTCCTTGGTGCTTAAGTAGCTGACAGATTTGTAATTGTGCCTTTTTCTCTCAGTACCACCCTTCTGTCAGCTTGGTCTTGGATTTATAATATTCTCTAATCTATATACTACAGATGCTCAAATCTATACTATGAAGAGCGTAGTGAAGCGTCAGTTTCATGAGCAAAGTGACAAGACATGTAGTCGTGGGTGAGAAAGAGGATCACAGAGACACACTGCTGCCTTTAGTGTTCCTACAGTATAGTATTCCTTTCATATGATCGCTGAGAAGAACCTGTGCTGTTGAAAATGCACCTGCGATAAAGGCACAAGTACTGTAGTGGAGACATGACTATCAGAAATGTAGTTTTTACTGTAGATGTTTGATGTTATCTGAGATTAGAGCAAAAAAAATATCTGACCACACATCTGAGCTGGCATGGTTACATCTTTTTAGGGTCAAGTTTATACCATCAAATCTGAAAAACAAGCTTTATTTAAGTGCTTAATGTCCACATACGGTAGAAGAACAAGCCTACAGGAACAAGAATTCTATTAAATCATAGGTATAATTGCTATTATAAGATCATAAATGTGTGTGGGAGCAGGGGATGCTCCCACTGGGCCACCCCTCCTTGTTAAAAAATAATAAATCACCTATTGCCTGTGACTGAGTGTCTTCTGAAAGCCTTATTTTGAAGTCTCTGGCTGCTCTGTTCAGACGTAAAGGTGTGCGACTGTGCCATTAATACAGGACATGAGTAGCAGTGTATGTGTGTGTCATTCATCTCATTTTTCCATTATAAAAATGGAATCAAAAACATAACTCCTGTTCCTCCTTAAACATTTCAAGACATCAGGTCTCTCAGTGAGAAGCATAGAGCTGATTTTACAGGCCATTTATCTGGGCCACTGCTCTCATATATTACATTTAACCTTACATAACAGCGCCATAGTGAGCCTGTCGCTGTGGTTCACTCAACCAGTGCATCAGGCTCCTTTTTTTTTTCCTTCTTGTGGCATTTCTGCTCCACATGATGACATGTCAAAGCAGCTCCGTGCAGGATCCAAATCCACAACATCAAGAGTTTTAGACACGCAGTCATGTAAAGCCAACGATAAGCCAGAAAGGGATTTCTTCTAATGTTTATCTGAGCAGGCTGGTCAAATAGTAGCACATTTTATTTATAGTAGACTTGAAGGAGGAGTGGTTGAGGCATGGAGCTGTCTCTCAGAGGCATGGTGGTGTACTTCTGACCGCTGCGTTTATCAGCTGCAGCAGTTCGTGGCTTCAGGGCTACAGTACAGGCCAGAAGAAGCTATAATAAAATCTTATGCTATACCAAACACGCAGTTCTTGCTGCTGTGATATTTTTAGCCATGCCAGCGGCATGGTCGAATGGATGGAAATGTCAGTCTGGTAGTCGATCCACCACTTTGCTCCAAACTGAAATATCGCCACAACTACTGGATGGATTGCCATGAATTGTGGCACAGACATTCATAATCCCCAGAGGATGAATCCTACTGCCTTGACTTTTTCTCTAGGGTCATCATGAGATTCACATACCAATTGGATAAAATTTTATTCAGACACACTTATCATACACTACAAGTCAAAAGTTTGGACACATCTTCTCATTCAATGGCTATTATTATGTATGTTGCAGATTAATGCTGAATACATCAAAACTGTAAAAGAATACAAATGGAATTTTGTTGTAAACAAAGAAGTGTTAATCTTCAGTATTGATCTACAATGTAGAAAATAATACAAACAAATAGAAAGCATTGAATGAGAAGGTGTGTCCAAACATTTGACTGGTAGTGTATGTCTGAATGTACCATCCAGCTGAATAATAATATCTTGGGTGACTGCTTCACTTTTGTCAGGTCCAGTTCTTTTGTTTATGATCAAATATCTACAATGAATGACAGTCCCATCAGCCTCAGCTGTACATCATGTTGACATGCTTAAAAAATATAGTGATTGTGGTAAACATTATTTGCTTCAGCATGTCAGCATTGTCACTGTGAGCAAGTAGGTTAAATTATTAACTCTCGATTCTGTCAGGATCAGGTGGTTAGGTTTTCTACACTGGTATAAACATGCTTTTAGATAAATATATCAATCTATTATCTATACACTGCTTCATCCTCTGTAGGGTTGTGGGGGGCTGGAGTCTATCCCAGCTGACTTAGGGTGAAGGCAGGGGACACCCTGGACAGGTCACCAGTCTGTCACAGGGCTACATATACAGACAACAATCACATTCACACCTACGGACAATTTTGAATCACCAATTAACCTCAGCATGTTTTTGGACTGTGGGAGGAAGCCGGAATACGAGGAAAAAACCCACTCATGCACAGGCAAACTCCATAGAGAAAGAATCCAAGCCGAGAGGTGAACTGGGGATCTTCTAGCTGTGAGACGACATTGCTAACCACTGATCCCCACCATGCAGCCCTACATAAATATACAGGTAATATTAATCCATTGTAGTATACCAATCACAAGAGACATTTGCATACTTTCACTTTCAGTAATACTTTAAATGCAGGACTTTTACAGTGTGGTATCACTAGTTTAGTATTTTAGTATTTTCTTCTCCATTGCCCATTTCTGTACATCATGGTAAACAGTCTCTCCTGGTGTGGGAGTAGAACCATCACGTTGCTGCAGTTACAGAAAAATGTTGCTTTAAGGCAGTAAAGTTACTTTCGTCAATAATAATGATCCTCAGTAAGCAGAATAATTATGGAAAGACTGTGTGTTGTGTTTGCTGTCATGGAAGAGATATAAAGAGTCCTTGTTCATGTCATCTTACTACAGCATCCTTGTGTTTCTTTTCAAGGATGACTTGTGTGAAATGCTACTTATCACAGACAAAAGTTGCCAGCAGAAGCGCAGTACTCCGTCAAGGCTGCTCAGTTGTTGTATGATTTCCAATGAAATTTTTAAAAAATCCATGGTCCGCAGCAGTCAATTTGTAGTAGGATCACAATCATGTGATCATCAGCAGGCAGCTCACGTAGTGTTCACTTGTCGTCATAGTTACAGTGACGCTATCCCACAATGACACAAAAATCTTTATCAAATCCGTGGATCCAGACTATAAGCCGCATCACTGCCAAAATCTAATCAGTTGGTCCTTGTGTTATTTCTGACCTTCCCTGAAAATTTCATCCAAATCCATAGTCTTTTTTTGAGTAGTGTTACAAACAGACAAACCAAGGCTCCTTGGTGGAGTAATTATATCAATGGTGGTCTCTTTTAGGGATTTTTGAATATTTTCATGGTTCTTTCGGCCACTTTACTGTAATACTAGCGGAGCCCATTGCATAAGCATTTGCCAAATTAAGAGGATTGTTACTATAAAATCACACCTGCTACTCAAGTAACAAGAGCTGACTGAGAGTGAACCTGATTCATGGATTTTTAAAACAAATGCATCAGGAGACAGGAGGACACACTTGGATTCGACTAGATTTCTGGTGGCATTCAGTCTGCACACACATTGTTTGAGGTCAGGAATTTGAACTAGTGCCCTTTAATTCCTCCGCTCTGGTTACGACAGCGGCTTCAGATTCCCTTGATCCAGTGTGCTGTGCCGTGCTACTGTTACCACTACAGATTTGATTTTCACAGCCTATTTGTCAGTGGAAATCCTCTCTCTGAGGTCACATTTAGAATCAGCCGGAGGATACTCGGGAAAGGTTTCAAATGGAAAATGTATTTTACGGTTTGAATTACACACTGGAGCGCCAATGAATTGCCTTCCATCAGCGTTTTTTTGATCATTCCTCTCTCTGTCGCTTGTGATGCGTAGCTTACCAATTTACTGGAGGGGATTTAGTATCAAATTGAGCGAGGCAGAGCAGAAAATCCCAAATTGGACCAAATGAAAGCAAATGGTTTTGTACATTGCAATATGAATTAGAATGTATAATTGCAGCTAATTTGCCAGTCATACCACAGAATTAAACTCATAAGTGTATCAAGGAGCAAAAACACCACTATGAAGTTTGTGCGGTGTTAAAATGAATGTTGACTATATTTGGGTGTCATAGTGGCACATTTGCCTCAGTTATGCTCTGTATCAAACAGCAGTAAACCATCCAGATTTTTTCCTCTGTCAGTGTTTCAACCATGACAGATCTGAGCAGTAGTTTCAATAATACAACACATCTCTTCTGATGATGTGAGACGGGTTTAGTCTCCACACCTGTTGCTGGTAAATCTGGACAAATAGCCCACTGCTCCATAGTGATCACCTGATTTAGCATCTTATCTGTCTCATATATCATCGGGACCTGAGGTAACAGACATCACCACCACATCACCTTCAGAGGCCTTTTACTGTTGGTGACACATCTTCTCGGTGTAATTCTCATGTGGAAATTAAGAGATTAATAAAAGCACTCACCCATCACTTCTCTCTGTTTGCTTGCTGTAACTAATTTAATAGCACTTAAGGTCCTCAAATGGATGATTTTTCTTAACAGCAGGTTTCCCCTCTCTGTCTACCTTTCATGCATTTATCTCATATTCCTAAGTAAGGAATATGAGATAAGGGACTAAAAAGATAGTTACTCATATTTGCTGTTATCAAGGCTTCTCTCTGCTCCTCTTTCTTTGTTACTCTTTATTCATGTCACATGTACTATTAATTTCGTTTCATTTTAGTTTTTAAATTAGTTTGCCTCAGGTAGTTGATGACGATTAATCATTCCAAGTTCACACATTTTAATAACATCATCCATTTTTCTCCCCAAAGAACAATGATACAATACATTTTCTGCTATGAAAGCATGAAAATATTATTGTTAACCAACAAATAACATACATACATAAGTTATAGAAAATAAGGTCAGACAGAGAGAATTTTGGAGACAGAACTTAATGTGTACATTCCAGACAACAAGTGGATGGAAATAAAGGTAACCTTGCATAAATATACAGGTTATCATTTTATTTCCCTTAAATGTAGGCTGGACTGTGGAGAAGCTCAAGTCTTGTTCCTGTTTGTGCCTAGAATTGCAAGTCTTTTGGGAAGACCTACACAGGCAAGACATGGAGTCGGCCTACGTAATTATTTTTTTGTTTACTAGAATTTTGTACTTCTGGGGAATATACAGAGAGAAAGACTAAAGAGACGAGTATTGTATATATGAGTAGTGTTCAGAATATAAAAGGGGACTTATTTGACTTTACACATAAACAGTGGTTCGCTATATGAAAAAAGATGAATGAAACCGTCTCCTTTTCTCTCTACATTAGTCACTTTTATAGCCAGTCATGACTGGTGTGCATGTGTTTGTGGTTTTTGTGTGTTTATTTGTTTATTCTTGTGTGCTGTACAGGTGTGAGCCCTTGCAAAGCAGTAACCCAGTTTTCACTGTTACGCCTCAGCAGATAATGAGCAGCATTCAGGCACTGCTAGTTAATGAGGCGTGTGCGAATGTGCATGTGTATCATTGTGTGCATGTGTGTGTAAACGGTGTGTGCCTGTGTGTGTTTGTTGTCATGCTTGACACCCACTCTCAGACAACGAGAGACAGTTTCTGTCTCACAAACACACATGCACACAAGAACACAGAAGAGGAAGTGCATACAGTCTCACATACATGTGTGAACACAATCGTGAAGCACGGAGTGAATTGTGAAGACATGCTCTCCCTTTTATAGCAGTGCCCTTGAGCAAGACACTCGATGCTTAGTTGATGTAAAGTGTCAACAAGGGAGGCTGTGTTTGTGTATCTGCGCATGCAGCTGTATTTAAAGAAACACCCATAGTGGCTGAGTGGCAGACATTCATTTTATGTAATTATGGTACATAGAGCATGTACCAATCCTGCGGCTTTGGAGCTCATCACTGAGCTGTGCTATCAGCGTCCACTTAATACAGCCTTCTAATGAAAATATCCTTCAAACAAAAGTCCCCTCTTTGTAAAATTATAACTAAAAACCCACTATTTTATTGAAACCAGTTTAAAAACAGGTAAATGCTCATGTTGTAATCCATTTCTTACTGCCTAAGACAGCTGCATGCTGACTGAAACCATATGACCATATTCCAAATGTTGGACACTTTTACTCAAGTGCATTATTATACAATATAAGTTTATGTATTATTAACCATGTGGGATCCCACTTGGACTTAGGCTTCTGCTGCATATGGTATCACTGGATTCCTCTTCTCCATAAACATTAGGACCCTCAGGAAACTTGTGTAAGTTGTTCCTATAAAAAATTAACTCCATCATAAGAAATCTTAAACTACTGCACTTTTCAAACATATTCAGTGCCCACATTCATGCGCCAGCATCCTGACATACTCATAAACTGCTACATGCTGCAACCACATAAATATATTCATGAGCACACAATTGAATGGCTAAGTGGAAACACATATTGCATGGTAAACATCTCATCAAACCAAAGCAGCTATATATGGAACATTTATGTACATCCAAAGGAAAACACAACTTGCACATTGGCTTTCTACATTTAAGCAGAAAGCCAGTGTGCAAGTTATGTCTTTTCCTTTAACAAATTAAAGGAAAGGCATAAATGTTTGACCCCTACAGAGAGGAGATCCAGTGGCTCTGTTGAGCTGTAGGGGGTCACTTTACTCACATGGTTTAGGTTCACTCGTTCCCTTAGAGGGAAGAGCCACTGCAAATCAATAGAAAGCTGTTCTGAACCCTTTATCTTTAGATGCAACATTTCTGCCCTGATATGAGTGGTCTCTTTCAAGATGGGCTCACTGAATGGTTTGCTGAGTATAGAAATTATGTGAATCATATGTTTTGGCCTTTGCAGCCCCCCAGGAGAACACTGAGGGGAGAATCTGAACTGTTGTGTTAAACTGCGCTCTCCCTAACCATTATCAAAACATCAAATGAGGAAATATGTTTTGGAAGAATGGTGTTCATTCATCCAATGGAGTTCCAGAGACTTGGACAATTAATGCCAAGGCACATTAAAGCTATTCTAGTGCTATGTGAGAGCCCAACACCTTACTAACACACTGAATGTTGGGGTTTCCTTTAATTTGACACCCATCTTTGACACCCAATTGGGCTGATACAGCTTTTAGACTTTTCCACATACATGTGACTGGTTAAAAGAAGCAACATTATTCAATTGGTTCTACTTACTTTTTCTTTGTGGTGGAAGGGTGTCATCTGTAGTTCTACTTTTCAACTGCTCTTAAAGACAATCTCTGATGTCATCCTTTTCTTTACCTTGTTAACAGGCCCATAAAGTGTTTGTGTATGTAACAAACTTAAGGAACAAATCATGTTAACTTGTAGAGAAGGGCTTTCTATGCAATTATTTTCCCTGAGACTCAATTTTGGGTTTGAACATTTATGTCTGAATTACCCCAGTGTAGTAACTTGCCCCTGTAAGACAGACTGGGTTTACAGTGGCAGAGTCAGTGCTGAGCTGGTGTGCTCGAGATGAGCGGATTGAAAGGACTTCATAGATCTGCACATTCTAGAAGATGCAACAGTATAGAGTTACATCCAAGACATTTCAAGGCATGATGGTATTATTTTCATGGGAAAACATCAAAATATGCAATTTTGATGTACAGAAACATTTTTCTTCAATTTAATCACTGCCAAGATAAGGATCAAAAGCAGAACATTACAGAAAGCCTTTACTGTGCATACGGCTGAGAGCCATCTAAGTGTGAGCTGCTTAGGCCGTAGACATTTTTGTAATGTTCTATGATGTTGTAGCAGAAAGAAAATCTGTTCTAGGGTACAAGTTGAACATCTATAATATAAAAATTGAAGGCTCACTGCTGCTTCAGCTTCATCATCAGGCTCACTTGGTCCTATACTTGGTCTTGGACTCAGTTCAAGATGGGCTGAATGTTTTCATGCTGTTGCCAAGTTTTAGTTGTTTGACTAACAGTTTAATATTTACCACACAGAAATTTGGCATAGTCTCTCACAGTCTGTTTCTAACAAAACAGCAGTCCTGTGCGGTTTTCTTTGTAATAAATTCAGTCACCTTTTGCAGTGTAGGTGGTAGGTCAAGACTAAGGTGAAGACTTTAGACTTTGACTTGAAAAAGCAAAGATGAATTGCAACTAGTCTTCGCAGTAGTGAGTCATGGCATTACTTGAACTTGAGTTGGATGTATTTAGACAACATGGAGCAACTGCATACAGAGTTCATGGCAAAATGTAAGTGGGTGATTAGATGCAAATTCCGACATTGAAGGTTGCATCTTCATGAGTTGACTGAAGACTTCATGTGCAGCATGCTGTGATGAACTGAATGTTCTGACATCTTTCTGTCAGAGCAGCTATAGGTTTTCAACAGTTTGTGCTACAGTAGCTTTTCTGTGGGATTGGACCACAGTGGCCCGCCTTTGCCCCCCACACACATCAGTGTGGGCACCCATAGTCCAGTCCCGGTTCACTGGTCGTCCTTCCTTGCATCACGTTTGACAAGTACCAGTGCAAACCAGGAACACTCCAGAACACCTGCTGTGCTGGAGCTGCTGTGACCGAGCTGTCCAGCCATCACAGTTTGGCCCTTGTCAAAGTCTCTTAGATCCTTACACTGTCCATTTTACTATTTCCATCACAACTTCAAGAACCAAGTGTTCACTTGCTGCCTCATATATCCCAACTCCTGACAGATGCCATTGTAACAAGATCCTCAATGTTATTTAATACCCCTGTCAGTGGTTTTAAATGTAAGCAATGTATGCAATACCTAGTGACAAACAGTGTTGAAGATCCTTCTTTTACTTTTAGTTCTTCTGTCCAACCTTACAGTTTAAATGCAGTATTAAGTACTTTGGAAGCGTTTAGTTATTTCAGCGTTTCTCCTCTGATTGCACCAAACTGAGATCCATCCATCCATTATCTATACACTGTTTAATCCTCATTAGGGTCGCGGGGGGGCTAGAGCCTATCCCAGCTGACTTGGAGTGAAGGCACCCTGGACAGGTCACCAGTCTGTCGCAGGGCTACATATACAGACAAACAAGCACTCTCACATTCACACCTATGGGCAGTTTAAAATAATCAATTAACCTGAGCATATTTTTGGACTGTGGGAGGAATCTGGAGAACCCAGTGAATACCCACGCATGCACAGAGAGAACATGCAAACTCCATGCAGAAAGATCCTGGGAAGGCCAGGACATGAACCAGTGATCTTCTAGCTGCAAGGCTACAGTGCTAAGCACCACGCCACTGTGCAACCCCCAAACTGAGATCAGGTTATAAAAATGTTTTTTCTACTTCTACTATTTTGACAACATTACCAAAAAGCACATTTAAAGCGTAGACTTTGATGAATGAGATAATGATAATGTGTGTCCAACCTGATGGGTACCTTCAGATAACAACATTACCTATTAATTACAGCTGATGACTTCATGAGTAAATTTCCAGCCTCCTATCTGGCATTTAGAAAATATTAGTCATGTTTGCCAGTAATGCTGGCACAATTATAGGCAGCATGGAAAAATCTGTCATGATCTCCCAGATGGATGTTTCCTGTCAATCGGAGGAGCTACTCCAGAGTGACAAAACAGGATCATCCATATTTATCTGTTCCTGTGTTCACATTTACAGCACCAGTCAGTTCCAGTCAACTGTAACCTCTAAAATATTAACCAGCCGTTTCACAGGCGCGTAATCGGAAGCCTGCCATCCCTGTATGAACAGATTACAGAGGTAATCTGAACAGCTAATAAACAAATTGAAACTCAACCCTTGCAGATTAGTGGGAGGAAAGGAAGGAAGGAGGAGAAAGATGAATCTGATAATGTCTCGAGCACTGGGAAAAAAGACAAAGACAGAATTAAGAACAGAGAAGCAATATATGATATCAGCTGTAGAGGTTCAAGTTCAGTGGCACTGACTGAGCCATGAGGGAGCAGCATGAAGTTCCAACATGGCAGCTCTACACAAGCTATTATGCATTCTGTAGATGAGGCCTGGCTACAAGCATACAGCAGCTGAGGCATTAGTTATCTCTCTTGTTTTACACTCAGAACACATAGAAATGTAAATGGAATTACAGTATTTAATAATGCAATCATCTGCTTTCTCTGTATTATTGTGCCCATGTTTTCTTTCTAAGTGTGACCTAGACATCATTTATGCCACACTGACATCTTTTTTAATTTTTCTGGCTGAAGGTCTGGTCGCATTTAACGTTCACCTAAAGAGGACAATATCTCAGCTGTTTGTAGTAAAAACTGTGGCCTATGCTGGTTCAGACATGCTGCTAACAGAACAGCCAGCTCAGACTGGCCTTCCTCTGATGTGATTACAAAAAGAGAGAACAAAGAACTACTTGGCACCGTTTCCTTACTTAATTTTACATGTTGTGCTTTCACTGAGAAATGAAAATATTCAAGTAAAACCCAATGTGTATGTGGTATTAAGTGATAGCTTTGAAAACACAGCTTTGATTCCAGCCATATGAAGCAACAGTTTGTCCACTTAAGAGATGCATCAAGTGGATGGAAAGAGTACTTGAGAATTATACTCAATGAAGGTTGTGCTGCTTTTAAATTAAGGTGTAATTGCTTATGTTAAGATGGGCTCAGCTGAAAGACCCAATAACGTATATGTACTCTGTAGTGATCATGTGATAGAAAATATGCAATGCATTAATATAAGTTAATATCATTCTAGATAACTGGGTGAGACACCAAAAAGGCCCAATACCCAAAACAACAACACATTGTGGCTCTAGCCTGTTAATACAACTCATTATTCTTAGAATTTACCAGAAAAGAGGAAAAACAAAACACCACAACAGGTTCCCACTGACTTTAATTAGCACTAATAACTGCATGAATGGGAAAAAAAAACTGTCCACATTAATGGAACTACCAGGTAAAGCAGACAGCATGAAGATGTCCAACAAACTCATGCATAGCTTTTTTAGTTGAATGGCCACATTGTAGTCACAGCAGGGATTGTAAAAAAAACTGCAAAGGTGAAGCAGCTCTCACTGGAGCCAAAAGTTCCAGAGTGTCAGTAAAAGTGACAGCTGGAGGATCAACAATAGCATTTTAACATGTAGCCGGGCAGCAGATTCACCTGCTGATCACGCAGCACTGGGGGGGTTGTTAGATTTTGAACAACACTAGGTGGTGCATACAAGTGATGTTTATTTCTTCGAGATGAGTTGCTTTTTTCCTAAACTGAGCTTAAACTAATCTCAACCATAGGCCTATAGCCAACGGGCAAAAATTTGCCCGACGCTCTGTGAACATACACTACCATTCAAAAGTTTGGGGTCACCCAGACAATTTCATGTTTTCCATGAAAACTCACACTTTTATTCATGTGCTAACATAAAAGCACAAGGGTTTTCTAATCATCAATTCACCTTTCAACACCATTAGCTAACACAATGTAGCATTAGAACACAGGAGTGATGGTTGCTGGAAATGTTCCTCTGTACCTCTATGTAGATATTCCATTAAAAATCAGCTGTTTCCAGCTAGAATAGTCATTTACCACATTAACAATGTCTAGACTGTATTTCTGATTAATGTTATCTTCACTGAAAAAACTGCTTTTCTTTCAAAAATAAGGACATTTCTAAAAAGAAAAAATTAACACAACTGTTTACAATTTGAATGTACATCATTGCTGTAAGACTTTTGTGTGTCTCAGCTCAGCTCAACAGGAGAGGAGTGTCTCCTTGTTTGTCTCAGATGTTCACGTCTGAGACAGAGAGCAGAGCCATGTGTGACATTTCTACGTGACCCCAAACTTTTGAAAGGTAGTGTACATCTATGATGTACACATTCAGGACATATTTTACAGAATGTGCACTGAAAGCTACTGCAAGTATTTCCCAGCAGCCACTACCACAAAACCAGCACATTTATTGTGACTTTATCATGCAGCCTATCATAAGTTCCTACTTTGCAATAATTGAGATTTGAAATGTATAAAATGCACTAAAGTATGTTACTTACATTTTAAAAAATACTTAAAGAAGTATACATGCACAATTGTCAATGTAAACTCAATTTGTTATTTCATAATGGTTCATCAAATTGACAGTTACTATGTAAATTTAGGAGTAAAGTTCAACCTAATTCAAAGCTTATACAGCAAACAGAGAGAAAAAGAGACTGAAACTGAGGCTCTTGGGCGTGAGTGTGATCCTACATAATGTCTTTACTCTCCTGTGTGTTTCTGCTGTTGAACCAGATACTTGGACAAAACAACAAAAGGCAAAGGATTTATGCCACCGTTTGGTTTTAGGGCAGAACAAGAGAACAGAGAATTCCGAGGAGAGGTTTCTGCATCCCTCTCACTTCAACATAATCTACGGTTGCACATTTTACTGCCTCTGTAGGCACCTTAAGTCCACAGCAGGAAGTTTACACAGCCCTAAACTGAAAGGTTTGTTGTTGAACCTGCAAAAAAAAAAGAAGAATGTAGTTTTGGAAAAATAATCTGAAGGAAAAAAGGCGAAGTTGTATAAAATCTTTATTATTTCAAATGCAAATTAAAGTAACAGTAGTAACATTTCACCCTCCAGGTGGATTGCGCTGACAAAATAGACATCTTTTGCAGCCTGCAGCAATTATCAGGATCAAACTCTGTGTTTTCAAAGTGTTAACCTGTTAAATTGATTTGAGAGATATTAGTCACAGGGAACACATGGAAAAACACAGCGATGACAGGACACACACAGCAGCAGCTCTGTGATTTCACTCATACTTGCACTTAATGAGACCTCCACTGCAGCATTGAAGTGGATGAGTGGTTTGGTTTTGGCAGCTGCAGGCGGTGCTGCGACACGAGGCGATACAGCCATTAGTCCCCCCAAACTCACTGCGACTCAAAGACATTTCCAATCAGTGCATGAACTAGCAGTTTTCAATCAGCAAGTTTAGCACCCAAATCCCCAAAAGACTGCTCTGCTCCTCAGAGTGTACCAGGAGAATCAGATGAAACAGGAACATGCTTGATGACTTTGGTCATATTTCGGATTGTTTTCACCAAAGGCACCGATTCTATTACGAATTAATATCCCCGCCGCACAAATGTTGATGTAGTGATGCAGTGCGTCAGCAGCTGTAGTCATGCTGGTTGTGCGTCATCTAGGTATTTTTAGAGAAGTAAACTAAACCATCCATCATCATTAGTGCGTTGTTTGTTTTACTTCATTCTGTTGTCAAGTCCAAAGGTCCAAACAGAAATCAAGTCATAGTAAAGACAGTTTATAGGGGTGTTTTCACAGGTACAGCATCATCAGAGTCCTTCGGACACTGGCAGCATTGAGGAGGTCACTTTTTTATTTGAATAGTAAAAAGATGAGCTTAGTCACAGCTACGTAGCTGTTTATTTGTATTCCACAGAAATGGAGTCCATATTTCACCATCCTTTTCACACGAGTGTGACAAAAGCTTTAAAAAAGTATTGAACAGAGGCTAAAAGATACAGAAGTAGAACAGTGAGTTACAGGTTGTCATCTTGCACCTTTTTGTTGAACTTAAACAGAGTTTTAGTTTGAAAAGTATCTGTTGACTCAAGATATTAGAATAGCTAATTCTGCAATTCAGAAGCTCGCTGGAAGATATATAGAATGTGCAACTCATTCAATGATAAATGTGTTGGCAATTTATCTTATGTATTGTTTGAATGTACAACCATGGAAGTAATGCAAAACAGAGAAAAGTGTATTTACCTAAGTACAATGTTCAGAGAAACTCAAAGTAATCGGTAAAGTTGGGGCTTTTCTGTGTTAGATCATTTACAATGTGTCATTTTTTTACTCCTACTGCTTGCCTTAAAGTGTACTGATTGTGCTCCATAACTTTTTTATGGTAATTAGTTTAACAGAAAGGAAATTAAATGAATACATGCAAAATGATCTCAACTAAAGGATCTGCTTAATAGCTTTTTGAAGCTTGAATCCTCTGAACCCTAAAACCAGCTGGCAGGCTTAAAATGGGTGTTATCACTTCAAAAAATAGTCAAAATTTCATACCTCATACCTCAAGTTAACTAAATTAAGCTTAAAATAATAAGAGGTTATTAAAATACCTTTACTCTACAAATCTCATTTAGAAATTGGCCAAAAATAAACAGTTTGCTTTAGCCACAAACAGTAAATAACAAAAAGTTTGTGTTGCTCAGCTCCACTAACCATGACTGACTCAGCCGCAACTAACAGTCAGGTGAAGAAAATTCAGGAAGTATGCAGCTGAAGTGCAGGCTGCGTTTACACAGAGCAGCTAGGAAACAAGTATGGAAACAAATCAAAGAGACTGAATGGAAAATAAAACATACTATAGGAATAAAACAAGTACAGGATTGCAGTAAATTAAATACAGAGGAGAGGGCTGTCAGAAACTTGTTGGAAGATACGTTCAGCATGTATCTTTCTACAGGTAATGTTTAGAATAATGTGAAAAACACACAGTTTGTAGAAGTTGTAAAAATATAACTTGTAATATATTTAGAGCCAGACTTTTTTCCAGTATTAGTAAGACCTGTGCGCAGTGGAAAAAGTGTTATTTTTTCTGAGGTAAATAATAAAAAGGATCCATTTTTGTTTCTTTTCCCTCCCCTTTTTCCTGCTTTTTTTGTGTTAGGATGACAAGTGTGTAGTACTGCACAAAAGCCATTTCTGAGTTCTCTATACTTCTAGCCACGGTGGGGCTGTTTCCGTACAGGTACAGGACTTTATATTGCAGCGAAAATAAACTCACAGTGCATTATAAATGATGAAGGATGAAAAAATGCCCACAAACTGCTTCGGTTCAGAAGGTGAACCACATGTCAGGGTCACCAGTGAACTTTCATGCTCAGAATTCGCTCTGTATGAGCCCAATAGGCCGTTCCCTGTATTCTCTGTATTCATAAAATGCACTAAAACTTCAACATGCCCTAATGTTCACCCCCCCAGTAATCCTAATTCTGCAGCAGGCTATTGTAGCCAAAAACAGGGTCAGCAACACATTTCTGTGACATCCCCTTGATGGTACATAGTGATATATAGCATCTCCATGTATGTTGAAAGCTAAGCAAGGAGCTCATTTCTTTTTTCTGCCTCTCTCTCTAAATTATCCTGACAGGACTACAGCTTTTCTCTCCACCTCGCTGGCTTCACCAGGCCTCTGCTCACCTCTAATCAAACCTGCTCTGACACTCACTCAGTGTGGGGATGTGTGTTTCAACGCCTCTGTGCGAGCAGCCGCTCATCACAGCCCATTAAGACTGGAGTGTGTGTGTGTGTGTGTGTGTTTGTGTGTGTGTTTATGCAGTGCATGGCCTTTCGCCTCTCTCTAAAGTCCTTCTGATGTGTTGTGTAATTGTACTCATCCGCCGCAAGCCCACTCCTTTGTTATTTTGGCTGCCATAAATTCTCTCTGTCTCTTGGTGTTTCTTTTTGCCTCTGTTTCTCTGGAAGCTTCTCTCACACACACACACACACACACACACACACACACTTGCCCACACACAAGTAAAGCGGGACTATAAGCTGTTCTTCAGCCTCTAACTCAGGAGGTTTCAGCTTTAGTTAGTGTGCACTCGGGTCACAATCTGCTGTCAGTGTTTCCTGCAGCTCAGCTGTTCTCTGAAGCACATCGAAGGAAACCTTACTGCTCACTCCAATCCAGTGGCACCGCTCCTCTTGAGGAATGATCAAGACTCACATTCTGTCTCCACAGACCTTGTTCATTCTTGGAAATGAATAACAATTACAAGCTGTAAGACCTCGCGAACTTGAATCACGAGAATTCTGATTAAAAGTGAATTTGTACCAGTGGTTCACACTGTCGCCTCACAGCAAAAAGGTTCAAACCTGTGGGTCAGTTGGGACATTTCTGTGTCCTGTGGCTTCCTCCAACAGGCAAAAGACATGCATGGTAGCTGAACCGGTGATTCTAAACTGGCCATAGTAGAAGTGTTAGTGATCGTCTCTGTAGTCCTGTGATGGACTGACAGGCCAGTCTACTAAACATTACGTTCCTAGACAACTAAATTGTATTTTCAAATATGTTTTAAGGGAATTGTATTTTCTCATGCTTTATGTTTGTTTGTGATGTATCACTAATAGGTTTCTGATAACATATCCACCATTTATTTTACTTTTCAGCCAGCCAATCATATATTTGATGGGATTTGTCACCTTGGAAAATGGAGAAGAATCTCAAACATGTTGTGAAAGGGTCATATTTGAACTCAAAGCATCATTTCCTAAGAATAACCAAGTTTTGATGCTGAAACTTAACCAAACAGACATATACCTCCAACATGGACTTCATGACTCTTTCAAACTCAGCTTCATCTTCTCTGGGAGAATTTTTTTATTGGGTTTATTATTTTTAAATTCTAAATTAAAATGCAGTTTAGTAGAGGAATGACTTTTTTGTGAGAAAGGGTAGGTATTGGTGACCTATTCAGGGTGAACCCCCCCTCTCACCAAGCATCAGCTGGGATTAATTAATTAATTAATTAATTTTGAATATTAATCTGTGATTCATTACAAAGGGAGAAACTTCTGTTAATAGTCTTTAGTTAAGAGTTAGTTAAGAAAATGATGCAATTTTCACATTGTGTGTAGTTCATCCGTTGCACTGTCAAATGTTATAATTCTTGTAATTAGTTTCACTTTCAGGACTAAATGTCTCCGTCTCAAATGACGTTATTAGTAACACTGTTAGCTTAATTTCATATACTTCCTGGCAAAGAATTAAAATTTCACAGGAAGTTTATTCCTTATGTGCTCAGGTCTGTTGTGCTTCTGCGTGTTCTCTCTAACTTTCCAGAACATTTTCTTTGCTCTTTGCACAAGTTTGGATTGTTCTTTTCTATTCTGCTCTATTCTTAAATGTAGTTTCCATATTTTTGAGCTGTTCAGTACAAAATATTTATCTACTCTCTCTGGGGTTTTTTGTATTCTCTCCTAATAAATTAGCAAGTGAGGCTAAACTCCCCA
Organism: Amphiprion ocellaris; assembly: GCF_022539595.1. NCBI lineage: Eukaryota > Metazoa > Chordata > Actinopteri > Pomacentridae > Amphiprion > Amphiprion ocellaris. The sequence continues at coordinate 18,144,006 of NC_072776.1, forward strand.
TTTGACACTTGACACAGTTTTATTTTCAGTTTGTTTTTGTAATTAGTCAATCATTTTTTCAGCATTTATCAGCACTGACATTTCTTATGCACAGCAGGACTGTATATAATTTTATGAACATAAAAGGTGTTGTAGTATAACGTATAAACTGTTTGAAATGCTCAAACACGAGCCAAAGTGTTTCAAGGAAGGAGAAATAGTCTTTATTCCTCAGGGAGTTACATATTACAGCATGTATAATCATTCCTGTGATCGTCTCTCTGGTCTTTGTAGATAACATGCTACTGTGTTGGTGCAGCTCATCCTGTTGCCGGGTGCCTTTTTAGCTGCATTAATTGTATGCTATTAGCAAAGAGACCCGGTCCAGGCAGGCCTTTATCTGCACTGAAAGCCCTGCTCACTGTAATGATTAGTTGGTGATGGATGGAACTCAGTTTGACAGAGATGAATGTGGCAGACACACACACACACACACACACACACACACACACACACACACAATGCACCACCTCCTCAGTAATTGCAACAATACAGCGTGTTGGTGTGTGGAGGTGTCTGGGATGTGGTTTCACAAAGGTGTGTCTGTTTGCAGTGTGTAATAAATGTGAGCACAGAGAGGAGACACGCTTCAGTTCTATCAATTAAGGAGTATCGTGTTTTCAGACCTGTATGTGTGTGTGTGTGTGTGTGTGTGTGTGTGTGTGTGCGTGTGCACATGTACACAATGTTTTTAAAAGGAGAGGATGGACACTGAACCCAAGTTGCACCCCTATAACAAAGAATATGTGATGCTGGCAGTGTAAAAGAGCTAATGAGGATTAACTATAAATAGGAGAGTATCTCAGTTAGACTAGAGCAGATGTTACAAAGCATGTCACAGTGAAAAGCAGGAGTAACAGGCATAACATACTAGTATAATAAATGAAATGTGACTAAAGCAGATCTAAACTAGTGAGTCTAAGTGACTTTTTGAAGGTGTCAGATAGCGTTGACAGATCTGCAGCATCTTTCTGGCGATTTTAACAGACCTGATGACATTGGTGACTGCCAAGCACACATTTTCAGCTCAAAATGTATAAAAGACTATTTTAAGCACACTGGATTGTGATAGAGGCAGACTGAACTGGCCACATTATTAAATAAGAAAAGAAGTTAGCCTTAGGCCAGTGGGTGGACTGTAGGCAAAGCTGACAGATGCAGAATCTGCAGTACATCTGAGACAGATATACAGAAATAAAAAAATAAAACAAAACCAAAAAAAAACTTGTACTCACACAGACTGAAAGTGGATTCTGGCAAGAAAAGATGTTTGAAAGGTGTTAATGCATTTGTCGCTCCACATGCATGTCCAACCTAATCTCCCACAAATAACAGTCCCATACAACTACACTGTATTCTCACTTAAGTTTTGAAAAAAAAATGAATTTATCACTGAAAGAAAAGACTGTGACTTAGTTGGAAATGTTTGCAGTTTGAAACAGCCTCAAGGTCCATGTATAGAGGTATGAGGGAAGCATGGAGACATAAATCAGCAATTGGCTTTCACCCATGAGACTGAAATTTGTGTCCCATATGGGACCATGGAGCATTCCAATACCCATATTACCATTATTACCATGCAACATATATAGTATGTCAGAACAAGATTTAGTATGTTTTAGCATGTGGTATGTCAAATGCAGTATGTCAAAAACCAGGATGTTCTACTACATGAGGTTCTGCATTATGCAAGCCAGCATACTTTTCTGGCCATTCTGACCCACAATCCTCTGCATAGTGAAATATACATCAAGCTTGAGTGGCAGACAGTGCACAGACAAATGATTTCACAATGTCATTTTTAGACTCTAGTAACTTTATCACTTTTTTTTAAAAAAGTTTTCTCTCACTGTTTGGGTAGGTTTAAGATACTATAATGGTTTCAGTAACGATTGTCCAGATCAGGTTTATTTGCCAGTTTATTTCCCTAGAAAATAGACAAAGGTTTGCAGGTTAGCTGTAGTATCTGGTTGCACCACCGGGTAAAACCTCTTAACATTTAATATTTTAGCAACCAGAGGAAGTGGGCAGTTCCATGTTGGCAAGTAGGGAGCACTGTCAGAGTTTAGCTACTGAAGGGGCACCATGACAAATTGTTCTGTGCAGCTTAATGACCTCTTGCCAGCACGTGCTGAATTTTGCAAGGAACAACTAGGATTAAGTTAATTATAAATAGTTTTTTTTTTATAAATTAATAAACAATTATTGTGAGACCTGCCTGTTCTGGTAGTCTCGAATTACTTTTCACATGTTCATATCAAAGATGCAGCTACATCAGTGAGTTTTCCATGAAAGCAGCCTCTGCATGGGTTACTTTATAAATAGTTATTACCCAGCTAGCTAAACTGTTATTGCAGCTAAATGAAAGTGCAACTATTATTGTTCCTCTGGCCTTTACCTTCCAGTGCAGTGCCACCGCCTTCTGGACTGACTTAGGGCCGATCCTTATTTGCATGTGGCTTAAGAAAACAAAGACAGCTGCGTTCAAAATAGTGTGACCTAAATATGGACAAGTATAAGAAGTGTACCAGATCCCATCTGTATTTTATCCTAACAGGACACAAAAATGAAAATGGGGCCAGATTGACAGCACCATCATCATCTACTGCTTGGGGTCAGGTGGACAGTAATTTAAAATGCATTAAAAAAAAGGATGAATATGTCCAACGTCAATCATTTGTAGTTCAAAGGAGGAAAAAGAAGTTGTGCTCACCGACCAATATGCTGTTTGAAACTCATCATTTTTCAGTTTGTGTGTCTCATTTAAGGCTGTCTGGGTTTTATTTCTGGCGCTTATCAAACCACGACATCACAAAAACATATATTTTTTTGAATGTTATGCCATTTATTTTTAGCATTTCTCACACACGAGGCACTTCTCCTTCTAATGTGACAGTGAAGCTTCTCTGCGATGAGTCTTCACTGTTTCACTGGAGACAAGAGAAGGTGTGAAATTAGACTAGTTTCAGCCTCGTCATGATGTTCTTACTGTTCTGTCTGTGACACACTGTTGTTCTAAAGGAACATCCCGCTCTGGAGATATAATTTACACTGCAGCAGTCTCTCATTTCTGCTTTTCTCTCTGTCTCTCTCTTCATAGCTATTTCCTGTCTTTATTAAACACCAAATCAATTATAAATGGAATTAAAGTGGTTTTACATGGGGTGGCTAACAAACCCTAGAGCCTAATCCCTGTGATAAAAATCTCATTTACTTCCACAGATCTTGTTGTTATGAGAGAAGCCATGCAGTCATTTATTATTCTACCTCGGTCTAATGTCGGGCATTTAATCTGGTATGATAAATCTAAGAGGGCCTATTAGTTCCAGTAAGTTAGAATACATAAACATAAATACCATTTATTCAGCACTTTTCACATTTTTCAAAGAGTGCTGCAGAGCTCTCATCTTCATAGTTATAGTACCACTTAAACCATCTCTAAATCTATATACATGTCACATCAAGTATGAAGATATTCAACATATTTTAGTGATTTATGTCCATTTATTTCTACTGGTTTATATCCATCCATCCATTATCTATACATCCCTTAATCCTCATTAGGGTTGGGGGGCTGGAGTCTATCCTAGCTGACTTAGGGGGAAAGCAGGGGACACTCTGGACAGGTCATCAGTCTATCACAGGACTACACAGAGAGACAGACAAGCACACTAACATTCACACTTACGGACAATTTAGAGTAACCGATTAACCTGAGCATGTTTTTGGACTGTGGAGGAAGTCGGAATACCTGGAGAAAACCCACACATCCACAGGAAGAACATGCAAACTCCGTGCAGAAAGATCCCGGGAAGGTGTGGACACAAACCGAGGATCTTCTAGATGCAAGACGAAAGTGCTAACCACCATGCCACCATTACAAAAAAGTAAACATTTACAAACAGAGATAGCGTGCAATTACTTTGCACAGTTCATTTTATATTCCACCTGGAAATTCAGGCCAGCTCTGAGCACCAAATAGCCACACAGATGCATCATGGTAAACACAAGCAAGTCCATATTGGGACTGGAGGCTCAGTGCGATGCTTAACAGTGTATCAGACCAACTTCTAATTGCAGTCTTGGAGCTCTGTCTCAACATTTTGGAGGAAATTATTGACATTTAGGGAAATGCTCCCTTTGTTGTTAAAAACAACCGGTCAGCTTATCTGGTTAAGTGAAAAAACCCAGTCATGCTCTGTTCAAAGGCAACAAAGTGTGCCTTCCAGCTTCTCAAAAGCTCTCTGATTAAAACTGTGATGTTAAGTCCACATAGACATGAAAATATTAAAATAAAACATTTTACAAGGAATGTGCACTTTGGTTTTTGTACAGAGTACTGCAAACAAGCAAGATACAACCTGTTAGTTAATCAGGGAGCTTGAATTGTTCTAAGTGGAATTATTGACATTCCAACAGAACCAGGATAGACATTTCATGATAGAGTTCATTCTTCATGCTAAGCTATAGTTGCTACACATTTACCATGCATAGCAATTCGGTATCGGTTTCCTCATTTAGCTCGCTGCATTTTGGGAAGTGAATAAGCATCTCCCACAAAATGCCCGTTTTTGTTTCAGCATGTATTTTGAAATGCACAAGAATTCTAAGTATAAATGCCATGTGTAAAAATCAAGCAGCAACCTTCGGGGCTGAAAAACAAAGTGTACATGTTCATACCAAGAACTGCAGTTCCTCAAATGGCCACTTGAGGCTGGCTCCAAAGGAAGGTAATCCTGATGGATGGCTGTGATAAAATAAGCAACTTTACAGCAGAATTAACACATTTACTGTCTGGCACAATAAATGCTTTTGGTCTCTATAGATCATTCCTTTGTTCGTGCCAACTGTACAAGGGGTGAATTTTTAGGTAACTCATCGCTTTGAATAGTATGAAGGCTTAAAGTTATATACATTTCAAATGCTCCTGTAGCGTACTAAGGAGCAGAACATTCCAGAGCAACGCACGAAGATCCAAAGACCCTTTCCCAAAGCTGTAAATTTGGTAAGACACCATTTCAGGAGACAGCGAACCCAAAATTCACCTCCAAATGGAACATCTGCCGATCGGATGTTTACGAATAAAGGACCACTCGTGGCACTTTTGGAGACAACAGGATGCCTCCTACCTCCACTAGAATCTGATAAGGCTCATAAAGTGTCAACTGTGAGAAAAACCACACCTCTGCAGGATTGGCATTCTGACCTTCTGATCTCCCAACCTAACACACAGAACTTTCTACATAGGAGTGAATAGAACAGTTTAAATCAGAACATTAAGGAAATGCACCATCATCGGAATTATGATCTGGACTCAGTTTCTGATACCAGGTTGATCACGACCAGGATGGAAGAAGAATACATTGAATCTGAAGTGTTTGTGGAAGATGCACATGTATGAGACACAAACATCCTCCTCTCTCTTTCTGTCACAGACCACAGCCATAAAAGACACAGAGAGACTTTTTACTCTAAGCATATATTCTCCCTATATCTTCTTTTTCTTGTTATTAGTGAATGTATATGCTTTTGTGTTTAACCATGTTATAAGTTTACCTTCATGTAGCCTAAAGTCTCCAATTTGTAAGTTTATTCTTATGATTACACCTTTTATTACTGTCTCAGGAACTATATGAGATAAACATGTGTTTGGTGTCATTTTAATCATTTATTCGGTGTTATTTCAGATCCGCGATCACCATAAATATTGAACAATTGGATTTCTACATTTAAGAAATGGACTAAGAATACGTTTTAAAGGTATTTGGCCTCTGACCTCTCCTGGACAGTGAAGCTCAACACCACTCACTGGGAGGAACACATCCATGATTGGTTAGATGCTGATTTGAATTTGGCTCCAAAGCTTTCTCTATAGAAGAACGTAAGTGGAATGCTACTTAGTTTAGGTTTTAGTTTAGTTTTAGTTTTGTTTTGGGCCTTTTTGAGGGCTTTTGAAAACTTGGCTTTATGAAGAATGTAACTTAGGCTTTTAGAACAATTCAACGTAGGTTTGTAACTGGGCTTGTAAGAGTGGGCTTGTAGAACATGGGGATCTTAGAAAAATGCAACTCTTAGAAGAATGCAACTGGACTTAAGAATTACTTAAGAACTACAACAGCGCAAATACTTCCTTGATCACTACGAGCATTGACTCTCAGTGCTTTTACTTTGGCACATTTTTGCCATGCAAACCTGCCAAAGTGTCTTCTTGTCTCTGCGTTCCTGAACCAACTCATCCAGCAGATCATCTCAGCATCACATCCTGCAGCAGCCTCCCTCTCTCTGCTACAAAGGCTATGCAAGTATCACTTTCCTTCTGCTAAACGGCTGAATTACAAATTACAACTGGTTTTCCAATTTACAAAGTCATTCTAAATTCGTCACCTTTTCTACCAACTGCTTCATTTATTCACTGTCTGTTGTTGTCATGTCGTTGTTTAGTGTTTGTTCGTAGAATTAGTTAATAAATGTTTGTATATAATTATCATCGGTTCTACCGTGCATTTCCTTGTTTTGGGAACTGGAGGTCAATGAAATCAGAGTTTATGACTTTCAGAATGAGACTAATCAACTTCATTTTAATCAAAGTCTCTTTGAGACTTAGCTTAAATTGATAATTTCCTCAGATAAGCTGAGGATGGTTCCCCTAAATTAACGAGTGCAATTTTAATCATAAAGTGTAGTTTCTACCATTTCCACATGTTCCGCTAAACTCCATTGCTTTGCTGCTTTTGAAGTTAGTCAGGGGGAGCTGTTTCATCTCCATATATAGACATTCATGGTCAAAATGCTGGACTTAGTTTTTTCTTTAGTTTTTTTTTTTTAGAAACTCAGCAGCTACAGCAGAATATGTTGATAGTTTAACTTTGTTACTCTCTGCTGCGATATGTCTTCAGAACTGATTCTGTGGCTCAGGCCTTTAAAACATTGAACCTTGCATTCGCTTATGTAATCCAGTGTTGCCATAAAATTGGGGAGAAAAACAACAAAAACAAGATGCTTTCTCACAGAGAATTATCACCTGACTCACCAGTTCCCTCAGCTTGATAAAGCTTTGTATTTTGTGACAAGTCCCTTATAAACCCACGACAATACTTGCTCAGCACCAGGCTGCACACAGGCAGTGTTAGTGACAATGTGGTGAACACAATGGAACACACAGCAATTACAGGAGGTGGTAGAAGCAAACCATGAATACTGAAATGATTTTATTAAGATAGCCAGGATCACAACAATCATGTTTATAAGAGTATATACTGTTGTGAACAAACTTACAACAGTAATTTCATAGGAGTTAATATACATCAAATTGTATATTAAAATAAGCACACGGTCTATATTAGATGATTTAGAGCATACAGGAATAGAAACACATTAGCTTTATTTAGAAAATATTGAATTAGTGTTAGTCAGCCCCTCAAAATTCATGAGGCCTTCATAATCTAAGATAAGTCAAATGACACTCAAGGAAAGACAAAGCATTGTCAGAAATGTTCCATTTGGATGTAAAGGGCTGTAATGCATTGATTCTTGCTTGCAAATGTCCTATTTTAATGAACTAGACTTTGCATCATTGATTCTAATTTTACTTGTCCACTGTAGAATTTCATCCAATCTCATCAACAATTTGCATTCCTCTCCAGCTCAAACCCCATCATAGGTATTAACATGTCAGTATTGTGTTTGCACCTTTTTCTACCGCCCATAAGTGACTGAAAAATCAGGCAATCATCAGGCCTGGTGAAACACTGCTATTTTCTATTTTCTATTATCTGCTGGCTACATCTTGCATTGCCTCATATTTAGTGTCACTGTTTACTGATAAGGAAAAAAATCAATGGCAAATAGACTGACTAATAAAGGAGAGATGAAAAGACATTTCACCCTCTTTAGGCTAAACTACAACCTTTATTAAAACCCCTAAATTGGAACTTACCCATGAAAAGCTGTAACTGTGAGATTTTAAAATTGAAAACACTTCAGCCGAGCCATCTGACACACCCACTTTTGGTAGCCTCGCCATGTGTGTTTGTGTGGATGTCTCCTCTGATGTTGAGCCCAGCCAGGTAGCTCCAGGCTGTATTCAGACTCAGTGGCTTATTTGTGCTGCTACCTTTCAAGAGGCAGTGACACATTGCAGTGTAGCAGCTTCAGGCTTTAACAACAATGCTAAGAGAACCTGGGCAGGAGAGAGGGGCTTGTTAGGGTTTATAACCATCTCAAGTCGTCGTGTCATGAAGGATCCAGTAATGTGTGTGTGTGTGTGTGTGTGTGTGTGTGTGTGTGTGTGTGTGTGTGTGTGTGTGTGTGTGTGTGTGTGTGTGTGTGTGTGTGTGTGTGCGTGTGTGTGTGTGCGCGACTGAAGACATGCTGCTCATATTTAGGATTCTTTGAAGGAAATCATTGTTTGGTTGCTCCCCATGTCTCTATTTAATTATGTGAGTACTTTAAGGCATGTGGTTAGTTAGGAGTGAAATTCACCCCCTGGGTCTCCAGCTGTCTGGTTAGAACTACACCCAGCAGAGGTGGAGGAAATCATTCATCTGTGTGCATGTGAATGACAGGGCTGGAGGTGAAACTGTTATTCGATGTAATGATGGCGGCCGATGCGTTGCTGCTGGGGTTCCTCTCTGCTCATCATGAACATCATGCACTGCTGGCTAGATGAAGAATTTGAAAGAGTGACTCACTTTCATCCAGATCGGTTGTATCCAGTTGTGATAAAAAGCCACAGCATCAGTAACTCACTGGGTTTGTTGTCCATTGTTTGGTTTCAAATAGCACTTGGTAATCAGCCATGAAAAATGAATTGTAGGTAAAATTGCTGACCTCCCTGCCTGTAAACGGATGGCCAGCAGGGGCTGGCATTTTGAATTTTCACATCACTCTGTCCAACAGATGGAAAAATTACTTTGACATTTCATTTCTGCTTTCAGTGCCCTATGATTTATCTTACTAGAGTACAACACAGTTTTCAAGGAATTGGTTAATTGATCAAAATCATTTAATTGGTCACAATACACACTGCCCGTCCAAATGTCACACACTGATATTTCATTGGACTGCCTTTAGCTTTGAGAACAGCACACATTCGCTGTGGCATCGTTTCGATAAGCTTCCGCAATGTCACAGCATTTATTTCTGTCCAGAGTTGCATTAATTTTCTACCAAGATCTTATATTGATGATGGGAGAGTCGGACCACTGTGCAAAGTCTTCTGCAGAACATCCTAAAGATTCTCGGTGGGGCTGAAGTCTTGGTGGAGGCCAATCCATGTGTGAAAATGATGTCTCATGCTCCCTGATCCACTCATTCACAATATGTTCGTACCATCAGGGAAGAGAAACTCCATTGATGAAAAGACCTGGTATTTTTTAGTATACTTAGGTAGTCAGCTGACCTCATTCTTTGGGAACATAACGTTGCCGAACTTGGACCTGACAAACTGCAGCAACCCCAGATCATAACTCTAACCCCCACAGGCTTGTAGGCACTAGACATGATGAGTGCATCACTTCATCCACATCTCTTCTTACCCTGATGCCCCCATCACTTTGGAACAGGGTAAATCTGGACTCATCAGATCACATGACCGACCACATTTCTTCCTCGAAGATGATGGTTCTCCACTATTCTTCAGGTTTTAATAATGCGTTGGACGGTTCTTAGCCTTATTTTAGGAGATTCAACAATCTCCTTAGTTGTTTTCTTTGCTGGATGCAGGCCAATAATTTGACCCTTCTGAAACAGATTATTATCCATTCTACGACCACAGGATATGTCTTCCAACATGGCTGTGTAAGAAATGAGCTACTAACTTCATGAGTTAGGAAGCTGATGGGAGCTGACGTAGTGTTCACTTATTGTCATAGTTACAATGACGCCATGCCACTATCTTGCAATACAGAAATCTTTAGCAAATCCGTGGATCCAGACTATAAACCACATCACTGCCAAAATCTAACCAATTGGTCCTTGTGTCATTTCTGACCTTCCCTGAAAATTTCATCCAAATTAATTTGTCTGTTTTTGAGTAATGTTGCTAAAAGACAGACAGATGGACAGACAATCAAGCAGATGGACAAACTTACGCCGATCATCACATGACTCCGCTGCGTTCCTTGGTGGACTAACTATTGTTATTGATGCAAAAAACTATGTTTAACAAACATCTGTGAGAGCTGTATCAATATGCTCATCTGATTGTTTACTATAAAGCAATGAAGCTTATCTACCAAAATTTCAAACTTATCCTATTTCTTTAATTCTGACACTTCATAATTGAATCATTTTATATAGAGTGAGTTCAAAGTCTGACTTCAGTGAAGGTTCTCCTGTTCAGCGGTTTTTGTTTATTTTATTACAAACGAAAATTTCAGCTTAACAATTTCCATCTTGTGAATCTCTGAAAAATATAAAGACAGCATCTCTCCAGCTGCATGACTCTACAAATATGTTCTCCATGTTACCCCAGCAAGATATGTTCCAATGGGCTTCTTGTGTTCTTATCCCCACTCGTCACTTAAGCCATTTTGGAATGAATTTCAAATTTGGTCTGAGTAAACAGGACTCTTCTCCATCATTCACTGTGAAATGCTGCTATGTGTTGGCCCACCCTAAGTATTTGGCCTTCTTTCCCTTTGTAAGAGGTTGTTTAGAGACGCTACTCAACCTCAGAGACACTAGAAAACCTTCTTTTGATCGTCTTATGTTCTGTATTTAGTATATTCTGTGTCTGTGATGGAGTTGCTTTTCTGACAGTGAATAAAGTTTGATATACCGATCTTTTGATTTTGTTTTCACTTCAGTCTGTCGGATGGTGACTTGTTACAATTCATCCAGTTTCCACAAAGTGTTTTAGAGTATTATGCATTCTGTCCCAAAGAAACTTTCAATCCAGCCCTGATTTGGTGCTGAGAAATCCCCTCTTTGCTTCAAATAACTTCTGACACTTTCACTTCCCTCTGATGGCATGTTTCCCACCATCACAATGCTATGTATTTATAATAGATGAACAATGGGTGGAAGTTGTTTTACTTCTGATGAGTTCATCAATTAAACCTGTCATCTGAAGACTGTTTCAATGGAAAACACACAACAATCTGACCGTTTGCTTCTATTTATGGCTGCTAACGGCCTAGAAATTGTGCAGAATCTTAATTTCTTTTTCATTTTTCATGTCAGAGCTTCTTATGTTTTTATATGTGTCCTAATCCTGAACATGAAAATGAGAGATTTATTTTTGCTGTGTTTCATCACATTGCCAGAGAATGTGGAACTTTTTAACATGATGTTTAAAAGTTGTAGCAACAGTCAGCAGTGTTTTCCATGACACTCCTCCTTCTATTCAAACTGTAACTGACTAGTTATTACTTAAGATGACGGATAATTTAGCAGCTGTGACAAGTTCCCTTTTTCTTTCTTTAAAGTATTACTGAGCACTGACAATCTTTTAATAAATGTGTCTCAATAATTTGGAGCAATAGAGAAAACTTTTTTTTTTTCCACAGGGGACACTGTTAAATTTGCTCTCTGTGTTCTCATCAATTTCACCAGCAGCTTCTTTGAGCACACGGTCGTATGTTTCTCTGTGTGCGTGTCCATAAATGACTTCTCTTTAGTTGTCTTGCACTGCAGGCAGAGAACAGACCATTTTAGCTACAAGTAGAGGGGGAAAAAATATCTGCGCTTAAGTGCATAATCATTCTGCAGGAACATGCCACTAGTGAAGAATGCCTATTTTCCACAGCTCTTCAAAGGAACATTACATTCTGCTGATTTATTCAGGTGTACTCATGAGTTGTGACAAGGACAACGGGTAACTGAGAGAACCAAGCAGGAGAACAAAAAGACAGACAGTGTACTAGTAGAGGACAGACAGTAGATAAAATGTCTCCAACACCGATCCTGAGGAAGCAACCTTAGTCCGGCTCAGCATTAGGCCACAGTATTGCATAAACTAAGTCGTTTTAGTTGTGTATAATTAACCATACCACTGACAATATCCATCCATCCATTCATTATCTACACACTGCTTGATCCTCATTAGGGTCACAGGGGGCTGGAGTCTGTCCCAGGTGACTTAGGATGAAGGCAGGGGACACCTGGACAGGTCACCAGTCTATCGCAGGGCTACATAGAGACAAACAATCACACTCACATTCACACCTACGTACAATATAGAGTTATCAGTTAACCTCCCCATGCTATTGGACTGTGGGATGAAGCCAGAGTACCCGGAGAAAACCCACGCATGTACAGGAAGAACATGCAAACTCCATGTAGAAAGATTCCAGACCCAGGCCGGGATGCAAACCAGGGATCTTCTAGCTGCAAGGCAACAGTGTCAACCACCGATCCACTATGCAGCCACTGAAAAATATCTGTCACAGCTTTTTCCTTGAAGGCAACAGGAATAGTTTTACACCCTTATGTGAAATAATACACACTTAACAAACGTCTATGACTTACAGCACTTTATATGTGATGTATATGTCGCGAAGATTGTAAGGTAAAAATCCGAACAATTTCATTCCTAGACATTCTTTGTTGTAACCAACCAACACACACACAAAACAAGGTTACATGAGGTTATTACCATCAATTGTTTGTTGTTTTTGGGACAGCTGGCCGTTCTTCAAAAGTTTACACTGATTTTTAGTTACACACATTTATGTTTTATCTTATATTCTAACTAGTGGTGGGATGCGATGAAAAAAATTAATTAGAGGCTTTGTAATTTATCGTGATTAATCACATTTTTGTCAACTAGCAATTTTTGACACAATAAGCAAAATTTTTCATCCCAAATAAATTTTGGTTGATGACTGAGTTGATGGATAGACATATATGTGAACTTAAACAACAGAAATGTTTGTTTCATATATATTTATCTGTGCATTTTTCATCTGTCTACTACATTCACAGATTACTGCAAACTCAAAATGCAATTAGAGCGATTATATTCAACATTTTAAGACTATTTGCAAACTCAAGCACTGTCAATGTCTTGAAAAGTGGTCTATTATGGGCTGGCTCTACCATTTGCCAGTAACGGGACTGTTGTAGCTAATGCTAGCTCAGCAACATGTTTTACAGTGAGGCGATACGGGCGGCTTGAAGTGCTGCAGTGAGAAGAAAATTCTTTGTTGCACAATTTGCACACAACCACGCTTTTATCCAAGCTGCCATCAGGCATTGTTTCTGTAATTAATTAACTGAAATTAACACGTTATAGTCCCAGCCCTAATTATAACCTCATTACTTTACATAACTTTATTTTTATTTTTTCTGTTAAGCCACTTTACCCTCATCTGTCACCCTTGTATATATTGTAAATATTATTACTATTGTTCTATTATTCTTTTATTCTTATCACTATGTCTACTGTTACATAAGCTGCTGTAACAATGTAAATTTCCCCTGGAGTGGGGAGAAATAAAGAACTTTATCTTATCTTATCTTATCTTATTTTATTGCAGGACTGCAAATTCCAATCATAACGATTGTATTTTTTGTAACACATTTAATGTTTAGCGTGTGGGACCTTACCTGGTACATTTATCAACTCTGATTTACTGTAGTGCACATCATTCCAATAAGTTTATTTTCCTTTCTGCTCACTGCTTCAGCTGCTTGCGGTTTACCACATTTAATAGTCAAGTTTTTCAGTGCATAACAAGGAAATATAGTCGGATTTTCTGCTGCACCAAGTGGAAAGACTGAGATGCAAAGTTAAATCGTCCGTAGTGCTGGAAATACTCATCCCAAACTTTTCTGAGCCTGAACATCAAATAGACGGAGTTGTGTACAGGAAGAACTGGAATGTGTGGGTTTCTAAAATATGCATAAAACTTGTGTAACTTTACAGAATCTATATTGAGCTGTCAGATAGGTGGGAGGACAAACACATCTCTCCTCTCCTCTACTACCTCCTGAACTGATATGATTCACGACTAAAATGTGTTTAAAAGTCGAGGAAGTGGGTGTTTTGATGTTAGATTGGGTGATAGGGTAGCGGCGGTCAAAAATAATTTTGATCAAAAGCCAAAGATGAAGGTTTCCTCCACTATGAGTCATTGTGAGAAAATGACAACAGTGAGACAGAAAAGAGAGGAAACAGTGGCAGAGTGTAGGACGTTCATTTGCGAACATAAGATCTGGCTCCCTAATTAGTCTTAGCCTCTGACAGAAAACATCTGCTGGCCTTTTTTGCCAGTTTGTCACTTTCACAGTGGAGGGAGTCACCGGCTGCGATCCCAACAGACTTTCATCCATGATTCACTGTCAGACTTAAGTAAATCTTTGGCACAGCAGCTGCTCTGCTCTGTGTGGTGATTTTATCTTTTATGAGGAAGTTTAGTTGGACTTCAGAGCATCAGCAGTTTGGTTTTATACTGACATAGAGTTATTGTAATCTTATTTTTAACTTGATCTGTTGAAATAACAATGATCACCAAAGTCCACAATGTGAGAGCTGTAATGAAAGTCCAAGAAAAGAAGGAAGATGATTTGTCATAGTGTTAGAAAGGTGCAGTTTAGTCAGATTATTTGAAGGTAAAACTAAAAATTGCTACAAATTTTGAATAACTGAATCTGTCTGCCAAGTGTGATGCGTGTTTAAAATTTGGGTAATAATTATACCGGTATAGTAGAGCACATGGTCGGAGCTCCAAACATAAGCGTACTGCGCTCTCTGAGTGCTTTTCTTCAAGCTGTGGCAGTTACGTGATGAAAAAATTCTGTACATGTTCTCAAATAAAATTTTACTGATATACTCAGTAACACAAAGCCATATACAAGAGGTCCATATAGCTTTGTTCGAGTAATGACGCGCTACCAGAACTGCTGTTCGAGCTACAAGTGACTCTTGTGTACGTCCTGAGATGTGGTCTTTTCTTTAGTCAGCCTTGACAGAGACCAGTGGCACTGACTCTGGGAAGAAAATGTAATAAAACACATGTAGAATAGGAGCGTAAGTGCATTGTGCTGTTGGAAATCATGGTGGAACAGAAAATCAAAGCCCTGGGAGTGGATGACGGAGGAAACCAGTTACATGTCAGAGGCATTCGTAATCTGATTGCCATCATATGTGCTGCAGTATTGTATTTAGAATTGTATATGTATATAGGCTTATTACTTTTGTAAATAAGAGTTTCACAGATGGCTGTGGATTGCTCAGTATAATTATATGTGTGGTTTTTCTCATTAGACCTTATTAAAGTCCATCTCTGGTATCCTCTATAAACTCTGTTCTCTCTGTGAAAAGTAGCACCCAGGACATTGAGAGGATCTGTTCCTTAGGTTTGTTTTTGCACAAAAACCCTGGACGTCTCAATTTGTGTTTTTAAGGCTGTCATTGGTACCTTACAATTTCTAAGTGGAAATGCTCCGCTGTGGTGTTGACTGTTTTTTTCACTAATGATGTGTCTTCCAACCAATAAAAAACACCGTATGGTCACCGTTAACAAGGTAAAAAAGATGATTTTCACCAGAGGCGGTCTTTAAAATGTTTGGGTAGAGGCACTGTAATTGTTGACAGGGGAAGTAATTACTCAAGATCGAAATGGGATTTTGGAATAAAGTTTAGGTTTGCCAACAATAAAATTCACAGGATGGAGATAAAGTGGGAGGAAAAATTGCTGACTAGCCAAGAAGGGAAGAAGACATCCATCTTTTGTAATGCTCCAGTCTCACTTTGCTTTCTTCCAGTCACAGGGGAGCAAACTGTGTGCTCCATGACCACGACTGAAACTTTTTAAATGCCCCAAGCCTGCTTCATCAATGCATCATCAAGCAGTGCACTAAAATTTGCATTTTTCTCTCAAACGCTTGCTCCCTCTGCCAACCCCATGCTGCTGTGTGTAATACTGTGGGATGCTGCTGAGGAACAAGTTAGAAATTCATGAGAAAAGCCATTTCTGACTTAACAAAATGCCACAAGACAGACACATTTTTATTCATGCTCATTTCTCAGTGCGGTTGTCCTTCAAGGTGTCTGTTCTGGTTAGATACTAACCTGTTTGCAAATACAACAAAGACAATGAGATCATCACTGTTTTATGCTTTAAGATGTTTGCATAAAGTCCTAGAGACATGAAGAAAAATACTAAAAAATACTAAAAAATAATGTTTTTTCTTTAGTGTCAGCATTTGCAGTCAGTTTTGAAAAATGCTAAAATATAAAAATAAGGTAAACTAAAAAAAAATTTGCTGTGAAGGTTCATCTATTTCATTCGCCTCATCTTTATTTAGACCTTTATTTCATCTGACTTGAATCTTGTCATCTGCTGCATTCCTCTATCAGTATTCAGTCCTGGAACATATGTGGTAACTAAATCTGAACCCATTTACTTTAATTCTATAGTAATTACCTGTGTAAACACATCTTGTGCTTGGTGCACAGCCTCAGACATTCTATCCAGATATGATTACAGGCGATAGCTCACAGTCTGATGGAACAGCAGCAGACCAACAGCTGTCAAACTAAGATGAGAGCACAAGACTAACATTTTAATCTGCACATACAGACTCTGAGGTAGTCTAGAGGGTAGGAAAGGAATTAAGAGAGGATTAAAACTGTGGACATGCACACGCACATAAGATGAGAGAAACCCAACTAATTCAAATACAGAGATTCTTTCAGTACTGAGCTCCTTTAGTTCTTTTCCGAGTTTGGTTTCTTATGCATCTGAGGTATTAGTCCAATTTCATTTTGTGCACGCCTCGCAAACACACACATGAAGTACACAAACTGCCTGAAGCTGAAGAAACAGTGCATTCTTGGAGACGCCACACACGGAAAAGAGACGAAGCAGCATCGAAGATCAAAGGTCGTCAAAACATCTGCTTCCAAGCAAAAGTAGTTCAAGTACGTTGACCGCACAAATTGACTAAGAGCATGTTTGAATAGCAGGTTCCTTAATGTACGAGTCAAGTCAAGCCCAAGCTCTGAGGTATTTTCAACGGGCTTTAAAGAAAACTCAAGTCAACAAGCACAAATATGGCAAAAAGAGCTTTCAGACAATGGAAGAGGTTTTGTGGGAGACAGTTCAGAAAGAGAGATGATCCCATAGAAAAGGAGGTTTAACAGTACAGAAAGGGATAATACAGTAATGAGGAGAGTTCATTTGGTGAAACGCTCTAAAGTCTGAAAGTCTAATCCTGCAAATTGGTTTGTGTGCCAACATTTATCTCTTCCATGAGGAGGGAGGAGAGTGCAGTGGAGCACGACACGTGAAGTTACAAGGTGACATTATTATTAGTTGCTGCTTCAAAATCAATACATGATTGCTGGTAGAAATGGAAAAACCTTCAGTCGGTCATGACCTTTCCTCCAGACTTCTCATGGGCTGCCTCACTGTTAGTGTCTGGAACATAAAAGTGATTTGACAGTGAGAGACACGTGTTTAAGCAGCAGGACAAGGTGACTTGTGTTGAGAAAGAAAAAACTTTTTGTCACAGATTGTTTGGGATATTTCAGGGTAACCTTTTGTCACGTTATGAGAAGAAAGATTAGGCAGGCAGGTGTTTTTCTTGCGAACACAAATGGGTTTTTCCATTCAGCTGACAGATAAATGTGCAGTTTCCACACAAGCTGGAATCATGGTTATCTTCTGTTGATACACTTACTGAACCACTTTGTTTCTGTTTGAGGACAAGCTAATGGAAAGCTTTTGGCCCCGATGCTGCTGCTGCCTTTCCAAAGTGTGTATGGGCAGCAGCGTCTTTCTTTAAATATCCGATAAGGTAAAATGAAATTCAGTCGGTGAGAGACATTGAAACGCTGCTCCCCGTCTAGTTTGACCTGTGGCTTATCGATAACAAAAGTAAAATGTTGCCATTTTTCAGTATGTCAACTGTGAATTTTGTTGTTGTGGTCAAACAATGATTGGTTAGGGTTGAGGGTTAGCGTAAATCCATTTTATTGTGTTTTGTGGTTGTTATAAACTTGGAAGTGTGAACTTTTGTTTGTGTGTCTTTGTGTTATGATTTGTTGTTTCTGTTGTCAGACAACTGAGTGAGTATGAAATAGGGACTGAAATGCAGCCCATGAAGACCACATGTTAGCTGGGAGTCTCTTCAGAGCTATTTCCAAGCTGTAGCTAAAGTACTGATTTTATAACCAGAACGTTTCCTAACAAATTCACCATGCACATCAGTTGCAAACACCAGCTGTCAACTCTTTTGCGTCTCACTGTCAGACACAGAGAGAGTCTTCTTCCTGAAGGGCGTATGGTCAGCAGCAGCTCAGCTGTATCTTAAGCTACAGACACTAAAACAGTCAATTTAGCAGTCAAAAAAGCAGGTGTTACACAGTCATGGTAAAATGATCCATCTTTGCCGTATTTTGAGCTGTAAAAAGACACTTTGAGGATGTGAGAATTAATTAATCTGCTTAAAAGTGACATAGTATGGCACACTTAGCACTTTTGATTACAGCGTGACTGTCCTCTGCTGGTCTTTTGCTCTCAGGAGAACTGATAACGTGATTGCATGATACCGACTGTCCAGATTATTATGTAACTCCTTGTGACCTTCAGGGTTTCTCATAAATCGACATGCAGGCAGTCGAGCCTTTATTAGCAGCGTTCAATTAGCCCCCTCACACAGAATAGATTTATTATGTGAATGTGCAGAGTTGGCCTCAGGGCTCTACTACCACCAGGGGGTTCTTGATGTAAATTCTGATATAAATTTACACAGAGAGAGAGAGAGAGAGAGAGGGATAATGTAGCAGAAAGTTTCCTCTGTCTTGCGTAGAACACTAAAGCAACAAAAGCAAGTAATTTATGCATGCATGATTTTGATAGGCTCACTCTGTTTTAATCAGGACAGTCTTGAACTGAATTTTAACAGACCAATATCAATTAAGTTAGTTGGGTTTTTAAATTTTTTTTTATTTTGGCATTTTCACCTTTAGTGATGTGAGAAGAGACAGGAAATGTGGGCAATGAGAGCAAGCAAAGGAATGATATGCAATACAGGTCACTGCTTGGATTTGCACCCATGTGATGTACATTCAAACCATTCAGTCATGCTAAGGTTTAATGACAGCAGCTGTTTATCTCAACATTTTCAGTCTAATATTTGACCGTTTCCTATTCTGTGAGCATCTATTGACATTTATTTCATACATTTAGTTGCAAAGTCAAACGCCATAGCACTAATTTAGGCACATTGTGGTTTCGAGTTGAGTGAAAAAGGAAAGTCCAGTAACTTTGATTTGTAGGATTTGCAGCCTAAAGCTGGTGGACAAAGGTGCTTGTCTAAAAGCAATGAAGGTATAAAATGAACAAAAACAAAAGAAGCAATCAGTCACAATTATTTGTAGTTTGGGTAGTTTGAGTATAAAACAACTTGGTCAGGTTTATTTTAAGATCATGGTTGGGGTTTCAATTGCTGCTTAGTGAAAGTTATGGGATCTTTGGGGTCAGTCTCACATAACTAGACCATTCCCCAATACTGACACAGTGCTGTGTAGAGCGGTCTGACTGCATGTCATTATTGGTCTGCTATAGGGGAAAACATTTTTTGAAACCAATCATAATCATCTTGCATGGAGCTAAGAACAACAAACCTTTGATAAAACTTTAAATTTTATTCATGTTGGTTGCCGACACAGAGGTTGTTGTTGTTGTTGTCTGCAATAAAACAATGGAAAGTAATATGTAGGTAACAGAAAGGGAGGAGGGGCTTACTCAAACAACTGATGTGGATGTTTGTTCTTGGGAGGACAGTTTGGTCTTTAATCAAAAGCGCAAGCAAGCATTGGCGTGAATGCATGGCTCACTTTGTTTGAATGAAAGAGGTAATTACTGTTTATGATCATAATAAACTGTTCTGCAGGATATTGACGACACTGTACTCACCAGAAAAATCATAGCAGTCATTTGTTCAAACAGTTTGATATGCTTGTGTTTAAGCGGCTGGCCTGTCCTTAGGGTTTAAGTTTATGTCGGTCAGCATTGCAACACCTAGTTTATGCCCTTAATCATCATTACAGGGAGTACTGTGCCCTTTATGTACTGAAGTGGAAAGTAGGAGAGTCCAACATGTGGGAGGCAGGAGTTTGCGTTCCAGCTCAGATTTGTGCTCAATCTTTCCGTAACCTTTACAAGTTGTTTTAGTTTTGTAATCTTAACCATTACTCATGGCAAAAGGGATGCCAGATCAGAAAATGCTCTGATGGGTCACTTTGGATGCTGCTGTCCTGTTTTGTTGTTTAGTTAGAATTCAGGGATTGCCAGCAATTTGTGTCTGATTGACACAAAAATATGCAAACTCTCATCTATATTTTCTCCTGTTGTTGCTCTTCATTTCTGTCTCTGTCTCTCACAAATAGGTGCACTTGATCTTTCTCTTTGATCACAGTCTTTGGTTGGAGTTGTGTAGACTGTAGATAAACCTTTTATATTTGATCTCCTCACAGCAGGAGGCAGATTCATTGCACGAAGGTAAACAAGTTATTTGTTTATATTTCTGATCCTCCATTTTGTGCAGTTTAGCTGTTTTCGTGCCACCCTCACTGTTCACTGTGCACTGTAACGTATCCATAAATACAAACACATCCAGTCCAGAATGCAAGGCTCTTGACAGCTGCACTATTGTAATTTAGGCTGTGTGCTTCAGCATATTACATTAAAAGTCTCAGCTTTAGTGATGAATTTTAAATCTATACTGAAAGAAGTGTGTGTGAGATACAGCCCATAGTCTCCAAATGGGAAGTACACAAAAGTAAATACACAGACACAAGAGGTCAAATGAAAGTGTCATATTTAATATTTTGAGGAACATAATTTGTCCTCAAAGATTGTCTGAAATCTTTGCCCATAAACACCACCAGATGCTTTGAATCTTCCCTGATGATACTCATGCAGGTTTTTACTGCAGCCTTGACTTGCTGTGGGGTCTTTCTGCCTTCAGTTTGATCTTCAACAAGTGGAATGCAGCTCAATTGGATTACGATCCGGTGAATGACTCAGCCAGTCGAGGATATTCTGAGTGCACAGAATGTTCCTGTGTGCCTCTGCATTCCAAAACTCGAACATTTTCTTGTCATTTAGAGTTCAGAGACTTTTTAACGTGTGCAGTTTGGACACTGGGGGTTCAAGTCCACTTCTGTGTATCAAACCTGCATATTTGGAAGTTTATTCCATGAAAATAATCCCTACCTGCCCGAAAATGTCTTAGATGTAGCTCTGCTCTGTTGCTTCCTCTAGAATGCGCAGATCCATGAAGTCCTTGTCTCTCTTTCCATCCTCTCCTTATTGCTCGCTGCAGCTGAGCACACCAGCTCACTTACAACTCTGCTCAAACACTGTAAAACTACTCTACCCTAACAGTGGCAAGTTGGACTACTGGAGTAGTTCAGCCAGACATGTCAGAGCAGGAAACTGATTCTAAAAATAACATTGATATTAGAAGTCCCACCTTTCAAGTTGACAGGATTGGTTCCTTAGATTTGTTGCATATGAATCCCTAGAAGTCTAAACCTGTGTTTCTGATTATCGATACGTTGCACTTTCAATGCAGAAATACTCAGCCATGGTGTTGACTGCTTGTTTTACACATGGAATGTCTAACAACATGTGAAAAGCATCATATCGACATGTAAACAAGGTAAAAAAAAAAAAAAAAAAAAAAAACAACAAAAAACAAACTTGATTTTTACCTGAGCAGGTCTTCAATAGAGTTATATCTCACACCTGTTTCTTTGCTTACTGTTGGTGAACCTCATCAGTCATAAACCTGACACCTGGTATTTTAATATAGCGTCTCTTATGTTATTATGTGACAATTAGTGTACGTTTGTCCGTCTGCTTGTCTGTCTGTTAGCAGCAGACTAACGGATCTGGATGAAGTTTTCAGGGAAGGTCAGAAATGACACAAGGACCACGTGATGAGATTTTGGCAGTGATTCAGCTTATAGTCTGGATCCACGGATTTGTTAAAGATTTATGTATCATTGCCAGATAGCAGCACGGTGTCACTGTAACTATGACTACAAGTGAACACTACGTCAACTGCCTGATGCCGATCGTGATTGCGATCCTACTACAAATCGACCGCTGCGGACTTATCCGGACTTACACATTCTATGTTGCTGTGATTTCTGAAGATCAGTAACTGATAAATAAACAAATGCTGCATTTCTGACAATGCCATATGAGGGAACGAACAACTTCGGCGGATATTGCACTCTTTGACTTCTCTTCTAGTTTCACATGTAATATGCTGAAGCACAGACACTGAAGTACAACAAATGTTTACTTATGGTCTGATCTGTAAATTTGCACATATTATTTGTTGATATTAGTGAATCTGAATAATATCCAATGGCACAAACTGGTCCGTCTTCTTCTTCAAAAAACTCCCAGAGGGCTGGAGAAAAACGAAAATAAGAAAAATGATGAACAAAATAGCTCAGAAAGAAAGATGGGTATAGGAGGACAGATGGCGGCAAGACTCATGAAAAACAGCAGATTAAAAACTGCAATGGTGGCGTGAGGAAGAGAAATAAGATAAAATGGGACAAAAGGCTTTGAGAATAAATAATTACTGCAGCAGTGTTGGGCTGGGACTAAAAAATGGTGCTAGACTTTTTCACCCAGACCAGCCCACCACCAACAGCCTGCAGCCTCTCCACCACCCCCACCCATCGACACAAATACAAATGCACCAGCCCTTAATACCACCACTTATAAGAATAATAAATGGGTACTCTAGGCTACTAACACTAATATGGAGCTATTTTAAAAGCAAATGGGAGGTTCATTGCCAGCAGGATCCCGTGATAGATTGAGGCTCCTGGTGTGCAGTCACAGTGCCCTGAGTGTTTATGTTAAATGAAGCTAACGAGCTACTGTTTATAGCCTAATATCTTGCTCTTATATCTGAAAATATTCGTTTCATGTAACTCTCAGCAAGAGAGCAGATTAGGCATATTTTCCAGAATGTCAAATGATGCCTTTAAGAGGATTATAATGCATTATCTGATATAACGTTTTATCAGATACTATCATAAATTGCTTTAACCACAGCAATTTAACACTTTAGCGGGGATCAGCGGAGTCTCATTGTGTTTTATCCGTTCTTAGCTCTGTTACGTCTTTTGTCCTCTCGTCTTTTTACCAGCACACAGAGTCCTGCAGTTAATATGTCAAAGCGTCCATTTCGACGTCCGAAGAACTCTCTTGTTAATCTCTGAAAATAAAAGATATCAAGCAAGAAGTCAGTGGAAATGTTCTTGTTCAGCACGCAATGTCTTTCCTGTGTGTGTGTGCGTGTGTGTGTGCGTGTGTGTGTGTGTGTTTGTGGTTTTAGACGCTGAGGTCTTGTAAGGCAGTGATATAGATAACACTGTGTCGGCAGATGGTGTTTTAGTGTTATGTCCAACAGATGGGGAAATGGGTTAGTTTGCTGTGATCTTGAGAGAAAAGAGAGCAGCATTTATGGTCACTTTCACTTTTAAGTGGTCTCCTGTGCGCTCATCCTGCTCACCGGTTTGCAGTTTTAAAAAACAAATTCTATATGTCTTCTGAGTTATACATTACACTCTGCACTAACTACACTTTTCTTGTTTTCCCCCCTTTTTTTTCTCCCCGTCCTTTCTCCCCCTCTTCTCCCACCAGTATCTCAGTGTGTGTCAGCGCTGGGATGCAGCCCCGACTATGAATACGCTATTGAGGAGTTCTGCCTGGCCAAATTCAGACTGGACATGCAAGAGCTGGATCAGAGACGCTGGTGTAGCTGGGAGGACACGGTCGAGTGAGTGCGATAATCACGCACGCACACAAACACACACACACACACACACACACACAAATAGAGAACAAGAGACTTCCAAGCAAAATGAAATGATATCTACATTCAGATTTGCATAAGACCATGAAAAGCGCTTTAATTCGCTTTGTTAGTTTTAATGCAGTAAGATCATTAAATGTCTTAATTATGGTTGCAATGTGATTCCAAAACTCTTCAAGCTCAATTGTTTCCACACACAGGAAATATTATATAATATATATAATAAAATTATGCATGATCTCTTAAGGCTGCACATTGTTATATATACACACTATCGTTCAAAAGTTTGTGGTCACTTAGAAATGTCGTTATTTTTAAAAGAAAAGCAGTTATTTTTTAAAATGAAGATAACATTAAATGAATCAGAAATCCAGTCTAGACATTGTTAATGTGATAAATGACTATTCTAGCTGGAAACAGATGGTTTTTAATGGAATATCTCCATAGGGGTACAGAGGAACATTTCCAGCAACCATCACTCCTGTGTTCTAATGCTACATTGTGTTAGCTAATTGTGTTGAAAGGCTAATTGAGGATTAGAAAACCCTTGTGCAATTATGTTAGCACATGAATAACAACGTGAGTTTTCATGGAAAACATAAAATCATCTGGGTGACCCCAAGCTTTTGAATGTTAGTGTAGATGTTTTTGTTTTTGTTAAGCAGTAGATTTGTTCATTTCTTACTTGAACTCTGTAATTGTCCACGTTTTTGGTTGTCTTCCAACAGCTGATTAGATACTGAGAGAGAGACAACAGAGAAGAGAAGGAGAGTGGGAGGGAAAATGGAGGGGCAGATATAGAGGGGATACGCAGAGACGGTCACCACAAAAGCTCGATACCTTTGGTGTAAACATAGATCTTTTGTGCATGAGTTAATATTATCTTTGCACTCAGTATAAGAGCTGCTCTTACAATTTGAGAGTCTTTTACTGGCATCATTTAGTACAATTAAACAATTCCATAAATACTATTTCCCATCTGACTGTGAATTTAAAATAGTCCCTCTTCTCCTCTCACCCCTATCTTCCCTGAGTACTTGTAATATCATTCTTAGTCTCTGTTTTATCACTGAAAGCGAGTAATTCTCCTCCCAACTATCAGCTACTTTGCAGAGAAAACTCAATAAAGCGAATCTTCAACAGGTTTGACCTTTGACTGGGATGGTTTATTCTCATTAGCAGCGTTTTCTCTGCTCTCATGAAAAGCACCAACTTTTTCTCATGCACTGTTTCTCACAGCTTTGGGCTTGAGCCAACTATGTCATAGTAGGTCTGGAAAAAACAAGCTGGAAGGTTAATTGGGGTAAAGAAGCAGAGTTTCTTGACTCACCCAAGGCCTCTTGTAGCCAGTGAGCCGGTACTTTGCACTAAGTTGTCCCTGATATAAACATCTGTTACTCAAAGTGGATGAAATCATACTTGACAGACTTTGCCCTTTATGTTTGGGTAAATATTGAAATATCATTAGCAAAGAGCTGAACCATAAGAGGATCACAAGTTTCCATTTTAGGGCTTTGGTTATCCAGTGTGTATATTATTCCATCTACATGGATGTTCTAGAGTTATGCAGAGGATCTTGTCATATTAGCTCGAAAGACAGATGGTGAACAAGCAGCTGTGGAACTGTCACAAAACAGCAAAGAAAGTTTCACCCGACAATGTTTTTTATTCACTTATTTATTTATTCTTTTTATTAAAGTCTCACTCTCGTCTTTGATTCAACCCCTAAACACTCATCTCTGTCTATCAAAGTTATATATTTATTTATTTTCCTGCCTCAAAATGGCTTAGATGCAACTCTATATCGTTACTCCCTCTAGAACAGGAGTGATAAACATATGGCCCACGGACCCAAACTGGCCTGCGGGCTCCTCTTCTTGACATTAAAGTTATTTGTGCATCTAAGTGTGTATCTAAGTGTGATTGATCTGACTAAACCCTGAGCAACACTCCCTAATTTTTTGGACTCAAATCTACGTGAAGGAGACAGCAGTAGCAGGAATGAAAGAGGAACTGTACAGATCCCCTGACAGGTCCATTTTTAAGGACTACTTTTGCCTTACCTCTGAGACATCGACAAAGGCAGAGCTTTATTATGATACAGTATTGTGTATTATAGTATGATTGTGACTTCAGTAACAGTTGGTGCCGTGGCTGTTCAAGTTCAAGTCTGCACCACTGAAACTTAGAAAGATAACTGGAGGAGCTGGTTCAGCTGCTCTTTCACTGACCGCTGCCAAGACAGACTGCATATGTTACTGTGACTGCAGACTTGGGATGACAGCTGTCACTGTGGCTGCAGTCACAGTCAGTTGCTGCAATTATAGCTGTGGCATATTCATTTTTGTTGGTTGTAACACTGACTACATGGATCATTCTAAAATTGGAGGACATTTTACATCCCACTCATCAAATTTCAAATAATCCATGTACAAAATACTAAAACATCCAGTTGTTGTGTAAATTTACTTGTCCCGAGACCAGATCTTAAAAAAATAGGAGAAAAGAATGTTTGAAAATATTCTTTTAAATACCAAATAAGTCTGAAGTTCCCCCTAAAATGCCATTTTTTTCTCTTGTCCCACCTCCCTGATGAACAAATTGAATCTCAAATAAAACAGTTAAAATGAAATTTAAACCTCCTTTTTTATTATTTTTTCATTGATATAATATTTTAAATAATAATTATTGTGCATGGAACGTGTCCCACAACATCCCTAATACCATAATCATTTTAGCAGGTTGAAGAAGAAGAAAACAGTGAATCACTTTTTCACTAACAGATATCAACAATAAACGTTCTCATTTCATTATTTCCAATACAGCATTGTTTTTTTTTCATTACAAGTTTCCTGAAAATATCTGTCTCAATATTCAAATTAGTTATTATATATCCAAAAATCATGTAATTGCCAGAACAAAAATGTACACATAAGATAAAGCCAGCTTCAAAATTCTTGTTTCATTATGTTTACCAATGAGCAGCAAAGATGTTTACACGGGGATTATGGGTATCTATTTTAATTACTTCATAAAACTGACAACAGTGTCAACAAACAGAAAAAACTAAACTTTTTTGCCATGTTTTAGAAAAAAAACAATTCTAGTCTGTCTGTGTGTGATATATGAAAGCCCTTCAGAATAAAAGTCGGAATGAACATGGATTTGGTGTATATGTGCTGAAGTGGAGATTTCTGGCTCGATTTGAGAAAAACTAATTTTGAGGAAAAAGTTTTTCAAGATCTATATATACGTGTTTTGGAAATAACTACTTATGGCTAAAAACTTAAACTAATAGTTATCACCTTTCAGAAATGTTATGTTCAAATATACAAATGAGGTATTATCTTATTAAATATGTGCTCATTTGCATAAATATGAAAAAGACAAAATGTGGTAAAATAAATAACCAAATGTACATTTTAGATGTTTCCATTCCATTAGTCTACAACATGACATCATTCGGAGAAAATGTCCTGTAGTGCCTCACTTGAACTGACAGTGTATTCAAACACTAAAAGTTCATATGGATCAAAAAAAATGTGAAGCTTATTGAGAGTTAATGCTGAAGTATTGCAAAACACCAAACTAGTGTTACAAAACTTGTCCAGAAAAACCTTTTGGTGACTCTGCAGGACTGAAATGTCAAATATGGTCGAGTTGAGTTAAAAAAGGTCAAGTATGAGGACGTTGCTCCTGCTTGGAGGAAGCGCTGCATTCTGGCCAAGATGCCTCTAGAGATTTCTAATTCAGTTCAAATGACATTTGGTGTCCGTGTACGTGTCCCTGTGTGTGTCTGTGGGTCTATATGAAGACAGTTGTACACATCACCCTCCTACCTTTCTCTATATCTCAGCTGTCAAAAGGAGGGCAGCTTCCTCGTCCGTTCTGTCCTCTTCACTGTCACATCAGCCTCACTTTATATTCTGCTTCCCCCTACAACACACTAAACACTGCCTCTTATAGTCACTGCAGTACACATTATTAAATACTGGTATTTTCCTCAAAATATACCTCCTTCTATTATACTTTAGAAGTTTTCAGACACAAAAAAAGCTGAAATTCCAAACTGACTTTGCATGACTGCCTTCCTTCTTCATTAAAGCATGAGTTCAGTATTTCCTCTTCATTTTATCTTCATAGCTGTCCCCGTTTTCATGCGCTGAAAAGGGGGTCAACTATCTTGTATGGAACTGTACCACTGTGCACCATTTCTTCAGTCACATTTGTTCTACTTCCGTCACTCCCTCGCTCCTTCCACAATCTTTTCTGCGGCATAGTTTAATGGCTTTTCATTTGCTTGCTCTCGTCTCCTCTCGGCTCGACTGTATTATATCCCCCAGTGTCTCATAGAGGCTAATGCCAAGATATTGCATGTCCCCTTTCAGTTTAGTGACATCTCTAATGCATTTTTTCTCCCAAAGTCCCTCAAGCAGCTGTTGTTGTTGTGCAGTTTGTTCTCTTGTCAATATATTGTCGTGCTCCCGTCAAATTCTGGCATGTCGTGAGAAAATGGCAGAGAAATGTTCTGTATAGGTCAACATGCTGTTACTCACCTCTCAATACAAAGTTGCCACATCTCAAACAGGAGGAGCCGCAATCATACAATATATCATTAAATATGACCCAGTCTAACTTGCAGGTGACCGTGCTAATCGCTGACCTGAGTAAAGCAGAAAACCCACTGACATAGTTGCATTTCTAATGAGTCTATTTGAGAATTTAACCACATGGCAGCTGTTTTCACGAAATATTTTAAAAACAGACATCCTTCTAACACATGAAGGCTTCTGACTCGGGAATTCTGTGTAAAAGTTCACTTTAATAAGCCTGTTTTTCACAGCAGACATTTTGACATCGTGACAGGAAAGAAGCATGTGTCACTAATAACATTTACAAAGGCTACAGTTTTTTTGTGTGCCAGCAAATCATACCAGTGTGACAGTGAGCCAGCATGGAGGACAAGCATATCGAAATGACCTCCCAGCCTTCACAATAAAGGTCTAGATATTAGACTGATCTGAAGTCCTTGGATGATGTGACCTTTCCTCTATCCAGAGGCATTCCAGGCATCACTAAAGTGTACAGATAAACATTCAGTTTGTCATTTCATTGCATCCTGGAAATAATCCTCTACATTCATTTCACAATGTGTCTCTTTGTATTTGAGATCTTTAAAGGCTCACACCATCAATTGGTTTTTTTTTCACAGTATAACATTCTTTATGTAGGTTTTATTCTTCCTACATCCATCCATTGGGTTAGGCCACGTGCTCACACTGCCGCAGTAGTTTTGGGCTGATTTAACACCTTTTCAACCCTTACAACAGTCAGAAAAAATCAGGTCTGGGACCTCGGTCTGAACTTACATGTGGCCTAGTTTATTTAGTAATGTGAAGAGTTTACAGATCCAGTCTGAAACCTCTGATGACTCAATGGGGTGCCCCAATGTTATCAAACTTTAGAAAAGTGGACACAGTTGCCAAGCAACACTAAAGATTTTAGCACTTAAGGGTAACATTACCTGAAACATAAAGGACACCTTTTATATAAAATGCATTCTGGTCAGCTCTCATGTCCAGTAATATATGGGCAAGAAATATTCAAAATGATTGGTGTGGTCCTTTCAGATGTGGAGAATTACATGTCTGTTTAGATATTTCCTCCCATGTGTGGTGGGATCACAGTGCTGCTTAGCATAGCAAACAAATACACATGCAGTATGCATGATTGAAATCCACATGGTCAAGTATCAGTGTACACCCAGTGCATTCTAATTGATATCGAAATGTTAACTGCAGGATTTGCAGCTCAGTGAGTCAATATTACAGGCGCTCTCAAGCTCTTCTTAGTTACCTCCAGTGACAATGCACTGGGAGGTGACTGCAGATCAAATGGTCACGACCTCTCCATGACTGAAAAGCTTTAAGAAGAGCTTCCATCCATCCATCTGTTATCTATACACTGCTTAATTCTCATTAAGGTTGTGAGGGGGCTGGAGTCTATCCCAGCTGACTTAGAGTGAAGGCAGGGGACACCCTGGACAGGTCTCCATTCTATCACAGGGCTACACATAGAGACAAACAATCATACTCACATTCACACCTACAGACAATTTAGAGTTACCAATTAACCTCTAACCATCTTTTTGGACTGGGCAGCACAGTGGTTCGGTGGTTAGCACTTTTGCCTTGCAGCTAGAAGATCCCCGGTTCGGGTCCCTGACCTCCCAGGATCTTTCTGCATGGAGTTTGCATGTTCTCCCTGTACATGCGTGGGTTTTCTCTGGGTTCTCTGGCTTCCTCCCACAGTCCAAAAACATGCTCAGGTTCATTGGTAACTCTAAATTGTCTGTAGGTGTGAATGCGAGCTAGCTTGTTTGTCTCTATGTGTAGTCTTATGATAGACTGGTGACCTGTCCAGGGTGTCCCCTGCCTCTGCCTAAGTCAGTTGGGGTAGACTTCAGCCCCCTCTGAGACCTGAATGAGAATAAAGCGGTATATAGATAATGGATGGTTTTGGACTGTGGAAGGAAGCCAGAGAACCCAGAGAAAACCCACACATGCACAAGTAGAACATGCAAACTCCATGCAGAAAGATCTCGGGACGGCAGGGATGCGAGGCGAAAGTACTAACCACCAAGCCACTGTGCAGCCCTTAAAGAAGACCTGTGAAGCCATTTTGTCCAAAAGACATAGGAAGACATTGCTATTAGGCCAAAGCAATGCTGGAAAACAGATAAGCAGGTAACCTTAGCTCCTTGTAGGGAGAGGAAAATACAGTGAGGTTGCAGCATTATAACACCAAAAAAAGCAGAAACTCAGCTTCAGAGAAACACTAATAGCTTTTTAATTGTCTCACATTCGTCTCTTGATATGGGAAGTGAGTGGGGGGGGGAGAGTCTGCTCACACACTGATTATAATCATTTTAATATTGAGACTAATCAAATTATTCTAATGAAAGCCTGCTGTGAAAACATCACTTTTGCTACTAAACCTGTTGTCACGTATCCACTTGTGGGTTTAGTTGTGTAGTGATCCAGAAGAGAAATGTTGTTGGAATGAATCATTTTGGTCTTCTCGCACTCAGGTATGTTCAGGACACTTAGCAGATGGAAACTATGACAAGTCTGCAGTTGCAGATGGGAGGCAGATGGAAAGACCTCCAGCTGGAGACAGGAATGATAACATGTCACCATCTAGGTTGGATTTGAAGTTTTTCCAACATGCTGCTGGCACTGTTTTAAAAATTCAGGCACTCAGAGTCTGCATTTTAAACAATCGTCCCCACTTGTCTCTAGACTCTGTAGACAAATAGGATGCATAAAATATAATAGATGTTTGTGTCATTATCAGTACAAATGTGTTGCCAGTTTTTAAAAAATCTACATTCCTCTATTATTGTTGGGTCCTTTCACAGTGCAGCATCTACATGAAGTGATTAATCAAAACATGCTGCTGCTGATGCTGCATCATCAGTCCGTCTCAGCACACTTACACACAGATTAGTCAACAGAACCAGAGCCATTATACAAAACAAGCAGAGATGTGGTGAGGAATCAGCTATTAATCCATTCAAGTATTTGTTCTGATTCTAGTCAGCTCAGCAGCACATACTGGTACAATCAAACACCTCTTCACATTTTAAGCCATAAATCTTCTTTGCTGTATCTCACTCTCCACCCATCACTTCAGTTATTCCTCTCTCAAGGTAAAGCTAGCTTTAAGGTTTTCATATTTCTTTGTGCCCTGAAGCATGTGTGAGGTCAAAGTACCACAGAATAATAATGCATATCTCGGAACCTTTTGCAAGCACTGGTTTCTCGTAGGACCGGTCGGAGTGGGACCTAATTATTATATATCTGTTATTATTTTTATATATCTATGTATGTATGTTATATGTGTAATAGATAAATGAACAATCTCCACTTATTTTAGCATCAGCTGGAAAGCAAAAACACACTAAAAAATGTTTCATTGTAAATAAATTCAGGCGTCAAGGGGTTAAACCTGCATTATTTTTAACAACCAGCAGGGAAGAGAAGTTAAGTTGCAGGGAAGTCTGAGAAAATTACTTCTCAGTTGAACTTTTACCTCAGTAAACCTTTTCCTGATGAGTTTATGGTCTCAGTCAATAGCTTCAGGACTTTTTGAAAACAACATGATGTTCAATTTCTATAATGAAAGGGAGTGAAATAGATGATAAATCTGTCAGGGAGTAGTCAGAGAACCAAAGTGCAGACACAGAGAACAGACAGGCAGAGAGTTCAAAAGAATTTATTTAATCCAATAACAAACTCAAACCAGGGAAAATGGGAAACTAACGTTGGGGAAAAACTAAACCAGTACAAAAAAGGTGAAAAAAAATGTAAAAACCTAAAAAAAAAAACTCAGTTAACCTTCAAAAGGGAAGCGCTACAAAAACCACAGATCAAAAACTATACTAACAAAACAGCTTACTTACAAAGCAGGAAGCTAAACTGAGGAGGGCAGGCAGGCTCGGGGAATCCGGGGTTGGCAGACGAGCCGGAGCTGACTTAAGGCTGGTGGGAAACCGGAGCTGGACCACCGGCAAGTACAGGCAGGATCGGGCCGGCGAGCGTGTTGCCGAAACTGGGCAGGGTGAGACCACCCTGTAAATGACAGCTTGTGGGTGTTTCGAATGAAAATGTTGCCTAAGTTCCAAACTCAACGCTTCTAAATCATTATTCCAGAAACCAATGGGTGACGTCGCAGTGCATAAGTTCATCTTTTGTATACAGTCTGCACCTTTAATCCTTGTGCTGTCTTAGGGTCAAAAATGACCTGGCTACTATGTTTAATAGCAGGGAAAACCCCCTAAATGACCTTTTTTCAACTTGAAGTTCAATGACTTTTCTGAAAGTGACCCCAGCATTAGAAAAAGTGAAACACTGTCTTTTTTAAATATTTTATCAAAGTTCTACAAGACCAGTGGACAAAGACTGTCTTAGGATCATTTTTGACCCAGCAGTTAAAATCACAGTCACAGTGGACTGAACACACACACATCGCACACACCTCTAAAACCCCAACACACACACACATGCATGCACACACACACACACACACACACACACACACACACACACACACACACACACACACACACACACACACACAGAGAGACACTGAGATTATGTGTGCTACTGATTGATCTCAGAAAAAGTTCAACTTTCATCTGCACTGTTGTTTGTCTTCAAAAAATGCATTAAAAGCTATACTTTCTGCACATTCCTGGTACTTTCTTAGGATATACAAGTGCTATCTTTTGCTAAACAAATATTTTCACCTACGCAGCACCTTTCGCAGCAATAACATTGATAATAAACCTCTACTTTAGTAAGGAAAACAGTAACATGTAAGATGTAATGAAAACGAGTGGTGTCCACTGACTAAACACAGTCTTTCTGCCCCCTGAAGAGGGAAAAACACAGATATTCAAAGTGTGTGATGCATGACAGGTTGTTTCTTCATATAAAATAGATTTTGGGTTGAAAATTCAATCAAACTGCTTCATTTTAAAGACTCAGCGGAGGCGGGTCATTTTTGACCCTTAGGACGAGAGGAGTGTACAGGATGTTAAGACAACATGAGGGTTAAAACTGATGAGCTACAGAGTGTACACTGTTCATATGAAAGAAACCATGTAGGGGAAGTTGGGCTGTCAAAAACTCAGTTAATTCATCAGAGTGATGTGCTTAATGTAACAGACCCTGATGTTAAATTAAAAGATATGATCATTATAAAGCTACTGAAGAGAAAAAATAGGAAGAGATAAAAGATTTGTTATTCTGCTGTCATATTCAATTAGTCACTTATATCTCACCAAAATCACTTAAAAGGAAGAGTTTAATAGTCTTGAGGCCAATAGACACATCTTCTATTATTAATCATCAGACACTTTACAGTGATCTTCTCTGCAGCTCTAATAATAGAAAAGCCTGAAACAAAAGGGACACTAATCTGCGTTTCAATCCAATGACCACACTGATTATAAAAGACACAGTAAACACTGTCATTAATCCTCAAAGGAATATTAGCAGAACATGAAGTGAGTGTAAACATCGACCTGAAATGAGGATTAGTTGTTCCTTTTTGCAGTCCAAAATCACGTCCAAGTGTTGTGAAGCCATTATTCTTTAAAATGGGATAAATGGAGATGAATTAAAAATGTTCCTTCATTCTCTTTTGGCCTCTGAGTGGGCAGGCAGGTAAACAGCTTTGACTGGCAGCTGAGCAGGAAGGGTTAATGAAACACAGCACAAGCACAGACACCATTTGTTTGCTCACTCATTTGAAGCACAGGATATGTTCCCATTCTTCTCCGCTAGACGGATTACAGTTATGTATTTTGTCCATTTTGTGTAATTATGTTTTCTCAGTAGAGACCAAAGAACATGTCATTCCTGGTAAATCTGCAGGACGTGATGGAGAAAAACATGCAATTTTGATATTTCTTTCATCTGCCATCTGCAGTTTGTTCTATGTCAGTTTGACCAGTTCTCAGCGAGCATGTGGAAGACTGCCTTTGATCTGTGTCTTATTTTCTAACCCGTGGCTCCGTGAATCCATCTACAATTATGGTATAATTTCTGAGCGATGTCATGTCCTCCTGTGAACATCTAGGAATCAGTCTCTCTAGCCTCCAGGCCTTGTCACGTAAAGCATGATGAAGTTAATGTTTGGTTTTTAGAGAGTCTAGTATACTTTTCATCTGCTAACTACACAGACCACAACAATCTGTCTGCTCCACTAGTTCCAGTGTCATTACTCTTATGCTTTGAATACAGTCTGGTTCATACACTACCGGCTGATTTTTAATGGAATATCTACGTAGAGGTACAGAGGAACATTTCCAGCAACCATCACTCCTGTGGTCTAATGCTACATTGTGTTAGCTAATGGTGCTGAAAGACTCACTGATGATTAGAAAACCCTTGTGCAATTATGTTAAGTGTGAGTTTTCATGAAAAACATGAAATTGCCTGGGAGAGCCCAAACATTTGAACGGTAGTGTAATTGTTTGGACAGTGACATGCTTTTCTTAATCTTGCCTCTTAATACCATCACAGTGGATCTGAAAGGAATCAATTAAGATGTGAGTGAAGTGTAGATTTTACAATTCAAGAAGTTTGAAAAGAGCAATACATTAGCTGTTTAGGAATTACAGACATGTTTAAATAGTTAATCCCCTTGAATTAAAGCTGAAATTCTAGACTTTAATCACATCTTGATAGCTTCTTTTCAAATTCCAGGTGGTGGAGGAGAAATTACGTAAATTGTGTCAGCGTCCAAATACTTATCTACCACCCCACTGTCCATCATGGTACTTTAAAAGTATAACTGCTATGTCACTTTTAAAAAGAACAAGACGTTCTTCTTCACATACATGATATAACTTTCAGTGTTCCAAAGCTAGTTTTCTTTACTAAAACTCTATAGTTCTTTGCTATACATATCCAAGACCATCACCAGAAAAACACCGCTAGCATCTCTCATTTTATATATTGTACAGCTGCACAATATATCGTTTTAGCATTAACATTGTGATGTGCGAATCAAATGTACAGTAAGTCAAATTAACTCATTAACACATCATGCCACAACTCTTTTTATCTGCTTGAGACATAGACAAATGCGCATGATTTTAATTCTTAGTGACTAGCCAATAAGCAAAGTCTGTCTGATAAAACATCATTTATTTCTATTTAAAGGACACACTGCATTTTTTATTTTTCTTTTACTTTACTTACAAGACACAGGGTTTGTTGGCATACAGGCTCCACATTTGCACAGCAAAATGAGCAAGGAACAGGAGGGAAGCACTGAAAGGAGAGATTTTGTTGCAAGAAACAGGATTCAGACAAACCACAAAGCTGCCATCCAAAGCACAAAATTATCTTGGATGTCTCTATCTAATGAGAAAGGTATACAGATGTACTCACCTACAAAATCACACCAGCAATTCCCCAAATTAACTGTTTCCAAATCAAATTATTTAAGTAATTTGGTGAAAATTTAAGAAAAATTTGTATTAATATATATCACAGAAAAACAAAGTCCCACAATGTCAGTTAGTTCCAAAATCATGCAGCCCGATTATATTGTAAACATTCAAAAGAAATGTACTGGAAGATGTTGTGCAACAAAAACAGTTTTATCTGTGAAATTAAAATTAAACCTGACGTATAATAAAATGCCACTAGCAGGAAATGCCAAGAGAAAACAACCCAAAGTTAATTCATTTAAATCCCACTAACATTTCCCCAGTAATCAGTCAGGTAAATAAAGTCAACTAAATCCTTAAATGAATCATGCTGAAATGTCAACTTCCGAGATGAGAGAAAAAAATAAACACAGCAACCACTAATATGCATTTAGAAAAGAAAAAAAAACTTAGCTTTGCTCTTCTTTTTCTCAAAACTTTCACACCAACAACTTGAGATATTCCGCTGCCTATAAATATGTATGGCTCTATTAAATATGCTTTCACTTTAGTCAATCCATCTGCTAACCTTGGTAGCACAACACCCTGTAGGCTGTATCTGCTCATCCATCCGCTGTCTGTCGGGTTTGTCGGCTAATTGTGGCACATTATTACGTTACTGTGCTCAGCGTAGCTCCAGCTCAACGCAACTCACAACTTCTCCAGCATTAAGAACAGCTCATAAATACACTGCAAAAACACTAAGGTTTCTTTCATTTTAGTGGTTATTTGCTGTGTAAACATAATAATTACACAGAAGGAGGAGAATGCATTAAGAGAAGTTCCAGAGGTCCCATTTTTGGTGCTTCATTATTAATCCCTGTAGTGGATAATAAAGTAGATATTAAAATCTATATTACACTTCTTCATTTTCTCATTTTTGCAGCATGATACATTTGTACAAACCTGTTATACTATGTAAACTGATAAAATGGTTCATCAAAGTTCACATAACAGCTCACTAAACTGCATTTTTAGAACAGTATTGTGATTTCCCACATATGCTGAGCACTTGTTGGCTGGTTTTCCTTCACTCTACAGTCCAGCCGATCCCAACCATCTCAGCTGGGTCAGTGATTGTAGGCCAGGTCATCTGATGCAGCTCCATCACCGTACTTCTTGGTTAAACATCCCTGACAGAGCCTGGAGCTGTGTTTTGATTCATTGTTCTGGTGATAAAGAATCGTCGGTTCCTACTCAGCTCAAACCAGATGGGTCTGCAGAATGTTACCGTCATACTAATTAAGTGTGTCACCCCCACCACCGTCACCATCACGGCCCCTCCTACTAGCTTCATGGAGCTACAGATGCAGATATCATTTGACAGAGACAGTAGTTAGAACCACAAATCCTGAACTTGAACTGATAAGGCCCAGTGCCAGATTTCACAAATTTAATGTCCATTCATTCAATTCGATTCAATTTTATTCTTTTATT
Organism: Amphiprion ocellaris; assembly: GCF_022539595.1. NCBI lineage: Eukaryota > Metazoa > Chordata > Actinopteri > Pomacentridae > Amphiprion > Amphiprion ocellaris. The sequence goes on from NC_072776.1 coordinate 18,181,294, forward strand.
CTTTTACAACAGCAATCTAGAACCTATGTCATCTCAAAGCACTTCAGATAGTAAGGTGAAGACTTTACAAAATTATGCAGAGAAACTCAACAAGTCCAAAGTTTTCTTTGGACTTGTTGGGTTTCCTTTAACTAGAGGAAACCTCTGGCAGAACCAGGCTCAGGGAGGGTAAGCATCTGCCTCAACTGGTTTGGGTGGGGTAAAAGGGAGTTTGTGTTTTTATGGCACAAGTAGGTCTCTTCTTCTTACTGGTGTCCCTCAATTGTACCTTATTTGCAGCAGTTTAGCCATAGAGTCCTAATATTCATAGTCTCCTCTGAATAGATGATGTTGAGACCAAGCAGCAACTTCAGGGCCATAAAAAGGAAGTCAACATCCATCCATCCATCCATTATCTATACACTGCTTAATCCATATGAGGGTCACGGGGGTGCTGGAGCCTATCCAGCACCCCCGTGACCCTAATGAGGACACTAAAGATTTTAGCACTTAGGGGTAACATTACCTGAAACATAAAGGACACCTTTTTATATAAAATGCATTCTGGTCAGCTCTCATGTCCAGTAATATATGGGCAAGAAATATTCAAAATGATTGGTGTGGTCCTTTCAGATGTGGAGAATTGCATGTCTGTTTAGATATTTCCTCCCATGTGTGGTGGGATCACAGTGCTGCTTAGCATAGCAAACAAATACACATGCAGTATGCATGATTGAAATCCACAAGGTCAAGTATCAGTGTACACCCAGTGCATTCTAATTGATATCGAAATGTTAACTGCAGGATTTGCAGCTCAGTGAGTCAATATTACAGGCGCTCTCAAGCTCTTCTTAGTTACCTCTGACTTAGGCAGAGGCAGGGGACACCCTGGACAGGTCACTAGTCTATCATAAGACTACACATAGAGACAAACAAGCTAGCTCGCATTCACACCTACAGACAATTTAGAGTTACCAATTAACCTCAGCATGTTTTTGGACTGTGGGAGGAAGCTGGAGTACCAGGAGAAAACCCACCCATGCACAGGGACAACATGCAAACTCCATATAGAAAGATCTTGAAAAGGCAGGGATGCGCCCCTCATTCATCCAATTCAATTGAATTTTATTTTATTTATACAATGCCAATTCATAGCATATGTCATCTCAAAGTACTTTTGTATAGTAAGGTGAAGACTTTACAAAATTATACAGAGAAACCCAACAAATCCAAAGTTTCTTTTGGATGTGTTTGGCTTCCCTTTAACTAGAAGAAACCTCTGGCAGAACCAGTCTCATGGAGGGTGAGCATCTGCCTCACCCTGTTGGGGTGAGGCTCTTCTTCATACTGGTGTCCTTTAGTTATACTTCCACTGTCTCCTCTGAATTGCTGATGTTTAGACCATGCAGCAACTTCAGGGACATAAAAAGGAAGCCAACATGAGGGTAGAAAAAAACTGTATTTCCTTGAATGGCCACTTGAGACTGGGCCAGTCCTCAAAGACCTCCATGCTAAAATGTCCAACTTTATAGCAGAAATGTATACAGCCTGGTATAAAAAAAGTAGTAGTGGTTTCTATGCCTAATTTGTCTGTTCATGACCGCTGTACTGGTGGGTGAATTTGTATGTAATTTAAATCGTGTTAAGGCTTAAAGTTATGCATAATTAAGGGCATGGTCGCTTTGAGTGACAGCTGAGTGCTTCACAGGACAGTCTATGGCCCAGAGCTTAAAAGTATTCTTCAGGAAACCTATGGGTGATGTCAGAAAGGGATTGTCCCTCTTTATATACAGTCATTGATTGAAATCTTTCTGCTACTTGAACTCTGTGAAGCACTGGCGTGTCTCTAATCTAAAGGTTCCTTTTACTGGTGATTTCTGAGGCTAGTAACTCTAACAAACTTACTCTCGGCAGCACAGGGAACTTTTGACTTTCTGTTCTTAGAGTGGTCCTCATGAGAGCCAGTTCTAATGCTTTTTGTGAATGCACATGAAGAGAATTACAAAGTTCTTAAAATTCTCGTGACTGGCTAACCTTCATGTCTTGAAGCAATGTCATTTCTCTTTACTTAGTTGAGTGGTTCTGGCCATAATATGAGTTACTTGGGAAGTCAGATCGGGCTGTTTGCTGCATATCACGACACAACTGAAAGCATTGAAAAGGCAAGAAATTCGACTACTTAACTTTTGACAAGGGCAACCAGCTGTTATATTGTTTTTCTAATGTCTTCACCATTGTTCTACAATGTAGAAAATAGTAAAAACTCTTGGATGACTAGGTGTGTGCAAGCTTTTCACTGTTACTTTAATGCCAAAAAGACCTATAATGATTTTTGTAACCTTGTCAGCTAAGGTAACCTCTTTTGTCAGGTGACCAGTAATTCCTCCAAATCCACTTGTTCTCAACACCCAGCCAGGGTGAGATAAGTACAGGATCAGAGCACCACCGAATAGTTTGCTCAATGAATCCAAAAACCGATATTGTGTTTTTCAGCAATACTAATATTCTCCCTTTGCCCTTGTCAGAATTGTTCCTACCGTGGGCTCTTAGTTTAAAAATAGCTCTATTATTTGGTTTAACAAGAGCTGCTCTGCCTGTGTGATTTTTCGAGGGTATTTTGGTCGGTCAGTCAAGCATGCCCATCAGCCGTCTGTAATAATTTAAAAACCCTTTCTTGGGTGAGCTCACATCGGGTTACGTGCAAACCCCGGCCAGATAAAGCCAGTGAGCTCAGTAGTGTGGAAAGCTCACTGAAGTTCGCTCTCTGTGGAACTCTGTGATTAAACGGCTGATTAGTTGGTGATTAGAAATGGATTGCCATATGTTTTTACAGCTCTAATGACTGGATAACGTTCAGAATTGCCCGGATTGCTGCGCGCCTGCAGCTGTTATGCAATACATCTTTAATAGCATTAGGACGAGGATTTAAATATTTGCCTCAGTTAAGAGGGTTTTTCATTTGTATTAGCCTGATATGTCATCGCAGCACACAAACTCTGAGTAATGATGGCACAGAGAGCGGCTCGTCCATCGCGTCTTTCAGGAACACAAGACTGGAGAGAAAACTGCAATTATCTTGTCAAGTCAAGTCACTGTTATCGTTAGACAGCGCTTTTAAAACAGCAGATGATGAGCCAAAGAGCTTTCCAACAGAGAAATAAGAATAAAGTTGTGAATTTGCCAAACAGGTTTTAATGTCCAATGTTATTTATTGCATAAATTTAACTTTGTTATTTAAATGTCTAAGTTAAGCCCACAATATTACATATCACACAAAGTTACCTTCAACTTAACTTATACATTAAGATTAGGATCCTATAATAGCACACATTGTACAAATATGCTTGATTATCCTAAATATGTCAAAAATATTTTAAATGACTTTACTGAATTTAAAAATTAAAGTTCTCAAAATTGTACAACAAATCTAAATGTTTGCTTTGAGCAGCATATTGGTAACAGTGGAGAAGGAAAAACACTATTTTAACAGCAGGACACCTCCAGCAGAACCAGGATCAGGCTCACATCTTGTGTTTGCCCCTGAGTATTTTCTTATTTGCTTATTCAGTGTGATTTTTTTCAGATTTTTTGAAGATCATTGCACTGACTGGAACACATTCCCCACAATATAGAGTAAAAATCCTACTGTTAGACAGAGGAAATCTCTGCATTTTTCTCTTTGCTCAATTCAAAGAATAATCACACACTATTTAATTTTTTCTTCCTTTGTTGCTGTTCTTTATAATTTATATAGATTTTTTTTAGAATATTCTTCCTCCCTTATTATTAGCTTAAATTAAACTGGCATTTGCAAACAGTGCAGTCTGTGACAGTTCCTCAAGTTTAATTTCAAACTGAATATCTGTGTGTGTGTGTGTGTGTGTGTGTGTGTGTGTGTGCGTGCGTGTGCGTGTGCGTGTGCGTCTGTGTTTGTGTGTTGCCGCCCTGAGAGGAACACACAACAAAAGGTGTTTCTCTGCTCTAATTAAGCCATCTTCTTGTTCTGGGCTTCACATCAATACTGCAAACATTCACTTTGACAGCTCACTGGTCCCACTGGATTTTAGTTGAAGCTGGAGAGGAATTCAGGATTAGTTTGCCCAGGAATATTTTTCCTTATGATATTATTCCCCAGCGCCCCTCATTTTTCACTTACAGGGTATTGCCACACCATTGCTCACAATGATAGACATGTACAACCACTATAATATATCTCCGATATCACATATATATATTACAGATGATTTTACAGGTTTCAGCAATAAATCATTAGAAATAAAAGTGTGATGAGAAATCCTCAGATATTCTCATTTTTACTTTTTTCCCTGAATTTTGCTTTCTTTTGCTAGAAAGGCTTAAAGATGGAACTGATTGCAGTTGTAGCCCACAGTAGACTACTAGAAAAAGCAATATACTAGAGTACGGTAGATAAAATCTGGCACTTGAAACTCTAGCAAAATAAATAAATAGTTTTTATATACAAAAATAGTTAAAAATATTCAAATAGTTTGAACTATGTACAGTGAAGTTATAATTGCATTAAAATGCATGGTACATTTGATTTGCCAGGAGTGTGTGCTTTGAGTAAAAACTTGAGTGCACAACCAATTGTTGATGTGAATGTACTTCACATCAGCCAATCAGATTGTTTGTCCCGCCCGGGTTTGGTTGCTCTGAAATAAAGTTCTGTTGCGCACAAGAGAACGGCACGCGGCAAGAGGGGGAGTATGGGAGAGATATACTGTTCATGTTGGTACAATAGTTAAACATGAGAAGACCAAATATCCATGTTCCAGAGTGAAACATAAGAGCCGGGGGAGGCTATTTCTTCGGTTATTGTCTGACGCTTTGCTTCGGTGAGTTGAAATCGGCACATAATCGCGCTAGCCGCTATGCTAATTTTTACCATTGCAAGTTACATTTGCTTATGCTAAGGATGTTAGCATTCTGACACGTGTTCGTTTGGTAGTTAAAAGAAGATGAAACGCGGTGTATTCATGTTTTATAAGTTCATTTTTTTAAGGTGAACAATTATTATTGTGTGTTTGTGTGTTGTGTATTGTTGCACAAGGTTAATTAATTTTCCTGAAGTGTGTAAGTTCAGTATGTCAACCTTTAACTTGGGAAACTAGTTAAAACTGGTCATGCTATTTCTTGAACAGAATGTGTGAAATAGTACTATATTTGATAACTTGAGAAATGAGATGAGAGATGATTTACAGTTACTTTGTTCAAACACAAATGTAATTGAATTCTGACCTTGCCCATAGGTCAGGTTTTTTGAGTTGGATTCCAATACCAGATTGCACTAGTGTGAGAACTGAAGTCTCCTACATTCTGCTGAGGATTACTGGAATACATTTTGAAGAACTCCATTAATGGATGGCGAGCCACTGCCCAAAAGAACCTACCTACAGGCGTGACGTGAGGTAGGGTTGAACTGTGTTGTGGGTGTGTGTCACACAACCCATGTGAACAAACTATTGAACTGTTATTGGACTATTTGGACTGAGGACAAAGGACTAAAACTTCAGATTGGCGGTGAGCTACGCTATTAATTGTGTTTCTGTAAATGGGGAATTTGTACAATAAGCAGCTGCAACTTTTATTTGTTTTATTTCAATACAACTGTACTTTCTAGTTGTATTGTCTGTGTCATATTTCACTATAGTTATTCAGCATCTGGGCTCCTGTCGTACCTTTATATCGTCTGATACTGGTCCCATTTCCTATTACCTATCTATTTTCTTATTCCTCTTGTACTGGTTACAGCGTAAACAGTGCTGTTTAATAATAATGTAAAGGAGGCCGTGAAAAACACTCCAGAAAGGTTTTCTTTGAAAAAAAAAATAATCATGAATTTTGGCACAAAAAAACGCCATAGTATACTATGTCGAAAAAAAATGCGATTTTTCAACATGTTGTAAAAACGTGCCATATGATGAAATAATGTAAAGGAGGCAGTGAAAAACACTCCAGAAAGGTTTTCTTTGAAAAAAAAATCATCATGAATTTTGGCGCAAAAAAACGCCATAGTATACTATGTCGAAAAAAAAATGCGATTTTTCAACATGTTGTAAAAACGTGCCATATGATGAAATAATGTTAAGTAGGCTGCGAAAAACACTCCAGACAGGTTTTCTTTTTAAAAAAAAAATCATCTTGAATTTTGGCGCAAAAAAAAACGCCATAGTATACTATGTCGAAAAATGCCATTTTTCAACATGTTGTGAAAACATGCCATATGATGAAATAATGTAAAGGAAACTGTGAAAACACTATGGTAAGGTTTTCTTTGAAAAAAAAAAATCATGATTTTTGGCGCAAAAAAAAACGCCATAGTATACTATGTCGAAAAAAAATGCGATTTTTCAACGTGTTGTAAAAACGTGCCATATGATGAAATAATGTAAAGCAGGCTGCCAAAAACACTCCAGAAAGGTTTCTTTAAAAAAAAAAAAAAATCATGAATTTTGACGCAAAAAAAACCGCCATAGTATACTATGTCGAAAGAAAATGCGATTTTTCAACATGTTGTAAAAATGTGCCATATGATGAAATAATGTAAACCGCCCTCCAATAAAAACACAACCCCATAGGCCACTTGTGTCAGCAGCTTATAAGAACCTGTGGATACCAAGTTTCACCACGGCAGTGGTCTCTCGTGTCTTTTGTAATTATGACTGGGGTAAAGACGTGAAGTGTAGAGCCACAATTACCATGTAAGGAGGAGATTAGGGTCGTTGGATGGGTCTATGAAACGCAGTTTTTTATACAATTTTTTTTCCTTTTTTGTCTTTATTGTAGCAGACAGGGGAGAGACAGGAAATATGGGGAGAAGAGTGGGGAAGGACCTGCAGCAAACAGCCATGGGTTGGACTCGAACCATGGCCACTGTGTTGGGGACTATAGCCCCCATTCATGGGTCACTCACTCAACCAGTTGAGCTTCCTGGGCACCCGAAACACTGCGTTTTAACATAAGAGACTGATCATTCCAAAGACATAACCAATCAGAGGCAAAAAAAATATCTGCCATATGTTACAAACCTACATGTGTGTTTATTTAAAAGGGTAGAGACAAGCAAACTATATAGCTGTTGAGATTAGAGGACTTGTGGGGATCAGTACGAATTTTTGACATCACTGACAAGTCTGGAAGCAAGTCGTGGTCAAGCATACAACTCACAAGAAAATCATTACAATTGCAATATAAGCATGAAACCTCTAATCACATCCACAGGGAATGGAGTTTTTTGGTGACATCTGTCCAGAAGTTAAACTTTTGAAATAAAAGGGATTATATAAAAATAGATTGTATTTCTTCAAATTTTCTCCTTAAAAATCCAACCAAATGAATCTTCAAATTGCATATTTTGATCTGCTTAAAATAAATGGCTTGAGGGGAATATACTGTATAAGATAGCTGGTACAGTTCTGACCATTCTTAGTGGAAGCACATTTATACTAGACATATATTAGACATTGAGATGCAGGAAGTCTGAGATCACTTCTATTCTGAATTCTCTTCAGATTTAATACAAACAAAAGTGGAATCTCTGAAGTTGAATCTCATATACATGCAAATGAATTTTATACATTAATATTTTTCCATCTCCATTTTGCTTTAATAACTGCAGCATTTTATCTGCATGGACTCCACAAATGTGTGAAACCCGATAACCCATGTCATCCCAGCACGATTTGACAATGTTCTACAGAGCTTCTTGTAATGTCAGAAATGTTTGCCTTTCTTAGTTTTAAGTGCCTCATAAACTTTTAATGGCACTGAAGTCTGGCGTTCAACCCCATAGTAGGTAAAACACCCCCAGACATCAATATTCTCATCACCATGTTTCACTCTGAGTCTGATACTCTGTGGTTTCATCTCTCTCCTGCTGGTCTCCTTCCAGAAATTCTTCTGTTACTGCAACTAATCTCTAACTCTCAGTAAACATGAGGTTTTTTTTCCATCATCCACTGCAATGGTGTTATGTCTTACCCCAAACCAAGTGTTTGGCCTTTTTCCTCACATGAGAAGTTGCTCAGAGACATTCCATGTCCTCTGAGACACTAGAAAGCTTTCTTTTGACTAGACTGTTACTGATTGGAGTCTTGTGTTCTTTACTCAGTAAACTCTGTATCTGTGGTGTGATTTTCAATCTCTCAGTGAACAAAGTTTGATGTATTGATCCTTTGTTGGTTTTTGTTACTTTTGGTCTGCCTGATCCTGCTTTTAGATGATCCAGTTTGCACAAATTGTTCCACAGCCTCATGCGCTGCCTCTTTCGATCCAGCCATGATGGGACGCTTAAGAAAGCTCCTCTTTGTTCAGAATAACCATCTGACTTCTGACACTTTGTCTTAGTTCTGATGCTGTGTTTCTGACTATCACAATGCTGCTTAGTGAACAATGTTCTGCAGGAAACTTGAAGCACTGACATATTTATAACAGGCGATTAATAACTGTAATTTGATTTGCTTGAAAAAAGCTTCTGGCGAGACTCAAACTCATTTCAGTTCAGGGTCCACATTCAGCCCAGTATGATCTACTGTAGCCAGAACTAGTAAAATCATAGCATAACAGCCTATAAATAACATCTCCTGTATTTCCCTTTGTTTTAGTGCAAAAAAGTACATCCTGAAAATGTTCACATTTAATGAGCTGTCTTTTTGCAAAACACTATGAACAAATTGAAAATTCTTAGGGTTAGGGTTTCTTACATTTCTTAAGAAAATTAAGTGCAATTTCAACAATATTATGCCTCAGTTTATCATTTACACATTACAACTTACAGATCACAGTGTACCTACAAAGGCACAATGCATTTAGTCAAAGGTATCTGGAACTGAACAATATATTGTTTTACTTTATGATCTAGAAATTCTTTTAAATTTACATTCATTTCCATGTCGGTGTAGTAATCCTGACCACCACATGAAGCAAACTAAAGTGGGAACTATTAAGGAAGAAAGCTAAGTTGTCCTCTTGCTTTACAAACAATGACAATAAAATGCATTCATAAAAAATGCATAAAAGTTGTGGCAGTACACTGGACAAATTTAAAATAGCAGTTACTTTTATTGAAAATTTGTCATTAATGTCGTCTCTGTAATGTTTACACTTTGCAAAGTTGTCCCACGGGCTGGATTGGACCCTCTGGTGGGCCAGTTTTGGTCCGTGTTTGACATGTGTTTGACACCCCTGATCTAAAGGATCTGCTGCCAGTGTAACAGTGGAAGACACCACAATACTCACTCAGAGGTCTCATGTCCATTGCCCTATAGGTCAAAGCTGTTTAGGAAGCATAAAAGGGACAATATTAGACTGGTGGTTTTAATGTTGTGGGTCATCAGAGCACATTTCATTGAGATACACAGTATGTATATGTTTTAGCTTTACTGTTTAGCTCTGTTGAGCTGGAAATGAGCCAATGACCTCATATGCACACATGTATCACAGTTTTTGACAGATTTCAACCTTGTGTTTGGCATATTTTTTAGGATTTTGCTCTGTGTTTCCAGCAGCAGCAGGTCAGCTTTTGTAAATGCTTGGCTGAATACAGCAAAATGACCCCAGTGCAGCATCTGCGTTAGTTTATGTGTCCAGGTTTGGCAGAGATACTTCAGTGTGGAGAGAGCAAACATTTACACACCAACACGCACACATAAGTCTTATCTGCTCACACGCAAACACGTCTAAACAAAGTAATAAAGGCAAATTTATATCTCTGCAGAAACATACACAAAACACTGAAACACACATGCATAATGCATGCAAGTATATCTGCAATCATTCACACACGTGACAAAAACAAATAACTCACACTCAAAGCTCCATCTGTTCGCAGCATGATGTTGACTGATGTAAAACTGATAGAGAGAATGAGAGAAAAGAAAAGTGAGAATATGAACAGAGAGCAAAAACGTATGATAGCACAAGTGTGTGTTTTTGAGTGCCAAAAGCCTCAAACTTTGCAAAATATTTTATCATTTTCGCTCTAATGTGTGAAAGAAAATTGCACGCACAGAGGAAAAGGAATGTGGTGTTAGTAGTATAATAAAGCGGGAATAAACAGAAGATTGTGTCTGATGATGCTCAGTAGTGACAGCTTGGCCTGTTTATTTTTTGGATTTTTATGCTTCAGATGGAGAAATCTCTCCCTTTAAGCCATGAGGTGATCCCTCCAAGCAGTCAAGGCAGAAACTTTCTCAACAATAAATGCGAGTTACACAGGGTGACATCCGAAAATGCTTTGAGGAGATTTTCCAGTTTAAAATGATGGAACATTATGGGACAGAGGAGATGAAGAGTGACACCAGGTCAAGTGTAGAAACTGAGAAGTGGAAAATAGATCTGTATCTGTGTGTGAAATGACAACCATCTGTAATCTTCCCATCCTCAGCTTCAATTCTTTGATGCTTACTTATCCATTTATCTCCAAGGGGTTTCTCTCATCTTATCAGATGTTTCCCTCAGTTATAATGAACAAAAGCATAATGGCCGCATCAGTGTTGATCAGAGATGTTTGGGTTATTTCCCCCTGAATGCCGCTCATATCTGATCTCCTGAAACACAATAGGAGTTGCAGTGTGTGTGCTGGTTGGCTGGACTGTCTACTCAAGATGCACAAGAAAGAAAACTTAGTGATGACTTGAAATATGAATTCATGATTGAACTTCACTGCCCTTTTAGAGGTTGCTGCTCTACTGATGAGAGGTGACAGAAATCCTTTTTGGCTCTGACATGTCTGTCATGTAGTAAGGACATGGCTTATGGACATGACTTCTAGGGAGGAGTACAAAACCAAAGGGTTCATTATTATTATATGCATCTTTCTAACATTAAATTTAACTATTTGCTTACAAAATAATAAAAATGCTTATGCCACAGTCGATTCTTTTAAGAATGTGATAGCTGTTGCCATTTGAATTCTGGTGCGTTCAGAAACTGTGCGTCTGGACCTGAAATAGGCCACAAGCGTGTTAGCAATGCATCCAGCTGTGAAATAAAAAGTAATTGCAATCAATTCGATTAAAGGTTGTTTTATTCTCTTCATGCGTTCAAACCTCTGCTGTTCGAATTGTACATTTAAACTGACTGCATTTCAGGTTCCACTTCAGTGTACCTTTAATTACTTTCATAAGGAGCAAAAGCAGCTGTGTTCAAAAATTTCAAGCAGCTGCGTTTGGTGTGGGTGGGTTGTTAGGAGGCCTAAACACTGCACAGTGTTTCATAATGCTCTCCGTGGCCGCTAATATATCTTGGTCATAATGGTTGCGATTCAAACAGAACAAATATGACATTTGGATTACAAAGTAATCCACCAGAAATGTGACCCTGACCGAAGCCATCCCATTGCTTTGCGGCAAAAACCTGAGCCAACTTTTTGTTGGATGACCGGGCATTTTTTGCCTGGAACCCACTGTGTGGACACACCTGCTGTGAAGCTGGACCGACTTCATTCAGATGAGTGAGGGAGCTACATTTGTTCACGCAGGGTTAGAGCCGGCCTCAACTCTGACTAACAGCACAGCAGGACCCTGGGGGTGTTTGCCACTCAGATTGTAATTTCAAAGAGCGGTTTAACACTGCTAAATATAAACTGCTCCTAAATTTAATATGACTCAGAGGTTATGTGGAGGGCAATGTCATACAAAACAGCAGGGAATCATTTTTCTTTACTTTAAGTGGATTTCCAAAGTGACATTTTACCTTTTCAGGCAGAAAGTATGACATATTGAAAGCCAGTGGAAAACAGAAGAGGTTACGCTGCATGTGAAAGGTTTCTGCAGGAAGCATCACTCCTCCACTTTAGCTTGTCGGTATGAGTTTTGTTATTCTGACAAATATATTTTGATGTTTTTTTATTTTTTTAAATTGCGTTTGGATCTGCTACAAATTTTTCTTACTTTGGCCAAGTGTTAATTTTCCTGTGACAGTATGACTTCCATGACAGAGATAATGATGTTTGTTTTTCGTCTTACTGTGGACGTTTTTCAGTGCTCACAGCTGCTTCTCTGCGTTTGGTGGAATGACAACAGCATGCTACATAAAATGTCATGAATCTCCATATAGGGCATCATTATTTTTTTATATGTGCCCCATCCATCCATTTTCATATCTGTCAGCTTTACTCACCTGCCTCTGCGAGTGTCAGTCAGCCCAATAAAGGAACAGTCCTGAGTCATTTCTCAAGTCACTGGAGCAGCTTTGTTCTGTGTCAGTTTTATTTATTCATTATCCAGGTTTTATTTATTCACACTGTGCCCTTCAGTCACCACATCAAACTACTTAAAACAGCGTGCTCCTGCCTAATTCAGCCACCTCGGCCTTTTATCTTTAACATTTAGGATATTTTTTATAGTGAATACAGTCCTTTAAGCTGCCTGTCTCTCACTGTTTTTCCCTCCTTCCCAGCCTACACATTTTAAGGGAACATAATGGAGAGGAGCTGCATGTTCAATGCTGTATTCATTTCATTTTTAACATACTGACCTACAAATTGTGGATAACTTTTCCTATGCTTGTTGGTGTTATATAGGCATGAATCTCAATCATTTCAAAATCTCAAACCCACCTTTTAAAAACGAGATTGGATAAATGATCTGCTACACAGTTATGGGAAATAAAATTGAAATACACTTGACATGATTGTCGCCACACAGGCTTCACCGTGCATATTTTTATTTTTGCTGCTGTGTTCAGTGTGACAGCTGAAATGGCAAAGCGATGAATTGAACAACTGGCCTCATTTACTGACACTGACAGAGCACTGATCAAAGTGGAAAATGCTCAGACAGACAGCTAGATGTGCAAGACTTGATTTGTGTTCCTCATAAACCCCTTGCTGATATGTAATCTGCTCCATAAAATTCACAAGTGTATGAAGGGGAGAACAAAAGTTGCACGGCGGTTGCAATGTCACATCTGCAGGATTCCTCTTGTGGCAGAAGTAAGAGGAGGAATCTGCTCAAGAGATCACAAAGAATTCTAGGCTCTTGATCAGCTGTATGTGCTGATTTCTCTACCAATCATCATCATCCTGGAACTGTTTGAAATGTGCTGTTAAAGAAATAAAACTTCAAATTTAGTTAAGGCTGATTCCGTCCTTTAACATGGCACGAAGCTCTGATGCTGTTATTTGGTTTATACACCAAACTAAATGTGACCACTCTCTACCTGCCCTGAGCTCTATGTTTAGTTTCTGATCCGCGTCCCCATGTTTGAATTTAGAGAACGCTTTAACCTTTAAAAAGAAATCCCTGCTACAGAAGATCAGCATATGATTGCCCAAAGTGATTTTAAAAAGGAGCACTGTCATTATAAACAATCTGTTCGTGTTTATAATAGCAAGTCTTGCATGAAGCTGTCCTAATTCTTTGTCTAAATAAGATGAACCATTTCAGTAAAGCTTCTTGTCTCTGTCTAGTTTCTAAACTTAAAATGGCAAAAAGCACTTGAGGCAGTGGACTAGTTGTAGCTGGTTGTGTTGTAAATGGTTGTGTAGTCAAAATGGCTTCAAACTTAAAAATGTTGCTGTAATTTCTACCACAAGAGTCGCAGTCCTTTGCATTAAATGTAACCAAACGGCTCAACCTTAAGATTGCTCATTTGTTAAATTACCAGTGCCATCACTCCTCAGTAGTTTTTTTTAATGAATTGTCACAGAAGAAGCACTAAACAAAACATACTGAATGAAAGTGAGTGAGCACATGCATAACTTTCAGCCCTAATATAATTTAAATGTGAGTTAAATAAAAATGTTTCCCTCTACTTTTATCATGAGCAGGTTTATTATCTGTAGATACAAAAGCTATTTTATTTTACGAGACTGTAAGTTTCTGCTGTAAATTTGGCATTTTAACATTGAGGTCTATGGGGATTGACTCGCTTTAGGAGCCAGCCTCAAGTGGCCAATTGAGGAACTGCAGTTTTTGGCACTTTGACACTGTCTTCAGTTTTTAGGCCAGGAGGTTTCTGCTTGGTCATGAGACTTACACTGGTGATGATTTTAACCCTGATAATGATCTCCTAAGTATAGAATTAAGACAGACTGCCTTTGGTAATTCTCTTGGTCATGGCATGGAGGTGGAATCACCTCTGGATGTCACTGTGAGAGAGGGGAATGAAGGTACACACAGTCCTGTCTGTTATACATTAGACAATTTAATTTTACACACTCCTGCTGACTACTTGAAGTCTATCTGCCAATTCTGTCTTTCTTGCTTATTAATTGGAAAACACATTATGGGTAACAAATGCATAAAGCAAAGAAACAAGTTCCTTCCTTCAGCCAACACTTGCCTTGTACTTGTCCTGATTTAAAACACATTCATTAGAAAGCAGTACTGCATGATGAACCATGCATGACATGTTAAAATAGAGCTGAAAGTGAGGAATACAGTCTGACATTTCTTTAAGAAGTGCTGTGTATAGCAGCTGAATGACCTTCCGCCACACAGTCTGATCCTCTGATGTCTGTTAATAAGGGTTTATGATTAAAAGCAAATAGTGCCCAACAGAAATTACACAGAGTACGTTCAGCAGCTCAGTGAACTATGTGTACACACACACACACACACTCACTGAAGCTCCACACTGTCAGGTTTAATTTGATCCTAACCTCGGCTACATGAGGTGAACTGATAACCAGCTACATCTCTCTGTACACTGGCCTGCCTCGACTTCGCTGAGCCTTCCTTCAGTCAGTGACTCATAAACACCCCTTAAAACCTCAGCACTCATTAGACCAGCAGCAGGACAGAAAGTCTCTTGTTCCTCTTCTGTGACTGATTTGTAAAACTTCAAGGAAACAGCAGAGGAAGGAGGCACACACCTAGACAGTGAACTTGCCATTTCAAGCATCACACAGTGCTCTGCCATACTGGTGCCTTGCCAAGTAGCCCAGAGCTCTTTACGTCTACAAACCCTCCACAAAGAAAGCCCTTGTGTTGAGGTGCAGCATCAAACGCAGTTAAATATTAAACAAACATGAGCTGTACATTGACTAACAGAGCAGATATTTATTACTTGAGACACCTGATTGAGTTGACTACATGTTTTGTTAAAGCAGTCACTTTGTGGTGATTAATCCTTATATTATCCCCAACTCAGGAGTCTACCTCGGGTTTATAGATCTTTTTAGCATCTTTCTGGTTTCATAGTGTGTAACTGTACTCTTTCAGTGTAGTCTCACTGGTCTCATTAGCCAAAATTCCAGCAGGAGAGAGCTGTTTTCAGCAAAACTTCAGATAAAGCCGCTCTACACTACACAACGGGGCCAACAATCACAGTGGGCGACTAGTTAGTGAACATTGTAGAACATTTAGCCATTAAACATATTTACTTCACAGACAGACAGAACTAAAATGACGATGAAATAAATAAAGTGGGCTTGAACATGGCTCCCAATGAATGCTGTTACTCAATATCTGATGTGCTAATGTTAGTCTTTGTTTTGCTAAATCAGCTTAAGCGGTTCATCATGTGTTAATACTGCCAGTTTTAATTGCTAATGGCGTCCAAATCTGTTTAAAAGTGTAACTTTAATAAATCAGTTATAAGAAGACCTGACTACTTAATATTTAGTTGCAGCACAAGTGATCTGCAGTTGAAGTACCATAAACTCTGTATAAGACGAGTGTAGCCTCCAGGTCTGAAAACTCAAGCCAATGCAGAAATGCCTCAAACCTGTATGTTTCTAATGGACGGCAGGAGGAAACTCCTCTGGTTGTTAGGAAAGGAAATTTAGATTGTATATAAATCTATGACAACATTACTCTACTGCTCATTTGTTTGTTTGAAACTAGGCACAGCATGTCTGTCAAGTTTTTGATTTAACCACATGCTGAAGCAATTCAAACAATTCAGATTCATTCAAGAACCTTAGCGAGTGGTGTCTGTTGTAGCCTCATTGACACCAAAAACACGAGAGAAAGTGTAAGAAATTTAACTATAATGTTTATCTGCTCAGATGTAAGCTGTAAATGTAAACATGTCTGACAAACTATCTCACTCCCTACAGCAGCAATTAGATGCTACCAAGCCAAAGAAGGAGCATACCATTAGCTAACTATTAGCTAGCTAGTTTACTGAGTTCCAGGTTATGTTGAGAAAATCCCTAACACATAGACCATCACATTTGTCCTGAAGAATTTCCCCACTGTGTGGTGAACAGTCTGATCAATTATGTTTCATTTATCAGTCGAACTCAGACTAACATTAACAGGTAAACCATAGACAGCTTTTTGAACCAACTAATGGCAGCTGTTGGCAGAATTACATAATGTGATCCAGATAATAAAAGCTGCCTACAACAGCTTTGCCTTCAGCCAGCAAAACTGACAGCCAGCTGGCTAAAAATGAGGATTTTGTGCAAATGCTTTTGTCCACCTCTATCTGATGTCCAGATTCAAATTTTGAGGGGAAAATCTGCCAGCCTTACAGTTAGATGTGCAGTGCAATGATGTGTAGCAACAGCTACTAAGTGGTTAGGGCATAGCAAGTTAATTCTTTCTGTCACTGTGTAACACTTCTGCCTTCTATCGTGTCTCTTACATTCAGACTCTATGGAGAACTAACCAACTGCACATTCCTGGTGGCCTCGAAGATGGACTGCTTCTGGCCCAACCGGCTGGTGGACGAATTCTTCATCCGAGTCCACAGGCACTACTTCCACGACTGCTCGCTGTCTGGACGGCTTCTCAGGGACCCTCCAAACCGCATCCTGGGTCCCTTCATTGTTGTGCCCATCCTGGTCACCCTCCTAATGACAGCCCTGGTGGTGTGGAGGAGCAAACGCAGTGAGGGGATTGTGTAGTGAAGGGAAGGAGGGGGGCTGAGACTCAAGACAAGAGGTACTTTTTGTCCCTAAGGTAACACCATTCTCACCTTCTGTGACCAAAGGATCTCTTCTTCTGAGTGTTGACATTTGGGAAGAGTTTCAAAAGGACAAGAATGACTATATTACTGACTGGGATGGAGAGCTGAATGAGACCTTAAACTAGATCCTGCTTCAGTACATCTGCACCAGTGTGAAGCCTTTGCAGCTCTCATTTATTAATGCCGTCTACATGGACTGAAAGGTCTTTGGTTTACAGAACACAGGGTTTCTGAATTGCTCACCTGAATCTGATTTGGACCAGAATAATGACTGGTGAAAAGATATTGTAAATATAAAAACCACTTTATTGAGAAAAACTGCTTGCAAAGAAATTGGGATGTGATGATAATGCTATTACACATGCAAGAATTTAACAACTATTTTTGGAAACCATGAATATACCATCAGCTTTCACAGCAGACAGCTCGACAGGAAGGGAACCCACGGCTTACTTGGTGAGGACACAGCAGGACAGATACTCAGACCTCACTTAGGGAACCCAGGGATATGAATTTTCTGTGTGCATACATGCGGTATACTGTAAATATACATAGTGTGTACAACGTGAGATTCATCTGTCTGTGGATTGTACGATTTTGTGACACAATCAAGACAACAAATCACAATACCCTAAATTATTCTCTCAGTTGAAAATTCTGCAATTTCATGTGCTGATTTTGACAGATGTTTATTGTATTTGAATCGTTCAGTGTAGTCTGAATCATGCAGGTCACTGTCAAAAGAACACAATATCGAGGGAGTAGAAGTAGTTTTCATTTCCTTTTCTCTGCTCATATCAGACATCCTGCATGTCCACATTCTTTCGACACACCTCTAGCTCAGTCTCTGTCTTGAACGGGAAATGTAAACATGTTTCCATAATATAATATATGCTGTACCAGTTGAAAAAATGCAGGAAAGGATGTCCCAGACTGAGGATTGACAGTTGTTCTCTACAGATGAGAGAAAATAACAAGAGAGAAGAGATCATAACTTTGCAGGGGTTGAGACCCCAATTTGGAGATTCTTTGTGTGATTTTGTGTTCTGCAGTTCCAAACCTGCTTTACCAAGGAAACAAAAATGTTGAAAAAAATGAAAACGAGAAGAGTAGAAAATTCACAGTGGAAAGACCACAGTTCCAACTACAGAGAGAACATAAAGCAATGGGTTAAGTTAGCCAACGCACATCCCTGCTGAACGTTGCCATAGCCTAAAGCACAGTTTGTGTATCATGGATCTTAGGTTTCTATTGATTTGTGATCTCCCAGTGCGGTAGAGTGTGCTGTGTGAACTGCTTCTTCATTGATATTTTTGAATGCTCTCTTTCCTTTATAGATTCATTGACCTGTAACCCGCCTGTCAGCAAAACACACTTTAAAACACACCCACACTTCCCCAACATGATCTCACTTTGTACTTTGTGCCAAAAGCTCTTGGAAAATAGAGGGCAATGTTTGCTATGAATTGTCTAATTTTCTGTTGGAGTGTCTTCTAATGATTGGTTTTTAAAATCAATGAATGAATCATAAAGATAAATAAAATGTCTGGTTGATATGTCTGTTACACTTGGGGTTGGCACTGACAGACACATGACAAATTAAAGGAGAAACTGATGAAATGAGTGGAATGAATGGAAGTGTTACCACATAGGTGCACTGCATGGTAAGATTAAGCAAATGACATCCAGTCATGCTCCGTGGTGTGTATAAAAATGATTACTTGGCCCAGCTGATTCTGATTTAGTATCAAGATGTCAAGAGAAAAAGATCAATGAGATTTTGACAAACGGTGTTTCAGCACTGATGGCAGGAGCTTCAGTCACGAAGGCAAAAAACAGAAGAGCAACTCTTTCTCGGTTGATGAAAATGTTAATCCATGACATGATCAGACGGAGATCACTGACAATAGCATATACAGGAGCATAAAGACCTCTATACAAAAAATATGCACCATTTGAAATATCAGTAGTGCACCAGAACTGATATACAGAGATGTGGAAAAAAGTGATATAATTAGATGAGTCATTCTTCACCATATTCTCAGTACGTGGGCGAATGCAAGTGAAGCAGACACCAAGAGAACAGTCGAGATCTGAATGCTGAATTTCGACAATGACAGCCTTCTCAATCACCAGATTTCATCTAAACGAACACCTGTTCGGAGATTTTGCACCAAAATGTTAGACAGCATTCTCCACACCATCATGAAAACACCAAATGAGTGAATATCTCTTGGAAGAATTGTGTTCATCCCTCCGTTAGAGTTCCTGAGACTTGGAAAATCAATGCAAGGAACCCTGAAGCTCATCTAGTTGCCCAAATCTTTACAAAGTAATTATGTTCACTCTTAATTCAATTTGTCACCAGTCTTTATGCGTCTTATGAGATGATAAAAGTGCAAAAAGCTTTTGGATGTGTCAAACTTTAATCACAAATCCTGCATTATGACTTAGTGCATATAAGAATGATATGTTAAGTCATAGTGAATGCACGTGGTTCAAGCATTTGTGTCTTTTACTCAAGTGTGAAAAAATCTGAGAGCCAAAAACTGTATGTAGCACAGTGCTAAAAAAACAGACTTCTTATCGATGTTTATCCTGAGTAATTACTCGTGAATGTAGCAATTCTCACTTACCATTTCACATCGAAGCATTGGGGAATAGCAATATTGACTGGAAAGAACAATAGCAAACAAAGACACTGTATATATGCAATATTTGCATATATGGCAGTCTCACAGGGCAGGACAACGAGAATCCCAACCACCCCTACTCTTTATTTGCTTCTTCTTTGATGGGATTAATCAAAGACCAGTCTTCAGTTGTTTTAGACAAATCTAGGTCAAATGAGAAGTTGTTTGAGTCATATACCCAAAAGTCATGTATTAAGCCATTTAAGGCAAGCCCAAGTGAAGTCCTTAAAGTAAAATATCAAGTCTTTCAAGATGAAAACAAGTCGAAATCAAGTTGCAAGTCATTCAACACAATCCCAGATCACAGCCCAAGCCATGTGAGACAAGTCAAAGTGTCAGCCAAGCGTACAGTCTTCCAGACCAAGTTTCAAGTCAAGACTCTTAAGATAATTTCAAATCTGAATTCTGTCTTTCAGCATTTTCCTTTCCAGTGTCAGTACACAGGAATAAGTACTCATCAAAGTGGGAGGGTATACAAGGCCTGCCAGATTATCTTACTTTTTTCAATTCCAAGATTTTATCAGTTTCTGCAGTTTCCGCAGTGACCTGACTGCAGTCTCAGCACTGTTAGGTGTTTAAGAAAAGTTCATCCTATGTGTTTTCCTAAACACTTTAGTGGAAAACATCATGAGGACAAAGAAAGACAAGAAGAAGAATGTAAGGTCATTAGGAAAGACAACTATAGCACTAGCAACCTTCTGTACAAGATGCACTAGTGTATCATCTGCCAGAGAATCTGACCAGCTCTTACCATGACTGCATCTTAAACACTCATGGGGTATTTGACTCAATTAGCAACCTTTTCATGCAAAAAAAAAAAAAAAACACAAAAAACTTTTCATCTGTGGTCACTCTCATGACTACTGCTGTGTCACAGCATTGTAAATAGTCTCCATAGGACTGATTAGAGGAGGACTGTTATTATCAATTCACTTTGGAGTGTCAGTATGAGACTTGTCCTGCCACTCTTTTCACCATAAAGCCAATGCCATATTTACAGCACTCTTGTCCATTCCTTTTATTTAAAAATGTGTCAGGATGAAAAAAAAATGGCTGCTTAAACCTCTTCACAGCACTGTGTGGGCATGAACAGAATCCCCTTGGTTACATCAGTTGGGGTGGGACAAATTAACATTTCTCATTGCCATGAATACATAAAGCGACCTCACATACTTCCCATAATAGCTGCAATCACCTTCAACCTAAGCAGGGGTCTAATTGGCCAGAGTGATTGAAAACACTTGTGTGGGTTTGCAACACACCTGCTGTTTGTGGCTCCACCGGTAATTGATTTGACATCTTTTCTAATTTGGCACTTTCGTTGCTTTTCATTCATTCAACAACCCATCCATTTTACTGCTGCCAAGGACAGAAAATGAAAGCCCTTATTCGTCATATTATTTGACATCTGCACCATCATTCCTCACTAAGTGCCCTAATGCTGTGCAACATGGTGTTCAGCCAAATTCTTTTCCATGTGGCAGCAACCTTTCACTCGTGTTAAAACTGAAAAAGAGTTGAGAGTGTGGGCTTGTAGACTCCACAGCAGTTCATCATGGTAAGAACCACCCACTAATGCCAGCAAGCAAACAGGAAATCATGAAAATCAAACTGAAAACAAATTACAAATGGACATTAGATTGACTTAGAATATAGACATGCTCACATGATGTTATGCTAAGCCAGTTTTGATAACATTTAACTGAGACTGTGGTTATCGTTAACAAGTCGTCCTTGTGTTTTGTTAGATATCGTGAGTTATCAGTGACTCAGCTATTAACAACTGGCACCACACAAACAGCATGAACAACACAAGCATGAACACATACAATAATTGGCTGTGGACATGATGGTGCTCTTAAATGTGCAATCAGTTCAGCATTTCTCCTTCTCATCAGCACCAACATACAGCATCCTATCCTCTGCTTAAGACCTGCCTACCCTTCCTCACCTCATAAGGCTATGTGCCCATATTTTAATGTAGCAAAACTGAGCACTACATGACCACCACCACACCTACGCCCCGACCAGAGACCAAACACTGCATGGCTCGTTCTATGTCTATACATAGAGTTTTTAATCTGGACTAAAACATATTTGACTGGAAACCCCTCTAAAAGTTGCCTGTAGGTGGGAATTTGAGTCTGATTGTCTTTATCTGCCTTGTGTCAGACTGCGCAGGTGTTCCCACCCTGTCACCCTGGGAAAGACTCTATCCTCCTGCCATCCAGGATAGGTGCTATAGATACAGTAATGCATAGATAAGAGCATCAGTCTGTCTTAAACCATATTCAAACCAGCCATAGTAGTTTATCTGTAGCCAATCTAGGCTACAATTTCACATTTTTTTATTTTTATTTTTTTGTTGCTGTTGTTTTAAAGTCATTGATTAAATCGATAAACACTCATCTCTGGGGGGGAGGGGTGGGGGGTGTTCCCATGAAAATAATCATTTCTTGAAAATAATCATTTCTTGCATTCAAATGGCTAAAATGTAACTTACACTGTTGATTTCTGTAGAGTGTGCAGAGCTATGAAGTCCCCACCCCTATCTCCTGTCTCCACCCACCTCTCCACTGCTTGCTCCTGCTCAAGCACACCAGCTCACCTAGGCCTCGGTTCATATATCATAAAAATACTCCACGCTCCTCAATAGCAAGTTAGAATACAGCCAAATATGTTCTATCTGGAGAAACATTCTGAAGAAGAATAATGATATAGAAAGCCCCACACTGCAAGCTGACAGGATCAGTTCCTGAAATCTGCATCTGTGCTTTTGAGACCATCACTGGTACACTGCAGTTTCAATTTAGAATTGCAAAGCAATGGCATCGACTGCTTTTTTGACTTACGATATGTCTTCTAGCATATAAAAACAAAACATTTACACTACTGTTTAAAAGTTTGGGGTCACCCAGGCGGTTTCATGTTTTCCATGAAAACTCACAATTGTATTCATGTACTAACATAATTGCACAAGCGTTTTTTAATCATCAATTATCCTTTCAACACCATTAGCTGACACAATGTAGCATTAGAACACAGGAGTGATGGTTGCTGGAAATGTTCCTCTGTACCCCTATGGAGATATTTCATTAAAAATTATCTGTTTCCAGCTAGAATAGTCATTTACCACATTAACAATATCTAGACTGGATTTCTGATTAATTTAATGTTATCTTCATTGAAAAAAATGCTTTTCTTTCAAAAATAAGGACATTTCTAAGTGACCTCAAACTTTTGAATCGTAGTGTACATGCTAACAATTTAAAAAGGGGGCCACGTATTCAGGATTTGTCTTATAACAAACATAGCGTCCTAAACCAAAGTTTAATTAGATATGTTGGTACTGTGAAATACAACAGGTTTTATGAGATCAAGATGAGGTTATCTTGCAAAAACAAGAAAGTGTATCCTAACATGAAGTATTGTATAAAATGGGAAAAGCTGCTCAGTGGCATCAATACACTGTCTTATTTACCATCCTTGCAAATCATTTCACAGTCGTTTTGTACATGTCACTTCACAGCTCTGAGTGCAGGCAGGTTTGGATGACACTTCTTGACTGTCACATCTTGACTGTCACATCTTGTCATTAGCATGAACGACAAAGGTTAATAACATATACAAGATCTAATGCTGAAAAGGTAATGGTACAGTAATACAAGCCTCCAATGCATTTTTAAGACTGCCAAGGACTTGCTGCCAGACATAACCTTCTCCACCTACTCTAACTGACCTCATTAAAGAGTTGACTGTCCCTGGTGAATAATTTATGGAGGAGAAAGGCTACCTGAGGAGATTCAGATGCCGAGTCCACACGTGACCGCGAGGGCAGCAGATATCGTGGCACTAGCAATGCTGCACAATTCACTTATTATTATTTAATAACCAAGGACAGTGAGTGGGTTGAGGTCAGGGAGATTGGGCTACAAGGTGTAAAAAAAAGCTCAAAATATTTGCCCCAAGGTGTTTTGCTTGTGTTGTGTCTTAATAGTATGAATATGTTAACATGAAGTGGTCATAAACCCGTGTGAGTGCAGTTCAACAGGCTGAGATGAGCGTAGGACAGTGGTTAAAGAATTGCTATACAGCGTAAGTCCCCTGCCTTGGGCTGTGATTTTATTTTTGAAGGTACTGAGACTCCATCATTAGAAATAATACAATGTATCATCAAGCAAAATGTGAGTGTTGCACCTTTTAAGTGAACACAAGGATGAATAAAGAAAAAAAAACACTGAATCCAACAGTCCAAACTTGAAAGAAATATGTATAGCACTTCAGTACATCGGTGAAAAAAGTTGAATTAAGGAGAAAAGTTTTCAATATTGAGCTTATGTAACGACATGATTCATAGCATAATGCTATTGAAAAAACAAAAGTTGAATTTATTTGCTTTTTTCACGCACACACACCAAAAAAAAAAAAAAATGGAATCAAATCTACAACATTTTACGAGCACCCACTTACATTACCAATGCTGTAAAACATGTAGGCTCTACATGCAACAGACACTTTATGACTTATATTTCATGACTTTCACACTTGTCTCTTCTCTGCTTTGTGTAAACAACCTGAGGTTCAGCCCAGTTCAACTGAAAACACCTGATTTTTATTCTGCCAAGGAGGCGGAGCCTCAGTGGAGTTCTGTGATGATCGGGGTACATTAGTCTGTTTGTCTGTTTGTTAGCAACATTACTCTGATCAGCCTTGGTGGAGCACTGCACTCTCTGAGTGCTTTTCTTAGTTGTTATATGGCTATTGGCACTATCTGACTCACTAATGGCTTCTTAGATGTTTTGAGGAATGCATTTTTTTTTTTGTTTTTTTTATAGAATCTGGTTCAAGCTAATTTTTCATTTTTAAATGAGACATATAGATTAAATTGATCTTGATGAATATTTCAATTATAGCATTAGATGTAGTTACTTTTCTCACATAAAGAGCCCCGATAAGTAGTTTAAGGCCTGTCATAAAGTTTATAATCTGATGATTGTTTTATATTATTGAGGCAACATAACTCTTAAACCCACTGACAGGGTTTGGGGTTCAGAGGGCTACACTTGCTCAGACGTAACTTTACATTGTTACTTCCTTTAGAATGTCCTTGCCTCTTTCTCCACTCTCCTCCTGACAGAGGAAGCAACAGAGTGACAAAAGGATGAAATTTTCAATATGCATTCAATATTTCACGGTAGTTTCATCAGCAAATTTACCAAGTCACAGCATTTAATGATTTCAGCTGCATTTATATTTTATTTTCTTTACAGATCATTTATTTTTATATTTAATTAACTGCTGCTTGCCTGTCCTGCATAGTGGTGTTTTCTTTCCCTGTACCTCCACTTATTAATCAGATGTGGACACAGTCTTTCCTGTAGCATTGACACCTGATTTATGTAGTGATTTATATAGTGACACTGTATAGCAACTCTGACAGAAGTCTGCAGCATGAGACTGACCTGATGAAACTTGAAAGAAGAGATGGCGTAAAATAAAAGGAACAAAGACACCCACATCCATGTACGCATAAGTTCTCTTCTCAGCAGAGCAATTTAACAGCAGACAAATGCCCAGACTCAGCCAAACAATGGATCTCACAGTGGAAACACACACCGAGGCTGTATCGGCTCTGATTTTCATCTTCTGTGGATTGATTGTGTCTTGTCTTTGAAGTATAAAGATCTCCAACCTCTTGCCTTGTGTTTTTGTCCCCCCTCTCGCTCTGTGTTGGTGTGGAAAATGTCCCTGCTGAAATTCATAAGAGCAGGCTTGTTTATATCATGACAGAGAAAGTAAACAGAAGCTCCACTTTGGAGAGGCAGACCACTCTCTTGACAAGTGGCCTTAATGCTCAAGAGTGGCAAGACGTGATGAACTCTCACTCCTTTTATAGTTCAAAGACTGTCTGCTCTTTGTGACAGTAGAGTTTTTCAGCCTGATGATCTTCGTAAAAATCAGCTGACACCCCCGACATCCCTATCAATATCTAACTAGCCTTCCTTAGCGGTTCTCTCTCCCTCCTCGTCTTTGTTGTGTGTCTGTTTGTGTGTTGCAGGCAGCAGTGGTGACAGCTGTGCTGGAGTCAGAGCAGAGATCCACCAGTTACAATCACTTCCATGATCAAGACCTCGACAAATACCCAGCTCTGCCTCTTCCACTCTACCAGATCGTTGACTTTGCCACCAGTCAGTGAAACCATGCTTCAAGCTAAAATAGACCAGTTTTTGCTATCTAGCATTCTGTCCTGGCTGCTTGTTTTTTTTCCCCAACTCCTCCATTTAGCTGGTTGTCCTTTCTTTCTCTACATGGAGCCCAGCACTAGTCAACTCCTGTGGTGCTCACTCTAAACTGGCCTTTCACCTCAGCTCCAGACCTCAGTTCCCCTCCAGCCTGGTACCTCCTGCTCTCAGGATCCCTCTCTGGCTGGCTGGCTCCTCTCAACAAACCCTCTGCTCTGTTTGGTTGAACTTCCAGCACGCCACCATTCTTGACAATAAACACATTTAGCTTCAACCAGTCTTCCCTTGTTTGTGTCTGCTTCTCTGTTCAGCAAGTGATGCCACTTGTGGCTGCACAGTGGTTCTGTGGTTAGCGCTTTCTCCTTGGAGCTAGAACACCCCTGGTTTGTGTCCCAGCCTGGGTCTGAGATCTTTCTGCATGGAGTTTGCATGCTGTCTCTGTGCATGTGTGGGTTTTCTGTGGGTTTTCCAGCTTCCAACATGCTCAGGTTAATTGGTGATTCTAAATTGTCTGTAGGTGTGAATGTGAGTGTGCTTGTTTGTCTCTATGTGTAGCCCTGTGATAGACTTGTGACCTGTCCAGGTGTCTCCTGGAAGGTGAGTAGTCACCTTGGTAATGAATAAATGAAAACTGTATGAATAATGGTGAATGGAAATAAATAAAATTACATTTCTTTGAAAACATGACTGTGAATGCAATTTAGTTGTAGTGACATATTTTTTGGGATACAGAGTTGAAATAAAAACACATTCCAAAACACACATGGCCCATTTAGTCAGTATTTCAGAGCTTTCAGTTATATTGTACAATCAATATCAATATTGGTCTCATACTGAGTAAAGCATTTGTCATTTTAACACAAACCGATTTGCTGAGCTGCACAATTTGTTGCCTGTGTAAAGGCAACTTTAGTTAAACTGTTCGGCCAGAAAGAGTCTATTACATATCACAGTGTGTAATAAGGAATACCACACTATGCGAGTGATTTCGCCATGATTTCTACAGTCTGAACCTCTCTATTTTCTCAGCTGTAAACACCTGCATTTGCTGTGAGTACTGCCACAAAAATTAAACTAGTCTTTAGCAAACAACAGAAATGAACGTCTTCTCCATTGACTTCACAATTCCGTTTCATTTTCTCACAAAAATTATTATCTCTACTGATGATGCAGTGTCTCCAACCAGGTAGAGGAGGAGGATGTTGGCAGGAGGCAACGGGGAATACTGTGCCTTTTGAAACTAATTAGCAAGCAAACTATGCTTGAAACCTCAGAAATTACTTATGAGGTCATTGGTGTGGGATGCACACTGACACTAAAGTCTTTGTAGAAACATTTCTCTCTTAGATTTCACATAACGGAGCGGAAGGCGGAATCATTCTCAAATTTGAGTTTAGATGGTGCAATGAATGCAGAGTGAATCATACTGCAATGATGTAAATCGACAATTAGCATATCAGAGAAGATGTATCATCAGCTTGCCTTTCTTATTTTGAAAATGCAGAAAGACTTTTTAAAGCCTCAGCTATAGTGATCACAAACAGTGGTGCTTATGAAATACCATGGCAGCTAAAGTATTCTTCATCATTTCATGTCATGTTCTGATTGCTACTGTCATGGACCAGGTGTGTGTAGGAGTTAGCTACCAATGGGAAAACAGCTCTCTTCATTTTAAATATACAAAAATGTATCACTGCATCTTAGCGAGGAATATAATTTAATGTTTCCTGCAGTCACAATCCATCTAGTTAACAGCTGTGAGGAGGTAAATAAGAGGAAGCAAAAAAGGAGGGGAGAATATGTAGCAAGAGAGTACTGAGACTGTTTCTACTCGCCTCCTACTGTCCTCTTGTGTTCATAACATAATGTCCTTTACAGATGTCTGCTGGTCATGTTAATACATGTCAGTTTCAATGCCTGGAACTCAGTTCCTCCCGTTCCCATGTGGCTCTGGTGTATTTCTGTCTTGTTCACAATCTCCCTGCGGAACCTCAAGCAACATTTCAATCTGCCAACAGGCAGCCTGGGAGATAAGACCCTAACAAGCAGTGCCCAAAAAAGTAAGTTTACTTCTCAAAGTTTTCTTGTGATTCAATGAGAAAAAGTCCAGTTTGCGATTGTGACACTATGGTTTCAAACCTGTCCTTCAGTAATTTCCATCTTTGTTTCATCTATGTGGATAAAATAAATCATATGGTAACATAAAGCAAGGTACCAGGTGGATATTCTGTGGTGCATAGGTCTTGATTAGTGCAGGGCCATGCAGTGGAAATGTATCATCTCATCACATTAAGCAGCTTCATCAGAGCAGTCTCACGCTCTGCACTCTGAAGCCAATAGTTGTCTGTCTCCAGAGACAGAGAGGGAGAAACAGGGGAGAGTGAGGGGGGTGTAGCGGAGACAGATGGTGGGAGGGAGGAAATGAAGGAGAAGGATGTGTTTAAAAAAATCCATTCAAAGCAGGAGGAAGTGCTTGAAGGAAGAGTCCTCCGGTCATTGATTAAACTCCTAAAAATTCATCTACCACCGTTTGAATATTTGCAACTACAAAGATCTGCCCCCGTGGCGGGTATGTAAAATTTACATATTCAGGTTTTATCTATTGTAAAAATAATCCCTTGCCTTCCTCAAAATGGATTAGATGGAACACTTTATACACTCCCCTCTGCCACTTGCTGCAGCTCAAGCACACCAGTTCACCTACAAATCTGCTGAAACACTGTAAAACTACTCTCTATTACACAACGGCAGGTTGTACTTCAGCCAAACCAATTCTGACGAATAACAATGATACGGAAAGTCCCACCCTGCAAGTCAACAGGATTTGCTTCATTTGTTTGTTACATGTGAAACACCACGAGTCTGACTGCAGTTTCAAGACGGAAATACCAGCCATGGCCATGACTGTTTTTTTCACTCATAAGGTGTCTTCTAGAATGTAAAAAACACAATGTGGGCATGTGACAAATATAAAAAAACAAACTAGGGGGTATTAAAAAACAAGGGTTATCTAATCATCAATTATCCTTTCAACACCATTAGCTAACATAATGTAGCATTAGAACACAGGAGTGATGGTTGCTGGAAATGGACCCCTATGTAGATATTCCATTAAAAATCAGTTTCCAGCTAGAATAGTCATTTACAACATTAACAATGTCTAGACTGTATTTCTGATTAATTTAATGTTCACTGAAGAAAATGCTTTTCTTTCAAAAATAAAGACATTTCTAAGTGATCCCAAACTTTTGAATGGTAGTGTACCTGATATTCGTGTTCAGCTGCAAGCTTTCTCCCAAAGAACTATTTTAAAGTTTGACCATAACTGACTGACAAAGGCTGTTGCAAAATCAGACAGGTTGAACTGAAAAGTGTAATTACCCTCTCTCAGCTGAAAACAGCAGTAGTAGGAAACAGTATTGTCACTGACAGGATAAGAGTACACCTGCTGATTCATGCAATTATCAAGTCAGTCGATCATTTAGCAGCAGGCTCGTGCATAAAAACCTGCAGATACAGTTCAGGAGCTTTGGTTCCTGTTCAAATTAAACATCCCAATGGGAAAATATTTGATCTCAAAGACTTGTAGTGTAACTCTTAATGCCAGACAAGCTAATCTGAGTATTTCTGAAACTGTGGATCTCCTGGGATTTTTACGCTCAAGAGTCTCTGAAGTTCAATCAGAATGGACTCCACTGTAGTTCTGCAGAGGGAACACTGGGAATGTTGACAATAAAGAGGAGAATGGCCAGACTAGGTGGGGATAACAGGATGGCCATAGTAAGTCAGATAACGAGTCTTTATGGTTTTGATGACAAGCTGCACCTTGACGTAGATGAGCTAACAGCAGAAGATCATATCGGGTTCCAGTCCTGTCAGCCAGGAGCAGAAATCTGAGACTGGAGTTGACTGTGTGGGGACTGTTGTCTTGGCACACTTTGTATCCCGTAACACTAATCAATTGTTGTTTGATGCTGCTAAACATGTTTCTCCCTGTATGGCCACAAAAGTTATGATCTTCAATGGCTACTTTTGGCATGATAATGTACTAGTCACAAAGCTTCATGATCACAATAATGAGTTTAGTGTATGAGCTCTCAACCAGAACTGAACAGAATCCAACAGAACACCTTTACGATGTAGTAGACAGAAGGAGTAGTAATAGTAGAATGTGCAGCTGACAAATATGCAGAAATTATGCGATGCAATTTTTTCAACACGGAGCAGAATTTCAAACGTATGTTTCCAACATCCTTTGGAATCCATAAAACCAGGAACGAGGCTGTTAATGAGAGCGAAAAGAGGACCTTCTCCCTGCATTAGTAAAATGTTCCCAATGAGGTGCTTCATAAGTTACATACAGTGCCTGTTCAAAAAAAAGTTGCCATCTGGATTTAACTGAGCAAATAGGTAAGAGCCTTCCATTGGATAATTACTGCAGTGATGAATATGTTTCAGCTGCAACAACTTATTTTACCCTAGCTGATGCAGTGAGTAGCTTCTCATTTCTTTAACAACCATGTTGGAAGACATATCCTGTGGTCATGGAAAGGATGTTAATCTGTCTCAGAAGGGTCAAATTATTGGCCTGCAT
This sequence comes from Amphiprion ocellaris, assembly GCF_022539595.1. NCBI lineage: Eukaryota > Metazoa > Chordata > Actinopteri > Pomacentridae > Amphiprion > Amphiprion ocellaris. The sequence continues at coordinate 18,211,686 of NC_072776.1, forward strand.
CAAGCAAAGAAAACAACAAGGAGACTTCTGAAACTACTAAAATCAGGGTAAGAACCATCCACCACATTGCTAGAACCTGGAAGGATAGTGGTGAACCATCATCTCTGAGGAAAAAATGTGGCCAGAACAAACTCTGGGATGATCTTGATCGGAGATCAATTAAATTTTTGGTGAAATCACATCATAAGAAATCAACAGTAGCACTCACGGCTACGTTTAAAAGGGAAAGTTAGAGCATTTCTACGCGCGCAATGTGAAGGGAACTCCAGGGAGTAGGACTAAACAGCTGTGTAGCCCTAAGAAAACCATTGATCAGTGAGGCTAATCGGAAAAAAAAGAATTCCATTTGCTATGGGGCATAAAGATTGGAGAAATGGAATAAGGTCATGTGATCTGATAAGTCCAGATTTACCCTGTTCCGAAATGATGGGTACATCAGGGTGAGAAGAGAGGCAGATGAAGGGATGCACTCATCATGGCTAGTGCCCAAAGAAGGAGGTCATTTGACTATCTGAATATACTGAATGACCGGCTGGAGAAGACTTTGCATCCCATCATCAGTACAAGATCTTGGCAGAAAATTAATCCAACTTTGCACAGAAATCAATGCTGTGACATTGCAGAAGCTTTTCGAAATAATGCCACAGCGAATGAGTGCCATATTCAAAGCTAAAGGCAGTCCAACAAAATATTGGAGTGTGTGACTTTTTTGGGGGACAAGCAGTGTATATGTATAAAAGTTTATTAATAATGTATGTTGGGTAAAATTTATTTAATAATTTTTTTTTTTTAAATTCAATATTAAATATGACCCTGTGAGCTTTGAGACCAGTAGTAGGTTCATATAGTAATGTGTTAACCAGTGCATCCCTAGAATGCATTTTGTAAACATGGTTGTCATGTCTCAAGGAAAACACAAAGCATTTCAGTGAGGACCACAAAACAAACAAAAAAAAAATAGAAATGACATTCTTTACAAGAAACTCTAATATCAAATTTGCCTCAAAAAAGAGTTTGTTTTGTTGAGAACCTCTCTATGTTGAGGTTAAACTCACGTCAAGTATGGTTGGGGACCGTCATGATGTAGATAACAGTAACAGTGATGAGATGATTGATACAGGTCCTGGATGATAATATGTCTTTTATCATTCTCTTCTCTCCGCATACATACTTTCGTTTGCAGAAACCAATGGAAACGACTTTGCCTTTTGAAACTAATTAGAAAAAAACTATTCTTGAAAACTCATAAACTGCTTACGAGGTTGCAGCTGGCAGCAATGTTTTGTAGAAATATTTGTCTTTCTTAGATTTTACACATCAGTGTAGAGTAGGGAGACATGTTTCCATTTTCAGAAATTTCAGCCATGAAATTCACCTTATTGAGGCAAAACAAGTCCTCTAAGAGACATATTGTTTTCCAATGAGTGCTTAAAGTAAATGCACTGTTTTAGTGGAGTCATTGTTTCACTCATGTTTTCTTTCATTAACCATGGCAGTATAACAGCAATTCACTGAACCGTGCAGTGCTGAAACAATGATATGCTGCTGAGTTTATTATGTTCATCTGTGAATAAAAGAAATGTGCTCTCAGGTGGGACAATGCCGTAACGGCGTCTCCTCAAACACAAACATCTTTATGATCTATTTTGACTTTGGATATGAGCCTGTCACTTCCACCATGCATTTAATTTTGCTTTTTCTTCTCCTTCCCTTTACTGTGTGTTACAGTTTTTAAGATCCCCTTTGCTATGGGAACAACACCAATCTCCAAGCAGAAACCTACACACTGGAAATATAAAGTTTTGCCAAAGATTCTGAAGTGCAACAAGGCTGGCTACTTTGTTTTTTCGCTGAATCATCCATTTTATTGACAACCAAAACAATCCCTCTGTCACTATAATTACAGGGGCACCATCACTGCATCCTGGGCTAAGCACCTTCCAACATGATTCTGATTGGTTTAAAGAAATGCATAAACAATAGAGAGTTTTTTTCCACCTATAGCTGAATGATGAGGTGTTGTCAGACCATTCTCCAGCACTGATACGGCTGTGGAGATACATCTATTTATAATCTGACACTTCTAGGTCCAAGCATTTACTTTTCTTATGTTTGTGATCCCTGTTGCGTGTTCTGTTAAAACATGGAATTGTATTCCATTTCTTAAATGACCTTCCATCTTTAAGATCTGTGGCACCTAGCACATGGAGCGTCTAACCAAAATTGAAACCAGTTTTGAAAATGTCTGCACACATCAGTAACTGAGGACAGAGACTGTGCTTGCATGACATTCCATATATTTAAAAGGATTCTGCATCAAAGCTGGTGAGAAAGCTCTTACATGATCACGGCATGACAGCTGGCGGTAGTTTTTAGTAACACATGATAAGGAAAGTCAGTCAGTTCACATATTGCTGCTGGATGTGTACAGTGGTGTTTGGATTTGCTCTTTTATATTTCCATAATGTTGTTGTGAGTGGGCTGCATACTATGTTTGATATGTATGCGTTTGAATGCCTAAAAACCCCATGTTTGTGTCTGCTGACATGTTTTCTGCAAGCCTGCATGTACTTTCAGTCCAATGATTTAATCTTTTGTCACCATGCAGAGCAGTTTGATTTGCATTTGTATGAGAATGTGCCATGCAGCTGAACTGGAGCTACATTAGTTTTGTGACTGACAGAGTGATTCATTGCATGTCAGCGATCAGAACTCTGATTGTAAAAGTGCAACAATGGGAAAAATGCATGTTGATCTGACATTAATGTTCTGGTTGAACAAAGCAGAAGAATTGGAGCTTTATTTAATTACAGCGATGCATTCATTGTTTCGACTTCTGTTTAAGTTGGCATGACTAAATGCATTAGTGTTTGTAGTCTGCCAAGCTAATCTCACAGCACAATGAAATGCCTCCCACAGCTGGAACAAGTGTGTGGGCAGCTTTTGAAGCAGAACAAAGGAAACAGAGAGGCACTTACTCTTAGACACACTATGAAGCATACATGGACACGTGTGAGCCTACATGCATCTGCTCATTCACTGAACACACACACAGATTGACCTGAACATGCATATACGTTTACCATACATGCCGTCATAAAATTTTGCAGCCACTGAAAACAATAAACTGCACATCCTCTTTCACACATGGTGCATATGTGTCCATTTGTTTGTACCAAAGTGTTCAAAGCAGTGACTGCAGGCCGAGCAGTTAAGACAAACTTCATCACATAAGAAGCTGGTAGTATAAAATGACGTGCAGCAACAAAGAGGTACGTCTGTTTTGATTTTACCTTACCAACCTTAGGTTCCATCGATTGTCTGTCAGTCAAGCAAAAACAGTTTACCCCTCAGGTCTGCAATTGTTCAAACCCAGTTACTGACAAATGTAAAAGTTCCCCTCTGTATAAGCTTTGCTCTTGTGTTTCAACCCAAGCCAGCACATTGGCATACTGACAGCATTTATTTAAGTTTAATGAGTGTGATATTGTTCCCATGTGTGAATTTTCTTTGCGCTGTTGCATCGATCGTTACCGAGTGCTCACAGCATTGCAAGTCATGATCAGCAGCAGGTTATCTATAGACTTTTTTGCCCTCAGTTTTGCCTCTCAGATTATACAGCGATCAGGCATAACATCATGACCACCTGCCTAATATTGTATCAGTCTCCTTTATGCTGCTAAAACTCCTCTGACCCAGTGGGGCATGGATAGAGGACCTCTGGGGATGTCCTGTGGTGCCGGGATGGTGGCAGTGAATTCTATGGGTCCTGTGGGTTGCAGGGTGGGACCTACCTGGATCAGGCTTATCCTGGCATATCCTGATGCTCAAGAAGATTTGTATCTGGGGAGTGTGGAACCCGGGTGAACACCTTGCCTCTGCTGTGTTAACTCCTGAGCAGTTTTTGTGGTATGTCAGAGTGCATTACCCTGCTGAGGACTGCTGTTGCCATGAGGTGGTGAGGGATTGGGGGGTTTCTTGACCTGCGATGTTTTGCTGGTGTTGGAGCTCGATCCCAGTCTACCAGCAAAATAAACTATGTGTGAGATAGCTCCTGCGCGTTCATTGGATGAAGCAATTAGGAGAAGATAATTAGGTCTCACTATGAATATTTATTTAACAAAAGATTGAATATAACAGAACAGAATTCTGGGTCCAGACTCCTTTCCCTAACAGCAACAGAGACACTGTTAATTCATGAAGTCTGACTACGCCTAGTTCCACCCTGACCCAGACTTATATACTACTACAAAATCATGCAAGCTTTTTTGGTGTCTTCTCCCTCTGATTGGCTTCTTCTCTCATCCTGTATCCGCTCATGCACGGCTCATGACCACGCTCCTGTTCTCCTTCTCACCTCAGGGTGGGGGCAACCCTTCCCCTGAACCACTGAGCAGGACCCTGTTCGTTTCTCCCTCTGTTTATTTTAGACTCGGGTGCTCACAGTGTCAGGGCCGCACAGTGAAATTTCCCTCAGAACCAGTAAGAATGTAAATTGCTGAAGAAATGAGATGCAGCTTGGAAACAGCGAGGATCAGCCAGCGAGGCGGATGATGTTCACACACTGTTTACTGAGCGATGGGAGAGGAAAGACAGAGCAGCAGCAGGGAAACAAGCAGCTGGCACCAAACGCCCACCAGGTCACACACACACACACACACACAGGCAGATGGACGGAGCAAACACACACACATACACACACACATACACACATGTACAGCCAATTAGGGAACAAAGACGAATCTTTGACATCTGATCCATCTCTTAATGTCTAGCTTCAGGGCTGACTGACATTAACACTAATCACTGATGTTTCATCCCCACAAAATACCCAGATCAACCTGTCCGTCATTTGTAGATATACGGTGAACGTTATCAGCCCATTAAAGCTAGTGCATGCAAAAGAAGACGAGAAAGAAGTGAAATAGCACAAGAACAATGCTACTGCCATTAAGGAGAGGAATGTTTTATTACATAGCTGCCATAATAAAAAGATAATAACCTGATCTGCATGTCAGCAGAGAGTGAGAGGGTGAGCATGAGGGGGAGGTAATGATGCAAGGAGAGGGTTTTTAAATTTGCGTTGTGCTAAATAACTCTGCTCTGAGGTAACCCTTCACCCCACACCGCCCTCTAACACATGCACACGCACACACACAGTTCAGTCAGAGTGGATGCTGAGGGTGACAAATACAAATTACATTCTCTGATTATCTTCTCTGGTACACTGGTTTCACTGTGCATCTGGGGATTGAATTATTGCATCTGCTATCATGGGGGAAAAAATGACATGCAAAGCGAATGTGAGTTTGACTGGGGGAAGAGAGGTATTAAACTTCAGTTTGACAGTATTTACACTTAAGATAAACATAAGCTTAATTGCCTTCAGTTTTCACTTTTTATACAGACACACACTCTCACACAGCAGGATGATATGTGTGGATGATTGCTTGATCCAATTGTTGATTATGTGACACAATCCAGGGTTTTTCTGTTCTTCACGGCTGGCTTCAACTTGATCAGAAACTGTTGTTAGATAACATGTTGTTAAAACCAGTAGAATGCAGCTTATACACAGATAGCAGAGCCTAACAGCATAATACTAAATAACACGCCTCAAAGGGCAAATAAAAAAGAAGGACAAATTTATTTAAACATAAAATGCATCATTGGTTTTCCACAGTTATGTAAATACTGATTATTTTATTAGGACATTTTAATGTAAAATTAGTCATTTTAAAGGCATGGAATGTGTCTTGATAAATTCTGTGTGCCTGAAAAGAATCAATTCATTTCAGTGACATGTCAATGGCAGGAAATATGCCATTGAGATCGAGGCAACAGCACACAAAGGGACCTGGGTCTACGTATTCCGAGCAAGGTTGCTCTGCTCCTTGAGATTTGAATTCTTTGAGGTCCTTGAATCACTCTTAGTCTGGTCCATCCCTGAGGACCAGTTTGCTCTGGAGAGACCATTGCAGGGGCTTCTGTCCCTGACAACATAACTTCCAGGATCACAGGGACACACAAATCCTTTCACAGTGATAACCCTGCAATACCTGGAGGGTGAAATATTTTTTTTTCCACAACCTGACCACAGATAAGGAGAAAAAAATGGATGAGTGAATGTCAGAAGTCATCAGTGTGGTCATGATCATACAGCACTAATATGAGTCAATCATAACATGTGCATCCAAATTTGAAGCCACAGAAAGTTTCCTTAAATACATTTAGTGAAATCAACTCTTCATGATTCAGGCAGTTTTGCAACTGAATCCAAGCCAATGGGTCATGTTGCTGATGTGGAAACTAAGTCCCAAATCATGGGCCAGAGTCTAAGACTTGACCGTGTTCAAATTTCTAAAAAGTTTCTTCAAAGATTTTCAAGAAATCAACAAGAGAAATCAGCATTCAGAGCAGCAGGATTTATTGTCGACAGAAAATACAGGAGTAGTTCTCAGCAATAACACCACAAGAAAAAACAGATATACTGAGCTGTGCATCATCTTTTATGCTGTGAGAGTTGGTCTTTTTTCCATTCCTATAGGGCGTATTTTTAGAGAGACAGTTTTGACACCATTCTACTTTTATAATTCTAGTGATCAGATCTTTACACCAGGTTATCCCATTTCATTGTTAGGCCACACTTCACAGACGACATGTGCACTAGGTTATCATTAGGTCATGTTTCACAGAAAATATGTTCAGACTTTGCCCTATTATTCTGTGACAGATTTCATGCATGTTGCACCTTCATGTGTTGTTATGTTTCTAATGTATTTTATAATATTTATTATATTTATTATTATATAATACCTAGACACCATTATGTTTTGAGCACTGCACATTTCATCTCCTAAAAAAATGATTTATCTTCACACCTAAGTACAGGTTATACACCCACATATTTTAACACTACTCATCAGTTCAATAGCATTTGCCAAGATTATATCATCTTTTACTTTAGCACATCATACCCAAAAAATATTACACTACATTACCTAAAAACCCTTTCCCCCAGTTCAGCGCTTGCTCTGGGAACAGATAGCAGGGGTAAATACTAGGTAGAAAGACAGTTCCTTCATGTATTTTTTAATGGATATAGTAGATCCATAGATATTAAGGAAGAAGACCAAGAATAGCTTTATAAAAAAAACAACATGCCATGACTGAGTCAAGAGGTGGAAAAGGCAGACTGTCAAACCTGAACATAGAACACACATTGGCAAAAGGCAGACTTGATTCTAAAATAAAAACTTATTTTCAAATTTATGGATTTCACCAATTGCTGGGTGTTAAGCCTCAAAGAAAGACTATCATCCATACAGTGACAAGGCACTTATATTGGTGTGGGAAGGACTGATGTACCATTAGTTTAGTAGTAATTAGTTATAGATCATTTAAGTCATTGCTGAACTCTAAACACACAGATTTTAGTATCTTAATAGCAGTGTGTCAGATCACAAATATAACACAGTATGGTAAGACAAGACTCCTTAGCCTTTTACTTATAGTCTGCCAATCACACATTGTAAGTGCTGATCATGGCATGTTTTTTTAAAAATTTAATTTAATTTTTTAAAAGATTATTCCATATAACTTTATCTAAGACAAAGAATCCACTCCAGACATGACATATAAAAATAGTCTGATTTGAATAATATTTTGTGCCTTATACGTTTTTCCTTAAAAAGAATAATCCATTATTTGGTTAGAAATTCTTAAATACATACATGCCTCGCTCACTGGATATCAATCAATATGAAGTTATAAATGGTTTTCACCGTTAAAGCTCAGTGTGGTCATCTTGGCTTGACTCCTTTTGAATGCAAGTTTATCCAACAATAAGCTAATTGTTGGAGCATTTGTTGAACTAAGATGGATCATGCTCACTTCTATGGCGATCCCTTCTATTAACCAAAGTGGCCACGCTCTTAATTATGCAGAACTTTAAGCTTCAACACAGTTTTAATGAGTGAGTTGAATATAAATTCATCCCCTGAACAGTTGTTCTAAACAGGGAAATTATCTATAGAGACCAAAAGCATTTTTGGGTGAGGCTGTGAACATGTTCATTTTGCTATAAAGTTGGGTATTTCAACATGGGGGTCAATGTGGATTGCTTTGATTTTGTTGCCAACCTCAAGTGGCCATTTGAAGAACTGCAGTTTTTTTTTTACTTCAAGACAGTGTTGTTTCTCAGCACTGGGAGTTGCTGCTTGGCTCTTACCAATACTTAAGGACTCTGTTCCAACAGAGATATCCTTTGGGATGGATATTAGGAATATAAATTGCTGTCATTTTAAAATAAGGCACAATAATTTTTGTCTGTATAGATTCTCAGTCATCCAGGTCATGGTAATCGTAGGAGCTTCAGTAGAAATCAACTGGACTTCTCTTGTAGGTTTTTGAAGACGTTTCACCTCTCATCCAGGAGGTGAAACATCTTCAGAAAGTCCAACTGATTTCTGCTGAAGCTCCTATGATCACAATGAATTGCATTCCTACAATTTTTGTTGTAAAGTACTGCCTCCAGCTTTTATGAGATGATTATTTGTGCAAAATAAAAAAGCAGAGTTTCCACACAGTGCCCTGATATGGATACAGACTGATGTGCAACCACTTCAAAAAATATTTTTCCTTGAGTTTCAATGTCCAAGTCATCCTTTCAGTGGCCTGTGTGGAAAGGAAAATGAAAATTACTCAAGATAAATATAAATGTGCTACAATAATTATTTCAGTTTGATTACCGCTTGAGAGTGGAGGAGAGAATGACTCAATAAATGAGTCATAGGATAAGAAAAGAAATAGGATAGCTGGATAAACCTGACGACGGTCAGTCATAAGGAAACAGATGGTAATCACACCAATTTACAAGACATAATCTGGCAGCTCAAAAAAAATCATGACAACAGACATGTTTACATTTAGAATCTCTTCTACATAACACCACTGATTAAGCTTCTGTAAATCACTGTTCCCTTAGTTACAACACAATCTAGATATTGCTTTTAACAAGATTTGGAGTTTTCTCTGTATTTACTTTTCAAAAATTAAATGTGGATTTTTTCTGTGTTGTAAAATTGCTTTATGTATCTTTTTTTAATGCTGCTATTCAAATTCCAGGCCCCAGAAAAATCTATTTAATTTCCCAGCTGCAGACATTAACAGTAAGTACACATTTAGCTTTGTGCTGTAACATTATCCTCTTTCACTGATCAAAATCAGCTCCCATGTTACAATAAAGCTGCCCGCAGTCAATTGGTGTGACAAATGACCCATCATTTGAGCCCATTAATCTCCTCTGTAATATGGCTGCCAGGTGTTCTATCCACAGGAACTGTGGAGGGCTGATTTCTGCAGCTCCTATTTAGTTTGTCACCTCCTCACCAATACTGTTCAAGGAAATGGAAACGTGAGCTAATTGAAGATGATTCAGACTGCATTCAGGCTCATAGGTAGGTGTGTTGGAACCAGAAAATCCACAGAACTGCAGAAGCATGATATGTAGCACTCAACCATCTCATTACCTGGCTGAGGCTGTCAGCTGTCATTGCACACACAGGACATCCATTTGGCAGTACAGCCTCAGGGCATGTTCACAGTACAACTGTGTCCTCCAAAGCCCTGTAATGATGGGCTGTGTGGGTGACTGACAGATGTCATCACTGCCTGAGTTCATTCTCTGCTGAGTTGAATGGCTGACAGTTGAGAAAATGAGGTAAAACATTGTGGGCATGTGTAGGAAGAAGAGCCTGGCAACATAATTACATGTAGATTAAATCATTAAATACTCATATCTCTGAGTATCAGCTACATATTTAGAAGATTATTTTCCAGACAGATAGTCTGTTCACACTTTAAAACAGATTATAAAATGTAACGCCTCATTGTTGCTTCCTCTGGAATGTGCAGCTCACCTACCACCACTGTTCCCTCTAAGCTGCGCGCGTGCGCAATTGCGCACTGCTGTCACGGTCTCCGCGCACAGAAAATCTGCGCTGCGCACAAAAAAAAAAATCCAACCTAAATTGTAAATAAAATAAACACGTAACAATTCATTCTGTGCTATTTTTCAATGTGAGTCAGTGAATGACCGGTGACTGGCTGCTGCAGCCAATGATGCGATTCACATACGTATTTACCATAGACTGTATATAATGGTATTTACGCAGCTAATCAACGTCAGGCGTCCTTATGTGCAGCCACCGTTGTTCTCATAGATATGAATGAGTAGATAGGACACGCCCCTTTGAGCTGCGTGCTACAGCGAGGCTAAGCTAGTGGGGGAAAAGTTTCAGTGCATTCTGTTGATGTAGACGGCGTGAAAACGGAAACAAGTATGCCGGCTCACTGTGCTGCATACAATTACACACTACGTCGTACGACTGAGACAAGGAAACTTGGAATGACTTTTCATAGGTAAGAATAGTTTTTGGCTCTTTTTTCATTATGAAATCTTGTTGAGAGCTTCCAGTCTATGAGAGCTAACTAGTTAGCCACTAGCAAAACGCTAAGGCGAGCTAGCAGCTTGACAACCAAATACCAGACGATTAATAGTAGCTGTAGTATAGTTGTTCAAGCAATTCAATTCAGTTTTATTTATATAGCGCCAATTACAGCCAAATTGTCTCGAGACGCTTTACAGAACCCATATACCTGACCCCCAGAGCAAGCCAAAAGGCGACAGTGGCAAGGAAAACACCCTTTTAACAGGGAAAAAATCCTCGAGCAGAACCCGGCTCTGATGTGGGGGGACCCATCTGCCTGCTGGCCGGGCGGGTTGAGAGGGACAGAAGAGGTAGAGAGGTAGTGATAGAGGGATGGAGGTAGAGGGGAAGAGGTAGAGATAGAGAGGTGGGGGGGGGGACAAAAGGACCATAAAACACACAGTATAATACATGCATGATAAGACAGATGATACATGCAAAGTACAACTAACATGGAAACTAATTATAGTTTACTGCTATGGTGTATGGCTCTGGCATTAAATATACTACATATATAGCTGGTGGTAAATTCAAAAATATGTAGATGAGCAAATCAAGTATAGTAAGGGCAATGCAGAGTAGATCGGTGGAAATGGGCAGCTGGAGGTGGGAGAACAACCACACATTTGAAGCATCCAGTTCTGGGACCAGGGACACTCAGAGAAAGGACACAGAAAGAAACAGAGTGAGTGTAATGCAATAATGGTATATATAGTAAATACAAAGGTAGTTAGAGAAGGGCTCAGTGCATCAAGAGAGGTCCCCCAGCAGCCTAGGCCTATAGCAGCATAACTAGGGGCAAACTAAAGGGACGTCAAGAGGGGAAGTCAGTTGTGCAAATGAAGACACCAGCTCACCCCGTCAGGGTCCCCCAGTCAGCCCTAACTATAAGCTTTGTCAAAAAGGAAAGTTTTAAGCCTGGTCTTAAAAATAGAGAGGGTGTCTGCCTCCCGAACCCAAACTCGGAGCTGGTTCCACAGGAGAGGCGCCTGATAACTGAAGGCTCTGCCTCCCATTCTACTTTTAGAGATTCTAGGAACAACAAGTAAGCCTGCAGTCTGAGAGCGAAGAGTTCTGCTAGGATAATATGGTACTATCAGGTCTTTAAGACATGGTGGAGGTTGGTCATTGAGAGCTTTATTTGTCAGAAGAAGGATTTTGAATTCTATTCTAGATTTAACAGGAAGCCAATGAAGAGAAACCAGTATAGGAGAAATATGATCTCTCTTGCTAACTCCCATCAGTACTCTGGCTGCAGCATTTTGAATCAGCTGTAGATGTTTTAGAGAGCTATTGGGACAACCTGATAATAAGGAATTACAGTAGTAGTTATACTAAAAGTACAAGCAGCAGCAGTAGTAGTATAAACAGCTGTTAGAGTCGTAGAAGTAGTATCAGCATTTGTAATAGTATTACAAGTTGTAGTAGCAGTGCCAGTATCAGCAGCAGTAGTTAGTGTACTACCACTACTACTAGTAGTAGTCACATTGCTATTACTACCACCAATACTACCAATAGTAGTTATAAAGCCTAACTCATGTATATCCAGATTACCATCTATGTTCTTCCTCCAAACCCATTTTATGATTGGGATTACAGGCAGTTCTTTAGGACTGCTCTCAAATAATTGAAATGTTACTAAACAAGGTTATACTTATCAAATTAAATAGCTCTGGTCTCCAGTATATTGGCGAATTCGGTTCTTTGTACTTAATTTATTAGCATGATTTCTTTTTAATATGTTGTGTACAGACTTAATTACTTCTCTGTCTACTTTTCTTACTCCATGTAGGTTTCCCAGAGACTATGGGTTGAGGAGGAATTGGAAGTCTGTCGGCTTAGACCTGGTGTCATTCCATCAATGTTAAACTTCCCGGCTCATCTTGGAAGAGTACGCGCCAGAAAGACCACGACCAAGCAGCCTTGAGATCTTAGGCAGCGTCTCCCTGAGGTGGGTGTCAACGGTGTTCACAGTCAGGTCTGTGATAATTCCGTCAAAAAACAAAACAGAAAAAAATCTAGATTATAAATCAACATGTAACCAAAGCACTCTGTGTATAATGCCACAGTATAGGATGTAGTTCAGAAAATGTCAAAGTACAGTATGCTTTACTCAAGAATAACATAGTATGGCCTGTAGTTCATAGTACAGTATGTTGGCAAGAAAAAAAAACAAAACATAGATTATTATGTGGTTCAAAAATTGCAAAATGATAGGATGTTGCCTAAAATTGTCATGTATGATGTGGTTCAAAAAATGTCATAGTGCAGTATATGGTCAAAATAGTATGTAATTCAAGAAAACAGCAGAGTATAATGTGTCATCTAAAAAATGCCATAGAATAATAATTTCATTGCACAAGTAAAAGTGTAGTAACTTTTAAAACTGTTCAAATTCTTATATGTTGCTAAAAAAAACCAAAAAAAAAACTAAAACAAAAAAACATCACAGTAATATGTCAATTTAAAAAGCCTATAGTATAGCGTGTCGCCCAACAAACATCATAGTATAGCATGTCGCTCTAAAAACGTCACAGTATAGCCTTTAGTCCACAGCTGTCAGTAGGTGAGGAGCAACACAAAAACAGTCCAAACACTGGTTTCCAGAGGGTTAGACGAGAATTTATTTGAAAGAGTAAGTTTACAACAACACAACATGTGAGGGGGTTAAAAACAAATGGGTGTTAGTAAAATAAAAATAAATAAACAGAACTAAAAGTGAACTTCATGTTGACATTGATGGGCATTCCAACCAGGAACAAAGTAAAAGATAATCAGTATGAAAAAAAACTCTTCCTGTTCACCTCTTAAAACCCAAAAACACACCGCAGTAGCACCCTAAACTAAAACTACCAATGGGTTCCTTGTTTTCTATTCTGAACAATTCAAAGGTCCCTCTCTATCTCCCCACACATCCACCAACCACTGGAACACATCTCCAGAGTTCTGCTGGGCCAGCTCAGCTTCCCCTCAGAAGAAGTTCCACCACCTGCCAGATGAAGGAGCCTTTTGAGAGGCAGCTGGCATCATGATTGGACTGTACTTTGGTCTGTTCCAATCCAGCTTCAGCTCCAGAGACGGCAGGCGGGACGAGTCAACGGAGGCCGGGTGGACGAAGGCATGCAGCTGAGTACAATCCAGAAAACAACAGAGGAGGAATGCAGCGGCCCAGGGCCAGAACAAACAGAGTAGCATCGTATGTCTCTTAGAAAACATCATAGTATAGCCTTTGGTATGAAAAAACGCCATCATATACATCGTATATATACAAATGACAAGTCAAAGGAAAGAGACACATTGTAGAATTGTAGTAATTGTGGGCTGAATGATTTACTGATTATCAGTATTTTATTTTTTACTGATTTACGGTAATGAATAAATTCAAAAATGGCGCTACTTTGGCTCTGAACCTTTATCTACCTGTGGTGGCTCTGTCTTCTGGAGTGATTTGATTGGTTATACGTCACGAATAAAACTCCTTTTACTTAACATCTGTTAACAAAACAAAAACATATCAACAAAGTTTCCTGTTAAAGTTTGTGTTCTTCAAAGTTTAACTCCAAGATTTTAAATACTTTCATTTACTGCAAATGAATATCTACTCCAAATGTCTCACTAATAATCATTATCAGCCTTAAAAACCCACAAAACACCCCTTTATACTCGACCACACTTAGTACAGTCCGGTTCCCCCTTCTATAAATCTGCTTGGAATCTTCCACTTCCTGTTTGTCAAAGTGACCTTCTACCTGGACAGGTTTTGTTGGAGCTCATGCAGCAAACATTTTGGGTAACTGCACTTTAATATGGATGGATGACACTGAATTAGAGTCTGTTTTAATGAGACTGAGTTAAGATATGTAGCTCTGTCATTAAATAGGAAATTATTTCTCAGAATTCACAGATGAAAGTCTGAAATGTTTGCTAGGTTAGCGTCCCACATGTTCTTTGGCTCAGCTAAAGCTAACTCTCTGCAACTTCTGGATCTCTTGAGTTGCTTGTTGTTAAAATATCTTGCTGTAGGTGCTGAAGCTCAGAAAGTCTGAGATGTTTGTTCAAAATAAACTCATTCTCAAGTATTCTCTGAACTGTCCTCTTTTGTTTGAACTGTCCCTAAACTTAGGAGTTAATGACAGAGCAGCACATCCAGACTCAGTCTCATTTATGTAGCGATTAAACTTCAGTGTCATTCATTGATGTTAAAGTGCAGTTTTTCAAATGTTTGTTGCACATGGTCCCGACCAAACCAGTCCAGGTGGAAGACGATGTGAAGAGAAAGCTCCAGAGGATGAATATCACACATTTACGTTGGAAATAAATGTCCTTTAATTAGACATTGTCATGCAAAAGTTGGATTTCCCTTTAATGATGTTCAAATCTTTGTTGAGTGTTTTGTTGATGTTTGTTTCTAAATGTTTTTTGACACCCGGCCCCACAGATTAAAACCTTCTACGGCTCACAAGCTGCAACGATTCACACATTATCAACTATCTTTCTGACTAAACTAAGATAAAAAGTGAAAAACTGTCTGATTCCTGCATCATGAATGTAAATCTTTTTGGTTTTTATGACAGTAAACTGAATATATTTGGGTTTGACATTTTATAAACCAAAACAAGAAATGAATTACTGGAGAAAACAATCAACAGATTAATGGACAAAGAAAATGTGTTTTCCAACATATATGGCTGAATTACTCCAACATTACAAGATACATACAATTTGAATTCAATTTTATTTATATAACGCCAAATACAGGTCAAATTGTCTCAAGACACTTTATTTTTTATATTTTTTGTCATATTTAAAATATGACAAAGTAAGAAATTTAAACCTCTTGACTAATCCAATTTATTACTTGGTTTTTAAGAGACTAATCGACAACTAAAATAACTTTCTCCACTAAAACTAATAAACATGAGGTCAAATAGAAGGAACAGTTTTAAATACTGCAGTCCCACAATGACAAGAATAAAGTTTGTCAACAAAAACTAAATCTGCTGGTGGATTCCATTAAAGTCCTAATAAATGATAATAAAGTGTGATACTAAAGGTTTGTGGTGCTAAAAATGTCAAAGTAAAGATATCAAGTTGAACATATGGATGGAGGTTGATAAAAGTTGACCTTTCATTTCTCTGGAGCCGACTCCATGGATTTTATGGATGGTGGTTAAAGACCTGCTCTTCTAGTCGTCTTCCTTCTAGTTGCTGTAAAAAGTCAGTCCATCCTGGCCAACTTCAACACCTCTTCATGACAGCTTGTTCTGCCTCCAACCTGGTGGAAACTCCAGAAACTCGGGAAAACCCATGGAGACTCGAAGAACTCGTGGAGACTCGAAGAACTCGTCGGGTGGGGGAAGGTGTGGTGGGTGGTGGGGGGAGGTGGGGGAGTAGAGGGGGGAGACGCCACCCACTTCCCCGCCTACTCTCCGCCCTGACTCCACCCAGACTCCGCCTTGGCTCTGCCCATGTGGTCACTTCAGGAACTACGATGCCAAAGGGACGACGAATTTATTTCTTTTTATCTGATCTGTAGCTCAGTGAGTTAAGGATTTGCCTATGGAGCTGCAGGTCGCTGGTTCAAGACCAGACCCTTCTTAAATTTTTATCAAAAGCCTGACAAAGACAAAGAAAGAAAACTGCCGGTGGCGGGTCTTGAACCTGCGACCTTCCAGTTGGTAGTCCTCTTCTTATCCCCCTGAGCTACTCGCTCAGATACTAATTCTGCTTTTTTTTGCGCATTTATCATCTATTTTTTCTCGTTTTCGAGTTTTTTTTTTAACTCGAGTCTTGACTCGACCGTTTTTCTCAGGAGGTTGGACTTCAGCCTTTGTGCTGGAGGGTTGAACCCTCAGTTCCAAGACTTTCCAAAGCCTCCACACCTCCCGAGTCCTCAGGACCTGAGCTTTCAGACAGTCTGAGGGCTGAAATTTTCTAAGTCCCACAGTAGATCTCTGTTAGATTGAACTTTCAGACAGTCCAAGGACTGATATCTTCTAAGTTCCTGAGTAGTTCTCTGTTAGTTTGAACCTTTCCACAGTCTGAGGACTGAAATCTTAAAAATTCTTGAGTAGTTCTCTGTTAGTTTCAACCTTCAGACAGTCTGAGGACTGAAATTTTAAAAGTTTCTCAGTACTTCTCTGTTAGTTTGAACTTTCTGGTTAACAGAACCCTTAAAACTTGTGACCATGAGTCTTGATTTCACATTTAGACCATCCATCTGAGTTCTTCTCAGACCTTCACCTGTGGGTTTTTTAGAAATCCTCAACAAACTTTGATTCTCTTCACTGAACAGTAAAGTTTGTGGAGATCAGAAGGTAACAGTTTGATAAATGCCTTCAACTACTAGTAGACTTTATCTGGAAAGCAGTTTTCTGAAATGAGTTCTTAGTAAATCTATCCACAATCAAACCAAGAACATAGAAAGAGGAAATGTTTGAAGAAACAACTTGATGTTTTCATTTCAGACTAGAAAACGTTTAAAGACCTTTATCTGTTTTTGCTCTTTTTGATTGTTTTATTGTCTCTTCTGTTTAATTTGATCTTCTAAAGTCTAACTGGTGTCTTTTCAAATGTTTTGTCTTTAGTTTGATTCTTCTTAAACGTTTAGTTTTGCTCTTTTCTCACCTTTTATTCTTTTCTAATGTCTAATTTGATTTCCAAATGTTTTGTCTTTTTAATGTTTAATTGTTTTTCAAATGTTTTATCGGCTTGTTTGAGTTTCTTTTTCTTTCCCAATATTTAATGTTTCGATTAAATCTTTAAGGTTTTTCTTTTTAAATGTTTTACCACCTTTTAATGTTTAATTTTCTTTTTAAATGCTTCATTGTATTTTCTGTTTAATTCCTATTTGAAGTTTTGTCTTTAAGATGTAATTTTCTAATTAAACATATCTTTTAATTAAATGTTTTGTCTTTTTAAAGGTTTAATAATCTACTTAAATGTTTTGCATTTTTTAAAAATGTTTAATGTTCCTCTTGTTTAATTGTATTTTTTTAAATGTTTAATTATGGAGAATATTTTATCTGTAATTTTTAATATTTGTATTTTTAAAATTTTGTTTAATTTCATAATGACATGTATTGTATCTTGTTGAATTACCTCATTCAATATTTTGTCTGTTTAATAGAGTTAAACATTAAATACAATTAAATTATATTAAACAGACAAAATATTGAATGAGATAATTCAACAAGATACAATACATGTCATTATGAAATTAAACAAAATTTTTAAAATACAAATATTAAAAATTACAGATAAAACATTTTCCATAATTAAACATTTAAAAAATACAATTAAACAAGAAGAATACAAACATTTTTTAAAAATGCAAAACATTTAATTAGATTATTAAACCTGTTTAATTAGAAAATTACATCTTACATTTCTTAAATCTTTTTAATAATAAAACTTTTTAAAAGTTTTATTGTATTAAATTTTTTTCCTCTGATTTAATTGCTTTTTGTTATGTAGTTTACTTCTTTCATCTTCTTTTTCTGTCAAGATTATAATCCCAACCTTAAAAATGAAATAAACCCTTAAATCACAATTAAAATACTTCTGTTGTCACAATCATGAGTTAGTCAATTATTCAGTTAACAATTCAACTTTATTTGTTTAGCATCTTTTACACAGATAACAAAACTAAACAAGCAAAGAGAGAAAAACTATGCTAAAACTATGATTAAAACTCAAACATTTAAAAAAAAAAAAAAAAAAAAAAAGATTTAACATGGTAATAAAATATGTGGTGTCCAGGGGATGGAGGGAGTTTATTGAAGTCTTCTTGGGCTCACATGGGAAATCATTTAAAATAGAAACTTGATATTCAGTCTAAGGAAACTGGAAACTGCAGAGCGTCAGAAGAACCAACAATATCTCCTGTTTTCTCCTTTAATGAGTCGACTCTTCTTGTGCTTCCAGACCAAAGAACTACAGACTCTTCACAACCTGCTCAAACTCTTGGTACAGGACCTCACCACACGGGTCAAGAAGGTTTCCTTCTCATTTCTACTCTGAAGCTCACCTTCTCCTGCTCAAACTGCTGACAAATGTTTCTGCTGCTCTAAAGCCTGGTCTCCAGAACTTCCTAAAAACTCTCAAAGTCTCTTCTGCTACAGGTTGCTTTGTAGAACTGTTTCAGAAAACCTCACTAAACCACATGGAGGGGCCTCAAGATAGTCGTCCAAATGAAACCATACAAAAACCAAACTAGTACAACCCAAATGCTAAAGTCTCCTGCAGCCTACCAGAGAACCTCTGAGAACAGAGAATCAGGACAGGAACTCTTACCTTCTGGACAACCAACCTTGGTCCACAAACAAGAATACAGAATGTGTCTGACCAAAAACCTCTGAAGACTCACTACTGCCAAGATAAAGACACAACTCAGCTGCACCAAATCCACTAATCACTGCACACATTTGCACCATGTGCTAACTGTGGCTAAAGAACCACATTTACCAAGACAACTATCCAGTGCAAAGCCCTAAAACACACCAAGAAACACATTAAAGACAATTTTACTGCTGGAAGCTGCAAGCCAACGCCTAAAGAACAAGCTAAAGCAATGGAGCTAAACCCGGTTCTGTGGTGAAGAGAAGCAGAGGAAATGTTTGTCTGCAGCTAAATAAAGCAGGAAGACACTGAGCTGCTCAGGTGTTCCTGATAACACCAAGCAGCCACCTGGACAGCCAATAGGAACACAGCTTACTGGAAGTCCAGAGGGCTGGGTTAGTGAAGGAAATTTAGTTTAAAGTTGAAGCAGAAAGTTAATAAAGAAAGTTGAAAACCACCTTCTGATCCCTGAAATCTCTGAGTTTTCACACAAAGAACACCTGAACATGTCAAACTGGTTTCATAGTAGAACCATCATTGTAAAAACGTCATAGTATGGTGTGTTGCTCAAAAAACATTAGGACCCGGCTGTCAGGGGACAAACATGTAAGAAACATGAGAACAGAGAGAACCCAACCAGTAGGTCACAGTTTATCATCCCCCAGTCATCTCCTGAAGTCCATATGGTGAGAGACATCAGTATCTGGTTGTTCATTTACCAGAGGATGCTTATAATCATGCTGATGTGGTCTGTACTCTACAGTATTTTAGTGACTCAATAAATGCCTAAGTTGTTTTTTTTAAATGCTTTTTAGTTTTTAATAAACATTTAAGAGCCTATATGTAATCAATAAATGGCCTTTGCCTATCTTAAGAAAAACTCACTCAGAACTCTGATATGTTAACAGTACTAAATAAATCAATAAATACATGCATACACACAAAAATAAGTTAATACATTAACTGTGTTAAGATAAGATTTAGATTTTTTTTTTAAAAAGTTGTTTATGTTTTTGCAGAATCCAGTATTGCTCACTGGTTGGTCATTACATTTTATTAGTTTGATTTCACTGTTTAAAATGATGCCACCTCTTTTCAGACAGAACCTGTGATAACAAAACAATACAAAATTTTTAGTTCCGTGTTAATAAAGCACTTAAAGCTTTAAGTATGGCTAAATGCTTTTTTCAAAATTAAATATATCACTCCTTAGGTGGTAGTGGCCCCAAGTTCAGTAAAGTTGGAAAGATATTCACAAATTCGGACTTCCAGCATCAATAACTCATTAGATATAGGTTGTCAAAACATAAACGGTGCCTCTTTCCCATTGTTGCAAGGCAGACAATGTGCTACAAGCCCAGTTTTATCAAAAGTAGCTGTCTTTCAAGCTACAGGAATAACATTGGTGTCTATGGAGTGAACAGGGTCCGTCTGCAATTTGCAAAACCACTGCAACAGTAAAGAGAGACAAATATTCAATAACTTCACTCTTATACATTGTAGTGTCACTAAAATCACTGCAGCCTTCAACTGGCTCCTGTTGTCAAAGTGTTTTAACAGAAATGTAAATGCTGTAATTTGATTCTTTTCATGAACCATGTAACTTGAATGGATGTGATGCTGGTGTGACCACAGTGCACACGTCTGATGTTGCTCACAGTGGTCCAAGGGACGCTCAGGGAGTTTGTGTGTTTGCTCAGACTCATGAACAATTACAGGGAACATTGTTTGGGACTCAGCTCAAACACCATAAAACTACTCTACGCTACAGTTATGTTGTAATTCTAGAGTAATTCAGTCAAATATGTTCAGACTGAAAACTGATTCTGAAAAATACTAATGAACTGGAAAGTCCCAGAGTAACAGGTTTGGTTCCTTGAGTTTTCAATATGTGAAACTCTACAAGTCTGAATATGTGTTTTCAATACGGTCATCGGTAGTTTCAAGGTGGATAATTGCCACCTTGAATGTGATTCTCATGAATACAGTTAGTTAACAGAAACAACTAGCAACAAGGCAAGAATAAAATAAATATCATAATAAATTGACTTTCACAGTAAAATTTTTGACTGAATACCCACTTAGTACATTGTTTCTCAAGCTGTAGGCCAAAACTAATGGAATGACTTTGCTCAAGTGTGATGGAGCTGATCCAGACATCATTAAGTATAGAGCAAGTAAAATAACTGATAACTGAGCTACATCAGCTGATGATAAAGGGTGCAAGAAATGGCAGAAAGCTCAAGAGGATTCAGCAACAAAGTACTTAAAAGGTCCATAGCAGGCTTTTTGACTTTTCCTTTAGTGAAACATATTTGCATCTTTTCATGCATGTAAAACAGCTGCCAACTTGCAAAGTCCACATTAAAGGGAGTTTTTGTCATTCATAAAAAACCCTGCTGCTTACTTGCACCAAAGTCCTCCTTTACTTCCATTACAATACTTATTACAATATTTGGATAACACCTGTCTAGTGGCTGGCATGGGATGCCCTGAAACAAAGAATTAGCAGCTTCCTCACAGCCTGTGTATACTCACAGGCCCAATCCCAATCGCCATGTTCACTAACTTTGATGTGTATTCTCATTAAGTGTGTGAAGGCTCAGGGCTGTCCCACTGTCGTATTGTCAAGAGCACAAAGGTTTCAATGTGGACTTTTCAGCAAACACTTTCTGAGTTCACATATTGGCAGACTTTACTTGAGTTTAGTTCTCAGCAAAATTGGTGACGTATAAACTTGGCTTTTCTGCCTCCTGCACACAAACCAAGCCTCAGCGTGTTGGAGGAAATCTGCTCGCAAGTTTGTTTGTCAGAGCTTGTGGCCGCTCGCTGTTGTGGTTATATATTGCACGTTGAATTTGAGTCAAACATCGGCATAGGATTTACAGATGTTCACGGCATGACTCACTTCTGATAACAATGTGCAGTTTCCAAGCAGCATGTGTTGTCTCAATAGCGCGTCCCATTCCTCCTTTTTATATCATTTGAAGCACTACAGCTGTGATGTCTGTTTAGTCTATGAGCGTCCGTTTTTTTTTTGGTTTTTTTTTTATAGAAGATGTGTGATAGAATTCTTCAGACAAGTTATCAGCAGCTAACATCTTATCTCCATTTGTAGATTTTAAAAACTCTGTAATTTTTTGTAGTTTTTAATCATTGTATTTGTCTAATTAATATTGCAATCTGTTCAAAGTTGAGCTGGATTTTATGTGTATTTTGTACCTCTGCAAAGTCTCTTGTCAATACATACTCGGATAAATAAAATGTTATAGTAGCAAATATTGTTATTATTTGGTATAATTATTCAATGTCAAACAGCAAAAATGTATAGTTCCAGGAGGTAGACAAATGAGCAAAGAAAGGTGTTTGCTTTTCATAAAACACACGGTAAATGGTTGGATTGATACACATGCTTGATTAGGGCTTGAATTATTCATAGACTGTTAATGGACAACTATAGCCAAGTCAATGTTTTTTATACAGCACATTTGAAACCACGGATGTCGTCAAACCCCAACAAATCCAAAAATTCCCTATTAGAAATTACATAAGCAAGCGGTTAGAATGTTTATGATGGTTTATTAAGCATTTCTTAGTGCGTGTACATTTTAAAAAGAAAGATGATTAGTGTGTTCTCTAGAAGGTCTTAGTCTGCAGCAGCCATCAATAAAACAATCCATACAGGCCACACACAGCTGATCTCCTTCATCCTTTATAATCCTCCTGGATACCTTTGGGGGTTTGGATTGCTGGTCTGAAAAACAAGCAATTTGAAGACATCCATTTGGTCTCCGGGAATAGCGACGGCCATTTTAAACCATTTTCTGATTAAGGGAGAAAATAAGCAGATTAAAACATAATGTAAATAACCAATATTTGTCCTATTATGATCACACCTCACTAAAACCTTTACTTTGCCAAGAGTCAAGTGTAATGTTAATGCTCGTGAAAAACAGCACATAATATAATAAACAACACACATTGGTTTGATTTATATTCTCTTTAATATATCTTAAAAAATGGATATACAATCTGAGAAAGAAAAGGTTGAGGATCTGAAGAAGAGCAGGCTGTTGATCTTCTCCCTCTGGCCCAAAGATGGAGTTAAACCCAAGCAGAGACATTTCCCAAAAACATCCTGGGAAAAAAAGCACTGCTAACTGCCAAACTAAAGGTTGTAACGACAAGGTCTCCATCAGGAAGCTAAAGTCAGAGCATTAGTAAGGCTAAGATGAAGTACAGAGTGCCGGGCTATCGTATCCTGGAGGCAAACGCTACCGTGACAATGACCTGTCATGGCAGCTACACAGGATGGCTTCGTATTATTAGGCAGTTACATTAGCCTTCAAGGTTTGAGTGGACCTAAAACGAACTGAGAAACATCACGGAACACTCATATTCACATTGGCCATCAATGGACCTGCATTCATCATTCTCTCGGGTCCTTTATTTTGGCAGAGGCCAGTGTCATCTGTTGTTTACTTTCACTTGCAAAATTAAACTAATTTGAGCAGCTGAAACCTGGGCCAGAATCAGAAAAAGAAAGAAGGGCAAGAGTAAACCAGAGCATGCTAACAAGTCACATCGTCTCCACGGTCATAACGTAACCGCCCACACACACATGCACTCACACACACACACGCACACACACACACACACACACACACACACACACACACACACACACACACACGTACACACACACGTACACAAATGCTCCACAAGCACAAAATGTCCATTTGTACACTCACACACTTACACACACGCTTTGAGCACAAACGTTCAATCGTCTTCGACTATATTTCTACATCCTTACTAAAATGCACCACTGGCAGATCACATAGACCTCATGCAGATGTGTGAACACAAAGTTGAATAGAGTGAAAACAGTGGATGTTCAGAGATACGACTCAAACAGGAGGCACGGCGTTAACCAGGGCAGAGCAACATATGCACTCTGCTCCGTCACTGGCTAACTCAGCGACACAGCCTCTCTGACACACACACACACACACACACACACACACACACACACACACACACACACACACACACACACACACACACACACACACACACACACACACACACACACACACACACACACACACAAAATGAACAATCATTAAATTCACAGCAGCAGACGCTCATGCAGACAGTTTGACATCATCTAGTTAGACCAGGATTCCCAGCGTCACCTCTCAGTGGAGTGAATCTCTTTATCTGCCCTGTCAAATAAGCAATGGTTATTTCAGTGAACTAGCACAGAACGAGCACTGCAGCTAACAAGCTAATCCATTAGCAAACCTTCCACCTGCCTACCAAGTGAACGCTTTCTAATTTTATTGCATTTTTTTTTAAGGTCATCATTTAATTTATGATATATTTAAATTTTTTGTGTCATATTTTTTGTATCATTTTATCTTTTAACTACTACACACATGTTGTCTTATTCCATATGTTGGCAAGCATTAACACTTGATTATACTCTACTGTGGACGGACACATGGACAGCTCTGGACACTTCATGTGTTGTTGAATGCTGCTTTTCTAGTCCATGGAGCCTCCTTGGAAGACTTTGTTGCATATGTGCACAGTACTTTTCTATCTCTGCGCTATTGCCCTTTGTAGCAGTCAGCCCACGTGGACACAAAGTTTCGCCTACATGTGGATATATGTGCAGAGGGGTCTACATCTATTTTTAGCATCCTATGTTTGGTCAATCGCATGTAAAGCACCTTACTTAATTTATGCCAAATTCAACATTTTGAGTGTTCTGAAAATAAATTTGAATGTGACCTGATCTACTCGAGCCAGGAGTATGACAGCTTGCCATAATGTATGGATATGAAGAATTGCACATATCTACTGAAAAGACATAGTCGCTTGCACTGAGTCAAAACTACTCAGTCATTACTTAGTAAGCTAGCAGGCTAGTAAACTAACACGCTAGCTTGCATGTTAGCTTACTAGCCTACTCCCTGACAAGTTAGCCAACTATCTGTCTTTATGAACCTCTGCTGTTGTCTTTTCCACACACACTCAGGGAGTGACATGATACAGTCCACACACCAAGAAAGAAAGACTGGAGTAGTGTCCCTCAGAAAGACACACTCTACATGTCAATTTGGGAAATGTCCCACAGTTACCAGAACAAGAGGCGAGTACAGTGCAGTCACAAAGTCTGAAGCAGTAAAATGTCTCTTACGGGTTTGGCTCTGTACAACACACAATAAAAAAATAAATAAAACAGCTGAGGTGAAAGTGCTGATTTGCAAAATTTAAATGTTTTTACCAAGTGATAAGAGACACAATATGAGCTAAAGAAGCAGTCAAGGCACTAGTCGAGCATTTCCACCTTGAAGCTGCAGTGTAGTGATGATAGTCTGAAAATCAGATTCAAACATCTGAGGTCTAACAGGCCTAAGGGGTAGATTCTGTCAACTTGCAGGTTGAGGCCATCTGTATCATTATTATTCTTAAGAATCAGTGTAAGGTTCAAACATGAATGGCCCAATTATCCCAACATTACAACTTGGCTTTATGTAGGTGAGCTGGCGTGCTCGAGTTGCAGCAAGTATGGAGGAGTGAGTGGAAAAAGAGACAGGGACACCATCGATCTGCACATTCTCTATTGTCCTATGCTTACAGTAATCTGGTCAGTGTCTACACATCCTGCTGTTGCAAAGCACCATCATCATTCATTTGCAGCTGTGTTTCCATCCACCAGATTGACTCTTCTGAATCTTTCAGTAGTTTTCGGTCTCTACTCACTTTTGTCTTGCTCTTAAGTTGCTGAACGCTTCACTATGTTCACCAACTATCTGCTAGCAGTATTTGATGCATTGTTACGATAAAAATATTAAATATAGCAGCTTTAAGTTCGAGTTCACATGTTCAATTACATTTTGTTGTTTAAAAATGGGGGGCTATGTGCAGATGGAAGCTAGATGCCTTACACCATATATTTATGTTACGTGGATGTAAGATGATCTAAATCAGTCCTTTAAACAGATCAGTGTTTCATCTTAAACCCAGTGCACTTTAGTACAGAGCCAACATGCCAATACTGTGTCAGAGTACTTTTTGATTGCACTGTAAGTCCGAATAAACCTCTCCATCCTTGACAGAAAACATGTGGTCATAGGTGTGTGAAACAGTGACAGACAGAGGAAAGACAGACGAGAAAGTGAGGAGAGGTGGTGCTGAAAACAGAACAATACATTTGGCTGTAGTTTAAGTGGCAGTATTTTATGTCACTGGAGCTGAAAATACACAGAAAGTCTGTATGTCAGTTGTTTGTGTGTTTGTGCATGTACACATGCAAGCAGAATGACGACAAAATGGGGCAATGTGGTCATTCACATGCTGTCTAATGGGGCTGCAGGATTTTCCAACTCGAGTGTGTCAGAGTCACAATCCTGTGTGAGTGAGTGTGCGTGTGTGTGTGTGTGTGTGTGTTTGTTGACCTTTTACTACATGATGTGACACTGTGTTTGTGTATGTTTGTGAACTCACATGCATTTTCTCGTTAGCGACACAAACATGGCAGGCACTGAAACAGAGAACTGATAATAACAGATATTCTTTCTCTTGATTCATCAAATTGGAAAACAGCTAAGTGTGACTTATTGTCTTCTTCAGTGAAACATCACATCCTTTGCCATTTGTTGCCATGGCTCACCTCCGGCAGGTTCATGGACACCTCAGCAACGGTGGCGTCATTCACTGATCTCGCCACAGTGGACAGACACTGCGGTTGTTGTAACACTCAATCGATTAGGATACTTAAAGCATATTTTCTTTTTTATGCGCGTCCCTCGTTAAATTAATTTTTTTTAATATCATTCCTGCAATGTGGAGTTTATTGCAACTGGATGAACAGAAGGGGCATAGGTAGGGCTGTCGTGTCAATCGGAGGGGAGGGGAGGGTGGTAGAGTCAGAGAGTCAGCTGCTGATTCACACATGTGGGGGGAGTTGGCCAAGATAAGCAGAGGCAAGGTAGAGCAGTTTGGTTGGTTGATGCAGGCTGCTGCAGGTAGCCAATGCTTCTATCATCTGGCGTAGTGCTTGATGTAATCTTGAACCTTATTCCGAAAATCCTCCTGAGTGGAAAAGAGGGAAAGGTGAAGAGACAGGAAGGGAGTTAAATGTAAAAGTAAGAAATAAAATATCTGTACATGGCAAGTAGTTGAAAAAAATCACAAGCAACTTAGTTGATTGCCCATAATAAAAAAAAAATAATAAAATAAAGACAATGAATACAAAGCACAACAACACAGATCTAACTAAATACACAGTATTTATTGTTGCACTTCTGGCAAATTCAGAAGTACTTTTTCCATTTTCCTTCAAGCTGTACTGCCAATAAAGACAAATCCATATAGACCTTTACAGCTTGACAAGTGCACTAAATCTAGTGTAAACACAGCCAAGATGCACTAAAATTAGGCTAATCTGAGGTGACATCACACACATTATTGCCATAAATCTGGTATCAAGTGTAAATTGATGCATTGTCTCCACCACCACCATAATATTATAAAAATAAATACATTTACATCAGATTCAACCCATTAATTCACTGGAAAATTTACAGACATAGCAATGTAATGTATCAAAAGGGACACTATAACATACCAGCATTGGCATGACAACCACAAATATAAACAGCCTACTAAGGTTTTTATAACTGTATTGACAAGAAAATGTATTTTACAAGGATTGGATACGGCTGGGTGGAACCCCGTGCACTTTACTGTTAGTATCGGACCACTGCACCTGTAACCCTTTGCTGACCATCAAAACAGTTTTTCCAATGATTCACAAAGTCTCTATTTTCGATCCTACTTATGCCACATGCACATCTGCTTTACATGATAGGATTAGATGAAGCCTCCAACTCAGCTTGTGAGTCAATCAAACTTGGTTAAGCAGAATTTATGAATTGGTTTTGTTAATTTAATTATAAACTGCTTGTTGGTATAAAGATTCAAAGAAAGCTGACTTCCAAGTGCAAACCTTTTGTGCTCTTTGTAGTTGCAAAATTAAAAACTGAGTAGCTTTTTTTTTTTTTTTTCCAGTTTTACAATTACACTTTACTGGGCTATCTAGTGTGACTTGGAGACATAAACTGCCTCACATCTTGATGATGATGTCTGCTTGAGTGGACTTTCCTTGGTGCCTTCTGGTCACGTGTGCCCTCTGCTGCTCCTAACGTGTTTTTCCTACTATTTGATTATGCCCCTTCTGGTTATGCTTGTCTTCTTTTCGCCCTCACCCACAACCCACCCTGTGAGCTCTCCTCTGTCGCTTCCTTCCTTTGACCTATACCTCCTGGTCAGATCTGCCCTGAGCAAGCCCTGTAAGTGACCTCCACTCTCCCTCCTCTTTTGGCACCTCTGGTTATGTCCATTATTTCAGCTTTCTATCTCTTTCCCCAAAACAACTTGGGCTGTTTGGGGGATATTTCATTGATCTGACTTGGTTTGCCTGTGTCTATATCCTCTTCCTTTTTCAGTCAAACATCAGGCAGAACACATTCCAGTCATGGATTTTGATCAAAGGCTGCAGGCTATTAATTTGAGCTGCAGCAGCTTTCCTCTCTCATGAAAAGTTTTCTTTATATATACAATACAAAAAAGTGCTAGGCCTAGCAAAAACGTAAGCTATACACATTATAAATCATACACACTATAATTGCGGCCCCTGGTTACACACTATCACAGTATGGGGGACGTTGGAATTATTGATGATGCAGACAGCAGAGATATTAGCAAATAGCTTCAGCGGCACTAAAGTTCCTGTCGTAATATCAGAATTCTATTAGCCATTTCTTCCAAGCAAAAATTGCTGGAATTCATGCAGTTTCTGTGTGTGGGGGGAGAGGTTTGGCTCTAAATAGCTGTTTCATCTCACTTTGACCATTTAGATTTCTACTTTTCCCAAGAGCACCACAAAGTCTCTCAATACGGATGTACTTCACCCGTGTTTGTTTTTCTTTGTTGCTTCCTTAACTTCAGCTGAACACTTGTTTAACTACAAGTACAGCAGACTATTTAGCCAGTTCATTTGTGATTAAATGTAAACTGTGCCGCACGCACTTTGGAGAGATGTCAATTAGTTTATTTGCTTTGAAACCTCCTTCCCCTGTCCACTACCCTTTTTTTAGCCCTCCTGTTTTGTCTTGGTTTTTTTTTACTAGTTACCTTATTTACCCATACATCACCACAGGGGTCTAGGTTGTTAAATACTGCCATTTCTCCATGTCCCGCTGCTCTGTAACATGACATTTCTCATACATGTGCCTCACACTGACATCAGTGCACTGATTTATGCAACAGCTCCATGGGTCAGTTAATCAAGCTTGCACTGCAGGGTCTCCTGCAGGGCCACTGGGGTAAAAGTGACAAACGGAGAACGTGAGAAAAAACACGAGGGAAAGAGGAAGAGATAGAGTATAAAAAGAGGCATAGCGTGTGTGCAAACTGGGAAGTCAGACAAAAATGCTGGAAAGTTGCCAGCAACAAAACTACAGCAGTGATGACAGCAGCTTGAGCATCTGTCCACAGAGGGATGATGGATCAGTCCTACTGCTGCTGAGGGAATCGATCCCTTCAGACCTGATTTTAATGGTGCAACGAGTGCAATGCGGTGGGGCTTTGGTGTCTCTAAGTGAGCCTGCAATTTTGGCTTATTACGGTGTGACGCTACGTGCAAAATGGCAAAGTGGGACATAGATCGGAAAGTGTGGTAATGCATCATTACCCACTCAAGCAGTCACACAGCTTATCTCACACTCAGAGACTACTACTTTAGAAAATGGACACACATCTTTAAATTGATCTAGTATTCTACCTCTGGAAGCTAAAATACCCTGTTGAAGCTTCTAATAATCTGATCTGGTGTTCTTTGTCAGGTCAGTAGTTTAAACAATTGAATAATGTTAGTAAAACCTGAGCTAAGAGGCATAGAGTATAATTCAAACTACGAGCAATGTGCAAGGTAAAATTCAAACACTGTGAAATATAAGTTTTCAAGGCAAATATTTTTAAATATATCACAACAACCCAGTTTATACATGTGTTGGACTGGATAAATTAAAAATAGATCACCCCTGCCTTTGTGCAAACAATTGAAAGTAGTGTGATGTCAAGAAAAGATGCTCTAAATAATACTAAATAGAAAGGAATACTGAGCAACTGAGGGTTTTTGATCATAAACTAATGTAATGGACAAGTCATTGTAGTGGATCTTGAAAGAGACAGACAATGATGAATAGATGTCTATATAAAATTGATGTCAATCCATCCAAAAGTTGTCATTCTAATTCACTAAAAGTCAAAAATGCTAACATACTCATCTCTGACCTTTCCTCTCGCCCCATTACAGGCACTAGAGGAAATCACCAGTCATTTGCAATCATGACTCATGAATGTCTGTACACAATTTCACCGCAATGAAATAGATACAATATTTCATTTCAGGCCAAGGAGTTGGACCAAGCAAAAGACCCACCAACATTAATATTTCTAGAGCAATGCAAAGCCTAAAAAGCATGTAAGCTATTACACACTTTCCACTTCTAGTGCTTTTAATTATTGTCAGTTCTGTTGGTATCTTCCCCAATATGAATAACTTGCTGCACTTTCATGCATTACACAGCTGAAGATCAAGGTAAACCATTTACATTTTTCAAAACTGACACCATTCTGGCTCATAGCATGTGTGCATCAGCTGAATAAGTAAACCAACCACAGATTTCTTATTGGATCATTGCATTGAGTAAACCTGCAGCACAAACAGAACTGCATATCTTAGGACTGACTAGAGGATGTCTGGACTATCGTATGCATGGATCAGTCACCACACTAAAATTACCTGCCTAATAGTGTGGAGATCCCCCCCGTTCTGTCAAAACAGCTCTGATCCCCTGAGGTGTGGACAGTGGACCTCTGAGAGTGTCCTGGGGTGTGACACCAGTACTGTGTATTAGTACCGATGCTGCGGTTTGCAGTTTCCGTGGACCAGGCTTGGTCCAGCACATTTCACTGATGCTCGACTAGACTGGGATCCGCGGAATCTGGAGTCAATACCTCTTGGTCATGTTCCTCGAGCCATTCCTGGATCGTTTTTGCAGTGGGGCAGGAGGCATTTGTACTGATGGAAGATGCCGCTGCTACCTTGTGGGATTGCCATTGCCATAAGTGGGTCTGCAACAATGTTTAGGTGGGAGCTACATATCAAAGTACAAGCCACATGGATGTAGGGCCAGAAAGATTCCCAGCAGAGCTTTGCATTGTAACAAAATGATCAATGTTATTTAGTTCACCCGTCACAGGTTTTAATGTTGAGGCTGAAAATTGTATGTTGAATGCAAGAAACTTCTTTTCTGCCTTTTAGCGGTTATCACATTTCCCAGCTTCCCATTTGGGGAAAAAAGCTTGGCATTATCACACAAAGCCCTGCTCAGCGTCGGTGGAATTGCTTGTGCTACTTATAAATATAGGAGACTGGTCCACCTGCTTGTCCTTCTGCCAGATCTTGTCAACCCAGCTGTCTCTTGCAAACTTCTTCAAGCCTTTGTGTGAAATCCCACAATAAACAAAAACTTACACAGAGTATGACATGTAGTGGTATTCTTTTCTCTTGATAGTATGCAAGGCACAGTGACACCACAGAGGGAGTGAAATGTCAAACATGATGCTGGAGCTCAACTCAATTACGAGTCCTCACATAAACTTGACAGGGAGAGCAAACATACTGACAGGCAGAACACAAAGAATTCAGGTAGAAAATTTTATCTAAAGTAGTCCCTATTAAGATGCCCAGCACAGCTTAGACTGTTCACTCAAATAATAGATTGAATCAGGGAAAAAAGTATCTTGGAAAGACACAACCCACTTAAGGTATCACACAAATTGGATGAGGAAGAGGATGAGTATAGCACCCCTATTAATGTCGTCTCATTCAATTTTACAAGATAAATTTACATATATTCACCTTGTACTTTTCCTTTACTTTGTTTCCAAATTTTCTCTTGCAGCAGAAAACTGGCTGAGGCAGCAAATTACTTTGACGTTTATTAGATTGAATACTCCAAGTAAACTCTACAGTCGATTAAAAACTTTGTTAGACTTTTCTTGGCTCCATTTGACCCACAGAAGGCAATTAACTCTCCTCTCCGCCAGCAATCTGCACAGGTACTTAAAATATGTACCACCATCAGAGAGAAGGAAATGCAAATTAAACCCTGTGGATACAAAGGGTTGCTTTAAAATCTGCTAAAAGTTGAAAACTAAGCAAAGGAAAGCCTCGGGATGTATCAGCTAAACAGACTGCGAGGGAAAAATGAAGGGGAAAGGAGAGATGTGAACAGGGAAAAAAAAGTCAACGGAAAGGGATGGTGAAGAGAGATGACAGAGCTGCAGAGGTGTTGTGGAGACAGTCCCAGGTGTTTTTACACTCTGGATTGTTTTTTGAGCTCTGTGAGTTTAGTAAAATGTCAAAACCCTGTCATGTCTGGGTGTGGTCCAAAGAAAAAGTTCTACATCAAAATGGTCTACAGGGGTCTGCAGCAGATGTCAAAGCGTTCCACTCTTAACTCAAAGCTGAATAATGACTGGCTGAGTATGTCACATTGTGGTGTTCTTTTTATTACATCCAGCACTAATGATAAAGAAAATACAGCAAGTGTTCCAACCAATATTTGTAGCTGTAAAGATTGATGAGCGCCTTGAAGGGACATAAATTGTAGACATTTTTCTTGACCAGTGGTCAGCCACATTACCAATGAATAATCAATTAATCATTGAACTAGATTAAATACAGCAGAGTTTTCCACTTGCTGATTAAGCCATTTAAAACTA
This sequence comes from Amphiprion ocellaris, assembly GCF_022539595.1. Lineage (NCBI taxonomy): Eukaryota > Metazoa > Chordata > Actinopteri > Pomacentridae > Amphiprion > Amphiprion ocellaris. The sequence goes on from NC_072776.1 coordinate 18,244,385, forward strand.
GATACTTATTATTCACCACAAAACCGAAATTGCAGAAACAGAAAAAAGTAAACGCCAGGTATTGTGCAGATTAAGGATTAGACCCCTGAACAAATGGTCCCAGCTCAAAAACTATGAGTTGTATCAAAAAAAAAAAATGTAACTGTGTAAAGCCTATTCTGTCATATATAACAGATTTGTGGCACCAGATTATCATTCTGCTATACAGATTAATTTCTTTAAGTGAATCATAGTCGTGGTGGGCGGGGATAAGTGAAGAATGCGGCTTCGGTGAAGGCTGGAATTGTTGTGGTAGAACGTTTGCATGCAGTGAGACAAGCATTGTGGTTAAAATGGATAATCCATCGCAAAAAAAGTAGCAGAGCTGCCTGACTGCACAATCCAAATCCTCAGTGAAGCTTTCAGTTTTATTTTCTGTGCAGCAGGTTGCAGCCTGGAGCTTGTTGTTGTTGTTTCCCATGGTGAACAAAGCTGTAACTTAAAGATAATGTAAGGACGGGAGTATGCTGATTGAGATTAGATGGGCAATGGGAGGCTCATACCCACAACCTACATCCAGTGAGAAGACTATTAGATACATGTAATGGCACTGCTGTGTTGCAAGTACAAATTACTTTGCAATGTATTCCATCTCAGCAACAGCTGGTTAGTGTATTTTGGTAGAACCCTAGATTTGTCTTGCTATGAAACTGCCTCTAAAACAGGTGACAGCAAATCAAGTTTAAGATCTTAAACCGCTTAACATCATCTGCACAGTAAGTAAGCAACTGAGTCTGCAACATTTGGGCAGCTATTGTTATACTCACAAAAGTGAGACACACAGCAGCAGAGAACAGACCTGCCAGACTGTCTTCACTCTTTGCTCGATGCTGTTGTCAATCAGTGCCTTGACACCACTACAGAACTTTCACACTAAACCGTCAAAACAGTTACACACCATAATGAGGTGACCGGAGCCACATCTGACTGTATTTGTAGAGAAGCGTCTGGCAGGAGGCTCAGTAATGAGCACCAATTGATCGCCATAGCAACGCCTGCCCCAGCAGGTTCTGAAAATCCCTTTACAAAACAGAGGACCGTCTCCCCAGTTGAACTTCAAAGCCATAGACACTGGAAAAGCTGCACTGGTAAAATAGAAGCCTCCCATCAACTTTTAAATACTCAAAATTTTGAATGATTTTGCGATGCAGATGCATTAATTGCATTAAAATTTTTAATCAGATTAATCGTGGCGATGGATTAATCTGCGTTAACACGCTAATTTTGACAGCTCTAATTAAGAGTAACTATGCATTTCCTTTGTATTGTTATACAGTTTTACACGGCTTCCATTAAAACATTTAAAGTCTGCTCCTGTCTTGGGTTTTCCGTGGCAGAGTGTTTAGGTCACTGCATAGCTATGTATGCAAACAGGTAGTGAGGGCAGCAGAGTATCTTTTATATGCTGACATCACTACATGTGACATTAATGGTCAAATATTTTGTCATCTATTGTTACTATCCAATTATTGCTACCTTAGTCACCTGGGACAAAAATGTTCATTAAATATTGTTTGTTGGCATATAGGTATTGCATCATTACAATCATCTTGCCTCTTATAATGACCTAATTACAAAGCTTACCATAAGTCGGCCGTGATATTTATGTTTTACATAAATAGTGTTAAAAGGTAAAAAGTAAATGAGAATGTGAGACTACATGTGTAAACAGTGTTTCTGTTTAGAACCTCAGAATTCTTCATGAGTATATAGTCTTCTGTTTGTGCTCTAATGCGACCCTCCAGAGCTACAGTGATTGCTGTTCATGGACATAAGATAAGATAAGATAAGATAAGATAAGATAAGATAAGATAAGATAAGATAAGATAAGATAAGATAAGATAAGATAAGATAAGATAAGATAAGATAAGATAAGATAAGATAAGATAAGATAAGATAAGATAAGATAAGATAAGATAAGATAAGATAAGATAAGATAAGATAAGAGGAACAGAACCCTGATAAGGATGCAGTGAAATGGTGTGTGTGCGTGCTTGCATGCTCGCCATGACAGACTACTGATTGAGGAGGGTAAGCCACTTGTTAATGAAGTGAGAGAGAGATCGTCTGTCCAAATGATCAGTCCAATCAGCGGAGATGTGGTGAATTTAGTATGCAAAGAGGGATGATTTTATGCATGAACTTCAGTGCTTGCCCAGTCACAAACCTCCTAGGTGTCACTTTCACTCTGTGCTTTAGTAGTGAGACATATAGTCAATAACACATTATAGCAAACGGCAAAAAAAAAAATCTTGCAGTATGTCCCAAATACGCTACACCCATTTGTATTTTGTCCACACTTAAGTATATGTGTTGTGCTGCAGACATATGAACCTTCTGCTTGCTGGCAGTTCAGCTCTTTGACATTTTAAAGACATTTGACATTTGAATAATGCCACTTGTGTTCATACTGGTGGTGTGCTATTGGTAAGAGCTTGGGTTAACACTGTTCAGACTGTTTCTGTTTTTGCTGGTAGGCCTGTACAAAATCGAATATCCCTCTCTTAAATCTGTCTTTGTGAAGTTAAACATATTGTACTGTATTAAGAGGTGACATCTGTTTTTAGACTGTAGTACTTAGGCTTCGAGGGACTATATTACACTGAGTAGTACTTCTGATTCCATTTCCCTTTTAGAAAAGCACTTAATAACAATGTGTATTACTCCGCAAAGGAACGTGGCAGAGTTATGTGATGATCGGCATACATCTGTCCGTCTGTTTGTCTATTAGCAACATTACTCAAAAACGGAGTAACAGATTTGGATGAAATTTTCAGGAAAGGTCAGAAATGACACAAGAACTACCTGATTAGATTTTGGCAGTGATGCAGTTTATAGCCTGGATCCACTGGATTTGTTAAAGATTTCTGCATTGCGAGATAGCGCCACAGCGTCACTGTAACTATGACTACAAATGAACACTACATCAGCTGCCTGCTGATGATCACATGATTGTGATCCTACTACAAATCAACCACTGCGGATTCATTGGGACTTATCTGTTGGAAATCATACAAGGAACAGTTGATTAAATTGTGGGGGTGTTTCCAAGTCCCATCAATTCTTGTCACCGGCTACATATTTAGGTCACGCAATTTTGGTATCTGTACATTACGTACACATGCATAACACACACTGTGCTCACTGCAAGGTAATTTTTTATTAAAGATTTCATCAGTCGGAAATGATACAATGACTGAGCAGCCTTGGCGGAGTACTGTGCTCTCTGAGTGCTTTTCTTATATTGCTACTGTGGGAGACAACAGAGGACTCCCTCTGCACAATCAAACAATCTGGAGCAACAAACAGCTTGAGCATTTTTGATTTGCACTTTTTTCTGAAATCAGGTTGTCACATTCAACATACTCTATGAGTTTATCATTAAAATTTTTGAGACGTTTTGCTGCACTGCACCCTGGGGCTGTACAAAATACATCAAAATTGAATCTCTATGGCTTACATTTCGATTCAGAACAGTGATATTGACATGGAGCTTTGAAAGGAGAAGGTCGTGGCCTCGTGCTTGGCAGTATGACAGCTAAAGCCCTGCAGGGACAAACAACTACAGACCTGGCCATGACATCAAGCACTCCCCAAGCCGTCAGCTGAATGGTCTTCTATAAATGGTTGGCAAAATTTATAACATAATTCACTGACTATACCTGCTTCATGTTTGCATTCCATACTGTTGGTCAACATAAAAATTTGCAAACATCAGTGCTTTACAGTGGAAAAGATAAAATTAGGGCTCGGCAAGTTAACACTTAATTAACACAATAATGCATTAATTAATTAACATCGGCAATTATTTTATCACATTAACACTGATTTTTTAAAATCATCATTATTATCATTGTGAAAGTCCATTGCTCACTGGTTCTGAATACATAGGCAGACAAACCATGGGTTACACGAGAGCTGGATATTGATCAGTACTTGAGATGAGCCTCATCACATCTCACCCAAACTAACAGAGGAGGGAGGCTTCGGCACACTTGTTGGATGCAGCATGTGGATGAAATAGAGATAAACTAAAACAAAACAAGCTAACAAATGCCACAGAGTAGTAGTTAGCCATAGACTGCATTCTGATTAGTTTTGTGGAAGATGTTGGCCTGAGGAAGGTTCCTAGGATCGCAACGAATGACTGCACATGTGAGCCTCAATCTGAATCACTGAAAGTTTTTTTTTTTTGTGTGTGTGTGTGTGTGTGTGTGTGTGTGTGTGTGTGTGTGTGTGTGTGTGTGTGTGTGTGAGATAACATAAACTGGAACTATAGTCCCCGACACAACGGTCAGGGGTTTGAGTCCGATCCATGGCCATTTGCTCTTCTCCCCACATTTCCTGTCACTCTTCACTGTCCTATATATTAAAGTCTAAAAAGGCTAAAAAAAAAGCACAAATCTGAACTTCACAGACTAAAAAGTCTTCTGCACAGTCAGTCACAGCTGTGTACTTTTTTTGTGTTCGACCACTTCACCTCACTCTAACAGGGACAGCTGCTACTGAACATACACTGTTTCTGCTGCTTCCTGATAAAAGAAAAATGTTTCTGCTGGTACCTGTTCAGAAAAAAATAAGAATACTGATTTATAAATGTTAACCTGCTGTTGCTGGGAAGGTTCCTTTTTATAATGCTATGATTGTGGCTCTGGACTCTGGGGGTAACTTGTTTTTCTGTAACAAACCAGAGAAAACTTTAATGTCCTTGCTGTGGCAAATAGCTTTGGTTTGATTTGATCTGATAACATTAATGTTTAAGTTGAGATTTACAAGAAATATTTTAACTGCTACTGTGTAAAGGGAAGACTGCTGTTAAAAAGCATTTTTAAAAGCATATTTAAAGTGTTTGCAAACCAAATGTTACTGTTTTTTTGTTCATATAGCAGTACTTATAGCAGTACTAAAATAAAAGAGCAGAAGCCACTACTTTTAAACTCATTATTTAATTTTACGCATAACAATGCCATTAATTGCGATAAAAAATTTGAATTGTTGCCTAGCAGTAGATAAAACACCTGGAGTTGGATATCAAGCTTCCATAGCATATTTTTAAGCATATTTTTAAATATTGCATAAGAAGAAGTTAATGGAATGGCAAAATTAAAAATTAATTTTGCAAAGAAATTTTACACTTCCTTGAGGTGATTTCTGGCTTTAAAAAAAAAAAAACTGTTAATGTGCATAATGGGAGATAGACACTTTTACCGAAGACGTTCTACTGTAGCGAACATTTAACTCTCGTGACTAATAAATTGTGTTTCTTTCTTTCATTGTGTCTTCTCCTGCATGAAGCAAGGTCAATACCAGCAGATATGAAAGAATTACAACTTTGAAAACTTAATAATTCCTGGTGATTTCTATTCATTTTTTTGCTCATATATAGCCAAAATGTTGCTTGTCCTGTATCTTTTTCATGGTTTCAACAGCTGACTTTGTTTCCTACTTCATCTTCTCTATTTATTACAGCAAAACACAACGTAGCCTGTACCTCCACCTTCTGAAGACACCCTGAGTTTATGTGCTCAAAAACAGCTAATGCAAATTTTCAGTTTTGAATTTTTTTTTGTGCAAAAGTTCACTTGAAATATGCTTGACAATTATATGGACACACAACTTGCTCCTCTTTTACTACCATTTACTATGCGCTACAATGCTTTGCAGTTGCTTGAAGGTATGATCAGTAAGAACATACAGAGTCTGTGTTATGGAACTGGAAATGTTTACATTCCAAGGGAAATGCAGATAACTGTTGTCAAATGCCAAAATGATATCCTTCCTTGGCTGCAACCCAGATCCCAAGAACCCAAATGAAAATCAGTCTCTATTTCTTTCACACATTTTTTTATGCTATAGAGGGAGCTAATTAAGTATTTGCAGATAAGAAGTCTCTGCTGAGGACATCAAATGTCAAAATGTGTGCACATTTCAAAGCTCATTATTAATCTGCTTTTTTCATAAAGAGTCAAACAAAAATGTGCCATGGGATTCACACAGACAAGGATGGTGTTTGCAGCAATCCCTGGACATCCATCAGAGGATTCACTCTGACTTCAATCTGACAGTCTGCAAAGTCAGCGACTCTATAATATCTTGATTCTCCGCAAGGGGGATATCAGATTTCACAGTTACTAGTTACATTTAAAAATCAGAAATAAAATTATTCACATAAAATGACCAGAAACAAGCATCCCTGCAGATCTACACACAATATATGCTTTTACACTCTTTCAGGATGCTTACCCAATCCTTAAGCTCTGTCTGTTATACAGGTGTCTGTACACAGCTAACACTAGTACAACACCACTATCACCAACAAACAGTGCACACATACCGCTCACACACACTCACACTACATCGCCCATGAGGGTGCTTCCTTTTAGCCACTTAAACCAGCTAATGTATTCAGAGAGCAGCACTTTAAAAGCCTCAACACACACAAACACACGCATCCACATCCACAAGCACACCTGTGTGCTGACACACACATGCACTCCCACACATCTATCCACTCGCTGCTGAAGTTGATTACAGCAGGCTGCGACACAGTGGGAGTGGGTCACAATGGATGACTTTGTATATTCAGTTGTTGGGACTCTAGAGAGCCACAACAAGATGATAAAGCAGCACTAAAACTTACAGGAAATATTTATTTACGTGATACTTGCCACGAGTTGACTAGTTTGACTCTAATTCGTCAAATTAACAACTTTGCGAACAAAAAATACATATCTGACCAATAAACTCTTATATAGGTAGTGCTGCCCTATTACACATAATCATTCTTGTGATTAGTCAAGCAGACCAGAGTTCACTCACATTTTGTCAGTCAAATCTCTGAGCTTGTACCTGCATCAGAGTTTTGTCAGTCAAATTAGTTTCGGCTGTTCAATATGGAGATTCTAGTATTTGCTCCTTTTCAAACAGATTTTCAGACAATTATAAAATTAATTTTTATCGGTTTCAGTGACGAGTTTGACCATATTAACATGGTCAAATTTAACAGAGTCACTGGAACATATTTTTGAGCTTCAATAAAAGATGGTATGTGATGCAAAAATTTGAACTGCCAACATATAATGTTGGGATACTACATGGATTTAGGATTCATTTGAGTAACAACACAGGCAATACACATTTATTTCTGTTTAAATCAACTTATATATTTTATACTATTTCTTATTTTACTTTATTCATTATATGTTTTTTACTGTTTTACCAAACAAAACTGTTTTGTATTACCTGCTATGAATTAACTGACATGAACTGCTTCAAGTGGTTTTGCCATGTTTGCTATTAGCAAAGGACGAGCAAACTCTTGCAAACAGAGTTTGATTGTAATTTTGTTGGAGTTGTCCATTTAAAATGCTGGCAAATTTTAGATTTCTTCTGACATGTGGCTATAACAAGCCTTGTTTAGCAATCACTCCACCTCAGGTTTCAGCTTCTTTCATCAGGTAATCATCAGCACATGCTAAGTCTATCGTGTGTGTGTTTTTTTTTTAAGTAAGCATGCTAGCTAACTCTACTTGAACCTACCTAAAAATATTTCTATGATTTCCACGTTTTTAGTGAGGTGAGGGTGAGGCTGAGAAATGAAAAATTGAGTGCATACATGACAAATCGCTATTCAGTAGTCAAATTTTAAAAATGATTGTGACATTAAATAAGGTCCCATGAATTCATATTGGTGCATATACAGTACGTGGTACGTTCCTATGCATTAGTACTAGTAACTACATTCACTTGCAGCAGTTTATTCAAAATATTCTGTTTCTTATGGCCTCCAAGAAACTACTGAGCCTTGGCTTCACTAGCTAATTAATCCAGCTTTCTGATACAATAAGATGACTTCTGTTTGTTTACTGTATGCTCCCAGAAGACATCCTACTCCTGCACCTGGGAGAAGCAACACATCTTAACAATCCCAACTCCTGTTGTAAAGTAGCAATTATCACACACTTACTCTTTCTAAATTACACAGACAAACAAACTCCTGCAGATCACATGGCAACCACTGCCACACACTGGTGGGTACACTCCACACGCTAAAGTGTATGTGCAAAGGGCCAAAGGTTAATATTGTACTTTTAAAAATGCTTTCAGGCTGAACTGACTGAGGCTCGTGATTATTTCCATGGTTAGTAGGCACACAGCAAAGTTCAGTTGGCAATCAAGAGAAGAAATTGCTGTACTCAAAACACTCATCAGTTTCCTAACATTTGTGACACTGCCTGACGTACTGAAAAAACTGGATGGAAGAGAGCCGATGCACAAGCTAGACATAAATGAAAGCTCAAAGAGGGAGATGCAGAGGGAATAAGATCAATTAGCCAGGGTACATATCTCTTAGAAACATTCTGTGTGTTTGTTTAGAGGAAGGCTGGCATTCGGCTGCTCCCATTAGCCTAAGTCTATGCCAAAAACCCAGGATGGAAAGACCCTGGGACTTTTCAGTATATCCTAGATAAAATATAATTAAAGTCCAAGTCAGAACACACAGCATACACACCCCCAAGGGGAAAGAAGGGATGGGTGAGGGAATTCAGAATTCCAGCTTAGGGTTCTGATTTGATCTACGAAGTGTAGAGCCTATTGTCTACTGCTTAGGCACTGAATTAAATAGTCATCAATTACAGTTCTTAGAAATACCATATGCACCTGGTGCGCACATACAGCTCTAGAGTATAACATCATAGCTTTTGTCAGCTCAACAAGGCTGCTGTGCGCTCTTTGTCTGCAACCCCTTATAAAGCACTTTCCATTATGACAGAATCCCACCTACAGAAGCAAGTACTGCGCACAGGGCGTTACTGAAAGCTGCAGCGGAAATGTAGTTTCTGCAGCAGCTGCACGTCCAGTCCAAACACGCTTTCTATGCAGGATATCAGCAGAAGCACTGCTATGAATAAGATTATGATGACTATAAACACATCTGAGCCAGTGTGGGGATGATTCACAAGTGAGTCATCTGCATGTCAAATGACTAGAGTCACTGTTTGCACTGAATCTTTATCAGATGATGAAACAGAATTAAAAATCACTTTCAGAAAAACCCCGAGTGCACCTCACCTTGTCTCTCAGATGATGTTCTGCTGCATCGATGTTCAGTGGGTCATCAAAGTTCAACAGGTCCTGCAGAAGAGACGAAGAGAGGAAGACAAGAAGAACAAAACAGTACAGAGATAAAAGCCAAAAACAGCAAAGTTGAATCCCAATGTCAAAATAAATCAAGAACTGATTGTGTATGGCCAGAAGCTCTCAAATGTTTAGTCAGTAGTACAATAATCCTATCCATGAGACTATGTTGTTAATTAAAGAAAAGCTGCTGTGGGAAATACTATCAACTTTAACACCACTTGCTGTCTGCAATGTCACCTCGGATTCAGTAAGTGCAACAGCAGCGTAATTACTCTGTTGCCTTAGAGATGACACGCACAAGTGAGGCAAGAGTGTTACCAGAGATAAAAAAGAGGATGGTCTGAGAGCTTGTTTCCTGATTAAGAGGTAAGATTTAGGGCATGACCTCGTATCTGTGTCGATTACCATCACCATTATCATCACTGACACTGTGCTGACCTGAGGGAAAGTGTAGACATGTTTAAAATGCAATTAGTGTTAAATTTATTGAAGTTTACGTAAAGTGAAGCTTGCATAATGTGATTAAACTAAACAATCCAATTACTTAAACCCGCTTACTTGCTTTATTATTTGGTAGAAATAATCTGTTAAAAATGCCTTTTATTGTCTAATTTAGGAACTTATATGTACTTGTTTGTTTGTTGCATTTTCACATTAAAAACCTTTATACCCTTGCTTCACTATAATATACTTCTGAATGGTGAACCATTTCAATGTTTCCCCCCATCGTAACACTGAATCTAATTAGCTATCAATTTTCTTCATTTCCTGAAGAGTTTGTTATGAATTACTGCTGATCCTTACAAGACTCGGCACTAGGAGGCTTCTAGAGCCAGCTGGCGTGGCATCTTCACAATGCAATGTGTAATCTAATTCTGTTGCTTTTATTTCTCCATTACCTCAAAGTGTTCTTCATAATGAGAAAGATCATTTTCCCAAGTCAGAAATTATAGTCTTATTACAGCTGTAAACAGGAATAAACAAGGGCCTTGATTAATCAGATCGGAGTTTGGACTAATGTCATTAGTGTAACCTACATACAGTGAGCAGCTCTTATAGTATAGATTTATTTGTAAACCAATGGTGGACACTTCAGTTAATCGATTTAGCTCAAAGAGGCAGCATTTTGGCCGGACTTCCTTTATTTAAAAGACAGATTTTAGGGAAAACAATGGGACTGTATGTGTGCGTTAATGAAGTAAAAACAAGTCAAACTTACAGTAAACAAGGAGTTCAATCCCCAGACCACATCCTGGAAAAAAAAAGAAGAAAAAACACAATTAAATAGTCAAACTGTAAAAATATCCTATTAAACCAGAAAACAAAGCTTACTTTACTAGATCATATGCATACTGCATATGTTGATTATATTCAGGATGTCTTGAAGTTTTTGTACTCCTAATCTGAACATGAAGCCAACAGTTATTTTAATTAGTTGTGTATAGAAGATGTAAAAAACCCAAAAGGCCCTAATGGGGATGGTTACACAAAATGTACATAGTAATAACATTTCTGGCACAAAAACTTATGTTCAAGTGCTGATTAGCAAACAAAAATCCATTCATATGCCGTTCCCACAATTTTTTTTCCGTCCCATCAGTACAATGCATTCTATAGCATTTTATTCACACTGATTTTAGTGTACATAATCTTATTAGTTTGAAAATTCAGCCAAAACCTAACGAATATAAGGGTGAATATTCTCTACCAAAAACTCGAGCACAATTGTAATCATGATTTTCAGTGTACTGCAATACTAGAGTGACTAAAAAATGATACATAACATGGAAATTGTTAATATATTTGAGGAAGAAAACACTCTTTCAAACGGTGTGTATTTAAATAGGTGATACTAGAACAAACTGACAGTGTACATTTACTCTCGTGGTATAATGAAATAATTAAACAGATCAGTAATGAAAAAAGTAGGTATTTATCACACCTTTTATAAAAGCCATCCATTTTGATTCAGGAGCCAGATTAGATGAGAACTGTTAAAACAGGTGAAACCTGTCATATTTAAACTTCTGACATCTAGGGGCTGATGTTATCTTTCCTGTTGAAGAATGTGGTGCTATCATGCCAAATCTAAAAAGCTCTTTCAAAAAAAGACATTGTCAATGTCTGTGACTCAGTAGCAATAGTTTTAAAAATGCATTCCACTGCAATGAAAATAATTGAAGTGCCATTTCAGACAACTGTAGTTTGTCCAGGACTGGTCATTTCAGCAGTCTTCAGGAAGCCCACAGTTTCATCACAGGATTTGCAGGTAACACCTGAAATCCATTGATCAAAAGCTAATGCATCTGTAATCAGAAAAAGATCACCCAAATTTGACCTACATGACAAACATGGCAGGAAAAAGTCTTTATTGTCCAAAAAGAACATAAGTGCAGAGCTACAGTTTGCCAGTGGACACTCAGACAAAGACCAGGCCTTTTGGAATAACATCTCTAGATTGGAAAGATAGAGTTCTTCGCCACAGTAACAGTAGACATGTTTAACCAAAGACAGACTATTAAGAAAAGGACCTCCAACCAACTGTGATGCATGGTGATTCAAACGCAATGGTGTGAGGTTGTTATTGATGCAACAGTGAATTCTGCATCATATCAAAGAGTGCTTGAGGATAATGTGAGGCCATCTTTCTGAGAGCTGAAGGTGAACCAAAAGTTGAAGTTTCAACAGGATAATGTCCTGAAGCACAGCAGCAAAGCCATCAAGGGATATCTTCAAAAAAGGTCGTGAGGAAATTTGAAGCACATGCAAGAAAAGCCCAAACAGCAACTTTTTTGGGCTCATAAAGATCAAGGCAACATGGAAGTGTCAAAACCTGTAGTTCTGTGAATGTGCATTTGAGGCTAATTCCAAAGTGTCAATCCTCGTAGACCCCCGTGTTAAATGCACAACTGTACAGCTTAAAAACGTGTTCAAAGCATGGCACAATTTTTATAAAATTCAGAGTAAAGGAACTCCATCCAAGTATTGTGTGTATAAATGAATGTGTTCGTTTTTTTTAATCTTCAGAAATATCAATCATTTCAGTTACTGGATCTCTGATCATGGTGAACTCTAAGCTATTATCAACAAATATATTATTATTCTTCTTTATGTGTGAATAGCTGATGTCAGAAATGATGGACAATTGTGTAAAAAAAATAAAATCTGCTAAAGAAGGAAATACAACATTACATCTAATGATATTTTTGTAGAATAAATTACGTAAAAATCAAATTTCCCTGTGTTCAGGTATTCCACATTTATCTCAAGGCACTTTAAGATAATTGAATTATTGCCAGTCCAAATATGTTAAAAAAAACAAACAAAAAAAAAACCAAGACAACAATTTCTATGGGATGTGCATACTTTTTCACTGTATTTTCATGACTGTATATATCCAACTTTTACATATTTCAGTGTCAAGTACATTCTTGAAATGTAAAGGAAACCTTTTAACCTTTCAGTCTTCAGATGGGAACAATTACGTACAGTAAATATATTTCTCTCTGCTATCCACTTCACAAAGATGGCTGCATTTTTTCCACATTTTCCATAAGCCAAAGCAACAGCACAGCAGTACACTAAAAATCACACACTATAGTAACATGCAGGCTATGGCTTTACAGCATGTCTGAATGTGGCCTTAGGCTGTAGGGGTCTATGTATGGAAAAAAAAAAAGTAGTAGCATCATAATTGCCTTTATCGGTGTAGCTTATGACTTTCATTATCCTCCACTTTCTACTTACAGGAATAGTTCAATGACATATAATTAAGAACACCAGTGACACAGTGACAAAACATAACGAATACCGGAAGACATCATGAAAGACCAGACAAAAAAGGCAGGTCTTATTTCACTGAGAGTGACTACAAACAACTGTCAGCTGCTCCACTGATTGACAGTTTCAAATGAATGCTTTGAGGGTTTCCATTCAATTATCTTTCAGTCATTTCACATGTGGAAATTCATTTCATTTGCATAATTAGATGAAGCTTTGGACTGCAAACAGTCTGCATATTGTGCGATAAAAGCATATGAAAATAATCTTGCAGAAATTGCCATCCTAAATGAACCAACACAAATGAAATGCTCTCTTCTCTGTCAGTCACACACTAACAATCGCACCAAAACAACAATTATATAGCACCATGACACACAGTAATTTATTTACCGAATTGTGTGTATGATTTCTGGTGAGCTACACCAAGTTACTGCCAGGTATTTTTTTGGAATCAGTCTAATTTGGAGATTTTTAGTCAGGATTTTAGATGTTAGAGATTTCTAAAGGCTATCGCATACTCTTTTCAAAATTGAATTAGGGATATTTTTTAAGGCTGTCAAACACTGCAGCAGAGCTCTGTCCTTCCACACAGAAGCTAAGGTTTGGGAGTTGCAGTGACAAAACATGATTTGACAAATGATTATTATTGTGACATTCAAAACAAAGACAGCACAAGCTCAGACTGCACTAAAAACAGTCAAAAATACCAAGGGGAAGAAAACTGTGGTTTTTGTGTGTGTTTTTAGAGAAACAAACAACAGCAAGACAAAAAAAAAGGAAGAGAGAAAAGAAATGTAAGGGCTAAGGCACATACCACCGCCCATAACTGCAACATCCTCTGCATTTTCTGTCTCTGCACTGCTGCCACAAACATACTTTAATGCACTGAAAATCTATTTCAAAGCAGTTTCATTGCATTCTGAATGTATTTTAAATGACACATTTTGTTACAGCCTGTGTTATATGTGGGGACCATGAGTCTAGATATAATTTCAGGTTCTTGCACATGCTTTTATAAGAAATGAAACAATCTAGGCTCCCATCAAAATGTCAGTGCATTTCACTGGTACACAAATGATAGACTGATACACATGGTAATCCCTTCTCACTGACCCAAAATTCACCTAGAATTGATTCATCTTGCTTTCGGAACCACACAAGTCCAATAAAATACATAACAAAACAAAACAGTAATATAACATATATGGTAAATCAAAACCACATGTCATTGATAGAAAAAGTGCAACTAACTGCATCATATTATGAACTAGCTCTGTCTGTCTCATCACTTTGTCAATAACTTCTTTTAAATCACATCAGAAAACCCACTTCTATAGACTTGCTTCGATGTGAAGTTTACTTTTAGCCTTAATTTGTGTTTTATTTTATATTCTGTCCCGTTTATTTTATGTTCTCTCTTGTTTAATTTTAATTTTAGTTGCCTGGTTATTTGGTGTGATTTAATTCTCAAATTTTTTGATTTTTAATTTCTAACTTTTAACCCTCCATCTTATTCTTTACTTTTTAAACTGCCTAGTTCCCTTGTTTGATATGCGTGCTAATCTAGCCAATTATTCATGTATTATCATTTTTACTATTTATTTGCATGTTTTGACTGTCAAATCACCTTGTGAACGCTGTTCTTAAGGGTGCTATATAAATTTCCTCTCTATTATACAGCCAGGGAATAACTGCTTAACAAAAATACATACAAATAGATAGGTTGAGTCAAGATTAAAGATTGCATAAGCACAATGTTTCGGCTAAAAAAAAAAAAAAAAAAAAAAGCTAAATTCAAAGCAACAAAGTAGAGACTTTGATACGACTATATTTTTGTACTCTGCCAATACACAGTACACTGGGCTAAGTTTCCAATATAAGCCATTACTGTAAAGGTATTTCATGCAGCAATGTGTGGGCTGAAGTGGAGAAGAGTGGTGACCAGTGAATAGGGACAGCATCACCCACTCAACACAATCCTTTCTGATCCGCAGCTTTTGCACTTTCTTTTTCTCACATATTTTGTGTGCTCTCAGTGACACTTGCTGACGCACATGAACCCAAGCTCAACCACTCTCACACATATGACCACATCCACACCTACCCTCAAGTAAACAAACACCGACTGTGTTTCAAACCAGCATCCGCCAACTGTCAGACAGGACAGGGATAGAAACAGGTAGCCATAAAAAAAGCACAACTGGCAAACCAACGCTATGAGCACAGACATCACTGTAAATCTTTGCATTTCCTCTACAGCTGAACTCTGTACAGCTCTGCTAAACACAACTTTGTAACTGAGCCACAGCTAGATGACCGCATCTAGTCGCTTCATGTCATAACAGAAAATCAGCGAGAGGTTAAAGCGCCAAGTTTTTGCTACTTCTAAGTGCTGTAGCTGAATATTTTTGTGTGCAAATAATTTGAAACATTTTCAACACAGAGCATTATTTCAAAACTTAACGATCAGAATCAGAAATTTCATAAATCAAACGCATTTTAGATCAAATATGGCAGTGATGTCAGTTGAATTTGGAGAATACTTTTCATAGGCACTATAGCTAGACTTAGCCTTAATTCTGTAAACCTCACCCTCCTTCCTGAGCACTGCTGACTTTTATTTCAGCTTTCAAAGTAAGCAGATGAAGCAGTTTTATTTATCTGTTGCACAAACACATTCATGCCAATTACTTGACAGCTACAATACCAAAGAATATGAATCCTAAACCTGGCTGCGTGCTAGCTGGTTGTTATTGCTACAGTGAACACAAACACATACAAAGATATGCACTCATAGTGTATGCAAAGCTGCTTTCCTTGCAGTGCCTTCTTAGGCTCAAGGCCAAGCAAAAGTATTCAAAACAAGAACTGAGAACTGAGTGCATTGGAAGAGATGGGGCTGTTTCAGAGCAAGAACATTTGTCATCATGATATATAAAATTTAAGGTTCTTTTTTCAACAATGAAAATGCTGTTTTAAATTTACGTCAGATTA
This sequence comes from Amphiprion ocellaris, assembly GCF_022539595.1. Classification (NCBI taxonomy): domain Eukaryota; kingdom Metazoa; phylum Chordata; class Actinopteri; family Pomacentridae; genus Amphiprion; species Amphiprion ocellaris. Next base: position 18,260,342 of record NC_072776.1, read on the forward strand.
TTATTTTTATTTTTATTTTTTACGTCTATACACCCACTGTATTCTGGTAAACATTCTATTAGAGAAGACACTGCATCATTCAAGTGTCTGCAAATGCAGCAGTTGTGATCACAGAGTAAGAAGCAAACTGGATTTGGTCGCAGATACAATGTAATCATCACAGCCTAATTTTACTTTATAGGAAAATAGATCAATATACAACACAATTTCTTTTGGAGCATTTTTCCTGGCAGAGACTTCCATTTCTTCTTGATGTATTAACAAACTGACAGCATACAAACATAACGTGTTTAGTGGTATGGAGGCACTATGATGCCTGCAAGACGCATGTAAAGAAGCATACTCATATTTTCAGAAATCTTCCAAAAATAAGGAAAAGGAAGATACTTGACCTGGACTGACACATATAAAACCAAAAAAAAAAAAAAAAAAAAAAAAAGGAAGAGAATTCTTAAGGATAAGACAAATCCTGGCAATAACTTCAAGAGGAGCCTTTGCTGGAAACTCAAGAGGCATCCAAAGAGGATTTACTGGATGATACTCTAAACTGGGAAACCTGGCACAAGAGGAAGGCAGACCACCCAGTGCATCAAATGCATACATTTGCATATTTCTATAATTATGACTGCATACCAGTGCAGTGATTGGGAGGAATGTTGATTTAGTCGTGGGTCCCTGCAGGGAAGCACAGTCTGATTTAACATGGAAGGCAGAGCTCCACCTTACAACTACTTTAAGTTTCACTGGATAGTTTCTGTCTGACATCATTTTAGTCAAAACTTGAATAGGGACTGCAGAGGGTGTCCTTGCTTTCAACTTCAGTAACTGTTTCTTAAGAGTTTGCAAAAAGCGCTCAATTGAGTGAAGGGTAAAAGCATAAAAAGTCAAGGCACTCTTTTATCTGCAGCTAGAAAGCTTTTCATTGTGAAGTTTACCTTGCTCAGCTCAGCAAAAGATTTTTCATTGTGTTGTGAGAGAACAGTGCGACAGTGTTTTCAATATCCCTAAGCCGTATTTCCTGCACCTCATATTTGTCAGTTTAAGACAGAGGAAAAGTGGCTGGATATAAAAAAGGTATAATGTCAAGGGTTGACACACTTATGTCTTTTGTGTTTGAGATTATCCACTGTGCAGAGGGTTTAACAATATCTATAATTACAATAGCCATTAACTCCTCTAAGATTTGAGAACAATGTGGCCATTTTTGCAAGATGTTTGATTGGGCTGTCAGAACCAGTTTGATTCAGGCTCCCACGTTATTGTCACTGCAGATATATCAGTCATATCATCACAGTGAGAAACCGAATGAACAAGAAGGAAATAAGACACAGCCCTCGAGGTCCCCTGCGTTAAAAACAATATTGCAGGACCTAGAAACCATTAACCACAACATGTTGTGGGCTATCCTGCAGGAATTTTTTAATACAAGCCCCCAGTACTGTGTTGACCTGTTACCCTGAAAGGTGGTGGTTCAGCAAGGTGTGTATCTTCAGTGTAATAAAAGCTGAGGAGAAGTTCATAAATGAAATCCAAGTGCAGAAATGAGAGGGGTCAAATTTTTGCTCAGTGTCTAACACTGTGAACTGGCCTGTGGTTATTTGGGATCTTAGTGATTTACAGTAAAGGGACTTTAAAATATCCCCATGCCATCTGTCTAAAATCCCTGAAACATACAAGTTAACATTCATTTAAATAAAAGCTCATTCTATTGAGAAAATGATTTACTTATTTACCTTCAATGTTCTAGTGGGGGCCCAGCCTGTGCCGTCAATAGAGTGTTCCCGCAATAAGCTGCAGAAAACAGAAAAGCACAGTTAGTCATAAAAACATTTTGGAAGTGGGGGTTTTCTATTCATTTCTCTTATCAAAAGTAGAAGTTGAAAAATGTACATAAAGTGAAGGCATGACGGAAGTGCAGGCAGATTTACCTTAAACAGATCTCTCCGTTCTCTGTGATGTTAGGATGCCATATTCTGGTCAGACATCGCACTTTAGGAGGCTGGAGACACAATAGGAAAAGCAAGAAACCATTAAGAAGGGGATGAACATTTTAATTTATTTTAATGTTTGATTTAATTTGAAATGAGTTTCAATAACCAGTACTAGTCAGGCAATCTGTGTATGTTGTTAAGCTACGGCTTAGTCTTGTCCTAATCTTGTCTTAATAGAAGGCGCAAATGGATCATCCTTTAAATCAATCTTCTTTAAAGGTGAAAAACTATCATAAATAAGCATCTTTTAAACAGCAAAAAGGTCTGCAAGCAGTCAAATATTAATCCGTCGCAGTTCTCCAAGGTTACTGTAAGTTTTTTTGTAGGGTATATGTAAAACTCTTCCTAAACCACTTCTTAAATTCACATAAATATGATTCACATGTGAAGAGAAACTGCAACAAAAAAACCCCCGAATGAACACACTACAGAAGTTGTCTTTGTGTTAATATGGTTAAAAAGTCATGTGTAGAGCACTTTCTCTTTTTCTGCTTTCGATCTTTCAGTCAACAGCTGTCAAATAGATGAACCCTCAAAGCTCATGCCAGCGTCCCCAGATGGTCTATTTACTATTGCTGGTCAACACAGATGCTTCTGTGCCTTCTGTGTCTGGTTATACTCCTTGCCCCAATGTGGATTTAAACTTGTCTGGTAAATATTTCGAGAAAAAAAGTCTCTGCACACCTGAAAAAAAATGACAGGTGTGTCAGTAAAAAGTGAAAAACAGAAAGAGTTGTGATGCTGCTACATCCCTGATGGGGGTCAGCAGTAAGTGAGACAGTGTGCAGGAGTTAAATTCATCATTTTCAACTTGTCTGTAGCAATATTAATATTAACCAAGCATACTGCAACAGACAAATGATACAGTAGTACAGCACAAGTAGAGAGATCTCAGAAAAATGCCTTAATTGCCTCAATATATCAATGTCTCTTTACTGCAATTCACTATTTTCCCATTGTTCAAAGACTGCAGTAAACCTTTAATTTAGCTGGATCAAACACTCCTGCAGAAATAGAGACACAATGCAGAGAAAGCCTTCTTCGTTTTCATGCCTCCCCACTTGATCCTAATGAATCCAAAAATTTACTCCAAAGTTTAGCTCTTTCCAAAACTTTTAAATTGCTTCTCACCTCAATACTTCACAGAGCTTCCTTATAAACACTCACACAATATGGACTCTCTCTTTCTCAAAGCAAATTAGCTGAAAACTAAACTTTTTCCCTCCTTTTAAAACTACTTCTTGCTCTGCATCTGGGACAGAAGTGCCTCATTGTTACCTGTGATCAACAAACAAGTCACCTACAAACCACTAAACCCACTATTATTCACATATTTTTCTGGTGGAATACATCTAAATCCATGTGCTCAGGTAGCGAGTACACTTGACATTAACAAAACACCACTGAAGGAATACCCCTTTCAGTCTGACATATCCATGTGACTGGTATATATGCAAAGTTAAACCGTCCTTTTTAGTGACCAGGCGTTGCTAACAAGGATGGGTGTTTACACGCCACTTAACCAAATGGCTCAAAAGGTAAGAGAGAGAGAGGCCGTGTCATATGACAGTCTACTGTATAAGTTACATGAAGATGTAAATGCCTTTAAAAAACAGATCACACACCAGCCACTTGCCTGTGAACTTCACCCCCAGGCCTGTTTTCAAGAGGAGTTTCAGCTGCTCCATTCCAGACAAGCTAGTTCATATTTTCCAGCCTCTCTAAGAGTCTCAAAAACCTCCTTGTCTGGAGCTAAAGTGCTATAAAAGACCAAGAATTAGTAATCCATGGCAGTTCCCAGCAAGCCGACACCCTATTCTCAACTTAATAACAGTCACTATACTTGGTTCCTCTACTTCACTGATTGTTCTTGTAAGAAATATTTCTTCTTAATAAAAGACACTGAGCATGTACACTTCCCACGGCCTAAGGTATTTTCTACTTTAGTCTGCACTGTACATGTTGGAGTCAGTTCACATTTGATGAGTTGCTACCATTTAAAATGTCTCAACATGAGGTGTCTGTCTGGATATCAACAACAAATTGAAGTGCAGAGGTAACTGCAGAGGAATGACATTTTCTCTTGACACAGCAAAGTCAGAGCTCTGAGAGAATGTGGATTAAAATACGCCATCAAAGTAATGATGTACTGAAATGTCAGTATAGCATAACAACTTGCTGCCACATTGATGGCAGTGACAAGCAATAACATCATCGAGTTGACAATAATCAGAATATGAAGCACATCTATGAAATGAAGGCTGTTTCCCTGTGTCTGTGCAAACATTTGGAGATTATTTAAATGCATGTTCTATTGTTCCCAAAACACAACACAATTTTATATGGATGGCCACACACGTTTTGTGGACAAAATTCTTGCCTGTCACTGAGGTCGACTTTTAAACTGCCTTTGATGACATTCTGAGTTATTTCTCAACAGTAGACTGGGCGAACCCAGTTTGGATTCTGGCTTTCTGGACACAATCAGCTCTACTGGATTTGAGTACTTCAATGGTTCCCCAGTGATGGAAAACAATCATTAAGCCAATTATACTAACAACTGTGGTTGAGTACAGACCTGCACACATGACAGACAGTGATTACCAAAGTTGGAGAATTCCAATTAGCACTCTCTGATTTGAAACCAGAACACGAGCCTTATTAATGCAGGCATGTTCAGATGAAGAATACGCAATTCATCAAGGTTACCGAGTTTACGGGGCTTCTGACAGTACCAAAAGGCAAACATCCAAGTCAGCAGAGACTAATTAAAATCTATTCAAAAACATTACTGTTAGCCTGATGAAGTGTACTGACTGAGTGCTGCTCCCCTAACAGCTGACATTTTGAGAAGTAAGGTCAACCTGATTAAGTGTTCAGCAGAAGAATTCAAGTTGATTTGAGGAATATAGTGTTATGGTGTCTCATCAGTGAGGTTGTACATCTATACAGCTCTCAACAGAGCTCCTGACCTCTCACATTAGACACTCATCAAGCTGAAGAGCAGGTTCTCAAAAATTATTAATTTTAAAATATCTGCACTTCAGCTTGATGAGTGTCTAATATATCAAGATGGAAATATAAGAATAAATACAAGAATAGTGGAGTTTAAAGTTTAAAGTCTCCACTTAAAGTAGATTAATTACACAGTTGTAGTAGTGTCTATTTGACCGTGATGGGTTACATTTCCATACAAGATCCTGCTCAGAACAACACACCCTGGCTATTAATTAGATCCCAATATACCCATTTAATTGGTCTTTCATTAATTGAAGTCTCTTCCAAACAACATCTTTTATTTTTCAGTGGGTCTCTGAGTCATTACTCATTGCTGTTAGTCATCTCTGTGTACTTATTGTGTGTTTGACAACACCATATTTGGTTAGCCTGAAGGGCTTAAAAATAATAATTTAATACATTAAGTTCTTAGTGAAACCCTGCAGTTACAAAGAAAAACAATTCAGAGAGTGAGCCAGTCAGACGGTACTGTTGTACTGTGAGTCTACAGCTGAGACATCAAACCCGGCGATTCACCAGCTGATTTAATGTGGAGGCTCATAGTGTGGGAAATACGTATGTTTACCAAGAGCCATCTTATGTAAAAACAATAATATACTTTAGATGAATGAATTATTCATATTGAAATCTTTATTAATATGCATTATTTAATTCACTGAGGACAAAATGATGTAAGTATGGTCAATGGAAAACAAAATCATTAACCGACTGAAGACTGGATTCGAAATTAGACTGAAAAATTGAAATTACAAGCCGATTCAATTTTAACTATTTCATTATAAAAACTCAGAATGTGACTCAGTAGCGTGTATGGCCTCTGTGTGCATGTATGCACTCCCGACAACAACTGGGTAAGCTCCTAATGAGATGGCTGATGGTCTTGGGGGATCTCCTCCCAGACCTGGATCAGGACATCACTGAGCTCCTGGAGTCTGTGGCACTATTTGACAGCCTCAGATGCATCCATACGTAATGTCTGAGAGGCTCTAAATGGATTCAGGTTTTGGGGACGTGAGGCCAGTCAGTGACATCCAGGAACTCCCTACACACTCTGGCCACATCTGTGTGATCCTCGAAGGACATGCCTTCATAGATCGTAACTGGCCCACCGCCAAACCAGCCAAGCTGGATGATTTTGCAGGCAGCATAATGTTTGCCAGGGCATCTCCAGACTCTTTCACATCTGTCACATGTGCTCAGTGTGAACCTGCTCTCATCCATGAAGAAAATGGGGCGCTAATGGCAAACCTGCCGATTCTGGCGTTCTCTGGCGAATGCCAGTCGAGCTGCATGGTACTGGGCAGTGAGCACATTTCCCACTAGAGGACATCGGTCCCTCATGCCACTTTCATAGAGACAGTTTCTGACAGTTTGGTCAGAAACATGCGTCAAAGCAGGTGAAAAAGTTTTGATATTGCTGATGCTTCGTAACTGAATCAACTGACACTGTGATGATTTAGTGTTCCCTTAACTTTTTTAAACTATGCTTTTAATATTAAATGTCAAATAGAGCTGCATGTGAAACAAACGTGTGTGTATCACTAGATGTGTAGCACTCAAACGCACAGTGGCATAATATCCCAGTAGCAAATATATGAATGGAAGAATAGACAAAAGAATGAGATGATGGTAACATATACACACAAAAGCAGACACATAAATTCATTTTTACACCAACAAATAAGAGAAAACTGGACTACTCACCACCATGTTATAGGCTTCAGGGACATCTATTTCAAACTGAAACCTTCCACTTTGGTAGTAACCCTCATCTGGAGGAAGACAAAGTGAGAAAGACAGAAGACATTCAGTAATGTACACACAACAAATGGTTTTTTATCAATGAAAATTTTCCTGTGAACAGAGGACCTTGGATCATCCTCTTGTGCTGCAGTCAGGGTTTAGAAATGTATCATCAGTACTGGAAGTGCCAACAATCACTGTCATACACAGGAAGAGTTCAGTAATAAAAAGAATATCCTTGAAAACACCATCTTCAACAGCCAGCATGAAAATATCCACACAAAAACAGTTTGTATGTGTTTTTCATTTTCTGTGAACTGAAAAAAACAGACTTTCTGCAGATAAGAGTACAAATAATCCTGATGCTCAGAAAATGCATCTCTAACAAACAGTGAAGATTAGGACTACTAAAGGTAGGAAGTAATCAGCGTAGAATTTGTACTTTTCTGTCTGGCAATTCGCTTTTGGTTGGAGCGCTGTGTAGGGAGCCCTGCAGTGCCGACTGTTTCTCAACTCAATGCAACTGAAGTCAGCAGCCAGCTTAGCCAAGATTAATCAATCTATGCCTGGAAAGTAAAAATGAAAAAAAAAGGCCCAAATGGAGAAACTGAAGAGGCAAGTTTGATCAAATTCAACAAGACAAATCAAACACTACTTTTATTCTAGCTTCCCATCTTGTAATATCCCATTTCTGCACAGACACACAAACACTACATATATCAGGGTGAGATACACAAGCAAAAACCATTTACACATCACAAATTAAATATCCTGAGTCTGCAGTGGTGACATTTTTCAGCCCGGCTATCCATTCGCACGTAGTATCTCTCTCTCCTCACATGTAGCCTTTGAAGCCAATTACACGCAGGAAGTGAGGTCTGTTTAAAAAGGACCTTCAATTAGCTGGATGGCATTTACATTCTTACTGTCACCTTATGTGGCTGCATGGTTTGAATAGAAGAGGCATAAAGTGGCTACAACACTGTCAGAGATCAGAGGACAACAAGTTGGGGAAGGGAGTCAGATTTAGACTGAAAGAACTGAAATGTCTACTGAGTTTGTTAGAACACACAGGTGCACTGTAACTCCTCACAGCTTCTGACTAGACTTTAGTAGGTGACAGAGACTGAGAGGAAGGGAAGGTACTAGGTAAACACCCACGTTATGTTCTGCACATAAACGTGTGTGTGCTCTACTGACTGAGCAGTCAGCATCCATCAGATGTGCACCTTCGCTTCCAAAATGCCTTGTTCAGTTACTTTAATATGAATAGATCTAGATGAGAGATATTGCATGGTCCACACTCAAGCACAAATGGAATAAACAAATTACTATTTCAGTTGTTCACATGCTGACACAATTCATTTGAATATACAACCAAGCAAAGTGTTATTTACAGAGACAGTACCAATGGCATTTAAAAATCTATTTTGAAAAGGTAAAGGTTTCTTTGAAATGCTGCTAAGACAACACATCTCTCATGCTTGCACTTTGTCTGCTTTAACACTGAGCAATTTGAGATAAGGACTTTGTAAAAGGGCTATTGAAACCTAAACCGATTCCATTCAGTGTAACAAAGACAGAGGTACAAATTTAATTAGCCTGCACAGTCTCCCCTGTGTTATTAATGGGAAGAGATGCAGAGAGGTGTGTAGGATAAAGAGATGCGTCTCGAACATGTGTTGAGGTAAAAGGAGGTAGTAAAGAAAAAGACAAACAAAATGAAAAAAAGCAACAAACCAAGAGAGAGAAAGGAAGACAACAGTGTCTAATAGTTGCAGGCAGAGGTCATGAATAATTCATGATTGTCCTCAGTGCACTGGAACAATCAGTCTTTACTGTCACAAAACACTGGGCTTGCACTAATACTCACTAACACACACACACACACACACACGCACGCACGCACGCACACACACACACATACGTTCTAACAACTGAACCAAATTTTCCTGGTAAATAGGCTGGACCTAATTAATTTGATGTTTCTCAAATGAGAGAAAGACACGAGTTGTTTAGGTTAGAGTTAGGATACATGATTCTTTCTCAACCATGCCTAGCAAAATGATTATGTAAGTTATAGGCCACTTAGAAGATTGCTCCTCATGCTCACAGCAGATGAGTATTTAAATCTCTGCCAAAAATCACACATATTTTTCACAGAATCTGCTCATTACTCTGTACTGACAGAGTAGTGGAAAATATGGTAGGAATAATGCTGTGCTTTACGAGTATAATGCTAAATGAGGAAGTATTTGTGGTTACTTGAAAACAAAATTGAAGGACTTGAAAGGCCACAAAAGCCCTAAACAATACAATACAATCACGATAGACAGCAATCAGCCACAACATTAAAAACAGCTGAATAATAATGTTTAGGCCCCCCTTGTGCCATCAGTAACGCTCTGACCCATCAGGGTATGGACATAGGACATCTGATGGTGGGGCCCTCAGACAGTTGGGCACTAAGACATGGACAGCAGATCCCTTCTGTCCTGAGGGTTTCAGGCTGGGGCCTCCATGGATCCATGTTCTGGCGCATCACACAGATGCTCGAGTGGATTGGGCTCTGCGGAGTTTGGACTTCAGGTCAGGCCTTGGGCTGTTTGTTGTGTTCTTTGAGCTGTTGCTAAGCTGTATTTGCAGTGTGGTGGGACGCACTGTCCTATTGAGGAACACCACTGTCATCTGAAAGTACTGTTACCATGAGAAGGTGTGCTTGGTGTGTAACAATGCTTAGATGGGTGGTATGTGTCAATGTAGCATCCAAATGAACGCCAGGACCCAAGGTTTCCCAGCAAAACACTGCATTGGAACAAGATAATCCATGTTTTTCACTTCACCTGTAGGTGGTTTTAATGTTGTAGCTGATCGCTGATCTGTATTTTAAATAATGGTCAGGGTGATATACACATACAACACAAAATACACTGAAATTCAGTCAGTGCGATAAAGTGTGAAATACTGCCATAATAAAGCTATACAGTGTTATGACATTGCTTGAAGCTGTGCACACATTACTGCACAGAAATGAACTCCTGATGACTGTGTTGCCTCTTTTTAGCTTCCCACCAGCAAAAAATGTGCAGTTGTTTACCCCAAAGTCTCTCACTAATGCTGTTAGCTTGAACTTTTGCTCACAATGTTTATTTGTGTAATAGCTGCAGGCCTCAGCAAGCACCATCACTGGCATAATAGCTTACTAACTGAAACATAAAGGTGTAGTGTATTTAACCCACATAGAAAATGTACAAAGGGGCAAAACGTTAACTAAACGTTTTGCGGCTGATTGAAGCTCAGGTTATGTTTGCTGCAGAAGGTGCTTCTTCAAAGTGGTGGTAGAGGAAATAAATAGCTGGAAAAGCAGGGTATTATATGGTCAATAAGGTAAGGTAATTGTATATTGAATATATATAAAAAAATAAATTTCTGATCTATCATCAAACATTATGCCCACTTGTTGCCTCTAAAATTAAACCACTCTTCAAAACAGGTTTGCCCAAATATTTAGTATGCAAATTTGTGCAGAAATCTTTACCTTAATTATCCACCGGCAAATCTAGCAAGAAAGCGCAGAACTGAAAGACTCAGACAGGCCAATTTGCATATTAATTTTCTTTCATCATTGTATTTTTAATAATTACTAGATATGTGTGAGAATGTGTTCACCCCAGAGTGTTGTTGGTGTCCCCATTCTACAGGGACACAGGGGTCTGAGGCTACAGGGTCACAGCACAGAGCTGTCGCATGGGAAAAGCAAACTAAACCAAAGAGCCACTAAAGAGATATTTCCAATAGATGTAAACTTGAAACACTAGTGACTTAGGCAAAGTATTTTAAATAGGTATGTACATGTAAAATACACTTTAATACCAAAAACAATCCAAATGTAAAATTCTGTTCTCTCATTTACTCGCCTCGCTTCAGTTAGATCTGGGCAACCAATCTATGTTTGTTAATGGGTATATTCATGTGTTCTTAATTTGGTTTTGTTTTGTCTCCTTTGGTCTTTGAATGGTGCGAGTGAGATGATTTAAGTGAGGCTCTCAGAAAGAAAAAGGCCCTTTTGTATTGTAAATATGACAATGCAGGATGAACTCTTCCCCTGGATGGACATGGCAAGACAGAGCTCCATATGCTGTTAAAATGTTCAACTGGAACACAACTCTTTCCCCTTTGAATGGGAATTCATGCTTGTTATGTATAATTGTTCATATTATTGTTGTACAGGACTGAGTGTAAGTGAATCCATTTAACATGAATACTGAGTATTACAACAGCATTCAACACAAAAGGCATTAATCACATTATTCTCAAATCATAAAGATACATTTCTGGGCATTGTATTTGGCTCTGCTTTCGACACAATGTGAAGCAGTTATGCTTCAAATTATCCTTCAAATTATGGTAATGCTTGTAGCGTGAATAATGTTCACCTACAGTAAACAGTGCTACTGCCTACCATTAATAGAAGAAACAGAAATGATAACAAGAACAGAAGAAAACACAAAAGAACAAAAGCAAAAGAAAGTTAAAGGAAAGAAGCACTTGCATAAGCCTTGAGCTATAAATTCTCTACATAACAAGTCAGGATGATTTTACTTTACAATGGTTTGGGTATGAGAGATATTAGACAGTCTACATCCTGAGGCAAGCTCCCTTTGCATTTTTCATTTTCCTGCCTGACCACAATATCCTTCCTGCAGAGCAAATGAAAGCTACTTCATGGTTAATATCCACCTAACATACTGCAATTCTTAAAGCAAATTTGAAACATGATAAGACTAATAACAAAACGATCAATCAGCATCTTACACAGAGACACAAAGCTTGATGGGCATCTTTATCATTATTTATTTATCAAGACATGTAGCTATTTGCTTAGTGCTTGAGCTTAAAAAATATTCTGCACAAAATACGTGCAGAGTGTTGTAGTTCTACAACAGTACCTTTGTTTATGTACCTATCAATATGGCCCTAAGCATTTTGAATCTGACAAAGCATTTTGATAAGGTACTGCATTTGACCCCACAGCACACTATCCAGGCTATAATATATATGATCGATAATTGATCAAGGCCACTGTGTTTAAGCCTCAGATTTATGGGTAACAAATTGTGAGCACTGTTAAACAAAAGAAAAAAAAGTGGAGGGTGGAAGAGCAAGCAGCAACAGGAAGAGAGCAAAAGACAAGGAACATTAAACAAGGGAAAGAAACAGAAACGGTAAAAGAGAAAGGAGCATGTGACAGGTAAGTTTGGTGGGTGTGGGGGTGCATCGAGAGATATAGAGGTTTTGAATAATTGAGCAAGTCTTTCTCTGAGAACTCAGTCTCCTGATCTCTTAAAAGAACATGACACCAAACCTTTTCTCTAACTGCTGATCTTTGCTTTTCTCGGCAGATATTGCTTACAGAGGCCTTTGTGAAAGCTAACCTGGAGTTACATTGCCTGTTGTGGTGGCAGAGAGATGGATGAATCATAGACACACACACACAGACATAAACACTCACTTATTAATGTTCGCTCAAAGCCAGGAAGAGCTTAAAAAAAAGAAATGTACTTCCGAAATCATAAGTGTGTTGCACCATATTGGATGACAGACATTGATTGAGGACATGGCATATAAAGTGAGTAAACTACCACATTAAAAAACAATAAATTGCAGTGCAAAACTGGATAGGAGAAGTCACTGTCACACATGTACAACAAAGTAGTAGCCTGCAGTGTTATCAATGTTAATGTATTGCTACTAAATTAAATGCTTTTGATCTACAGAAATGAGGAGACCACCAGTCACTTCAACCTTCAAATGCTTATTCAGTGACTACTGTGATGAATTTCTTTTTCTTAAGGAGTGAGGTAAGAGCTTTTGCGAAGGTAAAAACAAACAAAACATCTACATATGCAGATGTATAAATACTTGTTCAAAATAATGTATAAATACTAGCCTTGTTAAATTCTTAGTTTTCAAGAATAAACCAGCTAAAAGTAAAGTTTGGTTGAACAGATACAAATGTAGGGGACCTAAAAATCCAAGCTTTCATAGCAAAAAAGTATATTTACTTTGTCCTCACACAGTCAGCATCACTCAGCACTGCAGCATAACTATGTACGTCTCTGTTACATCTTTGGATATTGTCCATGGTATTAGATTGTCAGATCACCCACGCTTATCACAGCTGCATCAAAACATGACCCGAGTTCACCGAAGAATGACCTTCCTGGCCTGCCTCACCAAATACAGCTTATCATTCACTGTAGACTATGCATGCAAGTCAGGCCAGCCACGTCCCCCAACATATCTCTGTTTCAGGCTTGGTATCTAAATAATGACAAGAGGTAACATTTTACTGGCTAAGCATTCCCTGAGAGAAGCTGACGCTCTTTGAATAGGATACTACTGGATATTGAGATTTTTTGAAGGCAGCACCAAGTGAACCTCAGTAGTACTTCCTGTTGAAGTACTTCCACATTCGCTTTAATTTCAAGTGATAGTTGCAATCTGATTGCGCTAAATAGGGCACACAACTGTGTTTGTATTCGCTCATTCACGTATTTAACCGGACTTCAACTCAAGGTATTCCCAAACAAGAACAGCGGCTTTTTTATTTTTTTGAAGTCCTACATCCCCACTGGTATTCTCCATCTTTATCAGTTCGGCTGCCTGCCTAAAGGTTGTTTTAGTTGCATTTGCCAGTAAATACTGGTATGTCACAGCAGTTCTCAATGCCAGAAACAAATCTGGAAGACAAACTAAATGTCAACAGTAAAATTGCCTTTATAAGACTTCACAGGTAAACTCTGGCCTATCAGACTGGCAGTCGTAGTTCATACATGCCATTTCTGGGGCTGTGAGAGACTATTATTTTATAAAATGGTTCAGACATTCTGGCTAAACAGTTGGTTTGTTTATACTGTGTCAGATCATGACAGCTTTGTTTTTTGCACCGTCTGACTTTATTGCGTCTGTTTTCTAAGATCTCAGCAACTGACTCTGATGAGTATAAAGTCTCACAAACTGGTTTTATAGAAAGGGAAAATTAAGAAGGCCGCACAAGAGATATCCTTAAGCTAATTGAAATGTGTTTAAACTAAGCTAGCAAAAGACAACAACCGAGTGCAGAAGTCAGCAAGATCTGTGGTGCGAGCAAGAAATGGATGCAGATCTCATGTGGACAGCAGGAGTGTTGAAGGTGCAAAAACAAAAGATGATTAATGCCAGGAGATGGAAGCAAGAGAGAAAGTGAACACATATGCCAGCTTTTATAGCTTGAAGGGTCCCAGGTGAGCTGCATTAGCAGACGACCCTCGCACATCAGTCAGTTTCCCTCTCAGGCAGGCTAAGACCACTTTCATGATAGTGGGAAAGGTGTCACAAAGCGAACCATAAATGACAGAAATGGGTAGAAACTAAGATCTAAGAACCACTAAACTAGAATTACAAGAAAATAGCCCATATTTGGATTAAATATTTGAGAACACCTAACATTCCTGCTCAATTTTTCCAACATGTGTCTTGTGCCTGGATTCCTAGCTGGAGCACCCAAAATTGGATGAGAAAATGTTCTGTAAATGCTTTACTACACTGAATTACCATGGTCTTTCTTTGCCTCTCTCTTTCTACCACTCATACATAAATTTAAATTTGTCTCAGTCTATAGCTTGTGTTCTCCTGAGAGTCCATCTGTATACACAGGATGAAGATAGACTGCCACATTTTCTAATTGAGGGGACACAGAAGGTGACATTGGGTTTGGATAGGGACAACGTTTGTATATGACAGATAGAGAGCAGAAAGTGAGAAGTAGGGGATGCTCCAGAGACTTGGGTAATTCCACACCAGTGTGTTTGGTTTGCACAATATTCGACAGGTAGCCTGCTTAACTTGGAACACTGCTGAGTGAGCAGAATGAACGGGGGACTAATGACAGTGCAGCAGTTTTGTGGAAACGACTCAAGTGCCATACAAAGGGAATACTTTAGGAAAGACACAGATTTAGAAATAAATTGCTAACATTTGCAGCCTCTCTCTCTATCACAGAAAATATCTTCAACCCAGCACTATACCAGCCAGGAATCCTTAAGCTAACTACAGTTTGACTCCACAAATGAATAGAGGTGATAAAACATGTTTACTCTGCCTACAAGTTAAGGTAAACCACATACATGTTATCTCACACGTTACTTAATGAAATTAATACACTTTACAGACTAAATACAATAAGTGTAGCTTGTCTGTAGTGTAAAATATGTTCAGAAAAGTGGTTGAAACAACACAGAAAAAAGTTGAAGATAAATTAAGATTTAACCCTCCCAGCCACCACTAGCTCCTGGAACCCAAACAGCAGCACCTAAGCCCTAGCTGAGCCTGGGTTACACTGAATTTATAAATACATTATCATTGTATAAGCATCACCATCATCCCTATAACAATATGAACCAACAGTACAGCTCATGTTAGTGTACACAGTATTAGTATTGCAAGGATAACTGCCAAAAAGACAACTTTTCATTCAACCATGTAACAAAGCATTTACTTAAACCGTCTTTGTTTTTCTCTTACCAGGAGACACTGCCAGCTGAAAATGATGTAGCTTATCCTCATCTGGGAAACTGGCTTTGCATGTACCTGCACATGAACGAATGTGGGGGCAGAGAGAAAGACAATTATTAGTTTTTAGAGTCAGAGATTAAAGTCAGAGGCAGCAGTATGAAGGGCTGCCATTACATGTTATTACATGCCTTTGTGGCAAATAAAGGCATTACAATCAATAACATATTGTATTTTCATTAGGTCCTTCCATAACCACAATATGTTCATACTGTCTGGCCTGACTGCAGGGTTTATGCTTTGCCTTTAGGAGTCCTTGTGGCACCATATTCCCCCCTGGTGTTCAGAGACAGGTATTGCGCTCAAAACCAGCAGCGGCACTTGAGGGTTCTTACGCATGTTTATGTGTAATAAGTTTTTAATCTAACTAAACACTGCAGCAGCTCTTTTCCTGTTTTGTCCTTGGGCAGAATGAAAGCCTTGCATGTAAAACAACATTCAAATAATTGATGATTTCCAAACTTTCTCCATCTTACTCATACATCATTCATACCCAGTGGAGAGTGAGTCATTACAGGTGAAACTGCTGAGAGACACAATCTGTTGAGCATCACATGGCCAAGCAATCATCAGACATAATACATAACAATATGCAGTGTAATAGCACTAAAAAGTGAAACTGAAATCTGAGGTTGTTTTTATGTGCATGAACTGTTCGTGGTAATGTCTGGGGAACAAATTTCTATCTCTGCCCAGTAATGCATACTGAATGAGGGGCATTAAAGTTCTAAGATCGATTTTCCTCTGGTGTAGAGCTGCATTAATCATGAGGTTGTCTTCGAAAAATTGTCCTAACACTCTGGGAGACCCACTGAATTCTGGCTTTCATATGGACAACAAAGCCACACCTTGTGGGGTTGCCAGCACCCGAACACATCCTTGAGTTTATGTGTATAATTTGGCTTTGGTTTGCCTCAAATTTCTCTATCCACTGTCTGCTTAACTATGTTTTTACTTTTGACAGACAACGCTGCAGTACTGATCTCTGGTTTACCAAATATCTGATTATGTTGGATCTGTTAATAGAGCTTTAGTGTAAGTGATTCATGGTGGAAATATAACTTAAACAGGTAACCTTTTTTTAAACATAATCGAGTTATAATAGTGCAAAATATAACCAGCATGTTCTAGGGATTTTGGAGCTGTCAAACTCATTCCTCATTGTGGTTATAGTGGACTTGGCTTGACAACTGGAACTACATTTTCTTGTCCCATAATGTATAAATAAGGGATTGGCAAAGTTTTATTCAAATTATACCTCCCACTGTTGTCTAGTATTAATACCGGAAGTGTAAAGCACCACCGTTGAAGAAATATAGAGGCAGGACAGTATTAATTGCCTGCTTTGATGAGTTAACAATAGACAACAAAAATCTGAGGGAAGCTTAAATAGTCCCAGCACAAAGAAGAATAACTCAGTATCATTTTAATAAAGGCACAGATCTGAGATCTCCTTCTTGCTTTTTTCTGTGAGCTCTGTATTGGTGGTAATCCATAAGTGATTTATGGCAAGACACAAAAAGCCAGGTATCCATAAAGCATAGAACTGAAGCCTCATGAAAAAGACAGTCACACTTTACACAGGACCATGTTTTCAGTAATGATGCACAGGTTGAACACACAGAGCAGAATCATTCACCTCCATCTTCTCCCAGTTATTCACCAGAGTTCCGTAAGGATGCCAGCCAATGACCCCAGAACAACTATGATGACTGTTTGCATTTAACAATCTGAGGTAGAAGATGCAAGCAATACTGCAGCAGTGGTCACCAAATAATCACAGTATTTTGTATGGGTTCCCATTCTTTTTTCTTTCGATTTATTTATTATTCATTTGTTTTGAGTTCCATCTCACGTTGAAACTGAAGTACAAACAACATTTCCAAGCAAACTAATCAGGTCTGTGGCTCTCCAGCCAACACTGGATGCTTGTGCTGTGTATTTCTATGGCTTTCTGGTCCACAGCTACAAGGGCAAACTCATCAGACCACAAACACAAACAAGTGTGCTGAGCTCAGCCAAAGCAATCATAATGAACTATGCACTTGTGGATAACAATGAACTGACTAACTAAGATCTGATATGCTGTAGTGGAAAATTCTCTAATAAAGGTCTGTAATCAAATAGTAGCCAGAAATATAACAAGCAGTGAACCCCTCTAGGCCTACAGCACATGCTTATGTTTAAAATCATGATTCATTTCCAGCTTAATACAGCTTGTTCTGCTAGCTTCCTGGGTCATTACTGACCTCTGGTAGTGCATGATGCATACCACAATATATGACTGCAACAGAGCATATTTGTGTCAGTTAAACAGAAAAAAAGAACGCTAATGTTGTTGGCACTGAAAATCGTACCTTCAGGATTTATAAAATAGTACAGTGTACCTTTACACTGCAACACTCACAAAGCCTTATTCCAATAATGGAGTATCTGGACAAAGAACAAATGACCTAAAATGTATGTTTTTTGCCTTTTTTTAATTGAAAATTCTCACAACTACTTTAATTGCAAACCAAGTAACTAGATTGATGCAATTTGAGAAAATTAAATTGACTATTATGAACACTTGATCTTTATATTTGTTAAATAATCATGTACAGTTGCAATAAACAGAAGTAAAACCAGAAAACTGCAACATATCTAAAGGTTGTTTTAGTTGCATTTGCCAGTAAATACTGGTATGTCACAGCAGTTCTCAATGTCAGAAACAAATCTGGAAGACAAACTAAATGTCAACAGTAAAATTGCCTTTATAAGACTTCACAGGTAAACTCTGGCCTATCAGACTGGCAGTCGTAGTTCATCCATGCCATTTTTGGGGCTGTGAGAGACTATTATTTTATAAAATGGTTCAGACATTCTGGCTAAACAGTTGGTTTGTTTATACTGTGTCAGATCATGACAGCTTTGTTTTTGCACCGTCTGACTTTATTGCGTCTGTTTTCTAAGATCTCAGCAACTGACTCTGATGAGTATAAAGTCTCACAAACTGGTTTTATAGAAAGGGAAAATTAAGAAGGCCGCACAAGAGATATCCTTAAGCTAATTGAAATGTGTTTAAACTAAGCTAGCACAAGACAACAACCGAGTGCAGTAGTCAGCAAGATCTGTGGTGCGAGCAGGAAATGGATGCAGATCTCATGTGGACAGCAGGAGTGTTGAAGGTGCAAAAACAAAAGATGATTAATGCCAGGAGATGGAAGAGAGAAAGTGAAGCTATATGCCAGCTTTTATAGCTTGAAGGGTCCCAGGTGAGCTGCATTAGCAGACGACCCTCGCACATCAGTCAGTCTCCCTCTCAGGCAGGCTAAGACCACTTTCATGATAGTGGGAAAGGTGTCACAAAGCCAACCATAAATGACAGAAATGGGTAGAAACTAAGATCTAAGAACCACTAAACTAGAATTACAAGAAAATAGCCCATATTTGGATTAAATATTTGAGAACACCTAACATTCCTGCTCAATTTTTCCAACATGTGTCTTGTGCCTGGATTCCTAGCTGGAGCACCCAAAATTGGATGAGAAAATGTTCTGTACATGCTTTAATACACTGAATTACCATGGTCTTTCTTTGCCTCTCTCTTTCTACCACTCATACATAAATTTAAATTTGTCTCAGTCTATAGCTTGTGTTCTCCTGAGAGTCCATCTGTATACACAGGATGAAGATAGACTGCCACATTTTCTAATTGAGGGGACACAGAAGGTGACATTGGGTTTGGATAGGGACAACGTTTGTATATGACAGATAGAGAGCAGAAAGTGAGAAGTAGGGGATGCTCCAGAGACTTGGGTAATTCCACACCAGTGTGTTTGGTTTGCACAATATTCGACAGGTAGCCTGCTTAACTTGGAACACTGCTGAGCGAGCAGAATGAATGGGGGACTAATGACAGTGCAGCAGTTTTGCGGAAACAACTCAAGTGCCATACAAAGGGAATACTTTAGGAAAGACACAGATTTAGAAATAAATTGCTAACATTTGCAGCCTCTCTCTCTATCACAGAAAATATCTTCAACCCAGCACTATACCAGCCAGGAATCCTTAAGCTAACTACAGTTTGACTCCACAAATGAATAGAGGTGATAAAACATGTTTACTCTGCCTACAAGTTAAGGTAAACCACATACATGTTATCTCACACGTTACTTAATGAAATTAATACACTTTACAGACTAAATACAATAAGTGTAGCTTGTCTGTAGTGTAAAATATGTTCAGAATAGTGGTTGAAACAACACAGAAAAAAGTTGAAGATAAATTAAGATTTAACCCTCCCAGCCACCACTAGCTCCTGGAACCCAAACAGCAGCACCTAAGCCCTAGCTGAGCCTGGGTTACACTGAATTTATAAATACATTATCATTGTATAAGCATCACCATCATCCCTATAACAATATGAACCAACAGTACAGCTCATGTTAGTGTACACAGTATTAGTACTGCAAGGATAACTGCCAAAAAGACAACTTTTCATTAAACCATGTAACAAAGCATTTACTTAAGCCGTCTTTGTTTTTCTCTTACCAGGAGACACTGCCAGCTGAAAATGATGTAGCTTATCCTCATCTGGGAAACTGGCTTTGCATGTACCTGCACATGAACGAATGTGGGGGCAGAGAGAAAGACAATTATTAGTTTTTAGAGTCAGAGATTAAAGTCAGAGGCAGCAGTATGAAGGGCTGCCATTACATGTTATTACATGCCTTTGTGGCAAATAAAGGCATTACAATCAATAACATATTGTATTTTCATTAGGTCCTTCCATAACCACAATATGTTCATACTGTCTGGCCTGACTGCAGGGTTTATGCTTTGCCTTTAGGAGTCCTTGTGGCACCATATTCCCCCCTGGTGTTCAGAGACAGGTATTGCGCTCAAAACCAGCAGCGGCACTTGAGGGTTCTTACGCATGTTTATGTGTAATAAGTTTTTAATCTAACTAAACACTGCAGCAGCTCTTTTCCTGTTTTGTCCTTGGGCAGAATGAAAGCCTTGCATGTAAAACAACATTCAAATAATTGATGATTTCCAAACTTTCTCCATCTTACTCATACATCATTCATACCCAGTGGAGAGTGAGTCATTACAGGTGAAACTGCTGAGAGACACAATCTGTTGAGCATCACATGGCCAAGCAATCATCAGACATAATACATAACAATATGCAGTGTAATAGCACTAAAAAGTGAAACTGAAATCTGAGGTTGTTTTTATGTGCATGAACTGTTCGTGGTAATGTCTGGGGAACAAATTTCTATCTCTGCCCAGTAATGCATACTGAATGAGGGGCATTAAAGTTCTAAGATCGATTTTCCTCTGGTGTAGAGCTGCATTAATCATGAGGTTGTCTTCGAAAAATTGTCCTAACACTCTGGGAGACCCACTGAATTCTGGCTTTCATATGGACAACAAAGCCACACCTTGTGGGGTTGCCAGCACCCGAACACATCCTTGAGTTTATGTGTATAATTTGGCTTTGGTTTGCCTCAAATTTCTCTATCCACTGTCTGCTTAACTATGTTTTTACTTTTGACAGACAACGCTGCAGTACTGATCTCTGGTTTACCAAATATCTGATTATGTTGGATCTGTTAATAGAGCTTTAGTGTAAGTGATTCATGGTGGAAATATAACTTAAACAGGTAACCTTTTTTTAAACATAATCGAGTTATAATAGTGCAAAATATAACCAGCATGTTCTAGGGATTTTGGAGCTGTCAAACTCATTCCTCATTGTGGTTATAGTGGACTTGGCTTGACAACTGGAACTACATTTTCTTGTCCCATAATGTATAAATAAGGGATTGGCAAAGTTTTATTCAAATTATACCTCCCACTGTTGTCTAGTATTAATACCGGAAGTGTAAAGCACCACCGTTGAAGAAATATAGAGGCAGGACAGTATTAATTGCCTGCTTTGATGAGTTAACAATAGACAACAAAAATCTGAGGGAAGCTTAAATAGTCCCAGCACAAAGAAGAATAACTCAGTATCATTTTAATAAAGGCACAGATCTGAGATCTCCTTCTTGCTTTTTTCTGTGAGCTCTGTATTGGTGGTAATCCATAAGTGATTTATGGCAAGACACAAAAAGCCAGGTATCCATAAAGCATAGAACTGAAGCCTCATGAAAAAGACAGTCACACTTTACACAGGACCATGTTT
Source organism: Amphiprion ocellaris (assembly GCF_022539595.1). Lineage (NCBI taxonomy): Eukaryota > Metazoa > Chordata > Actinopteri > Pomacentridae > Amphiprion > Amphiprion ocellaris. The sequence continues at coordinate 18,281,882 of NC_072776.1, forward strand.
TCAGTAATGATGCACAGGTTGAACACACAGAGCAGAATCATTCACCTCCATCTTCTCCCAGTTATTCACCAGAGTTCCGTAAGGATGCCAGCCAATGACCCCAGAACAACTATGATGACTGTTTGCATTTAACAATCTGAGGTAGAAGATGCAAGCAATACTGCAGCAGTGGTCACCAAATAATCACAGTATTTTGTATGGGTTCCCATTCTTTTTTCTTTCGATTTATTTATTATTCATTTGTTTTGAGTTCCATCTCACGTTGAAACTGAAGTACAAACAACATTTCCAAGCAAACTAATCAGGTCTGTGGCTCTCCAGCCAACACTGGATGCTTGTGCTGTGTATTTCTATGGCTTTCTGGTCCACAGCTACAAGGGCAAACTCATCAGACCACAAACACAAACAAGTGTGCTGAGCTCAGCCAAAGCAATCATAATGAACTATGCACTTGTGGATAACAATGAACTGACTAACTAAGATCTGATATGCTGTAGTGGAAAATTCTCTAATAAAGGTCTGTAATCAAATAGTAGCCAGAAATATAACAAGCAGTGAACCCCTCTAGGCCTACAGCACATGCTTATGTTTAAAATCATGATTCATTTCCAGCTTAATACAGCGACATTTATGTAGTACAGCTGGGTGGTATGGCAACAAATGTTAAAGCAAAGCCCTGCAGACATCACTACACAAGGTGTTATTACAGACATACTGAGGTGCTTCTGTGGGCTAGACATATAAAGCCAAGTTTTTATATAATTCTCAACCAAACCCAAAAGGGGTCTTTTGAAATGTTGCAACACGGTTGTAATAAACAGAATACAAGAAGTCAGAACAAAACCAACTGTTTTCCAACCACCCAAAAATCTGAAAGAAGAGAAAAAAACGAGACATGCTGACCAAGGGAGATACTTAAAAATGTACGTAAAATACGGTACGTAAACGTGATTTATGCCTGTGTATGGTGGTGGCGACACACACTAATCCTTTGGTGACAGTTAAGTTATGCTAAGGAAAATATAGCTTGTGTGGACAATTAATCTGTTAATTATTATCTCGATTAATTCATGAGTTTGTTCGACGAATGTCAGAAAATGGTGACGTCCTTGAGTGTATTGTTTTGTCCTCAATCCAAAGATATTAAATTTACTGTTATAGGGTAGTAAAAAAATCTGATAATATTCACATTACAAAAGGTGTTATCAGACCATTTAGTTTGTTTTTTGAAATATTCAAACCAATTAAACAATTATTAACATACTTGACTATTATTTTAGTTTATGACAACTAAATGATGAATTGTTGAAGTTCTAGTGAGGATGCTACCATACTACTAGAGCAATAGAAGAGCTTTGCCACTGCAGAAAACAGCCCCATTGCCACAATGCTGGTGAGAAATGTAGCTATGGCCCTGCTACCGACGCTGTGGTCTAGCACCTTCTCTATAAAACCAATTATTCAGCTGTCACACTTACAGATGTCTTGACTAGAGGGTGTGGAGCTGAGAAAAAATGCTGTGCGTCAAAGTGTGAGATATACTTACTAGGGAGATTGGCTTCAAGTTCTGCAACTTCTGTTGAGAGGAAATAAGAACAATGAGTTAGAGAGGAGCAGAAACGACTGAGGCACACAGACACGAGCACAAAAATATGAGATCCTCACACAGATAGAGCTGACACTCCCACACTTCTGTTTTTTTTTAAATGAAGCAGAGGAACAGCACCTGCTCCACAGGAAAGTTCCTCTGCATTAAAGAATAATGTCTCATGTGCAACTTGCAAAAAATGAATCGTCTCCCTCAAACGGCACAGTGCAGCTGAGAATAACAGAATGACTGGCAGAGTGGGACAAAAGTAAAAAAGATGTGAAAGGAGGTGGAGAAAACAAAGAGAGAGGACAGAAAGAACAAAAGCAACAGGAAGACATGGAAAGAGCACTGGGGTGTTTTGCTGAATCTGGGAGACGTCTGGCTGAATTTTTTGAAAGGTTCCTTGCTCTGTTTTGTTTTCTCATCACTGATACTTTGCACAGCTAATTTGTGTCTGCTGGTTTAACACATTTTCCACCCAGACCAATGTATAAAAAATACTCAGTTTCTCTGGCTATTCCACGTTGTATTTTCTATTAATTTACAAAAACATATTCTTTGAGGTGATCTGGGTCTGATAATTTGGTACTTCAAGGGCACTCTTAAGAGCTTAATTTTGTTTCATTATCCCCCTCCACACAGAGGTCTGTGCATGCAGTTATTAACAGCTCTGTTTTGACAAATGAGATTAACAAAGGGCTTTTATCAGAATTAATTCTCATCTCCATTACACATTTTGGCCAAATGTCAGCTCACTAATCATATATTGAAAAAAAAAACAATCTCAAGATCATCTACAAATTATTCAAGTGATTCTCAGTCATGTACAACTAAATTAAATTTCTCTCTTCTGGCTGCAGGTGTTCCTCTTTCTCCCAGTCATGCATGTTTATTCAACAAGCACTCTGGTACATTTTTACATTTTGCTATTTAACATGGTGCTTTGTGAACTGATGACTGTGGACCAGCTGTAGACAAACAATGGATGAATCTATTCAGATTTTATATGATCCGTCCTCTGATATCTTTCTGCATTTCTTAATTAAATGAAGCCATGTACAAGCTGCATGCAATATCATATTTTGAATCCATAATTAGGAGAATAGAATGAGGAAAAGAGGGTCGTAAACAGTAAAACAACCTAAATTGTGTTGGTCAAATTAAATGACTGATGTATAAGTATATGTATAGACTAAAGCAAACAAAGGTGAGGAAATTTCCAAGAGAGAACAACATGGAAACAGGTGGCAGGTACACAGGGTAAGAATGAGACCAATGTAAACGGAATGACAACAAGTGAGAAGAACAAGGACAAGCCTTTGAAACTGAAATGGAGGAGAGAGGAGGCAGATATCTGGATGCTGCTTCTAAAGGCAAAGAGAGGAACCTATAAATAAAAACCCTAGGAGCAAGAGGAAAAACAGAGAAAAACAGATGGATAAAGAAACGAAGGCAGCAACCGAGAGATTGAAATAGGAAGAACAGGAGCATAAACAATTCATACAGATCTCCCTGAATTTGTGCGTGTCGATGTTAACATAAACAGGATTTAAAAGAGCAACAGTCAAGAAACAACTATATTGGCCTACACTGTAAACCCTCAAATATTTAGCCTCAAACATTTGCAAACCTTAACTGTCAATTCTAATACATTTTCACTTGCACCATGCTAACAGTGGTGACTACAAGAAAGTTGGTTGATAATGTTTGATGTATACAAACAGAGTGAATAGTTCAGCTGATATGGGCACAAAATTACATGTAAAGTCCTTTTTTGCACTACATTAACAAACATACCAACAGGTCTTTTTAGTCTGAATTGCTGTCAGTATGCTATCTTACACAACAGCATATAACTACACTGGCCTACAAACAATATTTTTTTTCCAAAAATTAAGTTAGTAAGAGTCTCTACAAGCTTTAGATTTGAAGATTATTCATGTTCAGGACATTAAATGCTGTTTTTCAATGTAGAGAGCTCAAAAGTAACACAATGTTTTACAGCGTTTGTTACATTATGGGTTGTGTATTGTCTTAATAGTGCTACGGGAACAAGTGATTTTTATGTGCTTATCCATTTGCTGTTGGATTTTGTGAAATTAATCCATTTCTATAACATGGAAGTAATATGACTGTCTGTATTCTGTCTCAGTTCATTATGATCAGCTGCTGCCGCCGCTATCCGACTGTGTTTGACTAGCAAAGCTCTCACATGCGGGATATCTCCAAGGAAACAGTGATAGTTTACATTACTAAACTATATCTCACTGGTAGTGCTGGCATTGTTGAAGAGACAGCGGATTAGAACATATCTCGATTTCACAGTTTTTCACATTTTTACACCAAGCTAAAAGTAAAAATTCTAATTAATCAAATTCATTTGATATATCACCCATCCCTAATTGTTAGTCATGATGTACTCTTTTGTTTCTAACCATCGTTTCTACTGCGTATCAGTATGCAACGAGGTCATTCAAAAAGATTTAAGACAGACATAGTGATGCAGAATGGATGAAGCAAAGAGACCCATGTACCTTTGGTTAGGAGGCGGTCCCTGATGGAGACCCTATGGGTGGAGTCTGAGGCTCCAGAGGCACGGCCTGTCTTTCCTCCATCATCCTTCTTCAACTTGCTGGCCAATGTGAGCATGGCTACGTTGTGATATGCCTCTGTCTGCCCCACGCCGCACTGTGCTGCACTGCACTGCTGCTCAAATGCCTGCCAATCACACAGACCATAAAGGATACATGAGGTAATTTCATCATACGGCACAATAGAAAAAATGCACATGAAAGCAGGATATCTGTCAACACATATCCTACAGACAAAATATAAACTAATAGGTATAGTTTTCCTGCACACAAAACAGTGCAGCGTCTAGGTTTGTTTTTTTACATTGTAATTAAACATTTACACTGGCAAATCCAAATTTCCAGTTCAACTGGCAATTCAGGTGTCTGTGTGAAATGCTGTTTGTCCATATATCTCAGCTGTATGACTGGTAATATGTTGAGGCTGTACCCTGCCCCTTGCCCACTGTATACAGAGATAAGCTCCTGGAATGCTACACAAATTAAGCAAATAAAGATAATATAGACAGGAAAAAATGGCACACAGGGGTTTTTAAGAGAGTTATGTCCAAAGGCATTATGTTTCACAAAAACCTGGTCTTCAAACTATTTACCTTTCGCCTGTCAGAGAAGTAGGAATGGAAAGTATTTAATAGGTGAGACAGTGACAGTTATAAATTATCAGGCTCAAGCGTACTCCTTATTAATCTTGTATAGCAATAAACTGGTCAGTATGACACATTTTAATAAGGGGGAAATAATAAAAAAAATAAACTGAAGATGACCTGAGGAACTAATTGCAATTGCAAATGGGGTTACAGGGTGATAACAGTGCAAGTGTTATTCTACATACGATTGTTGCAGTAAATTGAACTAATTAATAACACAGTCACTGGAAGCTTCCTTTAGACAATATTTTTATCCTACAGCTGCAGCCTATTTGCCGAAGAGGGGTTAATTCAGGGAGAATATTTTATGTCATTTGGGATTTCTCTTGAGAGACACATACAGACAGCTGTCAAATTACCATTTCGCCACTGTTAAAGATGCCAGAACTTGGCGTTAGCAGTTGTGATTTTTGGTAGCAAACATGGAGCTATGGCATAAAATATCTATAAAGATTAAAAATATACTTTTGCCTGCAGAGTCAAGCATCCAAAGTGCTGTAACAGTATAAACATTATTTTTATTACTAAAAAAAGTTTTCAGCAAACTAACTGTAACTGCAAAACAGCACGAAGACACTAAAGTCCTTTGACATTCATGCTCCTGTTACCTTAAAGATTAAAGTTGCTGCACTGACATTGTCAACCTCAGAGATGAAAGCCTTCACTCTGTAAACATATTCTGTTGTAAATATCAGTGCTATGAAAAAGCAAACTGCCCGTGAGGATTTGTGTCTTTACTGCACTTCACATAATTCCCTGGAGTGGTTCTTGTGCATTGTGCCATTGTACATGTTGACATAAAAGCAGTTTTAAAATTAGAAGCAAAAATATTTGCTTGTTAATAGTATTTCACATAAGAAAAGCATGCAACTCCTTGTCAAGAGGCATCAATATAATTCATCTTAGTGACTTCACTCTACCTGAAAATTGCATCTATAGCCATTCTAGAATTTGAAAGGTGTTGATATTTCTGAATTCAGTGCAGTAAAAGACCACAACAAGTTACCATTGATTAAATTCAAAAGCAAACCTAATTTGTTAATATTTCAAATCAGCAATAAACAGCTATTCATCAACTTGCGAGAGGTGTCAAATACATTCTACTATCATGTTGCCTGTTGCAGCAGAATCTCCACAACGTAATGCCAGGTTGGGGCAATATTTTAGACCCTGTTCACGGCTAACATTAATGTGTACTTTGGATGATCCGATCATAAGTGGAAAGTAGTCTGCTGCTTGTATCCCCACCAAACACGGTCTGAGTGTTCAGATCTCTGTGCGTCCACAATGCATCCTGGGCATTCACACCTGTACTTGAAGCTGTGACTGGATCACCCAAGATGCATATTAATGCAAGCTGTAAAAAGGGCCTTTGTCTGATAAGCTGGTCACTGTGTCAGATTAGGGCATCTAGGAGTCATAAATTCTTTGTGTGACCTGGCTGAAACACATGACAGACTGCATGTCTGCCCCTGACACTCAGAGCTTGCTGATTTAAATGACGAGCATGATCACTGTAGACAGTCACCATGGACCAACTTCTAGAAACAAGAATGCAAACAAACAGTACCATCTGAGAAAACATATATGATACTGGGTGCTGTTCAGAAGATTCTAACAAAAGAAAAGAGAACAAAAACAGCTGAGGATCTGTCAGTGAGTCACAAAGAAGCACGATATGGGTTGGCTGCCTTTACAGCAAGCTTATCTTATCTGTTATTGTTCTTTGTGGATAGGTATGCATAAACACTCTGTGCTCTGTTTGGTTAATGTCATTAAGCATGTTGTTAGGAAAAAGTCATGAGGCATTCAAGATGAAACAGCAGGTTTCACCCACTATGGGGAAAAAACAATCTAAAGTCATGTCCAGATCTCAAAGAACATCCACCTTGACAGATAAACTGTGAATGTAATACAGTTCAGTTTTGCAGAGCCCATTGATCCCCTTTGCTCTTCTGAGAATGTCACGTGCCATGTAACTACTACTATATTAGCGTGGTGCAGTTTCAGACAGCGCAGCCGTGCTTCAACTGTTGACTGATGTCACTGAACCCACTGTATCTACTCTGAGCACTGGGCGAGCTCATTTAGGAAGAAGCAGGAAGCCGAGAGTGAAAGTATCAGTTACCAGCGAGGCCCATAAAATGTGTGTCAGTGAGCCTCACTCAACGCCCACCTGCCTCAGCTGTCAGTCACCGCGCCCTGGTGGAGTGGCTGGATGTTAGTCAGATAGCAGTAGGGGAAGCAGCAGGTCTATGCAGCATAAGCTGATGCAAGATGCAAGAGTTACCAAGCAAACACTCCCAAACAAAAACATGCACTGTTTTTCTTCTTGCTTTGGAGACACATCAAATTCATTTGGGTCTACCACATACCTTAGTGTATCAAGATTATTTTCTATGGACAAATAATCAAATATTCACTAACTGATCAGATTATTCTGTGTATCCTGCCTGTAGTTTGTAAAGTGCTGCATGTACTTTACAGTTGACATAAACTGAATCAAACCACATAACCCTTAACAGTACTCAAACAAAAACAAGAGCTTTACCCTGAAGACAAAACCGTTTTAGGCGTTGAAAGCGACAGAACCAGCTTTAGGATTAACGCTAAAACTTTTAGAAGTTAAGTCACCTCCTCCTTGCTGCTCTATTAGCTCGTTAAGTTGCCGTCATAACAAACCGCCACCAGTGCTAATCATAGCTAGCTAAGTACAATGTCCAAGCTCAAAACTAGTCTCAGCTCGGGACTATTCCTCGCACACATGGGCAAGGGCACGAAGAAATGTCACTTGTTTTAGTCAGTTGAAAAAGCAAGTAGAAGTTGCTGACAAAGTGTCCCTGCTAGCTGCTGTTAGCTTGTGTGTTATCGGAGTGCCGCTGGTTACCTGCTGTCTCAGAGCTAGCGCTCTGTGCTACACCATAATCAGCTGCCCTCCTCTGGTCAAGGCGACGTCTGCAACTCCAGGTGGACACTCCAGCAGCCACGTCCGACTCTAAATAAGCTCAAAAATGATGATTTGGAGGCTCGGAGAGGATAGAAACTGATTTGAGAATCAGCTGTCAGAACTTCGCTCCGGTGTCATGGGCAACGGAAGTGCGGTGAATGCCTTTCGCTATTGTTGTCCGTGTAGACATGGCAGCGGGAAAATAGTTCCGCTAAGGAGTGGACGAGTTCTGGTCGGTTGTGGTAGGTTTGAGTTTGAAAATTAACTTCATATTCCAGCTGCTGTCACTGAATGGAAATATTTTACTGTTGTTTGTAGCATGCATTAGTATTCATGTCCAGTCATTCAATTGCCTAGCTTGTATTTACAAAAAACACTCACTGTTAATATTTCCTATTAGTACACAGTTCATTAGCATTATTTAGAATGTAGCTATTAAATTCCTTTTCACAGTGGCCTCTTTCTGCACTGTAGAACAATGGTCAGGATCATCCTTTATTTTTGTATTTTTTTGTCATTCATTCATTGAGCATGCAGTGAACATAGTAAGTAAACCTCTGACAGTCACTGTCAATTCTATTTAACAACACTAGTAAAAATCGATTTAGAAAACAACAACAAAAAAACAATACCCTTTTTAAAAAACCCTTTTACCATATCCATATGAGGTTTTTGTTATGCTTGTAGACTTATCATGAACAAAATAAACAGTCAGCTCCATGGCTGAGGATTTATACTTTGAAACTGCAGTGTACCAATGACTGTCTCAAAAACACAGATTCAGACTTACGAGATTTCAATACTTAGTAAACCTAAGGAATCAATCCTGCTTACATGCAGGTTGTTTTTTACTGCTTCTGTATCATAATTATTCATCAGAATCAGATCGAACACGTATAGCTGAATTACTGGATTACTACAGCGGACCCAGAAATGCTGCAAAGTCCTAAATTTGACTTTAACTGATTATCAAGTCCTTTTATCAAAATAGAACTAGGTGGGTCCACAAAGAAAAATCTTGAATTTTTGCGGAAATTCTTTGGAACACTACTTATGGTGCCAAAAGGAACCATTGTTTGATGTTTTTTTGTGGTTAGTTTGGTTGGTACCTTTATTTTTAAGTGTAGAGTAATTGTACATGTTTGAGTAGAGCTGGTGTACCCCAGCTGCACCCAGTGAAGAGGGATGAGTGGAGAATGGTAGAGACTTAATAGAGGAAGTAATGGTGTTCTTACATGTTACATACAAGTCAGGAAGGAATGATTTTTTGGAAAAATCTAAATAGGTAACTTTGGTGCACCGAGATGAATTTTTAGGGTGTAAATCAAAAACTGGATAAACAAGAACAAAATAAATTAAAATAGACAAGGACTAAAGCACTTAGTGTGTTACTTAGTAAGAAGTATTCACATGGTTAAAGCTTCTATTTGTTGTCTCACTCGCACTCAAAAAGAAGATAATCTGCAAAATGGGAAACGGAACCTCGCTGTTTCACAGAACAGCTCATTCACTTCTTGGAGCAAACCCAATTCACCCTCAAGTATTTGGACTAAACTGTGATTCACTCAGCCTGTTGTTATGGACTTAGGAGTATGGGGGGGGCTTTCACAGTAAACAAAAACATGCACTTGACTGACCTGTCTGGTTATATGAAGGTTTAAAAAAAGAGGGGCCTATTAATCTTGGAGCGGCTGATCATATTGTGTTTCATCTACATCTGTTTAGACAGGTGTTGGCCATCAGGCTTTCTGTGATGCTCACACAGCAAAGGATTTGCCCCGACAACATGTTATGTTCACTCATCTGCTTCACATTGTGCACTTCACACGTTGCTTTTGTTACTCAACAGAGGTGGACTGAGGACAAAGCAAAAAGTACATCTGTATTCATTCGAGGGAGAGCTACAGTGGTGGAGGAAGTAGTTAGATCCTTAAGGTAACAGTACTAATACCACACTATGAAAATGCCGAAACTCATACTGATGAAAATGTTGCTTCAAGTAAAAGTGTATTGTGAGATATTCACAGGAGATATCCCTGTGATAGTTATACTATTATATATCTATCATTCACATCACCGGATTATTATTGCTTATGGACTGATGTAAAAGTAAGATTTCATGGCTGTAGTTGGTACAGGTGGTGCTTAGTTGGAACTCTTTATAAGGGACAGTTAGGGATAACCCCTAGGGATAACCCTAAACCTAACGTCTCTACAATTCTTGTTTTGTTCAATCAGTGGTTAAAACTTTTGTTTATCTTTTAAAATAAAAAAGCGAAATTATTAAAATATCAGTAAAGAAAACCAACAAATCTTCACAATTGAAACATGAAAGATGACTTTAATAACTGATTTTCTGCGGTTGTTTAATTAATAGCAAACATTATGCGTTATACACCCATCAGCTAGAACATTAAAACCACCTGCCTAATACCATTGTAATACGTTGTGCTGTCAAAACAGCTCTGACCTGTTGGATCATGGATACAGGACTTCTTCGGGTGTCCTGTGTGTTTGACCCCCGTGGGTTACAGGTTAGAGACTTTGTAGATCCAGTTTGTGCTTCTGCATCCCAGTGATGCTTGATTGGAAGCTAGGGAATGGAAGTCAGGTCAATGCCTCGGGCTCTTTACTGTAATATTCAAGCCACGCATGAGCAGTTTTTGTGTTGTGGTTGGGCGTACCATCCTACTGGGGTTGGCTGTTGCCTGAGGGATATGCTCAGTCTGCAACTATGTTTAGGTAGGTGGTATTTGTCGAGGTAACAGCCACATGAATGTCAGTTCAATAAAGAGAGATTGTATGGAAGTAGAGAGCAACAGTGTGTTGCAGAAACTTGAGGATGGTAAGTACTTTAGCAGGTTGACTCCAGTGAGAAGCAAGAGTTCCAGATAAAAGTAGAAGACAGGACTTAACAGCGTTAGATGCTGGTGGTGGTGACCAGTCTTCCTCAGCCTATGGCTGATGCCCTGGACAACCCAAGAGGAGGTGGAGATGGGGAGGAGGTCATTGCACGAGAGTATTAATGTTGATACTGAGAGTGAAGTACATCATGGGAAAACAGATGTGACAAAGAGAATAGAGCAGAAGGAATAGTCTATAATGGAGGCAGAATATGAGTGGACAGATCTTCCCTATTGAATTTATGCTTAGGCTTCATGACCCAAGATCTCAAAGCAGAACATTGCATTGTAACAAGACGATCAGCGTTACACACTTTACCTGTCAGTGGTTTTGATGTTGTAGCTGATCGATGTTGGTTCTTCATGTGTTGCAAGTGCAAACATCCTAGTTTGCAAGAAAACTAGTAACTAAAGCTGCCAGATAAATGTGGTGAAGTAAACAGTACGATCATTAATGTCTGTAATCTAATGGAGTAACAGTGGAAGTGTTGTGAAAAGAAAAGAGAGAAGGTAGAAATACCTCAAAAATGTACTTAAGTCCAGTACTTGAGTAAATGTACTTGATTATATTCTACCACTGGAGCGCTACTGCAATGTCGTAAAGTTGTAAGAAAATGGAACAGAACAGCCAAAAAAAGATTTAAATAGCTGGGCATTTAAAAACATCATGCAAATTAACATCCAAAATATATATACATAAATTTATCAAATCTGCATGAGGCCAAGGCGAGGGGAAACCCTGCCAAGAGGAAGAGGAAGGAAGACCACAAGGTCAGAAATCCAGATGGAGTAAATCATTCAAGACAGAGGGGACAATTTTCTGAACATGCTGAGGAAACCAACAAATAAAACTTTCCACAGTCTCCTTAAATGACCCACTGAAAAGAAAATCCAGTACTGAAACAAAGTCATGCACTTTGAAATAAACTATTACTGTCACTTTCGGGTCTTGGGGCTCAACAAAAATTAAAAAAAAGTGTGTGTGTGTGTGTGTGTGTGTGTGTGTGTGTGTGTGTGGGGGGGGGGGGGGGGGGGGGGGTTAAAATCAGAGTTTGTCATGCTTTTTCACCCAAAGGGGGCAATTAACTAGACAGAATATGGCCCTTAAGGAATTTCAGATTTCTGTTTATCTTGTCACAGACCTCTTGAAAAATGAAATGTTTAATCAGCTTCTGTCAGCTTTGATGTCTGGAGCCTGAAAGTGACTTGGAAAACATTCACGTAAAGTCGAAAAACAGCTGCCGTCTGCATGCCGGATAGAAAAATATTAAGATTTTTCTCTTGCTGCTGTGTTGTGTACAAACTGTGGTTTCAGTTGTCTTGAAGGCATTAAACACATCTATGCACTTTCATCACCATCTCTCTTCCGTGACTGCAATTCAGTCATGCAGCTTATTTAATTAATGGAAAAGATCACACACATTTTTTCAGTGTTTCTTAACATTTGAGGCCATGTTGTGTACACTCTTCACAGTGCATGTACTATTCTAAGTTGGCAATTTAAGCCCAGTTAAGGCCATTGCTTTTGCCTTTTTTGTAAATAAGCTACTTCAACATAGGAGTACTAATCACTTTTTAGTCCCACTGTAGCTGAAATTAATCTCTTCTGAGGCATATTCAATGTTGACATGAAATTAAACAAAAACAAGATGCTTTGTGCGTGCTTTATTCCTTTTCCCTACACATTGTAAAATAATGAGGTACACAAGGAGATCCTGAAAAAGCCATTTTCAGGAGGTGTTTGAAAGCGATTCATTTATTTCATTAGTCACCACCTGATGATGATTCTCCAGACAATAAGGCACATTGTTTAAAAAAGACAAATAGGCTACAGCAGCTGTGAGAGGCTGAATCTAGCCACTGTGCTGCCTTGAGCTTGCTTTGAGAAAGAATGTAAAGATTCACCTGAGCTAACTTCCATCCATCCATCCATTATCTATACATTGCTTAATCCTCATTAGGGGGCGCTGGAGTCTATACCAGCTGACTTACGGCAAAAGCAGTGGACACCCAGGACAGGTCACCATTCTATCGCAGGACTACAGATACACACTCGCATTCACACTTACGGACAATTTTGAATCACCAGTTAACCTCAGCATGTTTTTGGACTGTGGGAGGAAGCCAGAGTACCCAGAGAAAGTCCACACATGCACAGGGAGAACATGCAAACTCCATGCAGAAAGATCCCAGGCCCAGGCAGGGACATGAACTAGGATCTTCTAGCTGCAAGGCAACAGTGCTAACCACTGACCACCGTGCAGCCCTGAGCTAACTTAGATCACTGATATCTGGCAGACAGTTGCCATAAAAAATGAAATACATAGTCAACTGCAAAGCAATTTGTACCAATATACAATCTCAATTAGACAGATATATGCTGACAGAATATTTTAAAAAGTGCCAACAAAATTTTAAAAAGCAAGGAATTGGCATGAAGGAGGGGAAAATATCCATTCATGTTGTAAGTGACAGTGGGGGATGCTAAAGTCCTTTGAGTTGATTATAATGTCTCTGAAGATGCTGCTTCTAGAAACATAAGCAGTGAAATTGTTAAAACTGCTTAGATACTTTGATCAGTGACAAAAAAGACAGCATCTTTAACTGATAAATATATTCTCCCAAATGAATCTAATTATTATATATCTGCAGAGGCCAGCGATGTCTGCAGAGAGAAATCCTAAATGGATTTCAGTACACCAGCAAAAAATAACTGTCTTAACTGAGCTCTTAAATTATCTGCTGGTCTTGTGCAGCTAGACCTATCTCCACAGTATCTTTTTTATTAGTGCAACTTCCAAGAGTTAGCAGATGGACCAAGGTGTTCAACAGACTCCTAGAACTGAACTCATGGCTCAGCAAACCTTTGTAGCCAGAAAAGAATCCACTGCTTTAACAAACTCATCCTGTCCTGAGGGCTCAGGCACATTTTCAGGGAAGATGGCTTCCAATTATCAGATTGGGAGTCAAAGTACTGATGGGACTTTTTTTTTTTTTTTTTGTTCAGTCTGAGGCAGCTAACAATCAATCTTAGATAATGCACCCAGGAACCTCTGGGTCTTGAAGATAAAACGGTCATCTGCCTCCATCCTAACCTGTACATTCTGTCACACCAGCATTACTGATAATAAAGAGAACAAAGAGAGAGCAGCTCTCTGCTGGTCATTAGACTAATAAGATCAGCAAGTTCACCAAAAATCTCCCCCAATCTCTCTTCTCTGGAAAATTGCAAACAATTGTAGATCAGAACTTAAGGAACTAGATGCCATGTTAATGGATGACTGCAATACCACGGTTTAAACCACTCAAAACCAAGCATAACTGTGTGTTGCTGTTTTGTCTTTATGCAAATTCTACTCTGATAATTTGCTATTTATCACTGCCACAAGGACAGATACAAGAAATCTTTCCTGCCACAAGTAATAAACTGTGTTAAATGCATCACCCTTGCTGGCATGGAGCTCTCAGTCCGCTCTGCCTTGTAGCATCTTTTTCCACTTCTGTAATTTGAAATTGCACAATTTTTTAATAGTCTTGGACTCTTGGACACTATTTACACTATAAAACTCTTTAACATCTGTACATCTTTTACATGGGACATTTTTAAAAATGTTTTTCTTATTGTTTATTTTTTATTTATTGCACATTTTCACTTATTTATCTATATTTATGGTGGTGGGAACTGTACTCTTTCTACTGTAGCAAGCAAATTTCCCCCCTGAGATTATTGAAGTATTTCTATTCTATATTCTATTCTATTTTGTTGAGATCATGTAAACCTCTTCTTCTCTCTTGTGAATTCATGTCTAATAATATTTGGAATAATTATTTATAGATTTATTGTTAACAATCAGATAATGTTGTCTGTGATGTAAGGAAGCAGTGGGTCCCAGTGTCTTCAGTAAACATGAAGGTAAATGTGTAGAATGAAGCATCAATACAGTCTTTGATTTCATTTTTGACCTGTTAGAAATGTTTTTATATCCAGTTTAAAATCAGCCAAATGAAGGCAATAGAATCAATGGTGTTGCGATTTGGAGCTCTGGTAAAGTGGCACAGTGTGAAAGAAGTTAAAAGAATAAGCAATGACAAGTGCAAGCAGTTAAGCGGAGGGGTCCAGGACAGACCACTTCTTCTACACCCAGCTGGCCTCTTCTTTCTCCTTTGGGTGTTGGACCTACTTCGTACAATGACCGCTACCAGTCTGTTGCAGAAGGCTTTTTCTCTAGGCTTCACAAAGAACCTTTAACTTGGCAGAGAAGATTTAGCTCACTAACTCTAGCCTTATTAAACGTCAGGTCTGAGGTTAACCCTTGTGGTGTCAGAGCATGACAATGTTAAGCTGTAGTCTTGAACATCTACAGCTTATATCAGGACTTTGTTGAAGCGTTGTTTATCATTTGTATTGCCGTTTTGTTGTCATTCATTTTGACAGTGGAACCTACAGGACAGCAGCGCTAAAGATGTTTGCTATGTTCACGCTCTTAATTCAGAGTATGAACATCCTTAGAAAGTGCTAATTGGCACTGAGCACAGGGCAACAGGAATATCATTAGAGTTGCAGATTTTTGGTCATAAACCAAATTATCAGACAACTAACCATTTAACCTGATCATGGAGTTAACTCCTTAAATCTGTTTACGTACATAGTTAGAGTTACACCACTCATCACTGTGATTGTACAATAAAACACTAAAATCTTATCCGGCTGTCAATTCAGATCAGACTGTGACTGCAGCAGCGGTGACAGTAGCCCCAGTGACTGCAGTCTTAATCATGTAGAAACTAAGTATTCCACCTGAGGCTTTGTTCTTCCTGCTGGACCAAATGACCCAGATGTGACAGTAGTGTCGGCTCATTTTAAAGGAAAAAGTTCTCTGCAAGAACATGACTAATGCAAAAGTCAGAATGATAAAAGCCCTATTTCATAATGTTGTTTATGTACTTCTGTTGAGAAAATCCTGCCATGAGGCTGTTTTAAACTAAGTTCTGCAAAGAATTTACCATTTGAATTAGAACTTAAAATAAATATGAGTTAAAATGAGCTACAGAAGTTGGTTAGTGTTGGTTGGTGAGGTGAGATATCTACCAGACACCCAATTATCATGTGAGGAAAAGAGTTAAACAGTGACTATGAACACGTTAGGACAGCAAATAAGCAGCTCCCAACATCCATTTTTCCTCAAGGTTCAGTTAGATTACATGTAAAATTACTAGGTGATGTTAGGATACATGTATACAAGAGTGAGTGTGTGTAACATGATTCACTGTAGCAAAAGAAGTTTTTTGACAATAAGAAAAACTGATAGCAATACTTGGTCACGCTGTCCTAAGGCACACGGAGAGCTGATGTGTAATGCGCAAGCTTGCAAGTAGCACAAGTCATGATTATCATCTCCAAAAAGCATCCAAATAGAAGAAAACTTTTATTTTTTTGTAGGTATCACCACTGTTCCCTCTAAGCTGCGCGCGTGCGCAATTGCGCACTGCTGACACGGTCTCCGTGCACAGAAAATCTCTGCTGCGCACAAAAAAGAAAAATCCAACCTAAATTGTAAATAAAATAAACACGTAACAATTCATTCTGTGCTATTTTTCAATGTGAGTCAGTGAGTGACCGGTGACTGGCTGCTGCAGCCAATGATGCGATTCACATAGTATTTACCATAGACTGTATATAATGGTATTTACGCAGCTAATCAACGTCAGGCGTCCTTATGTGCAGCCACCGTTGTTCTCATAGATATGAATGAGTAGATAGGACACGCCCCTTTGAGCTGCGTGCTACGGCGAGGCTAAGCTAGTGGGGGCAAAGTTTCAGTGCATTCTGTTGATGTACATGGCGTGAAAACGGAAACAAGTATGCCATCTCACTGTGCTGCATACAATTACACACTGCATCATACGATTGAGACAAGGAAACTTGGAATGACTTTTCATAGGTAAGAATAGTTTTTGGCTCTTTTTTCATTATGAAATCTTGTTGAGAGCTTCCAGTCTATGAGAGCTAACTAGTTAGCCACTAGCAAAATGCTAAGGCGAGCTAGCAGCTTGACAACCAAATACCAGACGATTAATAGTAGCTGTAGTATAGTTGTACAAGCAGTAGTAGTAATACTAAATGTACAAGCAGCAGTAGTAGTATAAACAGCTGTTAGAGTCGTAGAAGTAGTATCAGCATTTGTAATAGTATTACAAGTTGTAGTAGCAGTGCCAATATCAGCAGCAGTAGTTACTGTACTACCACTACTACTAGTAGTAGTCACATTGCTATTACTACCACCAATACTACCAATAGTAGTTATAAAGCCTAACTCATGTATATCCAGATTACCATCTATGTTCTTCCTCCAAACCCATGTTATGATTGGGATTACAGGCAGTTCTTTAGGACTGCTCTCAAATAATAGAAATGTTACTAAACAAGGTTATACTTATCAAATTAAATAGCTCTGGTCTCCAGTATATTGGCGAATTCGGTTATTTGTACTTAATTTATTAGCATGATTTCTTTTTAATATGTTGTGTACAGACTTAATTACTTCTCTGTCTACTTTTCTTACTCCATGTAGGTTTCCCAGAGACTATGGGTTGAGGAGGAATTGGAAGTTTGTCGGCTTAGACCTGGTGTCATTCCATCAGTGTTAAACTTCCCGGCTCATCTTGGAAGAGTACGTGCCAGAAAGACCACGACCAAGCAGCCTTGAGATCTTAGACAGCGTCTCCCTGAGGTGGGTGTCGACGGTGTTCACGGTCAGGTCTGTAGAGGGGGGAGGCCGCCACCCACCTCCCCGCCTACTCTCTACCCAGACTCCGCCTTGGCTCCACCCATGTGGTCACTTTATTAACTACGATGCCAAAGGGACGATGAAATTACTTCTTTTCCTCTGATCTGTAGCTCAGTGAGTTAAGGGTTTACCTGTAGAGTTGCAGGTCGCTGGTTCAAGACCAGACCCTTCTTAAATTTTAAAAAAATCCTGACAAAGACAAATGCCAGTGGTGGGTCTTGAACCTACTACCTTCCACTTGGTAATCTCTCTTCTTTTCCCCTGAGCTACTCACTCAGATACTTTTTTTTTTTTTTTTTTGCGCATTTATCATCTATTTTTTTGCCATTTTCGAGTTTTTTTTAACTTGAGTCTCGACTCGATCGTTTTTCTCAGGAGGTTGGACTTCAGCCTTTGTGCTGGAGGGTTGAACTCTCAGTTCCAAGACTTTCAAAGCCTCCAGACCTCCCGAGTCCTCAGGACCTGAGCTTTCACACAGTCTGAGGGTTGAAATTTTCTAAGTCCCACAGTAGTTCTGTGTTAGATTGAACTTCCAGACAGTCCAAGGACTGATATCTTCTAAGTTCCTGAGTACTTCTCTGTTAGTTTGAACCTTCACACAGTCTGAGGACTGAAATCTTAAAAGTTCTTGAGTAGTTCTGTTAGTTTGAACTATCAGACAGTCTGTTAATGTTTCGATTAAATCTTTAAGGTTTTTCTTTTTAAAGGGATAGTTCGGGATTTTTGACATGAATCTCTATGGCATCCCTATCATTAGTGACATACACTCTCACTGTCTTACCCCTGACAGTGTCCCGTGAGCCGAGTTCTGGTCCGGTTCTGGTCGCGGCGAAAGTAGTCCGGCAGGTTTCCAGGGTCACTTAAATAAAACATATTTCTTCTAAAAACAGCATGTGTTCAAAAGAGTGATTTATTTGCATAAAAAAACCCATTTCCATGAAAAAGTCAGACCACGTAATCACTTGGCACTACTTCCTGTCCCGTCGTATCAACACCCGCTGTCCTCCAGCTGCGCGTGTTGATATCAACACATGTATGCAGCAGTCAGCTGGAGGACAGCGCGCATTGATACGACGGGACAGGAAGTAGTGCCAAGTGATTACGTGGTCTGACTTTTTCATGGAAATGGGTTTTTTTATCCAAATAAATCACTCTTTTGAACACATGCTGTTTTTAGAAGAAATACGTTTTATTTAAGTGACCCTGGAAACCTGCCGGACTACTTTCGCCGCGACCAGAACCGGACCAGAACTCGGCTCACGGGACACTGTCAGGGGTAAGACAGTGAGAGTGTACGTCACTAATGATAGGGATGCCATAGAGATTCATGTCAAAAATCCCGAACTATCCCTTTAAATGTTTTACCATCTTTTAATGTTTAATTTTCTTTTTAAATCCTTCATTGTATTTTCTGTGTAATTCCTATTTGAACTTTTATTGTCTTTAAGATATAATTTTCTAATTAAACATTTAATTTTTTAATTAAATGTTTTGTTTTTTTTGGCCTTTTATTGGATAGGCGTAGTGAGAAACAGACGAGAAGACTTGTAGCAAAGGGCCACTAGCGGGACTCGAACCCGGGACGCTGCGTCAGGGACCAGCCCCTGTACATGTGCCACCCGCTTAACCCGTTGAGCTATATGGGCACCCATGTTTTGTCTTTTTAAGGGTTTAATAATCTGATTAAATGTTTTGCATTTTTAAAAATGTTTAACATTCTTCTTGTTTAATTGTATTTCTTAAATGTTTAATGATGGAAAATACTTTATCTGTAATTTCTAATATTTGTATTTTAAAAATTTTGTTTAATTTCATAGTGACATGTATTGTATCGTGTTGAATGATCTCATTCCATATTTTTGTCTGTTTAATAGAGTTAAACATTAAATTACATTACATTCTATTAAACAGACAAAATATGGAATGAGATCATTCAACACGATACAATACATGTCACTATGAAATTAAACAAAATTTTTAAAATACAAATATTAGAAATTACAGATAAAGTATTTTCCATCATTAAACATTTAAGAAATACAATTAAACAAGAAGAATGTTAAACATTTTTAAAAATGCAAAAAATTTAATCAGATTATTAAACCCTTAAAAAGTAAAAACATTTAATTAAAAAATTAAATGTTTAATTAGAAAATTACATCATAAAGACAATAAGACTTCAAATAGGAATTAAACAGAAAATACAATGAAGCATTTAAAAAGAAAACTAAACATTAAAAGGTGGTATATGTACATATAATTTAATTGTATTTAATGTTTAACTCTATTAAACAGACAAAATATTGAATTAGATAATTCAACAACATACATGTCATTATGAAATTAAACAAAATTTTTAAAATACAAATATTAAAAATTACAGATAAAATATTTTCCATAATTAAACATTTAAAAAATAAAATTAAAGAATATTAAACATTTTAAAAAATACAAAATATTTAATTAGATTATTAAACCTTTAAAAAGACAAAACATTTAATAAAAAAATTAAATGTTTAATTAGAAAATTACATCTTAAATTTCTTAAATCTTTTTGATAATAAAACTTTTTAAAAGTTTTATTGTATTAATTTTTTTTGTTTGATTTAATTGCTTTTTGTTATGTAGTTTATTTCTTTAATCTTCTTTTTCTGTCAAGATTTTAACCCCAACCTTAAAAATGAAATAAACCCTTAAATCACAATGAAAATACTTCTGTTGTCACAATTATGAGTTAGTCAGTTATTCAGTTTATCGGTTCAACTTTATTTGTTTAGCACCTTTTACACAGATGACAAAACTAAACAAGCAAAGAGAAAAAACTATGATTAAAACTCAAAAACATTTAAAAAAAAACAAACAAACAAAAAAAACCAAAACATTTAACATGGTAATAAAATATGTTGTGTCCAGGGGATGGAGGGAGTTTATTGAAGTCTTCTTGGGCTCACATGGGAAATCATTTAAAATATAAACTTGATATTCAGTCTAAGGAAACTGCAGAGCGACAGAAGAAGCAACATTATCTCCTGTTTTCTCCTTTAATGAGTCGACTCTTCTTGTGCTTTCAGACCAAAGAACTACAGACTCTTCACAACCTGCTCAAACTCTTGGTACAGGACCTCACCACACGGGTCAAGAAGGTTTCCATCTCATTTCTACTCTGAAGCTCACCTTCTCCTGCTTAAACTGCTGATAAATGTTTCTGCTGCTCTAAAGTCTGGTCTCCAGAACTTCCTAAAAACTCTCAAAGTCTCTTCTGCTGCAGGTTGCTTTGTAGAACTGTTCCAGAAAACCTCACTAAACCACATGGAGGGGCCTCAAGATAGTCGTCCAAATGAAACCGTACAAAAACCAAACTAGCACAACCCAAACGCTGAAGTTTCCTGCAGCCTACCAGAGAACCTCTGAGAACAGAGAATCAGGACAGGAACTCTTACCTTCTGGAC
This sequence comes from Amphiprion ocellaris, assembly GCF_022539595.1. NCBI lineage: Eukaryota > Metazoa > Chordata > Actinopteri > Pomacentridae > Amphiprion > Amphiprion ocellaris. Next base: position 18,302,798 of record NC_072776.1, read on the forward strand.
AACCAACGTTGGTTCTCAAACAAGAACACAGAATGTGTCTGACCAAAAACCTCTAAAGACTCACTACAGCCAAGATAAAGACACAACTCAGCTGTACCAAACCCACTAATCACTGCACACATTAAAACCATGTGCTAACTGTGGCTAAAGAACCACATTTACCAAAACAACTATCCAGTACAAAGCCCTAAAACACACCAAGAAACACATTAAAGACGATTTTACTGCTGGAAGCTGCAAGCCAACGCCTAAAGAACAAACTAAAGCAATGGAGCCAAACCCGGTTCTGTGGTGAAGAGCAGAGGAAATGTTTGTCTGCAGCTAAATAAAGCAGGAAGACACTGAGCTGCTCAGGTGTTCCTAATAACACCAATCAGCCACCTGGACAGCCAATAGGAACACAGCTTCCTGGAAGTCCAGAGGGCTGGGTTAGTGAAGGAAATTTAGTTTCAAGTTGAGGCAGAAAGTTAACAAAGAAAGTTGAAAACCACCTTCTGATCCCTGAAATCTCTGAGTTTTCACACAAAGAACACCTGAACATGTCAAACTGGTTCCATAGTAGAACCATCATTGTAAAAACGTCATAGTATGGTGTGTTGCTCAAAAAACATTATGACCCGGCTGTCAGGGGACAAACATGTAAGAAACATGAGAATAGAGAGAACCCAACCAGTAGGTCACAGTTTATCATCCCCCAGTCATCTCCTGAAGTCCATATGATGAGAGACATCAGTATCTGGTTGTTCATTTACCAGAGGATGCTTATAATCATGCTGATGTGGTCTGTACTCTACAGTATTTTAGTGACTCAATAAATGCCTGTTGTTTTTTTTTTTAATGCTTTTCAGTTTTTAATAAACATTTAAGAGCCTATATGTAATCAATAAGTGGCCTTTGCCTATCTTACGAAAAACTCACTCAGAACTCTGATATGTTAACAGTACTAAATAAATCAATAAATACATGCATACACACAAAAATAAGTTAATACATTAACTGTGTTAAGATAAGATTTAGATTTTAAAAAAGTTGTTTATGTTTTTGCAGAATCCAGTATTACTCACTGGTTGGTCATTACATTTTATTAGTTTGATTTCACTGTTTAAAATGATGCCACCTCTTTTCAGACAGAACCTGTGATAATAAAACAATACAAAATTTTTAGTTCCGTGTTAATAAAGCACTTAAAGCTTTAAATATGGCTAAATGTTTTTTTCAAAATTAAATATATCACTCCTTACGTGGTAGTGGCCCCAAGTTCAGTAAAGTTGGAAAGATATTCACAGATTCGGACTTCCAGCATCAATAACTCGTTAGATATAGGTTGTCAAAACATAAACGGTGCCTCTTTCCCATTGTTGCAAGGCAGACAATGTGCTACAAGCCCAGTTTTATCAAAAGTAGCTGTCTTTCAAGCTACAGGAATAACATTGGTGTCTATGGAGTGAACAGGGTCCGTCTGCAATTTGCAAAACCACTGCAACAGTAAAGAGAGACAAATATTCAATAACTTCACTCTTATACATTGTAGTGTCACTAAAATCACTGCAGCCTTCAACTGGCTCCTGTTGACAAAGTGTTTTAACAGAAATGTAAATGCTGTAATTTGATTCTTTTAATGAACCATGTAACTTGAATGGATGCGATGCTGGTGTGACCACAGTGCACATGTCTGATGTTGCTCACAGTGGTCCAAGGAACGCTCAGGGAGTTTGTGTGTTTGCTCACACTCATGAAAAATTACAGGGAACATTGGGTATCACTGCTTTGTCAGTGGATGAAACCAATCACCAAACCTTTGCTACATATTGTGTTAAAGGTTAATTATGAAAAAACTTTTTTAATGTGGAAGTACTGATTTAGGGTGTTTAGTTTTACCCCAGATCCAGTAAGACAGTAGTGTGATGCGCAGCTTCACTGAGGAGATGGAAACATCTGTGGAGCAGACACAGTACTGCTCACTGTTTGACAGCACAGCTCGCTGGGTTTGAAGTCAGTCCAACTAACCCTGCAGTATTTGACCAGAAGGAGAGTAACTATCTGAGCCTGGCATCACTGACGAAAAGCAGCACAGTCCATTTTCTTCCATGACAAATTACACATGCTCTCCAACACCTGAATAAACCTCCTGAGGGCTTTTTATTTTCTGTTTAATCATTGCAGTCGTCTTTGTTTCAAACATAGTTGAAGGAGGAAAGATGTGCCTAATACAAATGAAAATGCAAATTAGCCCCATTTGTATATTCAAATATAAGTGCTGTAATGTAAATGAGTACTTGTGTGTATGAATCACACACAGATCTGTGACCTACAGTCCATTTAGATGAAGAGACTGCAGACACTGATACAGTGACTGAGGAAGCTATTGTGAAAAGACAGATTTCACAAACAGATCAATAAAAATAAATCACTTGAAGCTGAGCATGTGCTGAGTCTTTTCAGCAGCTCCGGAGAATAGATCTAATTTCACCGGACCGACAGCTATTGATCCCATCAATAAGATAGCAGGTAATAGCACGGTGTTTGTAACAGATCTGAGTGGAGCTTTGAGCTCATACAGCTGCAACAGGCAGAAAGGAAGGCTCGGATTTACCAGAGTGAACACTCTAAATTGTTGCACATAGCCTGAGGATGTAGTTTGTCCCAAGTCTCAATCTGTTACAAATATCTCATTAATCACATTTGGATGTTAAGGATACAGTTACAGAGAACCAGATAATTCCATCACCTATTTTATCGGGGTTGCAGTGAGCTCTATCCAGCTGACATTAGGTGAGAGGTGGGATATACTCTGGTCCATAACAGGACCAACACAAACAGACAGACAACCACGCACACTCATACTCCCACCTTCAGCCAAGCATGTGTTTGGACTGTGGGAGGAAGCTGGAGCACCCACACAGGTTTAGAAAAAACACGAACACGCAACATGCAAACCTGCACCATTGTGCCACCCTGAGGACTGCATCACGATAAGAATCAATATTACATTATATACCCAGAACTGATAAAGACAACAAACGTGACTGACTGTTAAACTAGGATTTCAATAATTTCTGGAAAATCAAAGTTTACTCAACAACCAGACCTATTTCCACAGTGCTGCTTCAATGCTGGAGAGTTGATCCCCAGTGCCAAACGCATGCAGATCAGTAGAAGAAACAGGGGTGAGAATTCTGTGATATAACCACCAAATTTATTCCTTTTGGCCAGTGATAATGTGTAATTCAGGAAACTAATTAGAACATGTGTACACATACACAGGCTTAGACAGTGTGATTGCTGTAAGGAATAGGAGTCAGAGTTAAAAATCTAAAATACCTCAAGGCCAAAAAGAAGAAAATTGACTTTATGCATCTGTGTGACACTGAGTGCAGATAATACACACATGCCCACTTGCAACACCTGCCAGTCACAGTCAAGGAATGACCTCCAGCCATGCCAGCAGCTACCAGCAGCACAAATGTACTGATGCTTTAATACTCCTGCACTGCCGGCACTACAGTGTGTCTGAAATAAATACCTCCAGAACAAATTATGGTTTAGTATCAGGTCAGGCCTTCTAAGTAAGGGATGAAGACTGCTAAAGCATAACAAATATGACTAATAACTAAGTCAGCAACACTAATAAAGAGTAAGAGAACAAAACAGAGGATTTATCCGCAGTAAAGACAGCTCACAATTACTCATTTCTGCTGAGGAGAGCTCTTTATAAATGAAAATAAAAACGGTTGTTGTGCTCGCTGTGACAAAACAAACACCTAAATCCACTGTAGTCCACAAACCTACACCAAAAACAGTTATTATTCCTGAAAAGTGAAATAGCTGTCTATGAATGTGTGAACAAGAGGGTGCTGTGAAGTTAAAAAAAAAAATCTAAATCTTAAATTATCTCTGTAAGATTCTCCGAAAAAGTTGCGATACACTTTCAAATAAAGATGAAGAGATGATGAGAATGGCTTCTAACATTCAGAATAATCACATGAGCTCCATTTACTTCTTCAGGTGAAAGTGGATTTCTTTCCCTCCAATGTGGCACATGGTCAGATGAACACATCAACATAGGAAAAACAAGAGTTCGTCTTTTTTTTTCAAATCACTTCTGGCCTGTAAACGTGAGAGGAAGTCTATCCGGTCATTGAAAGTTATTTGGTATGACTGCACACTTTCCACTTTCTGACCTCTTCCACTCAACAAAGGGCCGTCCCACTGGTGCTGGTCCTCTGCCAGGTCACAGATCAACAAGAAGGTAACCTGTGTCCAGCAAAGTGCCAGTGATCACTTAGACTTTTTTGATCACATGCCTCCCTCTAGTGGTACATAGTAAAACAACCTCGCCAAATACTTCACATGTTGACTTAGACTAGCATTCAAAAGTTTGGAGTCACTTAGAAATGTCCTTATTCTTGAAAGAAAAGCATTTTTTTTCAATGAAGACTGCTTGTCTGGCTTTGTTCAAAGATTCTATGAGTACCACTAAATCTCTCTCTCTCTTTTTTTCAAGGATGAATCTTTAAAAAAACAAAAACAAAAAAACAAGTGTAAGCTGCCGTCTTACGCCTTGACTGCCAGCTCCAGCTACATACATGGGCGTAGATTTCAGCTGGAAAATGTATCACCCTTCAATATAGAGCATGTCCATTTGGCAGTACCAATAAAAAACATGGAAGATGCAGAAAACAACTATAGTTTGACCAATGCAGTAATGCTTCAGTGTGGGGCAGGTGTTTTCCTTCAGCACTTTCTCTTACTTTGAATTATAAAAATCGGAATTATGAGCTCATACAACAACTCAGTCTATGCGTAAATTGATGCATATATGGGATAATGAATGTAATTTTTTTTTTAAACTGGAGCTTTGTCATAGATTAGAACTCTTCACTTGTGAAGTTAATTTTGTTCATCTTTGCACTCATGTGATACTCAGTTTTTTTATATATGCATATATAATCCATTATACACTACCAGTCAAAAGTTTGGACACACCTTCTCATTCAATGCTTTTTATTTATTTGTATTATTTTCTACATTGTAGATTAATACTGATGATTCACCCTTTTTTGTTTACAGCATAATTCCATATGTATTCTTGTATAGTTTTGATATCTTCAGTATTAATCTACAATGTATAAAATAATAAAGCATTGAATGAGAAGGTGTGTCCAAACTTTTGACTGGTAGTGTATATCAAATTGCCATCTCCTGTCTGAAGTTTGTGTTTTCCTTTGCATGAGGAATTTCCAATATAAAGTGATGCAAAAAAGGTAAAGGCCCCCAGACAACATTTAAAAGAAACTCACACTCATGGTTACACACATGTGACATAAAGACATGAAAGTACCATCAATCTTCTCATCCAGTTGTCTGTAACAAAGTAACACTGGCCACCATATACAATACTTCTTAGAGACCTTAAGTATTTGTTTAGGTTCACATCAGTAAGCAACAGCTAACACATTATCTTTATCTACATTTTAGATGTCAAAAAGAAACATGCTCGCAAAGAAAGGTTGATAAAATCAACTTTCTGTGTTTCTGTGTCCTTAATAAGCTTCATGACTTTGTTAAAAATGCAGGCGTTGGCAGGAGTCAGGCTTCCTGTGGTTTGCAGGCCAAAAGGTAGAAATACTTGACAGCCACCAGCACCTCTGTCTCTGCAGAGGTCACCCCCATTACAGACATGAGCCTGGGTAGAGGAACACAGGAGACAGAGTAGCAGAATTCAACCAGAGGGAGCAGTTCAGAAGAACCAAGAAACCTACCTCACCATTTTAAAGGACTCTGCAAAACCAACGTCATTTTTTTCACAAAACAATATTCTTATCCATAAAACTTGTCTGTATGTTTATCAGGTTCATTTTCATATTGGACATGAAAAATACGGAATATATCACACTTAATGTTAAGGATTATTTAACTGTTAATATAAATCGTTACGCATAAACACAGATCAGCCAGTTACAACATTAAAACCAACTTTTTAATATCGTGTTGGTCCCCTTGTACCACCAGGATGTTGCCAGCAAATCATTTGGGTCTTCTGGGCGTCTGTGGATCAGACTTGTTAGAATGCTTTCTATGGATACTTGATCAGGTTTGGATCTGGAAATTTAGCTTCGACACCTGTTCCTTGAACTGTTCCTCACCAGTTTAAATTTAGAATATTTAACAGAGCCATGCAAAAAGTTCACCTTCTTTCTAAAAACATTTTGTCAGCACAATTATTAATGCACAAAGTTGCTTTTAGAAGAAAAAAAATCATACAGAACAAAAACACAATTTTGGCTTTAGATAAGGACACCTGAAGTGGATGTAAATTTGATTTTGTTACTGTTTTTAACACTGATTAAAACTGTATTCCAGCCCTGAAAATTTCATGTTAGGCTATGTTATGTTGGAAGAAGTAGCACCAATTAAAAAGAAATCTCTATCCAGCCCTCATGCATATCAGGGGCCTGGAAATACTGATGAAAGTAAAATATTGCACGGCTTTACTAAATACTTTTATTATACCTAAAACATCAACTGATTTAGTGGATCAGGTGGGAACATGTTTTAAGGTTTGGTAGATTTTACATGGGGCTGCACAGTGACTTGGTGGTTAGCGCTGTCTCCTCACAGCTAAGAGATCCTGGTTCGTGTCCCTACCTGGGATCTTTCTGCATGGAGTCTGCATGTTCTCCCTGTGCATGTGTGGGTTTTCTCCAGGTTCTCCAGCTTCCTCCCACAGTAGAAAAACTTGCTGAGGTTAATTGGTAACTCTAATGTGAGTGTGCTTGTTTGTCTCTCTGTGTAGTCCTGCGACCCTGATGACGATTCAGCGGTGTATAGATAATGGATGGATGGATAGATTTTACATGTTATGGCTCATTCGCCTCACCTGTCAGTGGTTTTAATGTTGTGGCTGGTCAGTGTGTGTGGAAACTGAGTTACTTGTGTGTGGCAGAAGGCTCAGTTTACCTCTGACAGATGGCCTGGGACAGACTGGAGGCCTTCTGTGGATCGTCTCTCAGCAGAGCCTGATAACTGGAGAAAGACTCCACAAGCCCCATGTAGCTGGACAGAGGCATCGGCCTTCTGTCCCACACACACTCCTGCCTGTAATACATGAAAGCAATAAGTCAGTGGATGTATTATAGTTGCACTCTGTACATGCCAAATATACAAAATATAAATATTTCTATTGTTCTTGTTTTTGTAGAGCATAATGTAGCATCACTGCTTTGACATATCAGTGTTGTGTACAGATTACCGGGAAACAGAGCAAGGAGGAAACCAGTCAAATGAAACCAGTTAAAAGAGGGGGTTAGAAGCAGAGTGGTCTAAACAATAAAAAAATCCAAACTGAGTTTTATATAATTTCTGTCAGATTTTATGGTCTAGATTTTAGTGGCAAAGTGGTCTAACACACAACCTTTTAAAATCACCTCTATGCTTATTTTTAATTCTATTAATTGACTCTTTGGGTTCATTCGTATATTGCCCTGAGTCACATTTTGAAGCTTATTTTTGTGATACTCAAGGCATGACGTCATGACATTTTGCTGCGTTACACAGACTTTAAACAGCTGAAACATTTTGTCTGTGTGTATGTGGGAATGAGCCGATATAAGACAAAGTGAAGAGTCTTCAAATATTCTAACAGCAGATTATTTGGCTTTACAGCCATGTCCCAAATTATGTTGTCTCTTGCGTGAACTTGCAGGCATTTTACTTTTAGACATTCCATCGATGACAGTCAGCATTTACAGCATAAATATGGTGGATTTAACTCGATTGAAAACCTATGGAAGACCAAATGAAGCTTTTAGTACATTTTTGTGTCTGTTTTTTATTTTATATATATTTTTAATTACTAGCAGTATTTCCACAAGTATATTCTTTTAATTAGTCCTGCTTTGTTGTATTAATTGCTAGTTATGTTGGTCCTAACATTTTTGCGTCTATTAACCAACTCAGTCCTGCGTGATATTTTTTTAAAATTTGTTTTGTAATATGTTTGATCTGTTAAAGCGGTTTTATCTGATTTGAAAGTAAGAATATATCTCTGAACAGTTATCTATACTTTTCCTCCATAAGTTTATGATTTTAACATTTCTTTTGAGCGCCTCTATCTTTGGATTTGATAGCTTGTGCAGTTATAGATCCACAAGTGGGATGTTTGCCATCTTACATTGTACTTTTTTTTCTTTTTTTCAGTCATTGCGTTACAGTTGTGCTTTAAATGTTTGACCATTCAAAATTTTGAACCCATTTTTCTCAAAAACTAAGAAAGTGGGTTAGACCACTGCTTCCAAACCCTACAAATTTGTCCTGGTAAAATATTTCAGTATCCTGATTTTCCAGAAAAAGACATGGTAAAATCTGGAGATGATAAAGGCTCCTTTACAAAATGGCTGACAGTAAAAATCAGATCTCTGAACTCTAACTCTGACAATGTTTCTATCTGGGATATAGCATGCTGTCACTCACCATTCCTTGTCAGGGTAAGGAAGAGACTCATATGACTCCCGGTACAAATTAATAGAGCTCAGACCAAGGCAGGGACTGCGGTATGGGTGCAAAGCTGCATAAAACTGATTGAATTTAACAGAAAGAAGTCATTAGATTGTTAATTTTCATCACTTCGTTAATGTAATGACAAATCATATGAACTAGGTACGTTCTGTGCAGCAATACTCATGCAGTAGTAAAGATGCTTTAACATCTATACAGTGTTGGTGTGTATTTTTAATGATGTCCTGCTGAGAAACATATGCAGCCTAACTAAAGCGTGTTGCTCAGTTGAGAAATGTTTTACCAGAAACCTCCACTAGATGGTAGTGCTGTTCATTTTAGAGTCAAGGCAATACATTGCCTGAACAGAAAACCAGCTGATCTAAGGCTAAAATTGATGATGGTGAGGTACAGTTTATTTCCACTACATCAACAGATTCATCACTTTTGCACCTCTTTTTCACAACTTGTTTTACTACACTTACTATAAATAAAATCTGAATCAATGTTTCTGTTGTACCCATTGCATGTAATCGTATTCGTCACAGATATCCTGTGTCTGGACAGGTGAAATGTGTAACAGCAATAGTAAATACTACTAATAAGTTGCAGTATTTCATGTTTTTGATATAAAGCATGTAAAATCTTTAACTTTAGATTGCCCCAGCCTTTTTGTGCACTTACAAAAATGGAATCAAGGCCTGAACTGAACTGAAAGCGACATTTCTGGACACTGAATAAGAGATGACTGATAATGTGTGCATACTGTATAACTACAAGTCCCAGTTTTAACAGTACTGCCTCATAGTGTATCTCTTTTTGCAGTTGTGGTCACATGTACATCAGTTTACATTCAGAGCTTCTCTCAGGTGACTATTCTGCCAGTACCTCTTTGCAGATTTGGTTCAGTGTGTGTGAGCAGCAGTCAGGGTAGCTGAGCTCCATGTCAACAGTGTAGTTGAGCAGAGCCAAGCAGCCGCGAGGCTTCAGGACCCTGTGGGCCTCTCGGAGAAAGCGTGGCCTGTCAAACCAGTGGAAGGCAGACATGGCCGTCACCAGGTCCACTGAGCTGTCAGCGAACGGCAGCTCCTCTGCAACACACTGTCTGAAGATGGAACAGGAGCGATAGCAAAACTCTTCACCAGCCGCAGAATAACTTTCCAACTTTACCAGGAGCAACATACGGGGTGTTTATGCAAAACTTCTGACAACACAAAGCTCGAGCAGGAACAATGTGACCCTTGTCTTGTGAAAGTCGGTCATGCTGAGAGGCGCTTGCTACAGAACATTGTTTCTGGTCGAGCTAAGATTCAGTAAAGTAGATTAACAGAGCTGAACAAATGATGTGATAGTCATTGTAATGGTTTCTTAACATCTCATCATGCATTTTATTGGGCTTGCTTGACGGCACACTCTTCAGAAATGGAAAAAACACAGATTTCAACAACAATACAAGAAAACTAATCAATTAGGAGACACGGTGCATTTAATATGTCTTCCACATGCTGTGTCCTGTATAGTTTACGTAGGTCCGTGCTTACCTATAAGTAATGTTTGGCTCTTTAGCATAATGTGAAGCCACTTCTAGCTGAGCAGGACTCACGTCTGTCCCCACCACAGAAGCAAAGTGTTTGGCCAGTCGCAGTGTTCCCTGTCCTGAGCCACAGCCCACGTCCACTGCCAGCTCAAAGGGCCGACCTTTCTGACAACATATTTAAAATGTTATGGGCTTTCCAGAAAACTTAACTGACACTGTTCATTGGTAATGACACCTGTAATGCAGTCTCAACATTTCTGTCTTGCAGTACTTCCTTATTGAATTAGTAACACAGAAGCCGTCCTCCTGCTGTACTTACTTGCTTTTCCAAGAAGTCAAACACTTGTTGCATTAGATGATCTGATGGAGAGATCCTGTATTTCCAATAGGAAGCAGCATGGTCTTTGCCTTCAAACAGACGGTGAGCCATGGCTGGATGATGATATCAAAAAAAAAAAAGATTAAAGCACACAAGTTTATGTCTTCTTACCAGATAGAGGAGCAAACCTCCACACTAAAGAGACTGAATTCCTCTCTGGCAGCAGTCAAATACACAAACACACACACACAGTCTCACACTCATAGATACAAACAAAAGAGGGACACAGTGGGGTGCTTGAGAACTGGGAGGTCCCACTAGATCCACTCATACGTGCTATGTTTCATAATTAGGGCATTTAAAGGGACAACTGCAATACCTTTCATTTATTAATATAAGCTATGTGTTTATTTCTGTGCACAATAGGTACCAGTATATATATTTTGAAATCTATTAATTACATTAAATGGAAATCAGGCCAAACTGAAAATGTCTGTAAGGGTCAGCTTAAGGGTCATGTGATGGTATGTGTTTCTGTCTGAGTCGATGAAGCCCCCTGGAGGTGATGAGGGAGAGGTAAGAATGTGGGGGTGGGACTCTGGTGGTTTTCTTTGGTTCTTTAAGTCATAATCCAATCCAGGACATACAGTCTATGATTCAGAATTGAATCTTCATTGTATGCATGCTGCTTTGTTTTTTAAGCTATTTTTTCAACATATCTAAAATGCTGCACAGAAGCATGGTGTCACGGGAAGACAGACCCAGGCGCAGACAGAAAACAGCACACAGAAAATGCAGAAATAAGGTTTATTACAAGAACCAACCAAAGCACAATACTGAAGCGAGAGAGGGAAAGGAGAAGGAACTAGGGACGGGTCAAACCAAAACTGAACGCTCGAGGGCAGGGTGGAGAAAAATAAACTAAGAGACACTAGGATTCTGACTACTACACTAAAGACAACTCAAACTAAAAAAAAAAAAAAAAACTCAGGAAAGCTAACCAGGGCTAAGTAACACAAAGCTAGGAAAGCTGGATCCAGGGGCTATCACAAAAACAATCACGTAGCTGAGAGTCTGAACTGAATACGCCAAAGCGGCGGAGTATTACTGAACGCCCATGTGGCGAAGAACCACAGAATTAAACCTATTAAGTCTGACACCAAAACGCCAACACAACAGAATTGGTCAGTAAAAATACACTAATGCACAGAACGCCGATAGGCGACAATTAACAGAAGTTTACAGACCATAACTATCCTGCACAGAACACCAACACGGCGAAGGATAATCAGAAAAAAAAAACACTACTTGAGGTACAGAACGCCAGCAGCGGCTGTTAATGCTGGAGTTCAGTGCTCCAATGCTTCACCTTCACAAAGTCAGTTAAATGCTAGTTACACAACAATGGAATGTCTTTAAGATTTTATTTTCACAATCATAAGAGATACATTATTTTATACTACAATGGCCAGTCAACTCATCCAATCGCATCTAATCGAATAGGGTGCAGTATATTCACTAGAGGTGTACTTCATATTGTCTTAATCCTACACAGTGCACCTGTAGCGTTTTGAATATTGAAAATGTACTCATCACAACATCATGTTTTCTCTCATGTGAAGGAACCTTACACACCACTTGATCCTGTTTTTTTTGGTTTTTTAATGAGAGATCACCCAGTTCTGTACTTCAGTACATATGTAAAGGATGCACATAGAGACCATGAACCCAATGGATTCATGGCCAAAAATTCTCTGAATAAAGATTAAAGAAGCGGTATTGAAGTAGTTATAATAATGTTTTTTTAAAAAGGCCACCTGCAGTGCCATGTTTTCAAAAGCTTGGCTAAAAAAGAATGATTTCATTTATACAGAAGTATCCAAGCACCCCATCTGTGAACAGTGGTAGGCACATTAAATTTCAAAAGATTTTGTTGCCAGTTATGTAATATCTCAGTGAGCATCAAAGGGATCAGCTGTGGAGTGGGAAATAGTTTGAGAAGTTATTTCACTGCAAAATGAAACATACTTTGTGTTGGAGAAACCTTGTAGAATACAGAAGGAGTTGTATACTGAGGGAACGATGGTTTATTTAACAAACACACTCCTTAATGCATAAAGCATAGATTCTTTATAAATTGTAAATTGAAGCATCTCTGAAACACACACATCCTCTCTGTCTCCAGAAACATACATCCAGTGCTTTAGTGTTGATCATTGTGGTTTGGATGCCAGGACACAGTAAAATTCCAGTTCCTGCTCTATTTCAGTATCTGGAGATGTGACTCCCATCTGCTCCAGAAGCCTGGAAGGAGCACAGTGATTGGTCATTCAGATCACTCAGACAGTTTCTAATAACAGAGAATAACTGAAGAGTAAACATCATCAGACTATAATAGTAACATATCACAATCTGAATGTGAGAGAGTGTAGTTGACCTTTTCTGAGTGTTGACCAGCAGTTCTTCAGCACGTTTGGGGTCTTTTGACTTGTAGGTTTGGAACATGGACCAACTCTCAATGAATCCCACCAGAGTCCTCACTGATCTCACATACTTTGCCTGAAAACAATCAATCCTTTTGGATCGATATAAAATAAATAAAGCGAAAGTGAAAAAACAGACTGTAGAATAGCAATAATGACTCATTTTCTATAAAGAAAATCATTAGCATGATGCAGCTAAGATGACAAGCTCTATTCAGCTTGGTGAAGTTTTTGTATTACTGCTGCTGAATTCTCTTTCAAAGAAGCATAAAATGGAAGAAAATGAGGCAGCATACTTCTGACATACAACTTAATACTGTCTCTGCCTTTGAAGGGTACAGCAGACAATGGATAGGTATAGCTTTAGGTCAGGTAGGTCTTGTAGTTACCTCTCTTTGTCTGGAAAGGGGATGGCAGAGTACAGCTTTTCCAGCTTATTCTCGGCTAGAGCTACTCTTTCGCTTGTGTATGGCAACAGCACCTGGTTTACCTGAAAGTGAGTCAGTGCAGATGTTCAGCAATTTAAGATATTTAAATAGTGGATGTAAAATGAGTAAGCACACTGATTACTGCTGGGTTGCCAGGTTTGGTACTGTCTTGTCTGACCCATCAGATGTAGACTGTGGATATTAGTCTGCACATAGCAAGTTTTGTTGAAGATTTTAACTGTACATTAAAGCAGGCCTGCATGGTTCTTTCTGTACTGTTTTAATAGCAGTGCTCAACTCCCTGCATGTAAATGTTCTATTAAAACAATGCCCCTTAACACTGTTTTACTTTTAACTTCTATTTAAGAAGTACATAGTCTGGCTCCAGTTGACATCTCAGAACTTTAAACCCCTTATCCTGCAACTACATCCCTCAGAATAGAGAATCAGTTGCTGTTAAAAATTGCATGGGCTGGTCTTAAAACAAAATGGGACGATGCTTTTACTGTTTTAGCCCCAGCATTGTGAACAAGCACCACCTTACTGTCAGAACAGCTCAGTCAGTCGAGCATGTTAAAACCCATCTGTAGAGACATTTGTAGAGTAGTAGCTTCTGAAATTTTCTTCAGTCTTTTTTTTTCAAAGTTTTATGTCTTTTTTTGTAAATCACCTTTAGCACCACTTACGAAAGATGCTGAGATTATTATTATTATCATTATTATTATTATTATTATTAGTGGTAGTAGTAATAGTAATAGTTATAGTAGTATTGCTATATTTTTTGCAGGGGCACCATCACTGTATCCTGGGCTGTGGACCACCCAAGACAATTGTGATTTAAATAAATACAAATAAGGCACAGGGTTTTTTTGCACAGTGGGTTGGTTGTTAGCATTGTCACCTTGCAACTATATGATCCTTGGTTCGCGTCCCGGCCTGGGCGTGGGCTCTACACTGCGTGGAGTTTCCATGTTCTTCCTGTGCATGCATGGATTTTCTTCAGGTACTCTGGCTTCCTCCCACAGTTCAAAAACATGCTGAGGTTAATTGGTGATTCTGAATTGTCCATAGGTGTGAATGTGAGTGTGATTGTTTGTCTCTATATGTAGCCCTCTGATAGACTGGTGACCTGTCCAAGGTGTCCTCTGCCTTCACAGTAAGTCAGCTGGGACACACTTCAGCGCCCCATAAATAATGGATGGATGGATGTTTTGTTTTGCCCTCCATAGCAGAATGCTAATGAGGTGCATAGTGCTGTGGATATGCTGTGGGTCAGAGTATGCAGAACTATATACTATATTAACCTCTACTGAGGCATGACGGTACTATACCTGGCAACTTCAATATGATAGCAAAACTTTAGGAAGATAAGCAGAGTCACTGACCCTGACTGTTTTATATCAAGAGACAGTCACAGAATGTAAATAAGAACAAATTTTACTTTTTGATTTAATGCACAGAAAAAAATAACGATACATGATTATTTGTTAACTGAGCTTTACTGGTGTTGGAATATAGTTGTTTCTCTACCACTGGACAGACCAGCGGTATCTGTTTCTCCTTGATTTTAGTTGTTGCGTTAAATTAGATAAACTGTGTTTTGTCTGCAGCTTAACACAGAAAGAAACAAACTGCATATTCCCACAACTATCCTTTACCCTCCTGAGTAAGCTTGTACATTTATTTATTTCATTTTTATATTCACCAAAGATGTACACACAAACAGAAAACAAACAAATATGACATCAACAACACAAACAACCCCAGCAAAACAAAATGGGAGGCACAATATTGTACATTAACACATTAAATAGCAAGGGGATATACAGTGTGGTGCCTCCATTAATTATTCATTTCATAATTAGAGGGTCTGTTTGACCTACATAAGGGGAGCTGAGGTTGCAAAATAAACTCATGTACTGCTGAGTATTAACTGCAGATTATTAATATATGTGAAAATTATTCACAGTGCTGAAATGTAAGAAGACTGAAAAATTCCATTTGAGTTTATAGTTTCTGTGAAGAAAGATTTTGGTTCATAAATCTTCCAGTTTAAGACCATCAGTCTTTCTGCAGCCAAAACAGCTAAGCCCAAATAATTTATTAACTCATGTTGCTTCACCTTTTCAGTCTTTTATTAACTCAGTGTTTAGATGTTGGTGCTTACTTCCTCACTGTGCTGACAGCGGTGCTGTTACACCGCTCATATGAAACCAGAGGCCTTTCATTCTGCACTTACCTCTTTATAGATGTGGTTGAGTTTTTCTCCACAGTTCTGGTATTTGAGTTTGGTTTTTGAATCACTGAAGCCCAGCAGAGCAATGCAGCCTCCGGGTTTCAAGACCCGACTTGCTTCAGCCAGGAACTTTGACTGATCAAACCAGTGGGCTGCTGAGGCTGCTGTCAACAGATCTACAGAGGCATTGGGAAAAGGAAGCTCCTCCGCTGTCCCCTTTCTGCAACAGACACATCACCAATGTAGCTGCAGACACATTATCTGGGCAGCTGACAATGCAACTTAATAAACCCTACCGGTGCCATTGAGTTATACAAATAATTAGATCCATTAATCAAACAGAATATATCTCGTTGAGGTTAATTTTCTGTATCTGTACAAATCTTCCTCTTGGTCCATCATGTCTTGATATACTAAAATGTGGGGAGATATTAATGACAATGTACATGATTATTAAAGTGCTTAGAGTGACTGATTTATAACCCATTACAAGTGTTTCTTAAGTGTTGCAGTACTTTAAATATATAAGGGGAATGTTACCCTATGTCAGCTGGGACACTAATGAGGATTAAGCAGTGTATAGATGATGGATTTTGAGGGTAATCATCTTGCACTCCACACAAAATAAATAAATCATTCAGCTTGTATTTGTTTACTGTTTCCAACTATCCATCCCATGGCTCTCATTAAGTTTGACATCATCAAACATTGCATCAGTGTCCAGTGGCGTAAAATCCCCAAGCACTATGTTTAACACTTATGAAGATACACTGGGGATGCAGCAGTAGTGGGCATTGAGTGGGGCTGAGGGATGCATGAATGTTGTAACCTTGCATCATCAACCTGTGTGCATGTGTGTGACCAGTTGTTCTGAAAAGTGTATTACAGTCCTGAAGTTCTTTGAGGAGCATTACTGTCTGAAACTTGACACTAACTTTGAGAACCAACTAGCGAACTTTTATCACCTTGTTTAAACATTGCGTATCAAGGTAGCATGCCACTCCTGGTCAACAAACCGCTTTATCAGTCAATTGTCCAGTTGCTTTTCAACCTATGAAAGTGGAGAGCCAACGTAAAGAAAAAAAAATCCTAAACGATTGCAATGTTTTTGTTAAACCCCTTGAATTAAAGCTGAAAGTCTACATTACAATCACATCTTAATTTATTCATTTCAAATCCATTGTGACAGTGTGCAGAGGCAAAATATCAAAACTGCCATTGTCCAAGTACTCATGGATCTGACTGTATTCGATGCCACATTTGACTTGAAGTTTTCAATCTGGCTGCTCATTCATCACGTGTCGAGTGAGTGCTTTACCTTAATACTAAGTACACTGCATAAAAATGAACAATCAACCTGATGCCGATTGCCGCAAATTCACATCATACCACTTCCATTCAGACTGCAGCCAAGATAGCATATGCGTTCCCTCAATGCTGGTTTGTGCATATTCAACACGTACCTCGGAACCTTTCGCAAGCACTGGTTTCTCGTAAGACCGGTTGGAGTGGAACCTAAATTATTATATATCTGTTGTTATTACTACATATATGTTCTATGTGTAATAGACAAATGAACAATATCCACTTCATTTAGCATCAGCTGGAAAGCAAAAACACAACTAATATTTTTTTTTATATAATTGTAAATAAATTCAAGCGTCAAAGGGGTTAACATTCTGACTACTACCATCCTAACAGTCTCCATAAACGTATTAGATCACAAGGTCAGTCATGTACTGCTAGCTTGACTTGCATGTTTTTCATTTTTGTTCATTCTCCATTTGTAAAACTTGAAAAATATGTTCATTTTGGTTGGGTTACTCAGTACGGCTCTCCAGGGTGGCAAACTGTGTTTAATTGTTCTTGAGGGATAATGATGGTAATGACCTGTTGACCATTTCCAACTATCCGTCCCGTGAGCTCTCATTAAGTTTGACATCAGTGTCCAGTGGCGTTAAATCCCCAAGCACTATGTTTAACACCTATGAAGATACACTGGGGATGCAGCAGTAGTGGGCATTGAGTGGGGCTGAGGGATGCATGAATGTTGTAACCTTGCATCATCGACCTGTGTGCATGTGTGTAACCAGTTGTTTTGAAAAGTGTATTACAGTCCTGAAGTTCTTTGAGGAGCATTACTGTCTGAAACTTGGCACTAGATCAGATTTGGACTGTTTTACTGAATCTTGAATGTATGTGACACTGTTTCATTGTTTAGATGGCAATCCTTTACACACCACTACACATAGTCACACATCCAGTTGGAAGTTCATAGACTTGTGTCAATATCATGCTGAAACTTCAGAGCTCCTTTCCCTCTGTAGGAACCTCAATCAGTATTTAAAGCCTAAATAAAGATTAAAGGTTAAAGTTGAAGGTTAGGGGAGTTTGAAAAATAAACTTATTCAGAGTTACTGTATACAAGTAGAGTGATACCACTTGTGTTTATATTGAGTACATTTCTACAGGCGGCACACTGTTAGCATGGCTTACTCACTCTCTCCTACCTGTATGTGACGTTGGGGAACCCTGGCACTGCTCTGGCCTCCTCCACCTGACACTCACTGACGTCCATTCCCACCACTTCTTTGAAGTGCGGTGCCAGAAGTCGAGAATGCTGACCTGTTCCACATCCCAGATCCACTGCCAGCACATGTGGCTGGCCTTTCTGCAGATAGTAACACATGTGAAATACTTGTTAATAAGACATGTAGAATAATATAATACAAACAAAGGACTTTATGTGCTATGATAACATGTACTGCATATTGTTATGCCCATAAAACATACCTTTTTATCTAAGTACTGGATAATAATGTTTTTGAGCTCAGTTGGAGGTAAAAAGCGATACTTTTGGTAGACAGAAGCATGATTCTTCCCTTCGAACAGCTGGTATGCCATGGAGGTATTTTTTCCACTCTTCTCTTGCTGTTCTGTTTTCAAAGTATTTTCTCTGACCTCTGCTGCAGAACAACCTTCCCTTGTTGAGCAAAGTTCCGGTTTATTGCCCTTCAGTCTCTTGTTTGGCGCAGTTTCATTCCCTGCCTTTTAGTATCATGTAATTTCTATATATCTTCTCCTTTGTTCTGCATCTTCTAACCTTCTTGCTGAAGACTTCGTTAAAACGCTTTTCTGTTCAGACTTGTTCTGCACTTTGCACTCTGCGCTATTGCCAGCATTTAACTTCACCCTCCTCCTGAAGTGGAGTTTTCCACACCTTTTAAATATAAAACTAACAGGCAGGGAGCCAATCATTAACAAACAGTGACAGTGCAAATCTAGCTGCAGCCTCAAACATAGGACTACAGAGGCCTTTATAACTTTAAAATAAGAGCCATATGAATGAAAGTAAAAGTGATTGCATAAAAAAAAACTATTCCTTACTGGTTGTAAGCTGCCTCTGATGTCAGGAGTCAACTCAGCTGCAGATTTGTTAACAAAGTGCAACAGAGGCAGGGCCTCTTGTTTAACCCTTTCATGGAGAATTTCTAAATGTACTGCTGAAAAGTGACACAATAAATGTGGAACACATTCCAGCTTTAGCAACAAAACTTCTTCAATCACATAAATGCATCTGCTTGTACTTACATGACAACACAAAACAGAGCTGAAGGTCTTCCTTTTCATTTAGCACAATCATACTCATAGAAAAACCTGTCTAAAGAAAATCTAAAATTATGTTTAAAAAATGATGGAATGCTGTGACGTTTAAAAACTGCAACATAAAGTGAAAATGTTTCTCCAATCAGCATGTAAATTTTTGTAAAATTGTTTTTCTGAGAGTTAAACTGTTTTTCATCTTAACTCAGTGTTTATTTTTCAGAAAATGGAGATTCTCTTTTAATAGGACTCCAGGTAGCCTGTCAGGTGGGTATCACTGCATTGAGCTATTTTCTAAAAGTCAAATGTGACACTTTCTGTACATGCAATCGGGCCTTTAAGTATATAGACAGAGATGAAATGCTTGTACTTTTGCCATTGTGCCTCACCACATTGGGTCTGAAATGAAGGAACCATGATACACTGCCCGTCCAAAAAAAAAAAAAAAGTTGCACACTAATATTTTGTTGGATCGCCTTTAGCTCTGAGAATGACACACAATCACTGTGGCATCATTTTGATAAGCTTCTGCAAAGTCACAGCATTTGTTTCGGCCCAGAGATGCATTAATTTTCTGCCAAGATCTTGCATTGATGATGGGAGAGTCGGACCGCTGTGCATAGTTTTCTCCAGCACATCCTAAAGATCTTTAATGGGCCTGAGGTCTGGACTCTGTGGAGGACAATCCACGTGTGAAAATGATGTCTCATGCTCTCTGAACCACTCATTCACAATGTGAGCCTCATGAATTCTGGCTTCATCATCTTGGAACATTCCCATGCCATCAGGGAAGAAAAACTCCATTGATAGAAAGACTTGGTATTTTTAGCATACTTAAGTAGTCAGCTGATCTCATTCTTTAGGAACATAACATTGCTGAACCTGACCAACCCCAGACCATATAATCCTAACCCCCACAGGCTTGTAGGCACTAGCCATGATGAGTGCATCTCTTCATCCCCCTTTCCTCTCACCCTGAGGCCCCATCACTTTGGAACAGGGTAAATCTGGACTCATCAGACCACAAGACTGACCATATCTCTTCCTCGAAAATGATGACTCACCACTATCCTTTAGGCTTTAATAATGCATTGGATGGTTCTTAACCTGATTTTAATAGTTTTATCTCCTTATTTCTTTTCCTTGCTTGATGCAGGCCAATAATTTGACCCTTCTGAGATAGATTAACATCCTTTCTACGACCACAGGACATGTCTTCCAACATGGCTGTTTAAGGAATGAAAAGCTCCACTGTATCAGTTAGGGTGAAATAAGCTGCTGCAGCTGAAACATAATCATCACTGCCGTAACTGTCCAATGGAAGGCTCTTACCTATTTGCTTAGTTAAATCCAGGTGGCAACTTTTTTTTTTTTGGATAGACAGTGCATGACTACTTTAATTCAAGCTCAAATTTTTATTCAGGGTTAGGTTAAAGACTATTTTTCATACCTGGACAAAATGATTTGGCATCAATGAGTTATTGAAGTCTGGAATGCATTATCATCACCAAATGCTGAGTTTTCTCCCATGAGATGTTGTCCGAGGCTGTTACTTCAGCTGCTGCTTGTTTGTGAGTCTTTGCACTTCAAGTGTTTTCTGGGTTGAGGTCAGGTCAATGACTCAGCAATTTCGGAACAATCATTTTCTTTGCCTTAAGAAGCTCTTGGATTGCTTTCACAGTATACTTTGACTTATCCATCCATTAGTACTTTGAAGCACCATCCTGTCCTATTTTGTAGCAGAGATTACAGCTCTGTATACTTCAGAACTCATCCTGCTGCTTCTGAAAGGGAGAGCCGTGAGCATCTGAGTGCGCCGCCATCTTGAAAGAAAAATCAGCAGTCACATCATCAGTGATAGTTTCCAATAATTCCCAATTCAAAATCAACATCAAGAATCAACTGGTGACCTTTTATCACCTTATTTAGACATTAAGTATCAAGGAAGCATGCCACACCTGGTAAACAAACTGCTTTATCAGTCAATTGTCCAGTTGCTTTTGAACCTATGAAAGTGGAGAGCCAAAGTAAAGAAAAAAAATCCTAAACGATTGCAATGTTTTTGTTAAACCCCTTGAATTAAAGCTGAACATTTGCACAACAATCACATCTAAACTGACTCATTTCAATTTAAATGTCAACATCCATTGTGACAGTGTGCAGAGGAAAAATATCCAACCTGGCCGTTGTCCAAATACTCAGGGATCTGACTGTATTTGATGCCACATTTGACTTGAAGTTTCCAGTCTGGCTGCTCATTCATCACAACACATGTCTATGTGTAGTGACATGCTTTACCTTAATGCGAAGTACATTGCATAAAAGTGAAAAATCAACTTTATAACTGCTACCATCCTAACAGTCTCCATAAACGTATCAGATCACAAGGTCAGTCATGTACTGCTAGCTTGACTTGCACTTTTGTCACTTTTGTTCATTCTCCATTTGTAAAACTTGAAAAATATGTTCATTTTGGTTGGGTTACTCAGCACGGTTCTCCAGGGTGGCAAACTGTGTTTAATTGTTCTTGAGGGATAATGATGGTAATGACCTGTTGACCATTTCCAACTATCCGTCCCGTGAGCTCTCATTAAGTTTGACATCATCAAATATTGCATCAGTGTCCAGTGGCGTTAAATCCCCAAGCACTATGTTTAACACCTATGAAGATACACTGGGGATGCAGCAGTAGTGGGCATTGAGTGGGGCTGAGGGATGCATGAATGTTGTAACCTTGCATCATCGACCTGCGTGCATGTGTGTAACCAGTTGTTTTGAAAAGTGTATTACAGTCCTGAAGTTCTTTGAGGAGCATTACTGTCTGAAACTTGGCACTAGATCAGATTTGGACTGTTTTACTGAATCTTGAATGTATGTGACACTTGTGAAGGAAAAAATACTCACTTTCTCACAACTGAGATGGCCCCTTAGCTGTTAGTTTATGACATCCCTAATACTGGGGTGTCTGCCAACTGCAGTCACCCTAAAATCAAGTGTAGGTACCAATTCACCCCAAATTACTCTACAAGATGTCACCCTTGACCCATGATTCTCCTAAGTTGAGAATGCAGACCTGTTTATGCACTCTCTGTTCCTAATATGACCCTGAGACAGACAGACGATAACAAAGGAGTGGAAGACAACTGTTTGTAAGGGAAACAAGGTTATGTTGTGGTAATTCTTGTCCAGATGGAGTCAGAACTTCCATATTTGGAGTGTAACATAGACATGACATGCCTTCCAAACAGTATAAGTACCTAAGGCCAGAGAGACTCCTTAGAACTGGCTCTGACAATGCTGGCATGAATGCTACTTTGTTGTATCACTTCTCCTGACGTCAGTAAACTCTACTCTCAACACAAGCCATCTGAGTCTCCAGAGTGTTTCTGAGTCTCTTGATTTCCTCTCCTGACATCGCAGAATTCTCCAACAACACTGTTTCATTGATTAGATGGCAATCCCTGACACACCACTACACATAGTCACACATCCAGTTTGAAGTTCATAGACTTGTGTCAATATCATGTTGAAACCTCAGAGGTCCCTTCCTTCTCTAGGAACTTTAATCAGTATTTAAAGCTTGTCAGTATTAGGAATCATTTCAGAACTTACTGCACTTGTGTTTTGTTTCCTCAGTACATTTATTTGCTGACTAAAGAATAACCATATTCTGTCAGTTTCCTATAATAAACTGAAAGACAAGGCTGGCAATAGTCTGTATATTTCTTACTACTAACATATCTAAAAACTATTAAAGTACATCAATGAGCCACACTGTTGCACTGTGTGACAAGCCTTCTATCATAAAGAACACAGGAGTTACTATTTATAGAATTATTGTTATTCTAATAGAATTATTACATCTCAATCCAAAAAGTCTCTTCAGCCAGCACCCTACAATAACATACAGTATGTTTCTTGTCTGTTAAGGTCATAAAGCCTTTAAGCAACTTTTCTCCTGAGTAATGACAGAAAGCAAAGTAGGAAGCCAAGTGACACTCAGGTAGGCAGCTTGTCCACATGTGCATGGGTATTTTAGAAAAAGCTCCCTTTCTATGCATTTTGCGTCTTAGTGCAAAGGCAGTTTTAAGTCACAGAAAACTGACCTTTTGAGAAAGGTTCCAGGATGAAGATGTTTTTAGAAATTCTTTTTGTAGTGTTGACTTGTAGACAAAGAGAAATACTGGATACAATGCCATAGACATCCATGCTCACTTCCTGACTGATTCATATCACATGACTCTAAAACTAAAAAACCAACCATCTGCCACCTCTGCACACGAACACATGCATGTGATGGGGTGAATCCTGTGCTGAGGGGCTCATCATGTGGTGATGGGGTGAGTCTGGTGCTGAGGGGTGTTGAAGTCTTCAAAGCGGGCATAGAACTTGTTGAGAATGTCAGGCAGAGAGAGGTTCCTTCAGCATTGTGCATCCCTGGTGTTGTAGTCTGTGATGCACTTAATGCCCTTCCACATGCTCAGAGGGTTGTTGGTGGAGCATATGTGGCTTTGGCCCTCTTAATACTTGCTGTCAGGTCTCACCTAGCCGCTCTGAGTGTTGGTGCATCACTCTCCCTGAATGCAGCATCCCTGTATCTCAGCAGAGCTCTGACCTCTGCATTCAGGCAGGGTTTCTGGGCAGAAGATGTATATTCCTCCAGATCCATCTCTCCCTCACATGTAGCTGCCTCTCTGAAGATGTGCCAGTCTGTGCACTGGAAGCAGTCTTGCAGCACGAAGGCAGCATCACTGGATCATGCAGTGATGTCCTCTGTCTTGGTTTAGTCTGCTTCAACAGAGGACAGTAGGCAGGGACCAGCAGCGATCAGACTTAGACTTAGCCCGACCTTATTAATCCCCAGAGGGAAATTCTGTGGATGGCTCTGTTTGCATCCTGTATGTTCGTGTAAACACAGTCCAGTGTATTGTTTCCATGTGCCGGTATGGTGACATGCTGGTAAAACTTGGGCAGAAGGTCCATCAGCCTTGCATGATTTAAGTCCCCTGTAAATACATAGAAGGCCTCCAGGTGCTTGTTCTGAAGCAAGCTGATGTTCTTGTGTAGCTCCTTTAGCACATCGCTAGCATTAGCACCCGGTGGGATGTAAACAATGGTGATGAACAATTACGAGGCAAATGCTGTGGCCAGCGTTTAACAGTCAAATGTTCTACTGCCTCAACATAGTGGCTCTTGAACAAGTTACAGTTTTTCCACCCCCACAAGTTTGCCCCAACAGATGGTTACGATCTGCTTGGAACAGTTGGAGACTGTCGATCTGGAAGGCTAAGTGGGGCATCAAACTACTTTATGCAAACTCGAAATTTGTTGCAACGCAACCACCATTTCACATGGACAATGAATGGGATGCAAGAAATTGATGGATTCTGTGGACACGTACCATTCATGGGAGGGATCCATTTTTCTCACAAGTACATGCATCGTATCCGAAAATCGCCTGCTTGGTGGATGAGTCACCTGCGGGCCACTACGTGGTCACATAATAGTGCTTGAGCTTCAGTGCGGTAGAAGCGTCAGACCAACATGGCGGCTTGGTTGCAAGCTTTCTCTTTTATTACAAATACAGTACAGCAAAAAGTGTTTCTGAAAGCATTTGAGGCAAAAAATAATCTGTGCAGTGGCTCAATCTGTCCTTATTTTAGTTCAACGAAGTTTAAACATATAACGAAAGTTTCGTGATGCGTCGGACCTCCACTTGCTACACCAAATTTGCATAAAGTAGAAGTCAAGTCTACTTCATGCAAATGATCTGCGGGCAGTTCCGTGGAGATGCACTGGACCATAGCTCGAAATGCACCGCAACAGAGCCAGCATTCAATGCAGTGCGTTTCACATAGCCAACGAATGGCATGGTGAAACTGACAGTTATAAGGTGCGTGTCCACAGGATCCACATCTAGTAAGGCAAGACAAGGCAAATTAATTTGTTTATCACAATTCATACACAAGGCAATTCAAGGTGCTGTACAGTGGCAAAGAAATACATTTAGGAAATTAATTATAAAGATAATTTAAAAGTAGACGTTAAGATCATACATTAAAAGCATAGAAATATAACATAAAAGTGCATTAAAGGTCAAGATTAAAAGTGCATTAAAAGTCAAGATAATAGCTTGAGCATCTAGTAGCTTGACTTCTGCTTTATTCAAATTCAGTACAGGGAGCGGAGGTCCAAAACCTCGTATAATTTTTGTAAAACGTCTGGATGAATTTAGGTTTTTGCTGTAAATGACACATCTGGCATATGCTCTGTGTCTAATTAGTAGAATGAATTAGCATGAATTTCTTGTCAGATCAACAGTTCAGCAGCCCCCTCTCATTTCATCAACACTCTCAGTGAAAAACATATCAAAAAGCAAATTAGCTACAAAAATAGAAACATGCTTAAACTTGTCAGGCCTAAATTAGCGGCGGGCCCTCTGAACTCAGTTTGTCTTCACACCTTACCATTATGTCACTTTTTAAAGTGATATGTAGATGCTTAATAATTTGAATCCAGGATTTGGATTTTGAGGTTACACTGCAAATACGTTTTTGACAAAACACAAAATTGTGTTTGAACAAAATGAAAATGAGCCTATCTTCTCTTAACCTACTGAATGGAGGGTTCTCAATGTATAATGTCAATTGAAGAAATTTACATAAATGTCCACTGAAAACTTTTGTATTTTATAAGAAATTATCTCACAGTTGGATTATAATCATTGCAATCAAAGCAGTGTGCATGTCAGATCAAAAAGTGGCATATTCTATTTTACATTCCCCATGGAGGGATGGCTTTGGTCGTGTTTAGAGAGACTAGATAAAGAGGCGCTGAGCTGCCGCTGTATATCCACTGCAGTTACCTGCTACAGACCCCGTGAAGAATGTTTCGGTGTGATGAGAACTAATAACCACTGAATGATACAGTAAGTATAACTGTGTGATAACTGTGATTGAATTTAATAATTTTCTTTCTTATTGTTGTTGACAGTTTATTACAAATATATGTTTCTTGCTTGCGTCTAACAGCATTTATCACTGTGAAAATCTTCCTGTATTTTTGTCTGGTTCAGTGCTCTTCAACATACCTCATTGCCTCAGTGAATATCAAAACCAACTCGTGACTAAGCAGGAAAGACGGGGTTGCAGCTGGATTGTGACTGTTTGCAGGATAATCACCACACAATCTGTGCTAGCGTCTATGGAGTAAATGGAAAACAATACGTCTGCCTCTTATTTTAACCTCACAATGTTTTTGAACATAGGCAACTATCGATACCCAGCATTTGTCTTGTGTCTCTTGCTGTGTGCTTTTATTATCTCTGCTAATCTTGTCATAATAGTGGCAATAGCACGAGAGAAAAGCCTCCATGAGCCCATGTATATTTTCATTTTGTTTCTCTCCGTGAACTCACTGTACGGCACTGCTGGCTTTTTCTTCAGATTTCTCAGAGACCTTCTGTCTGACTCTCATTTGATCTCAAGACCAGCTTGCTTCACTCAGATCTATGTCATTTACACCTATGCATCCTATGAGCTTACCCTTTTAGGAATAATGGCATATGATCGATATGTTGCTATATGTCAGCCTTTACATTACCACAACAAAATAACTGCCAGAATGATCTGTAAGTTGTTTGTCATTGCATGGATCTACCCGGCGGTGGCTGTTGGGACATGTGTTTATTTGTCCTCCAGGCTTCCACTATGTGACAATAAGATACCAAAGGTTTTCTGTGCCAACTGGAACATAGTAAAATTGTCATGTGTCTCTACTGTGCTCAATAATCTTGTTGGCATGTTTGTTTCCACAAGCACAGTCTTTCTGCCCCTGGCTTTTGTCCTGTATACATATATACGTATTTTCCTTATTTGCAGGAAATGCTCTCCAGAGTTCAAGAGCAAAGTCATACAAAGCTGCCTGCCACACATTATTACTTTTGTCAATTATTCTGTTACTGTGTTTTGTGATGTTTCCCTCAGTAGAATTAATCTTGAAGAACTTAATCCATTGCTAGCGATTATTCTGTCACTGGAATTTGTTGTGATTCCTCCCATTTTGAATCCTCTTGTGTACGGCTTAAAGTTACCAGAAATTAGAAAAATCATGTTAAGAACGTTATGTTCAAAACCTGCCCAAGCAGTTAAAGCTTAAAAATAAGAATAACATAATTAACCTGTTCTGTTGCTATAAATATAAGAATTCTTTAATCATTACTGTAAAAATTGTTATTAACACACTACAATACTCTCATGTGTGTCATAGTAAAGGGTCAGAATACTGTGCAAATTTTCTTTTAATCATCCTGTAATTGAAATATTAAAGTGTTTTTTTTTCCCTCTTCATTATTTTCAAAAAGTATTTTACTGTGTTGATTTAAACATAAAAAGTTCATGTTGCTTGACTATTATACAGGCACTACTAAATTACAGACAAAAGGTTTGTGAAGAGAAGTGCAGTTACTGTTTTAACTCAAACGGCAATTCGAAAATATTATTTTGAATGTTGGATTATGGACATTTTGAAATGAAAATAAGGTCTGATTCAGGTGAGTTTTACAAGTGCTTGGACTGTTTTACACTTTTGTGTATACAGGAAAATTAAAAAATTAAGTGCGTCTAATAAATGTTGGGGTCTTTTGACTTATTTGAGAAGGCAAACACTTGATCCTCTTTAAAAGCAATATAATCAAACAAGTCACATAAAATTCAAATCACATGTTTTTGTCACTGTCACTATCACACACTCAGATACATAAAATTAGAATCATGCCTTACAGATTATGTGCCAGTGATTAGAAGCGACTTGGGGAGTGACAGGACAAATGCTACCTGTCTTATCTAAACTCTTAAACCCTTAAGACCAGCCTTCATTTATTTTCACCTATAAAATCATCACAGAGTGGGTCAAAGGCTGAAGCGCAGAACAACAGAACCTCAGCCAGAAAGGAATTATAAACAATTATTGCTTTATTTACAATATATACAAATAACTACAAGTCACACAGGAAAGTAACATGAAAGCGGATCGGACGAAACGGGGTGATTGACATAACAGGAAGTTACCTATACTAGCAACAGGAAATGAACCGGATGCGATAGTCTCGTTTACAAACAAACTGACAGACTTAATCTCATTAAGCAGAATATATATTTAAGGAGTGCAGAATAACCAGGACTTGCTATGAGTGAGTTAGGAAAGCTGAGACAACAGAAGTACATGCACAGAGCACAACAACAACTAACTCATACTTTACTCTCTATGAACTCATGAAAGAGGGGGGTAACATAACTGGCAGTCTGATGGGAAAGAGGGTGAGGTAAGGCAGGCAGGGAAGGCATGTGGTGTGAGCAGGTGCAGGACCAGATGGGTTTCTGTGTTGGTGTCGAAGGGTCGGAGACCAAGTTGGATAGGCAGGTGAGAGCTGAAGCCTGGTAGAAGGCAGACGGAGCAGGATCTTGGCAGGAATGATCACAGACTGAAGCAGAGGAAAAAGCGAGTGAACAAAAGCAAGAGTCGGATTAGCTGACAATGATCTGAATCGACTAATTAGTTATTCAACAGTCCAGCGTTGTGCAGTAAACTGAACCTTGGCTTTTATGGAGAGAGTTGGTGAGTTGCAGGTCGACCACTCCCACCACACGTATGTTCATTCAGGTGATTATCCAGTGGCCCGCACCTGTCCGTTGTATATGCATAATGGAGGACAGCTTCAGATGGATCACACTTGTATTAATGATCCATTCTATTTCAAAAGGCCCAGTGAACTGTGTAGCCAACCCTTTTGGCCCAGCTTGGAGTAGGGTGCTGGGGAACTTGTCGGTTGGCTCGCTCCATTCTTTGGGAAGCACGAAGGAGAGATGCCCAGGCTTGTTTGTACACTCTCCTGCACTTCTTCATGAACAGTTGGGGCTGATAACCCAGGGAGCACTAGAAAGGGGAGAT
The DNA here is from genome assembly GCF_022539595.1 of Amphiprion ocellaris. NCBI lineage: Eukaryota > Metazoa > Chordata > Actinopteri > Pomacentridae > Amphiprion > Amphiprion ocellaris. Next base: position 18,331,848 of record NC_072776.1, read on the forward strand.
ATATATAGTAGTAGTGTGTGTGTGTATATATATATATATATATATATATATATATATATATATATATATATGTATATATATATATATATATATATATATATATATATATATATATATATATATATATATATATATATATACAATCTTCTTTATTTAAACTATTTTCTACAGATACATACTGAAGACATCAAAACTACGAAGCAAGATATTTGGAAATACATAGCTAACAAACAATTGCAAAATAACTCTAAATATGTTTTATATTTTTATGTTTCAGATTCATCAAAGTATCCACCCTTTGCTTTGATGACAGCTTTGTAAACCCTTGGCCTTCTTTCACTTCGTAGGTGTGCCTTGTCAAGGTTCATTTGTGGATTTTCTTGCCTTCTTAATGGAGTTGGGACCATCAGTTGTGTTGTGCAGAAGTCAGGTTGGTACACAGTTGACAGCCATATCTGGCAACTGTTTGAATCCATATTATGGAAAGAACCAATCAGCTAAGTAAAGAGCAAACAAAGTCCATCATTACTTTAAAAACTGAAGGTCAGTCAGTCTTAAAAATTCCAAAAACTTTGAATGTATTCCCAAGTGCAGTTGCAAAAACCATGGAGCGCTATGACAAATCTGGCTCACATGAGGACCGCCCCAGACCTGCTTTTTGGTGATTCTTGGTTGTCTTCTGACCATCCTGACTGATTGTCTCACAGCAGAAGTAGAAGACCAACTGTCTTCCTGATTGTGGCAGTTACACAACTGTACTATGCACTCCGTGGGCGTTGATGGTTTACACTGATTTTGGGATCTGAAGCATCTTTAAAATGGCTCCAAGTGACTTTCCTAATTTGTTCAAGTCATGAATGGGCTTTTTTATATCCCACTGTAGTGTTTGGGACTGAGTGTGAGGAGTCTGAGACAGGAATCTGAGACAATGCAGCATCATATTTCCTCAAGTTTATCTGAATTGCCACTGACTCAATAATAGTGTTTATTAACACATATAACAGCTATACAGCAAGCAAAGCAAAGTGAGACCAAGCAAAGTGCCATCTTTGGGTCATAATCCGGTGGCCGTAACCCATCTTGGGTCATCAGGAAGTCATAGAACTTATTTCAGCTGAAAGAATAAGGTCAACTGATCCTTTGGGTCCACCTATAGCTTCAGCATTCCTGATTGCCTGTTTGATTCCCAAGACCATGTAGTTGTTTTCATCGACAGGATATATTGTAGGCACTAAAGAGCACAGGGGCACACAGAGCAGAGAGCGTTCTGTGTACCTCTGTAATATCTTGAAGGCTGGTTTCTATGCGTGGAAACAGATTATACTTACATTTTGATGGTAAGACTATTGAGAGATAATGGAAAATGCTTCAGGTGTCACAGTGCTTACTCTTTCAGGTTTAAGTTTTACGCTGGAACAAAGAATTTCTCTTTTCTTGGTTACTTTACTGTGGTACTTAATGATTCTGTGGGGAAATGTCGCTCTTATTGTCACTGTTATCATGGATAAAAACCTCCATGAACCTATGTATATCTTTGTATGTAATCTATGCGTCAATGCACTGTATGGAACTATCGGTTTTTACCCCAAATTCCTTTTGGATCTCGTTTCATCTCATGTGATCTCTTATGCTGGATGCATGCTGCAGGGTTATGTAATACACTCATCAGTTTGCAATGACTTTTCTATCTTAGCTCTAATGTCCTATGATAGATATCTGGCTATATGTCGACCTCTAGTTTACAATTCAGTTATGACAAAACAGAGAATCTCTATTTTTGTGTTTTTCTCCTGGCTCATACCTCTTTATTGTATGTTTATGAACACAGCCACATTGCTGGGCTCAAGGTTGTGTGGCTCACACATAAACAGACTCTACTGTGTTAACTGGATGATAGTTAGGCTTGCTTGCTCACCGCCCATAGCAAACACTGCAGTCGCATATTTTAATATATTGTTTTTTTTCGGACATTGTGTGTTTATATTTTGGTCGTACCTGTCTGTGATAAAAATATGCATATCATCTAAAGAGAAGCAAGTGAAGTTTATGCAGACATGCCTGCCACATTTAGTCTCCCTATTGACTTTTATGACAGCTATTCTTTTAGATGTATTGTACATTAGATTTGGGTCTGCTGATGTATCTCAAAATCTCAATAACTTTATGTCAATTGAATTTCTCCTTGTTCCTCCGATGGTGAATCCACTTGTATACGGATTCAGACTTACCAAACTGCGCAACAGGATACTGAATTTAGTCCATATTAAGAGTAAAGATGCAAAGTGTAACAGCGTGACTGTTCATGTTAGAGCTGAGCTTTCAAACTGAAACTCTGTGAATTCAGACAGATTTGTTCTTAACTGATTTAAGTTTGTGAAAATGATTTTCAATGCTGTCTATCAGGGATGTGTCAGTGGCACACCCCTCATGTTGAAAATGTAGCATCTTATCTGCATCTCACCTCATATAAGGTATTTATCTGCTTCACAATTGCATGTTAAAATATAGAACAGAATACTGCATGTTTCTCTGTTTTTTCAAGTTTAATTCATATTGTTGTAATGTATGCAATGTTTTTTTCCCTTCTTCTGGAAAATAGCATACTTTATCATACAATGCATGAGCATGTACTGTGGCACTTACATGGTATCTAATAAATCATGTAATAAATACTCAATGTGCAGTTGTTTTCATGAGTATTATGAGGCAGGTTGGCTGCTTTATACCATCTTTCCAAATAAGAAATATAAAATGTAAATGGATGTGCTAACACTTTGAATGTGCTGAGACTGAAACATTAATGATTTCCACTTTTTTCACAACATGTTTATATATTCCACTCTTATTAATATGAATGTATAACAGTAGTAATTTTAGTATAAGTGTAGTTATAATTATATAAAACCAAAAGACACAGACACACTAAAAAGTGATGCTACCAAAGATTTCATTGCAGCTGTGATCTAAATGTCACTGTCAATGCTGCAGAAAATATGCACTCATTCCTATAAGAAACTGATGAGCACTGACAGATTGCTGTTATTTATAACACTGTGTTGTTGTATGTAAAAACAAGCATCAATGGGGTACGTTAGTTGGAGCTGCTTAGCAAGTGTTTAAAATTTTAAGCCTTTTACGTTTGAGGAAGCACATGGGCTAATAGCAACAGATAAATTAAAGACCTGCTCATTCACAAATTAATCTTGATCATGCCAAGACAAAGTAGTGTAGAAGTTTAATTAATAGATAAATCAGGATACTCTTTTGATGTGACATAGACATACAAGCAGCAAATACTACAGAGTATGAGCCATGTTACTCCAGGTACTGGCTATAATGCACAGTTTTACAGTTTGTCAACAAAAAGTAAAAGAAAATGAAGCAGTACCGCTTTTTAACTGTTATTTTTTAGTTTTCTCATGAACAGAACCTTTTTAAAAAATACTCCAGCGTCTGCATAATTTGAGTCACTTGTAATCTGTGTTTTCAGTTTTATCCAGCTTGGTATGGATGCAGTGTCATATGGCACAGAATTTTGTAACTTGAGACCCATGAATACTATCCATTTGGCCTTTCATTGCTTCTCTTACTTGCCTCTCTTCCTTGCATCTCAGTTCTTTCCCACAGGGATGTAAAGGAGGTATACAAGTAGACACCCAAGAACAGAGAAATTTTATCTACCCAACAGAACATTCACAGTCATCTTCACAATTTCAGGAGATATCTACTATGAATGAAATACAGTATTTAAACTGTGAAATCAATAGAGATCAGCTATGTGTGGATGTTAATCAGTAACTCTGTTGATTCCTGCAGTCATTTCATATGACAGGTATCTGGCTATAGTACAGTTGTCAAAAACAATACACTATTTAATTTCCAGGTCCTTAAAGTTGCATCTTAAACTCAAATGACACCCTGAAAAGGGATCATTCAAGGTATAATATTTTAAAGATGAGGCTATGTGCCTCAAAAACTCTGTATTGTGGACAAAAGTAAAGAGTACTATTGCTTTATTAGTTAGACTGTGTAGAATAGTGTAGTATTATAGGAAACATGGCTCCTTATAATACAGTTTCTGTACATATACTGACCATAGAAATACAGAGCTACTCTGACAAACAACACAAGTGAATTGGTGTTTTATTACAGGGCCATTTTCCCATTGTCTTTATAATATTTGATCATATTGTTTCATATCATATAGCATACATCACGGTGAAATAATGCTACAAATATGAATGTATTTAATTTGATGGTAAAATGTTTTGGGCTTTTTTGCAAACTGCATTAGCTGGTTAACTCTACATGGCTAGATCCATCCATCTATCCATCCAGCCATCCATCCATCCATCCATCCATCCATCCATCCATCCATCCATCCATCCATCAATTCATTTTCTTCCACTTATGTGGGGTTGGGTAAGTGGAAGTAAGCAGACAAAGTAGGTTATTCCAGATCACCCTCACTGCATGCTTGGGTTTACCAGGTCTGTCCAGCAGCCTTCCCCGCCATCAGATCCAACTCACTACCAGGTGGTGATCTCCTCAACAAAAAAAAAAGGGCTTTCAGAGTGGGGGACCGAGCAGAACTCAAACTTGTACAAAGGGAATTTAAACACAGACTTGGAGAGAGCAAAGATGCCTACAGAAAACTGGAGGAGAAGTTAGAGTGGAACAAGGCCAAGGATGTCAGGAGTGGTATGAGGGAGATCACCAGCTTCCAGAGGTAAGGCAGGGAATGAAGAGCAGCCAAGGGGAATACACAGAGAGCCAATGAGTTGAACCAGTTCTATAGCAGGTTCGAATTCAGCTCCCCCTCCCCCACCAGCCCTCACACCTTTAAACTTTCTCCCTCACCCTACAGTCCCACACCAACCCCCATCATGGACATTTCACTACTCCATCAGATTAGATTTATATAGCGCTTTTCTATTAAGGTATACTCAAAGTGCATACAATGGGTCCAGTATTCATTCAGTCACACATTCTCACTTTGATAGTGGTAAACTACATTTTTAGCCACAGCTGCCCTGGGGTAGACCGATGGAAGCGTGGCTGCCAATCCACGCCTACAGCCTCCGACCACCACCAACATTCATATGCATTCATACACCAGTGCCAGTAGCCACACTGGAGGTAAGGTGGGTAAAGTGTCTTGCCCAAGGACACAACAGCACATGACTAGGACAGAGTGGGAACCGAACCGCCGACCCTTCGATCATTGGAAGGCCCGCTCTACCACCTGAGCCACAGCCCCACAGTCCTTCAATGTATGCAACCACATGTTCCTGATGTTTTATCAGTCTGTGGTGGCGAGCTCCATCTTCTTTGCAGTGGTGTGCTGGGGTGCAGGCATCAAGGTGAAGGATGCCAACAAATTGAATAAACTGATCAGGAAAGCCCAGGTTGTGTTTGGCTGTCAGTTGGCCACTCTGGAGGAGGTGGTGGAGCAGAGGATGCTGGCCAAACTGCTGGTCATCATGGACAACACCTCACACCCCCTCCATAAAACTGTGGGCAACCTGAGAATCCCCTGTCATTTTCCAAAGCAGTGAGTTCTCAGTCCAGAGAGCTGATTGGCTGTTTCAAAGATCGCACAACTGTCTCTGTGCTCTATACTAGACAGAGAGTAGAGGAGAGATCACACACCACCAGGCTACGCATTACAGAGAAGTAGAATCAAGTTTCCCAACCATGATGGCTGTTTCTGTAATAACAGTGTTTGTTCTTTCAGGGTTAAATGAAACAGTGAACCACAGATCTATCATCTTCTTTCTCAGCTTGCTGTGTTACTGCACAATACTTGTGGTGAATGTTTCTCTGATTGTGATCATCATCTTGGATAACAGCCTCCATGAACCAATGTATATTCTGCTGTGTGCTTTTTTCATGAATGGACTTTATGGAACAACAGGTTTCTACCCCAAATTTCTCTGGGATCTGCTCTCTCCTGTTCACATTATCTCTTATTCTGGATGTCTTACAGGCATCTAACTTGGAAGGAGATTGTGTCCTTATGTAAGATGTACATTTACATACATTTTTGTTTAAAGCTTCACACCATTTTACAGGGACCTGACATTCTTTTAACATAACATCAGGCGTATTTCTAGATTTTAGGTCATCAATTGACAATAAAACCATTTACTTTAAGCAGTCCATTTTCCTTTAAAGAAGGTCAGCCCTTATAAATTTCGGGACCATTTAAACCTCTGTGTGAAGTATATTTTTCTGTGAGCTAAATATACTGTACTGTGTGCAGAGCTTGTACTGTGTTTCTCTATGTCTACTGCATTAATGAACAAGCAGCTATTTATTTTATGTGTCCTCAATTACATTTACAAAGGTGTAATTTAAGGTGTAGTGATTTGAAAATGAAAACGTCTAAGACAAAGAGCAGACGCCACATGGAGTATAAAGCCACACACGTTCTCTCGCGCGGATTTCTGCGCAGCTCGTTCACACAGAAAGTATAACTCAGCTTTTATATTCCGTGCAGCGTCTGCTCCCAAACTGCAGGGGCAGTGTATCACAAACATGTCTATCTAGTCTACTCTAATTCTAAACTAGAGTAGAAGAAGTTTGCCATTGTTTACACCACTTACAATATGGCATTTTACTGAATAGTTGCATTTCAGCAGTTTTGATTTCACACCATGAATTGTTCATAACACGGTTGTCACGGTGATCTCTGAGACATGATGACGTCCATCCCAAGTACTGATCAACATCCAGCCCTCTTGTGATCCATGGTTAGTCTGTCTGTGTATTCAGAGCCAGTGAACAACGCTTTCAGATTAATAATTTTTTAAAAAAACGTTAACGCACGATAAAATAATTGTTGGCATTTAATGTGTTAACTTGCCCAGCCCTAATATATGTATATGTATGGATGTATGTAGATACACTCACTGGCCACTTTCATGAGGTAGTTCATGCTCGGAAAAGGTTGGACACCCTTTTGCTTTCAGAACTGCTTAATTCTTAATGGAATACTTTCAACAAGGTGTTGTAAACATTCCTCTGAGATTTTGGTTCATATTGACATGTTAGCATCATGCAGTTGCTTCAGATTTGTTGACTGAACATCCATGATGTGAATCTCCCGTTCCACCACATCCCAAAGGTGCTCTATTGGCTTGAGATCTGGTGACTGTGCAGGCATTGGAATACAGTGAACTCATTGCCATGTTCAAGAAACCAGTTTGAGATGATTTGAACTTTGTGACATGGTGCGTTTTCCTGCTGGAAGTAACCATCAGAAAATGGGTACACTGTGGCCATAAAGGGATGGACATGGTTGGAAACAATTCTCAGCTAGGCTGTCCCCCACACCATTACACCACCAGCAGCAGCCTGAACCATCGATACAAGGCAGGATGGATCCATGCCTTCATCTTGTTTATGTCAAATTCTTACCCTACCTTCTGAATGTCGCAGCTGAAATCGAGACTCATCAGACCAGTCAATTTTTTTCCAATCTTCTGTTGTCCAATTCTGGTGGGCCTGTGTGAGTGGTAGCCTCAGTTTCATGTTCTTAGCTCTATGTTTGTGTGATCTTCTGCTGCTGTAGCGCATCTTCTTCAAGGTTCGATGTTTTGTGCGTTCAGAGAGGGTATTCTGCAATCCTTGGTTGTAATGGAGGGTTATTTGAGTTACTGTTGCCTTTCTATCATCTCCAACTAGTCAGCCCATTCTCCTCTGATCTCTCACATCAGCAAGGCATTTTGGTCCACACAACTTGCCACTCACTGGATCACTTCTCTTTTTCAGACCATTCTCTGTAAACCCTAGAGATGATTGTGTGTGAAAATCCCAGTAGATCAGCAATTTCTGAAATACTCAGATCAGTCCATCTGGCACCAACAACCATGCCATGTTCTTCCCCATTCTGATGCTTGGTTTGAACTTCAGCAAGCTGTCTTGACCATGTCTACATGACTAAATGCATTGAGTTGTGGTCATGCGATTGGCTGATTAGCTATTTATATTAACAAGCAATTGAACAGGTGTACCTAATAAAGTGGCCGGTGAGTGTATATATATATGCGTGTATATATATATGTATGTGTGTGTGTGTGTGTGTGTGTGTGTGTGTGTGTCTGTGTACACTACCAGTATGTGAGTATGTACACTATCACACTAAGTTTTTATTTAATTATTTTCTACATTTTACATTAATACTGAAGATAAGTATTAATCTTAACACTTTTGTTTACAGCATAATTCCACATGTATTCTTTTTTAAAGTTTTTTTTTTGTCTTTTCTTGGCTTAATTCGATAGGTAAGTAGAGAGGCACGAAAGAAAGCAGGGAGGACCTGTAACAATGGGCTTGAGTTAGAATCAAATTTAGGCCACTGCGTGGGGGACTGTAGCCCCTGTTCATGCGTCACCCACTCAACCATTTGAGCCGCCTGGGCGCTCAATTCTATATGTATTCTTTTACAGTTTTGATGTCTTCAGTATTAATCTATAATGTATAAAATAATTAAATGAAAACCACTGAATGAGAGGGTGTGTCCAAATTTTTACATACAGACAGGTAGTGTATGTATGGACAACAGAGAATCCTCTGTCATTTTCCAAAGCAGTGAGTTCTCAGTCCAGAGAGCTGATTGGCTGTTTCAAAGATCCCCCAACTGTCTCTGTGCTCTATACTAGACAGAGAGTAGAGGAGAGATCACACACCACCAGGCTACGCATTACAGAGAAGTAGAACAAAGTTTCCCAACCATGATGGCTAATGTTTCTGTAATAACAGTGTTTGTTCTTTCAGGGTTAAATGAAACAGTGAACCACAGATCTATTATCTTCTTTCTCAGCTTGCTGTGTTACTGCACAATACTTGTGGTGAATGTTTCTCTGATTGTGATCATCATCTTGGATAACAGCCTCCATGAACCAATGTATATTCTGCTGTGTGCTTTTTTCATGAATGGACTTTATGGAACAACAGGTTTCTACCCCAAATTTCTCTGGGATCTGCTCTCTCCAGTTCACATTATCTCTTATTCTGGATGTCTTGTTCAGGCTCTGGTCATGTACTCTTTTGCCTGCAGTGATCTGTCCATTCTTGCTCTCATGGCCTATGACAGGTATCTGGCTATATGTCGACCACTGGAGTACCACTCTGTCATGTCCAAGCACAGAGTCACTAAGTTAGCGTTTTTCTCTTGGTTTACACCTTTCTGCATTGTAGCAACAAACATCTATCTAACATCCAGGGTAAAGTTATGCAGCTCACATATTGACAGACTGTTTTGTGTGAACTGGAGCATTGTTCAACTGGCATGTTTTCCAGAAGAAACCACCATTAATGGCATAGGTGGAAACATTACTATAATCATTTATGGGTTTCATGGTCTTTTCATAGTTTGGTCCTACTTGTATCTCATCAAAACTTGCACCAGTTCTTTAGAAAACAGAGCTAAGTTCATGCAGACATGTGTACCACATTTGACCTCCTTATTCACTTTTCTTTTCACTGTGTTCTTTGATGTTATGACTTTGCGACTTGCTTCAAAAGATTTCCCTGAAATGCTTCAAAACTTCATGTCGATAGAATTTCTCATCATACCTCCTATTATGAATCCTCTCATCTATGGTTTTAAATTGACTAAAATTCGAAACAAAATTTTTCCTTCAGTTATTTTTAAAATCAAATAATTTTCTGCCTTTACTTGAAGAGGATGTTTTAGTTGAAATATTTAATTTTTAAAAAATTAAAATTCATCTTACCATGTTTAATATGTTTGTTTTCCTGAAGTTTCATCACATCTCTTTTATTTCAAAGTTATTTCAAAATGTTGATATGAAACACTTCATCGTACAGTCATTCAAACTGTTGGAACTTTGTCAGCACATCTTAGATAATTCATGTAAGTCAAATACTTCACAGTATTAAGTCATGATGTGCTCTCGATGTGGGAACTCTGTTTAAAGAGTGAAAACTGGAATTAACCTGATGAGTGTCTTTCTCTTTTTGTAGCATTTTTGCTATTGACCTTTTGAAATAGACAAACAAAAAATGCAAGATTAAGCTATGTGGGCATTAATTATTTTTAGATGTGAACATTGATCTTTAGTGTAAATATAATTCTAAAGTGTACTATTTGAAAATTGTGTGGTATTACACAACAAAGGAACCAGTCTACTAAAACATATTTGTGATGCTGGAATAAGTTTTTGTTCTCTCCTAATGCTTATTTCTATAGAAGGGTTCATAACCTGCCTTTGCTGGTCAACTGCACATGACTACATCCATCATGGCTGTAATAGCAAAAAAACAGAGAGAGAAATTTTAATTTTTAAGAGTCTTTGGTGATATTGTAAGAACAGTTTTAAGCAAACCTCTGGGTTCTCCTGTTAATGATCTTTAACAAAAAGGGATGATTCATGCTGGGACTTGAATTAAATGCACAAATGTGTGCACTAGATTCAGGCTCAATCTTTACAGTGACTTAGCATGATGTGTTTCTGTTTGTAACCATGGAAACATGTTTATTCTGAGCCCGGTAGTAACTGGTGGTCAACTTTTAAGGCTTAAATAAAACAGTCTATATTTGTATGGAACATGCAGTGTAACTTTTATTGTCTAAGAGTAAAATTAAGACTGAAATGACACTAGTCCAGTCTATAGTGTCTCTGTGAATCTGGCCCTGGTAGCTAGGTTCCTGCATTTCTAGTGACAGAATGTGAAACTGGCATGGATATACTTTCAAATCCTAATAACAATATGCCAAAGAAATCATGTTGTTCAGCAAACCAACAACTGTTCAACAACCACTTGAATTCCTTATGCACCCTTAGGTGGAACTGACTAAAATTCTGTGTTTTGTTTTGTTGTTTTGAAAACCATATAATTTTGTATGCCTTGCCTTGAAGAGGATGTTTTAGTTGAAAAACTGCATTTTAGAAAATTGATATCCACCTTAAAAGATTTAGTATGTTTTTTTTTATCCTCAAGATTCATGATCACACGCCCTTTTTATTTTCAAACTATTTCAAAATGTTGATATGAAACATTTCATCGTACAGTCATTCAAACTGTTGAAACTTTGTCAGCACATCTTAGATAATTCATGTAAGTCAAATACTTCACAGTATTAAGTCATGATGTGCTCTCGATGTGGAAAATCTGGTTTAAGAGTAAAAAATGGAATTAAATCTTATGTGAATGCCTTTCTCTTTTTGTAGCATATTTGCAGTTGACCTTTTGATTCAGACAAAAAAAAAGAAGAAATGACTTGATCCATAAAAATATACTTTACATTGTGTTTACAGGCATCTCGCTTGGAAGGAGATTGTGTCCTTATGTAAGATGTACATTTATATACATTTTTGTTTAAAGCTTCACACCATTTTACAGGGACTTGACATTCTTTTAATATAACATCAGGGGTATTTCAAGATTTTCAGTCATCAATTGACAGTTAAACCATTTACTTCAAAACAGTCCATTTTCCTTTAAAGATGGTCAGCCCTTATGAATTTTGAGACCATTTAATCCTCTGTGTGAAATATATTTTTCATTGAGCTAAATATACTGTACTGTGTGCAGAGCTTGCACTGTGTTTCTCTGTGTCTACTGCAATAATGAACAAGAAGCTCTCTATTTTCATTCCTCACAGTTTATAAGTTTTTAATTTACAAAGATAAAATTTAAGGTGTAGTGATCTGAAAATGACAAAGAAAGACAAAGACAAAGAAAGCTCAGTATAGAAGAAAAAATACAGACAATGCAATTGTGTAATTAACTAGTCTTGTAATGTAGTGCAGCATTAGAGGAAAATGGCTCCAAATATTACTGTTTCATTCCAACAATGCTGTTCACATGTTTGAAACATTGTTTGTTTGTTTGTTTTGGACAAGTGCATGATGTGTGGATTGTCTCACAATTGAAACCAAGAAAATTCATTGGTTCGGAAAATAATCTTTTTTATTATTTAGGCCTCTACATGATAATGATTGTGCTTACACAAGGACATCAGTGCAGAAAGGAGTTCATCTTCACCTCTATACACAGTATACAAACATATACACTACTGGTCAAGAGTTTTAGAATGCCCCAATTTTTCCAGTTTTTTTTTTTATTGAAATTCAAGTAGTTCAAGTCCACTGAATAGCTTGAAATGGTACAAAAGCAAGTGGTGAACTGCCAGAGGTTAAAAAAAAAAAGAAAAGGTGAGGTTATCCAAAACTGAAAAATAATGCACGTCTCAGAAAAGGCCAAAAAGGCCTTTTTCAGGGAACAAGAAATGGGTTAACAACTTATAGCTGTTCTGCAGCAATGAAGGTTTATCAAGTGTTGAAAGTTGGGGCTGCCAAATCTTACAGGTGTCCCAATTTTTCTTGATTACTTACAACCCCCTCTGTCTGCATAACAGCAGTATTAGAACACACTGTGGAACCACACCCTCAAGAGTGTTATTTGAACTGTATTGTACTGCTGAAAGTAGTGAGTAGCTATAAAAATGGCAAGGAAAAGGCAATTGACCATAGAAGAGTGACAGATCATCATAACACTTAAAAATGTAGGTCTTTCCTACAGAGAAAGTCAAGGTGTCAGGGAGTACAGTCTTCTTCACCATCAAAAGGCACTCAGAAACTGGGGGAAACTCTGACAGGAAGAGGTCTGGAAGACCCAAAGGCAGAACAGAATCAGAAGACAAGTTTCTGAGAGTCAACAGCTTGATGATAGGCGGCTCACAGGACAACAGCTTCAAGCTCAGCTTAATAGTGGTCGTAGTAAGAAGTCTCAGTTTCAACTGTCAAGAGAAGATTTGGAGTTGCAGGTTTGACAGGTGGAGATGCAGCAAGAATGACATTGTTAAGATGCCAGAATAAGAAAAAGAGGGTTGTCTGGGCCATGAAACACAGCCAATGGACTACTGAAGACTGGAAGAAGGTACACTATATTGCCAAAAGTATTCGCTCACCCATCCAAATAACCAGAATCAGGTGTTCCAATCACTTCCATGGCCACAGGTGTATAAAATCAAGCACCTAGGCATGCAGACTGCTTTTACAAACATTTGTGAAAGAATGGGTCGCTCTCAGGAGCTCAGTGAATTCCAGCGTGGAACTGTGATAGGATGCCACCTGTGCAACAAATCCAGTCGTGACATTTATTTGCTCCTAAATATTCCACAGTCAACTGTCAGCTGTATCATAAGAAAGTGGAAGTGTGTGGGAATGACAGCAACTCAGCCACCAAGTGGTAGGCCACGTAAACTGATGGAGTGGGGTCAGCAGATGCAGGAACCAAAACATCTACCACAGCACTCTGCAGCTCAATGCAGTACCCTCTGGTATGTTCCTAGTTGGTCAGGGCTTCATCCTACAGCAAGATAATGACCCAAGCTATGCCAGAATTACCTTAGGAAAAAGAACAAGATGCTAAGCTTGAAATCATGGAGTGTCCAGGGCAGTCTCCAGACTTAAACCCCATGGAGCTGGTTTGAGATGAACTGGACAGAAGAGTGAAAGCAAAGCAACCTACAAGTGCCACACATATATGGGAACTTCTGCAACAGAGTTGGGAAGAATTCTCTTGAAGAATATTTTCTTTCCATTGTGGAAAGAATGCCATGAGTATGTTCAGCTGTTATATGTGCCAAAGGTGGCTACTTTGATGAGTCAAAAGTTTAGAATACATTTTGGTTTCTAAATAGATTTTTTCTTTAACTTCATTTCTTTATCTGTTGTACACTTTCATTTCAGAGTACAATGAGACCTTAACATGCAAAATTTCCAATTAAAAACTGGAAAAATAAGGGTGTTCTAAAACTTTTGACTGGTAGTGTATGTGGTATAAATATTCTTGGTAGACCATCTCTAAATGATGTTTGTGCTGCTTGGACTGCAGCATATCTGATTCTGTTTCTGTTGCTTCTGATAACTGAGCATTTGAAGATGGCAGTAAGCTGCTTTAATTCCAGCATGTTATACGCCTCTCTCTTCTTTTTATGTCTGTCTGCTACTGTACTGGTCACTGTCCACTGAAAGGATCATGAAAATTGCTAGTAGAACTTTGATCTTCAGTGTAAATATAATTCTAAAATGTATAAATTGAAAATTGTGTGGTATTACACAACAACAGAATCAGTCTACTAAAATGTATTTGTGATGCTGGAATTAATTTTTGTTCTCTCCTATTGCTTATTTCTGTAGAAGGTTTCTAAACTGCCTTAGCTGCACATGACTACATCTACTATGGCTGTAATAACAAAAAAATGAGAGAAATTTTCAATATTAGGAGTCTTTGTTGATACTATAAAAACAGCAGAACAATTTTAAGCAACCTTCTGCGTTCTGCTGTTTATGATCTTTAACAGATAGGCATGGCTAATACCTTATTCAAGCTCCTCTGGGGAAAAAGGGAAAGCAGGGAGAAGGAAACAGGGGAGGGATAGCGGCCACTAAGCAGAGGAGGTGGAGATCTTAGACTTTCACATGTTGTTGTTGTTTTTACCCTGTCATTTTCCAAAGCAGTGAGTTCTCAGTCCAGAGAGCTGATTGGCTGGTTTAAAGATCCCCCAACTGTCTCTGTGCTCTATACCAGACAGAGAGTAGAGGAGAGATCACACACCACCAGGCTACGCATTACAGAGAAGTAGAATCAAGTTTCCCAACCGTGATGGCTAATGTTTCTGTAATAACAGTGTTTGTTCTTTCAGGGTTAAATGAAACAGTGAACCACAGATCTATTATCTTCTTTCTCAGCTTGCTGTGTTACTGCACAATACTTGTGGTGAATGTTTCTCTGATTGTGATCATCATCTTGGATAACAGCCTCCATGAACCAATGTATATTCTGCTGTGTGCTTTTTTCATGAATGGACTTTATGGAACAACAGGTTTCTACCCCAAATTTCTCTGGGATCTGCTCTCTCCTGTTCACGTTATCTCTTATTCTGGATGTCTTGTTCAGGCTCTGGTCATGTACTCTTTTGCCTGCAGTGATCTGTCCATTCTTGCTCTCATGGCCTATGACAGGTATCTGGCTATATGTCGACCACTGGAGTACCACTCTGTCATGTCCAAGCACAGAGTCACTAAGTTAGCATTTTTCTGTTGGTTAATGCCTTTCTGCATTATAGCAACAAACATCTATCAAACATCCAGGGTAAAGTTATGCAGCTCACATATTGACAGACTGTTTTGTGTGAACTGGAGCATTGTTCAACTGGCATGTTTTCCAGAAGAAACCACCATTAATGGCATATTTGGAAATGTTACAATAACCATTTATGTGCTTCATGGTCTTTTCATAGTTTGGTCCTACTTGTATCTCATCAAAACCTGCACCAGTTCTTTAGAAAACAGAGCTAAGTTCATGCAGACATGTGTACCACATTTGACCTCCTTATTCACTTTTTCTTTCACTGTGCTCTTTGATCTTATGACTTTGCGACTTGCTTTAAAAGATTTTCCTCAAATGCTTACAAACTTCATGTCTATAGAATTTCTCATCATACCTCCTATTATGAATCCTCTCATTTATGGTTTTAAACTGACTAAAATTCGAAAGAAATTTGTTTGTGTGGTTTCTTTTAAAATTAATGTAAATTAGCATTTTATTGCATTCAAATTATTGATTTATTTAGAATTTTATGCTTTTTAATTATATGTCTTAAACCAGATGTATCCACTAAGGGGCACCTTAACAGCTGTACAATTATACATTTACACTAAATGTATTTTGGATGGTCACTTACCTGAAAATTGTTTAGCAATTAGGAATGCAATAGATGTAAATATGAAATCTGATATTTCTGATTATGTTTTTGATCATGTCAGATATTTGCAGTGATTTTGCTTTTTCAATAGACTGGACATGCACAAAAGACAAAAGACAGGGAGGCCCAACACCTGTTGAATAACATGTAGGTGGACTATCTGAAACAAAAACAGTCCACTAGAGGACTCTAGTGGCTTATTGACAGATTCAACATGTGCCATTTATCACACCAAGAAAAAAAGGAGATTTTTACAGCATGTAAAGACTTTAACTGTGTTGTATAAATATTTTTTCTGTCATTTTGACATTTTCTGGACATGTCTTTGTCTGATGATCACCACAACTATGATTTTGTTGATTGTAATTTGTTGCTGATAATTATGGGCAACAATTTCTACACTGATGAGATCCTCAGTTTTAAACATGTTGGCTGAAACCCAATATTGTTTCTTCATTTCATCTCTTGAATTTGACAGCTACTGTTTTGACTGTTTTTCAGAAAATCAATTTAAGATAATTCCATCTTACAAAGTTCACCTCAAAGAGAATTAACACTGTGAATTTCAGTATTATTTTTTTTAGCAGATTTAGAGGTGTGTTCTTTTTGTCAAATCAGTTGAAAGATCAGAAATACTTCAATTTATCAGGATTCAGTTCCACTTCTATCTTTTTTCTTAAATGAGTGTTTTACTTGTTTAAATTGAAGCTGTGTTAAGCTCACTGGAGTGTTTTCCTGGTTGAAATTGCCTGCGATATTTGCATTACTTCATTTCTGCTCAGTCAAACAAGCATTGTCACTTTATGTACTTCACAATTCACAGCCACTATGACTGATGTGTTCTTTAAAGCTGAATAAATAATGATTTTCCTGTTCTTTAGTATAAATAGCCCATGCGTTAAATTCTAAAAACATATTACTTACATAACTGACAGGACATATGTGTGAATTGTTGCTATGGACAGTTTTAATGTAAAAGCTTTTATTTTGAAGTTGCCCAGAAGTAATTAGCTTTTGTGATGGTGTTGAACTCAGATGTAAATATCTGTTTGTTTTGTCTATTCTCTGTAAAATCAGTGTCCAGCCATTATGTGAAGCTGTGAACACACAACATATTTATTAGCATCTATTAGGATGTGCTTAAAGGATTTAAAAGTCTCTTTACATCTAGCATGTTTGTTTTGGTGAGAACTGATTCAACTGTGTCGCTTACTAAGGAGTTTACGACTTTCATAAGGAGTGTGAGCAATTTCTTTTTCATCAAAGTCTCTTCAACACTTAGTCTAAATTGATAATTTTCTCAGACAAACTGAGAATGGTGCCCCTAAATTAACGAGTGCAATTTTAATCATAAAGTGTTACTGATGTTACAGATCCAGATGTTATCTGAATGCTGTGACTTTGTTTATGACATTTACTGCGAGTTTCCAGGACTGTTGCTTTGAATAGATGATAAACTTTGCTGCAATGTTTCAGAAAATTTGATTTAAGCTGAACCCTGAGCAACAAAGCAGAATTGCTGTGAGCCCAATAATTGTACGTAACTTTCAAACGTAGAGTGAACTTTGCTTCGCTGTGCCAGAAAGCTTCAAACTATATGATACTGAAGAATTTGCCTGCACCAGAGCTGCAGTAGCTTCATAAATTAAGCCCTGATTATTCTTGTTCTTTGCCTGTGTAGGACTTGATCCACACATGTTAATGTCTCAGTAAAGACAGAACTCCCTCAAGTTTTTATGACAAGCTAAGAAATAAATCAAAATTGCTTATCCAATCATTTTAAGTTTGAGAGGGAAATTATTTATGTAAGAAAAGTTAAAGTAACCCGTTGCTGTGTTGCAACAGAATGAGAACTGTTGTATAGTGAAGAAATAAAAATTCTTACTTATTTAGAAATTTGAGAGAGCGTGAAAAGAATCTGTTTAATTGTGCACAAAGCAAAAAATGCTTGATAACTGTTAAAAACTCACACAGAAAAAACGTGTGATCAAACTTAAAGAGCCGCCATGCTCAGACCCATTGCTAGAGTTGTTGAACAAAGACATCAAGTAAAGTGTCATGATCCCTGCTCCAGTCCCTGTTTCTCCCCTTCATTCTCCCTCCTGGTCTCTCCTTCTTCCTCCTGTTCACTCTGTATCTGTCTATCTGTTTTGACCTGTCTGTTCTCTTTGGCTCTCTCTGTCTATCATCTCTCCCTCTTGTCTCTCTCGTCCCTGTCTCTTGCTCTCCCTGCTTCACCTGCCTGCAGTCAGCTGATTACTGCACGTGACTCGCATTGCAGTAATCAGCTCACCTGCCCACAATATCACCTGCTCACTATTTAAACTCTGCTCATTCACTCATTCCCCATCGGACCATAGATTCTGTTGCCTCCTGGATTCAGTTTCTCCCCACCAAGCCTGCTAACTCCTGACTGCTCCCTTGGACTCTGCTGCTCCCCCTCAATCCTGCATTTCCCCCACTTGGACTCTGTTTTGCTCCTGTCTGTTCATGGATTTTCCCCAGCCTGTTTTCCCCCTCGGTTTTCCCCCATCTTGTGAGTACCCCTCCTTAGATTAGTTTTGTTAATTCAGTTCAGTTTTGTAAACTTCCGTTTTTGTATTCATAGAGTTTGCTTGTAGAGTTTTAGTAGTTTGGTTTAGTTCTGTCCCCCCAGTTCAGTTCTCCATTTATGTATTGGTTTAGTTATTTGGTTAAATAAATCTCTTTCCGTTATTCACCTGTCTGCCAGTTTCTGTGTGTCTGCGCTTGGGTTCTCCTGCTTCCCCCCATAACATAAAGGCCTAAAGAAGTGACCTCCTCTGTGTTCTAAGTGAGACTGACCTCCTCTGGTCTCAGTCCTGAGGGTCCATCAGGGGGCGGAGTTAAAATCTGACATTCTGATGTCTCACACACACACACACACACACACACACACACACACACACACACACACACACACACACACACATATGCGCGCACACACACACACACACACACACACACACAGACCCTCACAGAGCTTCTCCCTCTGCACTGAGGAAAACAGAGAACTGCTTGATGCTAATGCTATGAGCATTCATAGCATCTAACTTCACAGACAGCCATCTCAAACTGACATTACCTGTTCTCGTTGATTATAAGTGTGTGTTGGTGGTGTTTTAAAGTGAAGCTGTGGATAAATTGTGGTGATACAGGGACTGAGTTTTCTGTGGCCTGTTTGTATCAGCCGTTCTCCTAATATGTTTTGCGATAGAAAAGTGTTTGTCAGTCAACAATTTTAGTTTGTATTCTGCCACAGTATTGCACAGGGTGCAAAACAGTTTACCTCCGCTTTTGTGAAGAACATCGGGGAATTGTTTTTCACAGTCGTCAGCTGTAATTTTGTTGGTAATTGAGAGACATTAGAATCGGACATGTCTGGATCTTCAAACCATAAACAAGAAAGTCAATTCGGTTATGTATGTGCATTATGTTTGTGCTGGGGACTGCTATGATTGGTGGAACTCACATTAGGCTGGCCAAATTTGCAAAAAAGTTGCGGTGATTGGACTCACAAAACGTCAGTGCCATCTACCATAATGAACAACCAAATCACTCCTCCTTTCCCATGGGAGGATACGAAAACCTGGTTGAGTGTCATGACAGACAACGTCCTTCCAGGATACGAAGAGAAACAACAAATCAGGAAACCAGAGGATTTCAATCTGAATTATGACTCCGTCATTCCCCACCTCATGACCCAGCTGAAGCTTAGCAAAAGAAACCACCCTTAATATGACATGGAAATCCAGAGGCAACTGGATGAACACGTGAAAGAAGGAAACATTTCCAGATGACCAACTGAGAAACTATGAAAAGCCATGCTGGAACTGCAAGCTTCCACCAACCAATGGACAAAACTGGCCAACACAGCCAGAGATGGCATACCAGAAAGACTGGTACAGCTTGAAACCTTCATGATCCAGATGAAAGAAGAGCTCCAGGGCAAGAATAGCCACATCGAAGCTCTACAGAATCATCTACATGATGCAGTTTAATGCATAACTAGCCTAAGCCAAGAACTGAGACTCACCCAAGACCAACTCCTGAACTTTAAGCAACAACACCAAGCTGACAAGGAAGAGTTGGAAAAGGTGAAGAACAAACTGAAGCAAGTCCATGAAATACTACTGCACTGCCGGGCAGAGTCACTGCCCCCGAGCCGAAGTGCATCACCAGTCCAAAGCCA
This sequence comes from Amphiprion ocellaris, assembly GCF_022539595.1. NCBI lineage: Eukaryota > Metazoa > Chordata > Actinopteri > Pomacentridae > Amphiprion > Amphiprion ocellaris. Next base: position 18,351,803 of record NC_072776.1, read on the forward strand.
GATGCCTGGTGCTGAAACAGAAGCTCACCAGCACAATGTGCCGCATAAACACAAAAGAATGTCTAAGAAGCAAGCTGAGATGACAGTCTCCTGCAACGAAAGACAAGATCCAGACTTGACCTTTGATGGTGCGAGCTCATGCATCCAACTGCCTGTACAAGCTCACAGATATAATGAAGGATGGAGAAGATGAACCCATCGCTGTGACCATGGTCTTAGAAACTACAAGCAACCAAGTTTCCAACAAGACTGTTGGAAAAAACCAACAGTACTCAGAAAGACTGAAGTCCAGTCAACAACGACACCACCATGACCAAAGGTGGAATTATGAATCAGCTTTCAAGACGAATGATCACAGACAAATGGATGGTCGGGAGATTCTTCAGCTGCTGAAAGACTACTGAGAGGAGAATCCACCAAGGAGATCCACAAAGTCACAAAGAAACCACCATCGTGGAAAGCAGGAAAAGGGCACTCATCACCACAATTATTAACCAGGAGAATTCGAGTCACAGGTTAAAATATTAAAGTGCCAAACTTGCCCGAATAGATAGTTGGTGGTAATTGGTGTACCCCGTCTTGTTTTTTATTTTGGTTTGTTGTTTTCTGGTGGATAACCAGGGTGGCTCATGTGTGCTCAAGGAACACTGAAGATAAACAGGTGGACATAGATATCTCAAGAGAAAAAATAGGTATCAGGCAAGTTCTGGTTTGTTTTTGTTATTCCAAGAAATGACATCATACACTCAAACTGAAATCAAACCCTAAGAATTAAATAGGTGACCTAAATGTATACATGTATAAAATAAAATACATCAAATGTAGAACTTTACAGACTAGTTAGATAAAAGTTATTGATAAAAACTGCATTCATGTAGTTTGTCTCACTAAGTGGAGGTCTAATTAGCAGGAATCAACCTCCTTCTTGATTCACATGCATTTTATGGTATGTCAAATCATCAAAACTGGACTAATCCCATTTTAATCACAATCAAATACAGACCTACAAGGTGTCTACTAATTCTTACAGGTTACACCAGGTAGACAAGGTGTACAGGTATATAGAGTTAGGTTCCTTAGCAAAACATGATCTGCTACCAAAGTAAAAAGCAAGTGAATACCAAACTGATCTCATTAAAGTTTAAAAAATTTGACTTTAGGGTACACATGAAGGCTACACAACCTGTACCATGTCATATCATATCTTCTCTAATCCCAATTTTCTATTTGGTTATACCGCCCGTGTTAGCCGATTGATAGTGTTGTGCACAGTCTGTGGGCACCCATGTTCTGCATTAATTTCTCCAGTTTTTGTCGACAGCATTCGAGGACGATCGCTGTTACCACACAAAACGGGGGACTGGAGCGTACTAAGGAGCAGAGCATTCCAGAGTAACACACAAAGATCCAAAGACCCTTTCCCAAAGCTGTAAATTGGGTAAGACACCATTTCTAAAGACAGCTAACTCAAAATTCACTTCCAAATGGAACATCTGCTGATTGGATATTTACTGATCAAGGACCACTAACAACTCTTAGAGACAACAGGATGCCTACTACCTCCACCAGAATCTGATAAGGGTCAACTGTGAGGAAAACCACACCTCGGTAGAAGAGGATTGACATTCTGACCTTCTGATCTCTCGACATAACACACAGAACTTTCTACACAGGAATGAACTGAGCAACTTAAATTAGAACATTAAGGAAAAGCAGCATCACTGGAGTAACTCTGATACCAGGTTGATCAGGACCGGTGTGGAAGAAGAACACATCGAATCTGAAGTGTTTGTGGAAGATGCACACACGATACACAAACACCCCCCTTCTCCAAAACATCAGTCCAAGCTATGCTAGAACTACTGTAGGAAAAAAGAACAAGATGGAATGACCAGCACAGTCTCCAGACTTAAACCCCATGGAACTGCTTTGGGATGAACTGGACAGTAGAGTGAAAGTAAAGCAACCTACAAGTGCCACACATTTATGGGAACTACTGTAGCAGAGTCGGGAAGTACTTTCTGAAGAATATTTTTTTTTTCCATTGTGGAAAAAATGCCACGAGTGTATTCAGCTGTTATATGTGCCAAAGGTGGCTACTTTGATGAGTCAAAAGTGTGGCAAGCATTTCGGTTTCTAAATAGTTTTTCTGTTTAACTTCATTTGTTTATTTGTTCTACGCATTCATTTCAGAGTACAATGAGACCTGAGCATGCATAATTTCCAATAAGACAACTGGAAAAATTGAGGTGTTCTAAAACTTTTGACTAGTAGTGTATGTAGTATACATATTCTTGGTAGACCATCTCTAAATGATGTTTGTGCTGCTTGGACTGCAGCATATCTGATTCTGTTTCTGGTGCTCCTGATAACTGAGTATTTGAAGATGGCAGTAAGCTGCTTCATGGATATTGGTCATAGAACTTTGATCTGTAGTGTAAATATAATTCTAAAATGTATTAACTGAAAATTGTGTGGTATTGCACAACAAAGGAACCAGTCTGCTAAAAGTTATTTGTGATGCTGGAAAAAGTTTTCGTTCTCTCCTAATGCTTATTTCTGTAGAAGGCTTTGAACCTGCCTTAGCTGGTCAACTGCACATGACTACATCCAGCATTGCTATAATAGCAAAAAAACAGAGAGAGAAATGTTCAGTATTAAGAGTCTTTGTTGATACTATAAGAACAACAGAACAATTTTTAGCAACCTTCTGGGTTCTCCTGTTGATCTTTAACAAATTCGGATTGTTAACACTACATTCAAGCCCCTCTGGGGGAAAAAAGAGAAAGGAGGGAGAAGGAAAAGGGGGAGGAATGGCTGCCACTAAGCAGAGGAGGTGGAGTTCTTTGACATAGTTGGTGTTGGTCTTTTTTTTAATACAGCACAACAAAGAATCCCCTGTCATTTTCCAAAGCAGTGAGTTCTCAGTCCAGAGAGCTGATTGGCTGGTTTAAAGATCCCCCAACTGTCTCTGTGCTCTATACCAGACAGAGAGTAGAGGAGAGATCACACACCACCAGGCTACGCATTACAGAGAAGTAGAATCAAGTTTCCCAACCGTGATGGCTAATGTTTCTGTAATAACAGTGTTTGTTCTTTCAGGGTTAAATGAAACAGTGAACCACAGATCTATCATCTTCTTTCTCAGCTTGCTGTGTTACTGCACAATACTTGTGGTGAATGTTTCTCTGATTATGATCATCATCTTGGATAACAGCCTCCATGAACCAATGTATATTCTGCTGTGTGCTTTTTTCATGAATGGACTTTATGGAACAACAGGTTTCTACCCCAAATTTCTCTGGGATCTGCTCTCTCCTGTTCACGTTATCTCTTATTCTGGATGTCTTGTTCAGGCTCTGGTCATGTACTCTTTTGCCTGCAGTGATCTGTCCATTCTTGCTCTCATGGCCTATGACAGGTATCTGGCTATATGTCGACCACTTGAGTACCACTCTGTTATGTCCAAGCACAGAGTCACTAAGTTAGCATTTTTCTCTTGGTTAATGCCTTTCTGCATTGTAGCAACAAACATCTATCTAACATCCAGGGTAAAGTTATGCAGCTCATATATTGGCATGCTCTTTTGTGTGAACTGGAGCATTGTTCAACTGGCATGTTTTCCAGAAGAAACCACCATTAATGGCATAATTGCAAACATTACAATAATCATTTATGTGCTTCATGGTCTTTTCATAGTTTGGTCCTACTTGTATCTCATCAAAACTTGCACCAGTTCTTTAGAAAACAGAGCTAAGTTCATGCAGACATGTGTACCACATCTGATCTCCTTATTCACTTTTCTTTTCACTGTGCTCTTTGATGGTATGATGATGCGACTTTCTTCAAAAGATTTCCCTCAAATGCTTATAAACTTCATAGCGATAGAATTTCTCATCATACCTCCTATTATGAATCCTCTCATCTATGGTTTTAAACTGACCAAAATTCAAAACAAAATTGTTGGTGTGGTCTATTATACTTATATACTTTATGTACTTCACAATTCACAGCCACTATGACTAATGTGTTCTTTAAAGCTGAATAAATAATGATTTTACTGTTCTTTAGCAGAAATAGCTCATGCATTAAATTCTAAAAACATATTACCTACATAACTGACAGGAGATATGTGTGAATTCCTATGAGAAAACCTCAAATGACAATAACCCATTGTGCTATGGACAGTTTTAAAGTAAAAGTTTTTATTTTGAAATAAGTTGCCCAGAAGTAATTAGCTTTAGTGATGGTGTCGAACTCAGATGTAAATATCTGTTTGTTTTGTCTATTGTCTGTAAAATCAGTGTCCAGCAATTATGTGAAGCTGTGAACACACAACATATTTATTAGCATCTATTAGGATGTGCTGAAAGGATTTAAAATTCTCTTTACGTCTAACATGTTTGTTTTGGTGAGAACTGCTTCAATTCTAAGGAGTTTACTACTTTCATAATGAGACTGATTAATTTCTTTTTCATCAAAGTCTCTTCAAGTCTTAGTCTAAATTCATCATTTTCTCAGACAAGCTGAGAATGGTGCCCCTAAATTAACGAGTGCAATTTTAATCATAAAGTGTGGTTTCTACCATTAGGTGTGTTGCAGCCAACACTTTTATCTACATTGTTTGGTGCAGCCGCATGAGGCAATTTTTTGTAACAATTTTGTTACAATTGATCTTACAGCAACTTAGTTTGAAATTTGAAATGATAGAAAACATGCGCGGTCTTATGTTTGCATCAGGATATTTTTAAAAAGCACCAGAGATCTGCAGATGAAGAGGTTGAAAAGTAACTGAACAGGTTTTCTACCAGCACTAGAAAAAGTATCCTTTACTTAACAGAGGGATACAAGTTGAAACCCAAGAACAGAGAAATTGTATCTACCCAACAGAACACTGACAGTCATCTTCAAAGTTTCACGACATATCTACTATACATGAAATACAGCATTTAAACTGTGAAATAAATAGAGGTCAACTATGTGTGGATGTTAATAAGTAACTCTGTTGATTCTTGCAGTCATTTCATATGACAGGTTTCTGGCAATAGTACAGTAAAATGCAGTCAAAAACAAAAGGCTATTTAATGTCCAGTCCTTAAAGTTGCATTTCAAACCCAAATGACACTCTGAAGAGGAATCATTTAAGGTATAATATTTTAAAGATAAGGCTATGTGCCTTACAAGCTCTGTATAGTGGACAAAATGAAAGAGTACTATTGCTTTATTAGTTAGATTGTGTAGAATAGCGTAGTATTATAGGAAACATGGATCCTAATAACATTTTTTTCCAGTATAACTCAAGACAGCTGCTTTCTTCAGATATTTTCTGATGACTCCACAGATGTCTGCTGTATCAGAGGAGGATGTGAGGGGGAGTACAGGGACATGATCAGGGACTATCCTGACTGGTGCAACCTCAACCACCTTATACTGAACATCTCTAAAATCAAGAAAATGGTGATTGATTTCAGGAGGAAGACGTGCACTCCGGAAGTGGTCACCATTCTTGTCACAGACGTGGAGGTTTTCTCCAGCTATACAGTCCTGGAAAAAATTATTAGACCACCCTTGTTTTCTTCAATTTCTTGTTCATTTTAATGTCTGGTACCACTAAAGGTATATAACCTGAAGAATACAATGAACACGACAAACTATGCAGCTGATTACATAATACTTTATGTCCTACTTGACATGCTTAAGCTTAACTGTATTCCCAGGGTATTTAAGAGGTCATTTCATGTTATCAGCAGCACTGCACATCCAAAGGCCTACAGTGGTTTCCTGCTTACATTCAAGCTGTAGCACAACTCAGAAGTTGTCAGCTCTCACATAATGCCTAAAACAAAAGAATTATGTGAAGCCACAAAGGCAGCCATCTTAGCACTGCTGGAAATTGGTATGAGTGAGAGACAGGTAGCAAAAAAACTGAAGATCTCCAAGACAGCTGTTCATTACACCAAGAAAAAACAAGCCGAACATGGTACTACCAAACTGCTAGCTGGTCGCAGCAAGAAATGTCTTTCTACCCCACGAGATGACCGAGCACTCATCTGTTCCTGTGTCAGGAATCGTTGTCAGACCTCCTGGGACCTTAAAAATGAGTGGGCACTGTCCAGAAAGGACAGTTCAAAACAGACTTCTTGAAGCTGGTCTGAAGTCACACAGGGCACGGAAGAAGCCTCTTTGTTGGGGATCACAAGGATTGGAATGTTGATGATTGGGCTAAGGTTCTCTTCAGTGATGAATCTAATTTTCAGCTGATGTCCACTCCAGCCAACTTACTGGTTAGGAGCAATCTTGGAGAAGCTACAAACCAGACTGTCTGCCCCTACAGTAAAACATGGGGTGGATGAGTGATAGTCTGGGGTTGTTTCAGTATGAGTGGAACAAGACACATGCAATTCTGTGAAAGGTGAGTGAACCAGGTCATGTAGAGGGCTACTCTTGAAAACAGTCTTCTTCCATCAGCTGGAAAACTCTTTCCTGCCTTGAATGACTGGATTTTTCCAACAAGACAATGCCTCTTGCCACACAGCAAGATCAGTTAAGGTCTGAATGGAGAACCAGAACATTGGAACCATGCCTTGGCCTGCTCAATCATCAGATCTAAATCCAACTGAAAACCTGTGGAAAATCATCAAATGCTAAATGGAGAACCGCAAGTCCAAAAACAAAGCAAATTTGTTTGAATTTGTGTAACAGGAATGGGCTGCTGTGGCAGCAGAACAATGTCAGAAGGTAGTGGAGAGCAGCCAATATGCATGACTGCAGTCATCAAAAACAATGGTTATGCAATCAAGTACAAACTCCTGTGTGTATCATGTGACTAAAACGGACAGAAAAGACAAAATGGAATGTCTAAAAGCACAGTTTTTAGCAGTAAAAGGCCATAGCTATTGATGTAAGAATTTCAGTGGTTTTGGTTATTATCAAGAAAACCATGGAAAATGGATAGATATCAGTTCTTAAATTAAACTCTTATGAGCTGTTTTTGTTGTTATCATTATATTTGTCCAAACAAATGTACCTGTAGTTGTACCTGGCATTAAAATGAACAAGAAATTGAAGAAAACAAGGGTGGTGTAATAATTTTCTCCATTGCTGTAAGTATTCTTGGTAGACCATCTCTAAATGATGTTTGTGCTGCTTGGACATATCTGATTCTGTTTCTGGTGCTTCTGATAACTGAGCATTTGAAGATGGCAGTAAGCTGCTTTGATTCCAGCATGTTATACGCCTCTCTCTTCTTTTTATGTCTGTCTGCTACTGTACTGGTCACTGTCCACTGAAAGGATCATGAAAATTGCTAGTAGAACTTTGATCTTCAGTGTAAATATAATTCTAAAATGTATTACCTGAAATTGTGTGGTATAACAACGGAACCAGTCTACTAAAATGTATTTGTGATGCTGGAATAAGTTGTTGTTCTCTCCTATTGCTTATTTCTGTAGAAGTTTTCTAAACTGCCTTAGCTGGTCAATGCACACGACTCCATCCAATATGGCTGTAAAAGCAAAAAAATAGAGAGAGAAATTTTCAATATTAAGAGTCTTTGTTGATACTATCAGAACAACAGAACAATTTTGAAGACACCTTCTGGGTTCTCCTGTTAATGATCTTGAACAGATATACATGGCTAATACCTCATTCACATCTCTCTGAGCAGAAAGGGAAAGCAGGGAGAAGGAAACAGGGGAGGGATAGCGGCCACTAAGCAGAGGAGGTGGAGATCTTAGACTTTCACATGTTGTTGTTGTTTTTACCCTGTCATTTTCCAAAGCAGTGAGTTCTCAGTCCAGAGAGCTGATTGGCTGGTTTAAAGATCCCCCAACTGTCTCTGTGCTCTATACCAGACAGAGAGTAGAGGAGAGATCACACACCACCAGGCTACGCATTACAGAGAAGTAGAATCAAGTTTCCCAACCGTGATGGCTAATGTTTCTGTAATAACAGTGTTTGTTCTTTCAGGGTTAAATGAAACAGTGAACCACAGATCTATTATCTTCTTTCTCAGCTTGCTGTGTTACTGCACAATACTTGTGGTGAATGTTTCTCTGATTGTGATCATCATCTTGGATAACAGCCTCCATGAACCAATGTATATTCTGCTGTGTGCTTTTTTCATGAATGGACTTTATGGAACAACAGGTTTCTACCCCAAATTTCTCTGGGATCTGCTCTCTCCTGTTCACGTTATCTCTTATTCTGGATGTCTTGTTCAGGCTCTGGTCATGTACTCTTTTGCCTGCAGTGATCTGTCCATTCTTGCTCTCATGGCCTATGACAGGTATCTGGCTATATGTCGACCACTGGAGTACCACTCTGTCATGTCCAAGCACAGAGTTACTAAGTTAGCATTTTTCTCTTGGTTAATGCCTTTCTGCATTATAGCAACAAACATCTATCTAACATCCAGGGTAAAGTTATGCAGCTCACATATTGACAGACTGTTTTGTGTGAACTGGAGCATTGTTCAACTGGCATGTTTTCCAGAAGAAACCACCATTAATGGCATAGTTACAAACATTACAGTAATCATTTATGTGCTTCATGGTCTTTTCATAATTTGGTCCTACTTGTATCTCATCAAAACTTGCACCAGTTCTTTAGAAAACAGAGCAAAGTTCATGCAGACATGTGTACCACATCTGACCTCCTTATTCGTTTTTCTTTTCACTGGGCTCTTTGATGGTATGATGATGCGACTTTCTTCAAAAGATTTCCCTCAAATGCTTATAAACTTCATAGCGATAGAATTTCTCATCATACCTCCTATTATGAATCCTCTCATCTATGGTTTTAAACTGACCAAAATTCAAAACAAAATTGTTGGTGTGGTCTATTTTAAAATGAATGTAAAGTAGCATTTTATTACATTCAAATTTGTGATTTATTTTGAATTTCATGCTTTTTTAACAATATGCACTAAACCAGATGTATATATTGCACAATATATATTTGCACTAAATGTATTTTGGATGGTCACTTGCCTGAAAATTGTTGAGCAATTATAAAATGGATGTAAATATGAAATCTGATGTTTCTGATTATGTTTTTGATCATGTCAGATAATTGCAGTGACTTTGATTTTTGAATAGACTGGACATGCACAAAAGACAAAAGACAGGGAGGCCCAACACCTGTTGAATAACATGTAGGTGGACTATCTGAAACAAAAACAGTCCACTAGAGGACTCTAGTGGCTTACTGACAGACTCAACATGTGCCATTTATCACACCAAGAAAAGAAAGGAGATTTTTACAGCATGTAAAGACTGTAACTGTGTTGTATAAATATTTTTTTTCTGTCATTTTGACACTTTCTGGACATGTCTTTGTCTGATGATCACCAGAACTATGATTTTGTTGATTGTAATTTGTTGCTGATAATTATGTTCAACAATTTCTACACTGATGAGATCCTCAGTTTTAAATATGTTGGCTGAAACCCAATATTGTTTCTTCATTTCATCTCTTGAATTTGACAGCTACTGTTTTGACTGTTTTTCAGAAAATCAATTTAAGATAAGTCCATCTTACAAAGTTCACCACAAAGAGAATTAACACTGAATTTCAGCATTATTTTTAGCAGATTTAGAGGTGTGTTCTATTTGTCAGATCAGCTGAAAGATCTTAAATACTTCAATTTATCAGGATTCAGTTCCACTTCTTTTTTCTTAAACGAGTGTTTTACTTGTTTAAATTGAAGCTGTGTTGAGCTCACTGGAGTGTTTTCCTGGTGGAAATTGCCTGTGATATTTTCATTACTTCATTTCTGCTCAGTCAAACAAGCATGTGACTTTATGTACTTCACAACACACAGCCACTATGACTAATGTGTTCTTTAAAGCTGAATAAATAATGATTTTCCTGTTCTTTAGTAGAAATAGCTCATGCATTAAATTCTAAAAACATATTACCTACATAACTGACAGGACATATGTGTGAATTCCTGTGAGAAAATCTCAAATGATAATAACTCACTGTTGCTATGGACAGTTTTAAAGTAAAAGCTTTCATTTTAAAATTGCCCAGAACTAATTAGCTTTAGTGATGGTGTCAAACTCAGATGTAAATATCTGTTTGTTTTGTCTATTCTCTGTAAAATCAGTGTCCAGCAATTATGTGAAGCTGTGAACACACAACATATTTATTAGCATCTATTAGGATGTGCTGAAAGGATTTAAAATTCTCTTTACATCTAGCGTGTTTGTTTTGGTGAGAACTGCTTCAATTCTAAGGAGTTTACTACTTTCACAATGAGACTGATTAATTTCTTTTTCATCAAAATGTCTTCAACACTTAGTCTAAGTTGATAATTTTCTCAGACAAACTGAGAATGCTGCCCCTAAATTAACGAGTGCAATTTTAATCATAAAGTGTGGTTTCTACCATTAGGTGTGTTGCAGCCAACACTTTTATCTACATTGTTTGGTGCAGCCGCATGAGGCAATTTTTTGTAACAATTTTGTTACAATTGATCTTACAGCAACTTAGTTTGAAATTTGAAATGATAGAAAACATGCGCGGTCTTATGTTTGCATCAGGATATTTTTAAAAAGCACCAGAGATCTACAGATGAAGAGGTTGAAAAGTAACTGAACAGGTTTTCTACCAGCACTAGAAAAAGTATCCTTTACTTAACAGAGGGATACAAGTTGAAACCCAAGAACAGAGAAATTGTATCTACCCAACAGAACACTGACAGTCATCTTCAAAGTTTCACGACATATCTACTATACATGAAATACAGCATTTAAACTGTGAAATAAATAGAGGTCAACTATGTGTGGATGTTAATAAGTAACTCTGTTGATTCTTGCAGTCATTTCATATGACAGGTTTCTGGCAATAGTACAGTAAAATGCAGTCAAAAACAAAAGGCTATTTAATGTCCAGTCCTTAAAGTTGCATTTCAAACCCAAATGACACTCTGAAGAGGAATCATTTAAGGTATAATATTTTAAAGATAAGGCTATGTGCCTTACAAGCTCTGTATAGTGGACAAAATGAAAGAGTACTATTGCTTTATTAGTTAGATTGTGTAGAATAGCGTAGTATTATAGGAAACATGGATCTTAATATTTTTTTCCAGTATAACTCAAGACAGCTGCTTTCTTCAGATATTTTCATATGACTCCACAGATGTCTGCTGTATCAGAGGAGGATGTGAGGGGGAGTACAGGGACATGATCAGGGACTATACTGACTGGTGCAACCTCAACCACCTTATACTGAACATCTCTAAAATCAAGAAAATGGTGATTGATTTCAGGAGGAAGACGTGCACTCCGGAAGTGGTCACCATTCTTGGCACAGACGTGGAGGTTTTCTCCAGCTATACAGTCATGGAAAAAAAATTATTAGACCACCCTTGTTTTTGTAAAGGGTTAAAAATGTTTATTTTAGAGATGAATGGGAATACAGTTAAAAGGTTAAATATGGCATAAGAAAAGATTAAAAAGTGATTGAGACTGATACAGCTAATTGCTAAAAATAAGTTATGTTACAAATGCGTTTAAAAACAGATACCCCTATATAGAAATTTTTTAAAAAACTATTTCATTGTGTTTAAGTATGTTTTAAAAAAAACTAATTTCATGGTGTATTACCGATTTCTGTGTCAAAGCAATTTTCAAACAGGCCACTAGATGGCGCATAGTGCCAGAGAGGAAGATAAAACCGCCTTGAGGCACTTTTTGCAGAATAAATCCTGCTGCCGAGCTGAATGGAAGCTAAAACGTCTGTCTCGTTGTTTACACACACAGGTGGGTTTATATTCCTCAAAACCATATAGTGAGGGACCTAAGTGCATATACACCCCATAAAAGTGCACTTCCGGATAAAATTTTGGCTGTTTGCTCAGAGATACTTTGGACCATGAGGAACAAAAAAATTGATGGAAGCACTTCCGCTTCCCTCTTTGGCAGCCATTTTGGACAAATCCAATATGGCTGCCACCTGCATAGAGATAAAGCCATTTTTCTGTATAAAGCGGTTTGAGTAGTTTGATTTTTGTGTCAAACTAGATGTTTTCCAAGGTCCTGATTTGATTGTTGGAGGTTTGCCATCTCTTCAGGTTAAAGGTCATGTCACTATGGTCAAAGTCAAGGTCAGTTACCTTAAAAAACCGCGAATCAAGGTCATTCTAGAGCAGCTGTTACACCTCTTGGCAGGTATATAATTGATATACAAAATTTATAGTGATAACATTCTGACATACTTGCACTATGCTAACAACAGCATATATATATATATATATATATATATATATATATATACATATAAAAGAAAGAACGAAGTTCCAGAGAAATTTGAACATCATTAACATAAAAGCTTTTGCATTGACAAAAACGGGTACAATTTATATATGCATTACACTTTTTTTTTGGTTTTCATAGTTTTAAAGCACATCAGATACATTGCTTAATGCTCCTTATACTAACACTAGCTTAAACACATACTGGAAAGTATAACATTCAAGAAACTAAGGTAGAATATCTTAATTAGAGGGTGTCATTATTGACACATCCGCCCTGGCATCGACAGAGAAGTGTGCAGCGCAGACTTGCCTTTGAACATTTAAACATTCTTTCGACGTGCCAGCTATTTTCTCTGCCTGCTGCTTGTGCTATGATGCACAACAAATGAAATTCCCGCTCTTAGATTTTTATCCAAGAGTATCAAATGAAGGCTAAAGCAGTTTTTCTTGAATAAATAACAGCAAGGTTACCCCTAAATAAAGGTGAGTACATCTAAAATATCATTACCCTATATGGTTTGGCTATTCGGATATTGGATTTACATAACATATTTTATGTACAAAGCCCCAAGGCTGTGATCCTCGCCCCAGAAAATGTGTTTACTTTGCAAATAACCTCAGAAACCTGAAAAAAGATGATTTGACCCTGTCAAGGTAACAGAAGTCGGCACACATTATGCAGAAATATGCTTTTAAATGTAGTTTGTGGCCATCTTGGATTGGTCCATTCCTTTAAATCAAGTATTATGCTGCATTCACCTCCTCTGGTAATGTGCTAAATATGAGTTGACAAGTGGAAAATGGCGTCTGACACATAGTCCAAGTGATATTTACCACTGGTGAACTATAGATATATAGTCATACTACGAGCAGTTCCATCTGTCCCACTTTGCAACCCTCAACTTGATCAAAGGCTTTGGCGGGATCGAGGGAGCATATTATGAAGCTATTTTTTTTCTTGTGCACATAAAAGTGTTTAATGACAAATGAAATTGGACAAATGTGACATGACAACTTTTATAAAGCAATTTCTGTTCGGTTACTAAAATAACCTAGACATCCGGTCAGTGGACCTTTTGCTGAGAACCGAATGGTTGCATGTCGTTTGCAATACTTGACATATGGTGGTTTCCATAAATCCTAGAGGAAGCGACTACAATATAAGAACTATCTATCTGTACTTTTACAACTGGTTTATTGTACATTTTGTATCAAAGATAATATATTACTTTTCTTTGTTGTAATATGCCTGACAACAACAGGATCAAATACAGTCAATTGGAGTGTAAATGGGTAGTAATTGACCTTGACCTAGTACAGCTAATTTTGACATAGTATACCTGTAACACCCTCCCCATGAAAATCAGGATGCCGAAAAACCCCCGTTCCGATACCAAAATCACTTAATTCAAATACCATTGTGCAGAAATATGACATTTTCTCGATGCAGAAAGCGGCCATATTAGATTTAACCAAAATGGCCGCCACAGGGGTCGGTGGAAGTGCTTCCATCATTTTTTTTATTCCTTATAGTATATATTAACTCTGGGCTAAAAGCCAAAATTTTATCCAGAAGTGCACTTTTCTTACACTAAGGGCTCCCACTAATATGCATGTAGCCCAGAATGAGGGCATACTGTGTTGTGAATTCTTGGATATAATGTGCAGTGTTTAGAGTCGAGGTTTGTTGAAGTTATTGGTAGATATAGCTGTTTTGTCGCACGCGACCATGCTAGGCTAGCGGACCTGTTGTTAGTAAGCTAAGTAAGTTGCTAACACAGAATTAGTAAAGTTTGACACTGTTAGTTTAAATGTTGTTTCATGTGTAATTTGGAGTGAAATCAAAGACTATGTAAGTGACAGTGACAAGTTTGTATGGAGAAATGTTTTGCATTTGTTTTCTGAAGCCCACAATTATGTCGGATTCAAGATACTGTCTATACATCTGGTAGTATTGAGTAATTTCCAAATTAATAGAATATTTTGTGTCATTATTTCTTTGTTGAAGAAAGCAGAATAAATCCTGCAGCCAAGCTGAATGGAATCTAAAATGTGTGTCTCTTTGTTTACACATGCAGGATTTATAAACACACCCCACCTGACAGCTGCCGGGCCAGGGGGGTTACATTTTCTTCAATTTCTTGTTCATTTTAATGCCTGGTACCACTAAAGCTATATTACCTGAAGAATACGAATGAACACGACAAAATATGCAACTGATTACATAATACTTTATGTCCTACTTGATATGCTTAAGCTTAATTGTATTCCCAGGGTATATAAGAGGCCATTTAATGTTATCAGCAGCATTGCACATGCAAAGACCTAGAGTGGTTTCCTGCTGACATTCAAGCCATAGCCCAACTCAGAAGTTGTCAGCTCTCATATAATGCCTACAACAAAAGAATTATGTGAAGCCACAAAAGCATCCATCTTGGCACTGTGTCAAGTGGCTCGGGAAGGTTAAACCCAGAGTGCAGGCACACAGGAGGCAAAACCGATTCTTAAACCAAGGACTTTTATTCAAATGAAAGACAAGGCACTGAGTGAACAAACCAAAACAACCAAACGCCATTCAAAAATAAGCAAATTTAACTAAAACCAAACAGGGCACTAAAACAAGCTAGAACTGTAAACAAACAAGCCACTACTGAAGCTAGAACCTAAACTCAAAACGAAACGGCTAGACTCACACACAGCAGGCCCAAACAGGGAGGGCGCAGACAGGTCTTAAAGCCGGCAGCCTTACGGCAGCGCACGCCTGGGCTGCTGACGTGCAGCGGAGATAGGCAGCTGCAGGAGTGCAGCGACGGGGGACCGAGGTGAGGACAGAGAGGGGAACCTCCGGGAACGAGCCGGGCAGGACTGGGCAGGCAGGGGGGAGTCCGGAGCCGAAGCAGACCTGGGCGGAGCAGCTGGTGGGGAGCCAGCGGAACAATGATCCAGCGGCGACTGGTGGGGCGAGTCAGGCTTCAACTGCCGCTGATGTGATCGAACACAGCTGCGCTCTTTCTGTAGCTGTGTCCAATCGCCGGGATCGTCAGGTGGCCAGGGGCGCAGCACAGAGAAGGGAGGGACCATGACACACTGCTGGAAATTGGCGTGAGTGACAGACAGGCAGCAAAGAAACTGAAGATCTCCGACACAGCCGTTCATTACACCAAGAAAAAACAAGCCAAACATGGTACTACCAAATTACTAGCTGGTCGCAGCAAGAAATGTCTTTCTACCCCATGAGATGACCGTGCACTCGTCTGTTCCTGTGTCAGGAATAATGTCAGACCTCCAGGGACCTTAAAAATAAGTGGACACTGTCCAGAAATGTGACTTGTTCAGAAAGGACAGTTCAAAACTGACTTCTTGAAGCTGGTCTGAAGTCACACAGGGCACAGAAGAAGCACTTCATCAAGGAAAGGCAGAGGAAAGCCTGATTCCTCTTTGCTGGGGATCACATGGATTGGACTGTTGATGATTGGGCTAAGGTTCTCCTCAGTGATGAATCCAATTTTCAGTTGATGTCCACTCCAGCCAACTTACTGGTAAGGAGGAAGCCTGGAGAAGCTACAAACCAGACTGTCTGCCCCTACAGTAAAACATGGGATGGATGAGTGACAATCTGGGGTTGTTTCAGTATGAGTGGAACAAGACACATGCAATTCTGTGAAAGGTGAGTGAACCAGGTCATGTAGAGGGCTACTCTTGAAAACAGTCTTCTTCCATCAGCTGGAAAACTCTTTCCTGCCTTGAATGACTGGATTTTCCAACAAGACAATGCCTCTTGCCACACAGCAAGATCAGTTAAGGTCTGAATGGAGAACCAGAATATTGGAACCATGCCTTGGCCTGCTCAATCATCAGATCTAAATCCAAATGAAAACCTGTGGAAAATCATCAAACGCTAAATGGAGAACTACAAGCCCAAAAGCAAAGCAAATTTGTTTGTGTAACAGGAATGGGCTGCTGTGGCAGCAGAACAATGTCAGAAGGTAGTGGAGAGCAGCCAATATGCATGACTGCAGTCATCAAAAACAATGGTTATGCTTTCAAGTACAGACTCCTGTGTGTATCGTGACTAAAACGGACAGAAAAGAAAAAACGGAATGACTAAAAGCACTGTTTCTGGCAGTAAAATGCCATAGCTATTGATGTAAGAACTTCAGTGATTTTGGTTATTATCAAGAAAACCTTGGAAAATGGATAGATATCAGTTCTTAAACTCTTATGAGCTGTTTTTGTTGTTATCATATTTGTCCAAACAAATGTACCTTTAGTTGTACCTGGCATTAAAAAGAACAAGAAATTGAAGAAAACAAGGGTGGTGTAATAATTTTCTCCATTGCTGTAAGTATTCTTGGTAGACCATCTCTAAATGATGTTTGTGCTGCTTGGACATATCTGATTCTGTTTCTGTTGCTTCTGATAACTGAGCATTTGAAGATGGCAGTAAGCTGCTTTGATTCCAGCATGTTATACGCCTCTCTCTTCTTTTTATGTCTGTCTGCTACTGTACTGGTCACTGTCCACTGAAAGGATCATGAAAATTGGTAGTAGAACTTTGATCTTCAGTGTAAATATAATTCTAAAATGTATTACCTGAAATTTGTGTGGTATAACAACGGAACCAGTCTACTAAAATGTATTTGTGATGCTGGAATAAGTTGTTGTTCTCTCCTATTGCTTATTTGTGTAGAAGGTTTGTAAAATGCCTTAGCTGGTCAACTGCACATGACTCCATCCAATATGGCTGTAAAAACAAAAAACAAAAAGAAAAAATTTCAATATTAAGAGTCTTTGTTGATACTAGAAGAACAACAGAACAACTTTGAAGCAACCTTCTGGGTTCTCCTGTTAATGATCTTGAACAGATATACATGGCTAACATCTCATTCACGTCTCTCTGAGCAGAAAGGGAAAGCAGGGAGAAGGAAACAGGGGAGGGATAGCGGCCACTAAGCAGAGGAGGTGGAGATCTTAGACTTTCACGTGTTGTTGTTGTTTTTACCCTGTCATTTTCCAAAGCAGTGAGTTCTCAGTCCAGAGAGCTGATTGGCTGGTTTAAAGATCCCCCAACTGTCTCTGTGCTCTATACCAGACAGAGAGTAGAGGAGAGATCACACACCACCAGGCTACGCATTACAGAGAAGTAGAATCAAGTTTCCCAACCGTGATGGCTAATGTTTCTGTAATAACATTGTTTGTTCTTTCAGGGTTAAATGAAACAGTGAACCACAGATCTATTATCTTCTTTCTCAGCTTGCTGTGTTACTGCACAATACTTGTGGTGAATGTTTCTCTGATTGTGATCATCATCTTGGATAACAGCCTCCATGAACCAATGTATATTCTGCTGTGTGCTTTTTTCATGAATGGACTTTATGGAACAACAGGTTTCTACCCCAAATTTCTCTGGGATCTGCTCTCTCCTGTTCACGTTATCTCTTATTCTGGATGTCTTGTTCAGGCTCTGGTCATGTACTCTTTTGCCTGCAGTGATCTGTCCATTCTTGCTCTCATGGCCTATGACAGGTATCTGGCTATATGTCGACCACTGGAGTACCACTCTGTCATGTCCAAGCACAGAGTCACTAAGTTAGCATTTTTTTCTTGGTTAATGCCTTTCTGCATTATAGCAACAAACATCTATCTAACATCCAGGGTAAAGTTATGCAGCTCATATATTGACAGACTGTTTTGTGTGAACTGGAGCATTGTTCAACTGGCATGTTTTCCAGAAGAAACCACCATTAATGGCATAGTTGCAAACATTACAATAATCACTTATGTGCTTCATGGTCTTTTCATAGTTTGGTCCTACTTGTATCTCATCAAAACTTGCACCAGTTCTTTAGAAAACAGAGCAAAGTTCATGCAGACATGTGTACCACATTTGACCTCCTTACTCACTTTTCTTTTCACTGTGCTCTTTGATGTTATGACTTTGCGGCTTGCTTCAAAAGATTTCCCTCAAATGCTTATAAACTTCATAGCGATAGAATTTCTCATCATACCTCCTATTATGAATCCTCTCATTTATGGTTTTAAACTGACTAAAATTCGAAACAAAATTGTTGGTGTGGTCTCTTTTAAAATGAATGTAAAGTAGCATTTTATTACATTCAAATCAATGATTGATTTAGAATTTTCTGCTTTTTTCACAATATGCGCTAAACCAGATGTATCCACTAAGGGGCATCTTAACAGCTGTACAATTATACATTTACACTAAATGTATTTTGGATGGTCACTTACTTGATAATTGTTTTGCAATTAGGAATAAAATGGATGTAAATGTAAAATTTGATATTTTTCATTATGTTTTTGATCATGTCAGATATTTGCAGTGATTTTGCTTTTTCAATAGACTGGACATGCACAAAAGACAAAAGACAGGGAGGCCCAACACCTGTTGAATAACATGTAGGTGGACTATCTGAAACAAAAACAGTCCACTAGAGGACTCTAGTGGCTTACTGACAGACTCAACATGTGCCGTTTATCACACCAAGAAAAAAAAAGGAGATTTTTACAGCATGTATAACTGTGTTGCATACATTTTTTTTTCTGTCATTTTGACACTTTCTGGACGTCTTTGTCTGATGATCACCAGAACTATGATTTTGCTGATTGTAATTTGTTGCTGATAATTATGGACAACAATTTCTACACTGATGAGATCCTCAGTTTTAAACATGTTGGCTGAAACCCAATATTGTTTCTTCATTTCATCTCTTGAATTTGACAGCTACTGTTTTGACTGTTTTTCAGAAAATCAATT
Organism: Amphiprion ocellaris; assembly: GCF_022539595.1. NCBI lineage: Eukaryota > Metazoa > Chordata > Actinopteri > Pomacentridae > Amphiprion > Amphiprion ocellaris. The sequence goes on from NC_072776.1 coordinate 18,370,840, forward strand.
TAAGATAATTCCATCTTACAAAGTTCACCTCAAAGAGAATTAACACTGTGAATTTCAGCATTATTTTTTTAGCAGATTTAGAGGTGTGTTCTATTTGTCAGATCAGTTGAAAGATCTGAAATATTTTAATTTATCACGATTCTGTTCCACTTCTATCTTTTTTTTTTTCCTCAAAGCTTGTGTTTTACTTGTTTAAACTGAAGCTGTGTTAAGCTCACTGGAGTGTTTTCCTGGTTGAAATTGCCTGCGATATTTGCATTTCTTCATTTCTGCTCAGTCAAACAAGCATTGTCACTTTATGTACTTCACAATTCACAGCCACTATGACTGATGTGTTCTTTAAAGCTGAATAAATAATGATTTTTCTGTTCTTTAGTAGAACTAGCTCATGCATTAAATTCTAAAAACATATTTCTTACATAGCAGAAAGGACATATGTGTGAATTCCTGTGAGAAAACCTCAAATGATAATAACCCATTGTGCTATGGACAGTTTTAAAGTAAAAGCTTTTATTTTGAAGTTGTCCAGAACTAATTAGCTTTAGTGATGGTGTCGAACTCAGATGTAAATATCTGTTTGTTTTGTCTATTCTCTGTAAAATTGCCATTATGTGAAGCTGAGAACACACAACATATTTATTAGCATCTTTTAGGATGTGCTGAAAGGATTTAAAATTCTCTTTACATCTAGCATGTTTGTTTTGGTGAGAACTGATTCAACTGATCTTACATCAACTTAGTTTGAAATTTGAAGTAGTCAAAAACATGCTAGTTCTTTGGTTTACTTCAGGATATTTTTAAAAAGTATCAGAGATCTACAAGTGAAGAGATTGAAAAGTAACTCAACATGTAGTCTACCAGCAGTTGAAAAAGTATTCTTCACTTAACAAGTACAAATACCACAGTATGAAAACACTCCACTACAAATTTAAATATCTGTTGTCAATCTATTTAAAATTATCATAGCATGTCATACATAAGTATCAAAACAGTCATTGTGCAGTAAAAGGTTCCCTGTCAGAGTTCTAATATTACTGCTACAGATGTTGCATTTTCAAGCCACATATGTTTAAAGTTATGCTTGTTTTAACTACTTTCTACACTAATGGGTAGTTTCATCGACAGCAATGTATCATATTATATATGATCATCACATATTTGCAGAGCTGCTGCCCTTTGGGAACCATGTGTCTCTAAAAAATCTGCTCTTTGTGAGCTCAGAGAGACATCCCTGTTTTCAGCTTTCTGACATTTGTGCATTTTCCAACCAATCTCAGAGAGGTTTAAATAGTTTATTTAGCTAAAGGACTGGGAGAGTTTTCTCAGGACTGAAAAAACACACTTAATTCTTCAGTTACTGGCACTGGCAACGAATACTGTCAGGCAAATGTAGTGGAGTACATTATGGACCTCTGTGAAATAAGGATTAGCAGTCAAAAGTTGCAGAACATGGAAATACTCAAGTAAAATTAAAGTGCAGTGCCTATAAAAAGTATTTAACTTTACTAGAATTTTCCTCCCTTGTATTACTTTTTAACATTTAAGCATGGTCAATTTAATTTGGCTTTTTTTGACAAGAATGTACAAAAAAGACTCTTTCATGTCAAAATAAAAACAGATTTGTACAATGTCAATAAATTAAAAATATAAAATGTATAATACGTGATTGCATCAGTATATACCACCTTCAAGTCGGGGTTAGGGTTAAAGTGTGTGTGTATGTATGTATGTATATGTACACTACCGTTCAAAAGTTTGGGGTCACCAAGACAATTTCTTTACACTTTATTCATGTGCTAACATAATTGCACAAGGGTTTTCTAATCATCAATTCACCTTTCAACACCATTAGCTAACACAATGTAGCATTAGAACACAAGAGTGATGGTTGCTGGAAATGTTCCTCTGTACCCTTATGGAGATATTCCATTAAATATCAGCTGTTTCCAGCTAGAATATTCATTTACCACAATAACAAGGGCTAGACTGCATTTCTGATTAATTTATTATTATCTTTCAAAACTAAGGACATTTAAAAGTGACCCCAAACTACACACATAAACACACATTATGTTGGACCCTTAGCACCAGTAGACTCAAACCAGGAAAACAATGAGTTGGAGTTCCTAAACTAAGATTTGATATCATGTGTATGAGAAGTTAAGGAACCTGCAGGTTTCTGTATGAACCAGCTGAGAGTTCCACCAGTATTTGGACTCCCTGTGGTGAAAATGCTCACAGTCCCTCCCCTCCTGCACCGACCAACAAGGATTTGTTCGCCCAAGTCAACAAATTGCTGAAAAAATACAGTGAAATTAGGAATTAAATATGAATACTGTCCACTTTGCTGCTTCACATGTGATAACAGCATCCCCTGCTGGACATCAGCAGTGTTGTGGCACCATATTGAGATCGTTTTCGTTTAAATCACACACACGCATGCATGCATACAAACACACACATATATTTCACTCATTCAGTCTGATGAAGTGATGCCATTCTGTCATTCTGACAATTTTCTATTAATGTTTCTCCCTGTTTGATTCTGACATACCCACCACAGTGACGGAGACAGCAATACTCATGCAATATTTGTCATACATGCAAGATTGAACAATAAACCAAGTAATGAATGATACCGACAGTTGTGATTGAGCTTAGGACTCAACCAGAGAACAGCTGCTACGTAACAAATGATTGAACTGCAGCAACGAACCGTGACTCTGTGTGTAGGAGCTCACATGTCCGAGGTACGAAAAGTCCACAGTGTGACTTGCCGCTAGGTCGTGACCCAGACTTATCCTATCTCCATGTCAAGAATTTATAGGTAATCAATGAAGATGCTGCCACGGTTGCGTCACATGCATGAATACTGGCAGCTGACTCTCTTTGGCGATGCACACATAGATCCTGTTTGATGCTGCATATATTTAACAAAGTCAGAGTAAAAACTCCTTCAAATAACTGGAAACAACAACTTCAGGTCCTTCAGTAAAAAAAATAAATAAAAATCATGAATATTCATTATTGGTGAGTCTTACTAATCTGACTTGGTAAAGATTATTTTCAATGCAGTAAAATGTTTTTTTAATAAACATTTTAGTTTGCCACTAACAGATCTGACATTGCAAAGCGAACAACAAAGGTGGTTTGCTTCCTAGCTATCAGGAAATGTTCACGCCACATTAGCTAAAATTAATTACAAGTTCTTCTAATGTTTTAAAGAAAATATTTCATCTTCTGAACCAAAGCACGGTGTTAGTCCAGTTGCATTGTTACTCAATGTAAGCTCATTTTTTTGCACGGCAATAGAAAGTCCTGCACCTCCATGAAAACAGCACAACCAGTAGAGACAACTCAGAATGTCTTTTGTGCAGTATGGCATAGTTATAATGCAATAAATCACAAACTAACAAACAAAAGCCAAATCTCTTTATTTATTTTATAAAATAAAGAAGAAAAAAAACCCCAGAAAGGATTCAACATTTACAACATTCTTTGAAGAGCCTACATCTGTTACCAGTGTGTGAAAAGAAAAATTGTGGCTTTATACAATATAAATATATTACGAATTCAATTTTGTTGTTGCTTTCGTTCTTGTCTTCTCTCTGGTCTGTGGAAACACAGCCTCCTGAATTTTTGTCATGCCTGTTGATTGCAGCTGAGTCAATCATGGCTGTGTGATTGCACTGCAGAGTGTACATTTTTTTAGTGTCTTACAAACTGTAGTTAATGGAAATAAATGATTGTTCTTGCAATAATTTAAATGAGACATGTAAAATAAAGTGATTTCCATGATATGTCAAGCTGAGATTTTCTTAATTTTTTTTCCCCAGAATGCCACATGGCTCATTCAAGGACTGCCAGACAATTGACAATTCATTCTGTTTTTCTAGTCTGAATAGCATAATGTGGGTAAAAAAAGTGCCTTTCAATTCCACCAGCCTTTTTCTTTCAGTGTAGTGGGTTATACTGTTATTGAAGGATATTTATCATTTGAAAAAACATGTCCTTGTCAGATTCAAAGTTGACTGAGACACAACATTTGAACTGCAACATTCAGAAGATGTTTTGAGGATGTAGTCAGGAGCACAAATATATTCCATGACAACAAAAGAATTACATTCTCAAAGCAACATTCAAAAAATGTTTTTACATTTTAATAAGATCTCTGATGACTTGAATAAAATGTTCCTGTAAATTGATATCTTAGCAAAAATAGAAGCTTTTCTGTGCAATATTCTGCAAATTTTTTTTAACTCAAATGAGGCAACACGTTACAGAATATTTTTTTCATAAAACATTCTGACGTTACACAACGTTATTTTGTAACAAAAGAAGGACAGTGCAACAGTGTGACAATGTTTTAAGAATGCAAGGGCACAATGGCCTGACAGTGTTATCACTAAATCTTCTCAGAATGTCTGGAACATTCTGGGAAGAGAAAAAAACAAAACTTTCTGTTTCAAACTAGGAAAATGTTGACATGGTATTTAAAGTTTTTCTACCTCTTCAATTCGGCCACATTTGGGATGTTGTCAGAGTTGTCCCATTATGCTACATGATGATGAAAGAAGAACATTCTCAAACCAACATTCAAAAAAAGTTTTTGAGGCATCACAGAATGTTTGTTAGAAAATGTTCCTGCAATGTTATATATTAACAAAGGCAGAACATTTTTCCTGCATTGTTCTCAGAACGTTTTGGGAATGTTGCTGAGGTAGCACATTCTAGAACTTTCTTTCATAAGACATCTCTCACAGTGTTACAAGAAAACAAAGGGAGAGCATTCTCAGTGCAACATTCTGAAAATGTTTTAAGAAGAACATCTTTAGAATGTGTTTCGAGAATGTTCTGGGAACTGAGAACGAAAAACTTAAAAACAAGAAAAGCACTCGGAGACAATGTACTCCACCAAGGCCACTCAGTCGTTGTCAGATGAAATGTTTAAAAAATTTGTGGTCCTCAGTGGTCGATTTGTCGTAGGATCACAATCGTGATCGTCAGCAGGCAGCTGATGTAGTGTTCACTTGCAGTCATAGTTACAGTGACGCTGTGCCGCCTATCTTGCAATGGTACAGAAATCTTCAACAAATCAGTGGATCCAGACTATAAGCTGCATCACTGCCAAAGTCTAATCAGTTGCTATTTGTGTCATTTCTGACATTCTCTGAAAATTTCATCCAAATCCATTAGTCCGTTTTTGAGTAATGTTGCTAACAGACAGACAGACAGACAAACCAATGCCGATCATCACAAAACTCTGCCACGTTGCTTGGCCGAGTAATAACAATTTTTTTGTTGTAATGCGTGAAAGTGTGAGAATTTTGGGCCGACACCCCCCCAATATGGGGTGAAAAGGCCCCTATGGATATCAGTGATTTTCAGAGCTCTAAATTAATAAATATTGTGCACCAACATCTAATACACTAACATAATAGCTAACCAGCAGTTTAAAAAAGGATAATTTTCTGTGTAAAAGGCTAACTATGATTTTGTGTTAAACCAATACCCTTATGCTATAATAGCTTGCTGTAGCACTAGCTAGTTAGCTTGAATTCTAAGCTAGTTTTGGCTAAGCATTGCTGGCGACTGGTAATTTGACACTATTTTAGATTTTTATGTCAAGAATTTATCTATGGTTATAATAGTTTAACAGTAAAAAATATAATTTTTGTCCTAGGCTCATTATTTTCTAAACTAGTAAGTTAAAAAAATGTTAAAAATTGTGGTGTGTCTGGTTTAATTAGCTTTTAAACTTGTTCATTTAAACATAATTATTGAATTCATAATATACCAAATGTATTAACTGTGTAAAATAGATATTCTTAAGATAGACGTCTTTACCCCACATGTTGTGATCTTTAAGTGAAAACAGCTCTTGAAGGTGTTTGTAACGGATGTCCTTGAACCCCTCATGCTTCGTGTTTCACCTTGACTATTCTCGATTTCATTTTTGGGCTGTTCGTGTCTACTGGCTTTACTTTTTGAATCCTGAGCTGAAGTTCATTACTATCTGCAGCTTTGTCGGTGGTGCCTGGCTGCGGAGGGTGAGCAGCTCCGTCCGGCCGGCAGCAGCTCCGCACCGCTCGGCGGCAGTAAACGCAGCGTTTCTTACGAGCGCCGACGACCAAAAGCGAAGCCGAAGAAGGGGGCCGACAGCAGGCTGTGAACACTGCGGTACATGCGACCGTACAACCGCTCTCAGCCTGTGTTCGCTTTTCCCCAACACCAGCGACGACACGGAGGAAAACAGACCTCTGTGTTTTCATTTTCAAGTGGCGGAGAAGATTTCAGCGTCTCCGGACACCACGACTTTCCGTCCCGGCCAAACGTGAGTAGCCTTTTCTGTGTCATTTTGGGGCTGCGGTGGCTGAAACATGCTAATGTGATTTGGGTTCCGGTTGTGTTTATATAATATTAGGCTGGTAATCCTCCGGAGCAGCGGCAGACGTCAGGACTCACCGGTTAAAAAAAAAAAAAAAATGACATGAATGGTTCACCAAAATGTGTCCGTCTGTTTGTGTGAAGGCTGTCAAACGGGCTCGCTTGTGTGGGATTTATGGCTGTTATGGTACCCCAGCTTTACCCGGTCAGCGGTGCCTGTGAAGGTCTAGTCAGGAGACCGCATCATGTACAATTAACGGCGGCACCGTGATATTAAAGCTATGCTAGCACACTGAGGTGTTATGCTGGTGTGCGCTCAAATCTGCGCTCGTCCTTGCACGCATGTTTGCAGTGGTAGGCGAGGAGCGAGAAAAACATGTCATGTAGGCTACAGACAGCACAGTGCGATGTAAAAGTGCCTCTCTACACGCTGCTGTCTTGTACAAGTAATTTATGTATAACGCTGTAATACCTGTATAATTCAAAAGTCCCACTGTTATTTACCTTCAAAGACAGCAAAACTAGCAGAACGTTAATAACACGAACTGCACATTGCTATGATTCTGCATACACTTTGTCCAAGTGATGCATTAGGAGTGTGAATTTTTTTGAATGGCAGTGCTGCATGTCTGTCTCGTGTGTGAAAGCAATCAGAGCAACTTTTCAGTCTTTTTTCTCAGTGCACGTCTTCCTCGGGTTTTTTTTTATCGAACTGCTTCTTTCATCCTGACCCATTGCTCACCTCATAGGCAGAGGAAGCCACCGGTTTTATTGAAGGGGCGGTTGTCCAGCTGAAATTCTCCAAGCAGTTGTGTGTGACAGCTCCACACAGTCCTTATTTCTTGTTGATTAAAGCCAGATGGATAATTAAACGATTACCATTTATAGAATTTATTGGGTTATAATTATTGCACGCTGCCAGTATAAACCATTATTCTGGTTTTTACTGTTAAAAGAACTTAAAGTCTATTTCCTACTTTTGAAAAAAAAAAAAAAAGGTAGTAGTAGGTTCTGAATTATTCACTTTTGGCCTGAAGGCAGATGCATGATGGAAAGTTTAAGTAAAATCCATTTGAACTGATATCAAAAACAGGACAGAGTTACTGCATGGTTTTGGTGTGTGTGTATGTTTTTCATGTCACCGCTGCCCTAAACAAAGACAGCTTAAGTGAGTGTCTGGTTTGTGGTCATATTCATTCATATATGAGGAACATACCAGCGACAGTGCAAACATTTATCTTGAGCCAAGTGGTTTTGCCCTTTAAAGGTAGCCCATTCCCAAAGGTATATTAGCAGTGGTTTTCAAGATTTGGCTTACATGACTCACATTTTCCTTGAAACAATGCAGCACAGGTTGGATTTTTTTTCACATAGCAGCATTGCAGGAGAAGCCTTTTGCTGACAAACACTTGTTTTTGTTTAAAGAAATTATGTGGAATCTATTTGCAGCTGTGTGGGGAAAGGCAATTTTGCTGATTTGCTGAGTTAAAAGGAGCAATTGAGGTTTTTGCAAAATCCGACTGCAGCAGTCAGCTAAAAGAGAGCACTTGCAGGGCAACCTTAGCAAATACTGATCAAAGCTGTGTTGAGGGGCCGACTACATGAGGCCTTACTCTACATTTCGTAAATCTGCTGCAGTACTGCTCCACTTGCTGAGGTGACAAGTTTAAAGAGGAGGGGGGAAAAAAAAAGCTTAGACCAGGTACTGAGGCTGCTGTACCAAACTGACCACGTGGCTGAGTGCGTGCGAGTGTATGTGAGCAAAGTTCTGCTGCATTGTGCCCTCTTTGGAAAGCTGCATGCAGCTGAGATGCTGCGCTGGTTCTGTGTAAGTGGGCCCATGCAGCAGCAGAAAAGAGGCTGCTGCTACTTGTGCTAATAAATCGTCACTGTCTGTGAGCATACTCTCCTTTCTTTCTTCTGTAATGCAAACCCAGAGGCAGCAGAGAGGGTACCCATCACCTTCACGCAGCCCCATGTGGACATAGCAACCTCTGTCATCGATCCATATGTTCCCTGCCCTGTGGACATTGTTGTATGAGCCCTGATGAACGTACCATTGCTCATCGTGGGGATATCGCACTATAAAAACACACTGCATTTCCTCAGGATTCACGGCCTCATGGGTGCTGATGAGGATACACATTTGAAGAAAACCACAAGGGCTCAGTATCGGTTGAGAAAAGCTGCCGCATGTTACTCTGCTTCTCATATTCTAGTTCACCTTCAGCAATTCTAATCCTACATAAAATACACGATAGATGACTTAAACATGAGCTCTAAAACTGATAACGAACGCTCAGAGAAACATGTTGTGTAAGTTAGCGCTGCCTTCTATAAACTACTTTGGTGTTTTATAAAAAGCCACACTCCAGTGAATTTTGGTTTTTGCAGTACAAATAAACCTGCCAAACACCAAATCTGGGCAAATCGTCCTCATAGCGAGAGGAGCACCTGCTAGACTGGCTAGTAATTGTTTGCAAGCAAAATATTTGAATGCATTGGCTGGATGAAACTGAATCCCTGTGGATGTCTTCCTGAATAAATTTAATTTTGCCAGGTGGAGAGTGTTAGCACTGCAAAAGCACATCAGTCTTGTTGTAGGATTGGTCTGACAAAGTTAAGTTAACCTGACTTATCTTACTTTAGGGTGATTATACAATGTGCCACGAACAATTTTATAAATACTAGTGTAAACGAAAAGAGGCTGCCTGTCTGCAGGGAGATAAATGGTTCTCCAGATAACAGTGTTCTAATTACAAGGGGGGGATTTCCTCAAAGTGCGATTGAACATTGTTTCAGATATTTTTAGTCTAAAAGTATTTTGAGCTGTGTGAAACGAATACGTCCCTTAATGGGGGGGACTGCTCTTAACTTCCCTGCTACTCCTTATCAGGCTTTTACTACTATTCATCCTTTGTCCTGTGCACTTTTCCTGAAACACACCAGGCATCCTGTTTTCTTCTGTCTCACTTGGTTATTGATTGAAGTAAACAGCAGCTAGTATTTCTTTTCAGAATCAGAAAAAAAACGTTATTAGTCACCACAGGATAACATTTGCCTTGTAACAGTTGCTTCAGATTGTGGACAAAACATCTTGAACAAAAAGAGGAGGAATTGTATAGCTGGATGGGCACAGGAAGGAAGGACCTCTTGTGATGTTCAGTGGAGCATTTAGTAATCCTTAGTCTCTGGCCAGACGTATTCTACTGGATAACCAGAACACTGTGCAGATGGTGGGAGATGTTATTGATGATGGATGAAGTTTTGACAAACTCCACTTTTCTGCGACTGGAGGCCATAACTTTCCTGGTTTTGCTTCACCAAGTCAGTCTTTCCCTGGCTCTTTTGTTTTGAGTTTCCCAATACCAACTATACGAACTCTTCTTCTGACATGAGTTGAGAATAAAGACGCCTTAAGCTGTAAATGGAAGGCTTGACAGTGCGAGCCAACCGTACACTTGTAAAGGTCGAGGTTCTAGTGCGAAGATCTGCTGGGTCTGTTGTGGAGGAGGCACAGAGCAGTCACAGACTTGTTAAAACCATCCAAATCCAATAGAACAGGCAGTGTGTTTGCTCAGACAGCCAGAAAAGTCATTTGAACAAATACTTAGTTTGAACCAGTTTTTCAGAAGTCTAATCTGGAAATAAAAATGGAATTGAGTACACTAAAAGGGGGGTACATACAGGAAGAGAGCAGCACCAATGTGTTGACCAGAGACCATGGGATGTCAAAGAAATTAGGCTAGCAGTTTGCCACATGAAGTGATGGGGGATTACAGAGTTAAGTTAATTTAAACTTTAGGTGATGCAGGTGTGGTGACTAGCACTGGGAGCAAAGGATACCACTGATTAATACGTGACGATGTCCCAGAGTTCCTTCAAATGTTAACCACACGGAAACAACGTCCACTGCTTTGGTTACTGCCACTATAACCACATCCAAACGGAAGAGCAGCTCGTCATTGTTCTCTCTTCAGTTAATGATACGACTACACCCGCAACAAATGTCACTGTTATGTATGAATTAAAAGCAGCTAAATATGATTGACTCATTGCTCAGGGCTGAAGAATAACAGGTATAACAGGTTAAAACTGAACTGTTGAAGCTCTACAGTTTGTACTGCAACAAATGTACAAGATGTACATGTGCAGGAGACAGTCTGGGTAATAACTTGCTAACAGAAACCCATTTGATACACTTGACCGATAAACCTGAGATTACAATAATTTGCATCCAGTAATTACTAGATAGGAGTTCAGATTTCTCGTTGTGTCTCAGCTTATTAAATTTATCTGTGCACGTTTATCACGTCTGAGTTGTTTGCACGCAACAATACGTTTAGTTAAGACTACTTTTAGATATGTAGCTAAGACAGGGAAACTGAGGTGATATCGGATGCATTTTATAGCTGCTCGTACTGAACGCTCTCTGTCATGTTCACGGCTGACTGGTAAGCTGACTCCACTCTGACAGCTGGCGTACCTGGCTTTCTGGGCGCAGCCACATCATCTCTCGGTGTCTGCCCCACACACATGCACAGGGCGCTCGCTATTTCTCTTATCTGATGGCTTCTCTGCTATTTTCTGGTAGCAGCTCCATTTAGATTTGGTTTGGTCCCAACATGACAAACATGACATCTCTTTCCTGTTCTTCCTCAAATTCACCCATGCAGTAAGACTAGACATGAATAATTCCTGCATAGGACAACCCTGACCCCTCCCACTGCAGCGGCATTTATTGTAAACTTGTGTGTCCAGCCATCCCACTGTATTTGAAATGAACTTCTTGATTCACCGCCAAAATCATGAATAGCTTTTCTGTGTCACATAGGCATTGGTTTCAGTACATTTCATTGAGGTAATAAGGTACTTTGCTGGATACAAAATGCAAAATAATTTTAATATATTGATGAACACTTAATCAAATCAAGTACAGCTCAACAAATCTTGGTGTCAAAATTCTCCTGAATGTATTTACTATTTAAAAAATATAACAGTAATATAGATCAACGATAAAGTTACATTTATTTTTTTAAAATTTTCAACGCTTAATCATTTTAATTATAAATCTTATCATCAGACTTCTCGCTCTCTACCGGCAAGTGATAGTTATCTGTATTCTGTGAAGACCTGACACTAGCATTCCTCTGATTGGCTTGTGGTTTTTGCCGGTTTAGGGTCAGATTAAAATGTCAGGGTCAGAGCCAGAGGCAGGGTGGGTAGAGTCTTTCCAGAATATGGGTGGGAAAAATAACAGCCTGTGTGTCAGTCTTCATTTACACATGTTGGACCGTAGCGTGCCTGCCTGAATCACATAGCATTCATTTGACGAGAGAGAATAAACAACTCTAGAAAGTTTCAGTCTGCTCTGATAAAATAAAGCTGAATTACACCATTTGTCACATTATTTGATAGCCACACCTTGTGTATCCTAAATTGCAGCCGCTGCGATTTGCTAATTGCTTTGTTTCAAACTGAGATTTTGATTTGAAATCGATCAATTGCTGGATAACCTTCCAAGATTAGTCGCTAAATGGAAAACGTAGCGGCATTTTGTGGGTGTTCATTTTGGACTCTGCATTTATGTGTCTCCCGTATTTGTGCACTAAAGCAGGGCAGAAAATAAATTACAGCATCATTTCTCATTGATCATACTTTGGTTACTGTTCTTTTATGTGATTTCTGCAGTGGCAATGATGTCTGTGATTAATTGAGAGGCTTAATAAAGCGTTTTGTTCTACTCACCTTGACAATTAGAGTATGAATACAGAGTGTGTATCATGCAGTCTATGTCTATGTCACATTTTGCCACACAATAATGAGGCCACAGATGACCTTGCGGTTTGACTGCAACTGTCAGAAATGCTGTTGTACCTTGCCCAGGTCAAATTAGAATTGAAATTGATTTTTGGCTTAATTTTACATGAGTGGCCAGTCAATCAATTACTCACCCTGTGTGGTACTTCTGATATATAATGTTTGCTCAGGGCTACTGTTACTAACTACAAGCTCACAGTTTCAAAGAGACTCCTGGAGAGGCATGAAGTGGGTGATATTTAGTATTCATCTATACATCTTCACTTTAAAGTCAATCGTTCATACTTGTGTGCACAGCGCATGAAGATGTATATTATGACGTTTTTTGCATTATTGTTAGACAGGCAGTTGTAGCGGCCTTTCATTAATTTCAATTACAAACTGGAAAGTACCACTGGAAATTAAATGGTCAGAAGTATAAATTTATTTATGGTGTCTTGCACAGATATAATGATGGTTTGAACAAAGCTATCTGTAAGGCTTTGTGCTCCCATCGTACTGTAGAATTGTTAGCTTCAGGTTAATTTAGGACAAGATTTTGTTTTTCCATAATAGTGCTAAGTCAATGGCATAGTTTTGGAATAAATAGCAAAAGCCTTTCTGAGGCTTCACTATACGTTTTAGTTGCAAAAACGCTGGAGTTCATTTTCTGCCACGCCGTTTGTCCATGCAAAATGTACTAAAGCAGCGTATTCCTTCCTCTAACTTCCCCTTGACCTGCAAGGCATACCACGTTAAGTGCACTTTGCATTTCCGAAAAAAAAAACAAAAAATGCTTCATGCGCAGATGTGTTCACCCGTTCCACCTTATAGTCTCAAGCGCTCTCAGCATTTTGTGGATCACATGGGAATTGGGGTCAGAGCATGGTCTCTCAGAACTGCCTCTTAAGACACGCTCTCCGACTGCATCAGGCAGAAAATGTGTTTACAGTCATTTTGAGCGAAAATCCCACCGTCATCGAGTGAGGTACATGAGTTCATTTAAAAATGGGAATAACTGTACACATTTTGAGATGATCTCTCCATTGAGACAGTGACGGTGCTGCATAACATTGAAAAAATGTAAAGATAGATAGATAGATAGATAGATAGATAGATAGATAGATAGATAGATAGATAGATAGATAGATAGATAGATAGATAGATAGATAGATAGATAGATAGATAGATACTTTATTAATCCAGAGGGAAATTCAAGTGAAAAAAGTGCCACAAACAGGTAAGTCACGAATAAAAAGAGTGTGAGAGAGAAGTACAAACCCAACCCCTGACCTCCACACAGCTGGCCAGTCACAGTGTAAAGAGAATGTCGATGATGATGTGGATAATGAGCAACATCATCACTCTTGTCTGATGTCAGATGTCTTTATGTCACAATCCACTGTGGAGTTACATCAAACCACCAAACTATGCCAAGTAAGCACAAACTTTGTGCCAAGGTAATTTAGAGTTTTCAACATAAGAAACACAAGTCTAAACAGGGGATTTGTGTGTATCAGATTCTCTAGCTCAGCGATAAGCACATTTCAACAAATGACAACAGGCTGTTTTTTTTTTTGTTTCATGTGAGTGATGGTGGTGTGGGGTAGGGGTTTGTGCAAATAAAGCCGCATGATCCTGGCTTGCATGACGGAGACATTCTGTGCTACCCTGAGGGGTGCCACATCAATGCCGCTCCATCAACCCATCACAAAATTCGGTCGAAAGCTGTAGTTTGCAGCCATTATTCGTGTAGCATATATTAAGATTGCAACACACTTGTGAATGCATAATTTACAATGCTGTTTACTTTTGGCAAAGCAGTAACCTTTAAAGGTGAGGTGTTAGGGTATGTACTGTTGTGAGTGTGCACGGACAGCTTCCAGGTGAACTTCAGGACAGTCTGCACCTTTTGTAAAGGAATTTTGTAACCTCTTTTTGCATTCACTGAAGATGAGTTCTCAGTGAAAATAGAAGAAAGGGCTAATGCACATGCCAGACATGGTTAGCATCAGAGCGTGAATGTGACATTACAGTCAATGCCGTACACACATGCATATTAGCACTACAAAGGGCAGGACAAGGCCTCTGTGCAGCCACCAGGGCTGTGGCTGGTCATAGTAGACTGGACCACTCACTGCAAGAAATGCTGCACAGGCTCACATACAGATTATCAACAGATATCAGCTACAGTCATCGGTTTTTGTTCTTGGACAACGTATGTAACCATGTTTTATGTCATTTTTCTTTAAATGCCTAAAGGAAATAGTCAATTCCACTGAAAAGAAATGCAGGTTTACAGGCTGATGTGTTGATGTAGAAATAATGAGCATATAGCAAAGCATATTTACAGATATAATATTTGCATCTTGATAAAAGTGTTCCTGCAGGGTTGAGCATCATGTGTGTCCTGCTTGTGACACCATGTTGTTTGGGTGTGTGACTGATTTACCATTACCATTTTGGTTGTTTAGTTGGAGTCTTGCACTGAATGCTGCCATGAAACAGCATTGAAATGAGGTGATGTGAATGAATACAGCTAAATATAGCAAGAGTATCTTATGCAATAGTATCATGAAAAACAAAAAAGTGTTTGGCTTGTGGATGGGTCAGAATTTATTTATGCACTTTAACCTTTGCTGCTGCTTGTGTCTGGCTGAATATTTATGCCTTCTCTTAGCTGTACATCACATTTAAATGGTTTCACTCATTCGTAGGCTTCTTACTTCAGCTATAACTGTGGCGCTACATAGCTGCTCCAGCAGAGTAGGGGATAGTGCGTGCAGTGGTGTAATGTATTTTAATGGTATTACTTAATGAAGAAGTGAAGCATAGTAATTATAGTGAAGGTTTGTATTGGTAAATGATAGCTCCTAGAAGCTTTTGTCACTGGTCATTGACATTTTAGTGGTTACATCTTTTGGAAGATGACAGTTACATTTTTAAAATTAGTTTACTTCTAAGGTCATCAGGGAAAACGATTTGAAGTCTAATTCTTCATTATCCATGGCATCGTGGGTCATCAGTTTTCATGAAGTCAGTGTTAGCCAACTTTGTGTTTTAGTGGATATTTGCTAAACTGTAGGATTACCCCAAATACAATTTTTGAGCTTCAAAGCTTTGGTGAGAATTATAGCATGACCAAGAGAGACAATGGATGCATCTACCTACAATAACATGGTTGATAAATTACTATTATAACCCTTAATTTTGCTCCCTTGTGGACGTACACATGCACAGATGTTGACACACTGATGCACAGTTGTTGTCCGGTTTTAAGGTCTTCTGCTCAATTTGTTGTAGATTTCTGACATCGTCGTTCTGAATTATAGACTGCATGAAGATGGCTGCTTTTTGACATTTTGCTAACATAGTTGTAACTTGTCAGCCTGTGATGGTAATGTTACATAGCAACTAAGATTTAATGTTCTTATCTGAGAATAACTAGCAACGATTAATGCAAAATGAACAATGTTGGATTACCGTTTCTTATTTCATGGGTTGTTTGGAATTTCTGTGGTGATGCATAGATAAATATAAAAGAAACCCCAAACATTCAAGTAATGATTTGGAGGCTGATTACCATGGCATTGAATAGGGCATTTAAGAATTCTGGTCATTTCTGCTTGAGTGTTGCCAAGATCATTGTGAACCTCAAACCCAAGTTTTTTTTGAACTCACAAGAAACAAAAAAAAAATGTCTGCAAATATACATTGATAGTTTTGATAAATGAAAATGAAATAAAAGGGTTGCCATGTGTGAAACTTAATGGTTGAGTGAAAGTGAAATGATTATTCTGACCTTGAAAAAGAGCAGCTCAATGTAGATTTTAGAGCCACAGCGAGTTAGTCAATTAGTCCGCTGACAGATAATTAATCTGCAACTATTGATTGTCAATGTGTTCTAGTTTTCCTGGTTTCAGCCCCTTTGTTATATGACATTTATTGAATGCTTGGGGATTTGGACAAATTGAAGACGTGAATGGTATTATTTTGTTGCGTAAAAAAATTAATAAAATAAAAAATATTTATTTATTTATTTTTATATATATATATATATATATATATATATATATATATATATATATATATATATATATATATATATATATATATATGTACACATATACACCGAGTTACTATATGAATTGAAATAAATATCCTTTGGTAGGTTCACAAAGAACTGACCTTTCCTTGGATAGTACTTTATACTTTGTCCATTCACACCGCATACCATGTACCTTGTTTTCTTTGTAGAAGTAGGTTACCTTTTTACTCAGTCTGTTTAATATTAAGTTCAAATGGCATTTTTGAAAAGTGTTTAGAGCTGATACTCCTGCTCTCCACCTTTCTCAGATGCTTACACTCTCGACAGAAATGTACCTGTCATTGCCTTTATGTGAGCTTTCAGTAGGTCTCCAGTGTACTGGAGAAAAGCCATATTGCCTCAGGGTATGGCTATAGTGGGCAGCTATGTGTGTGTGTGTGAGTGCAGCCACTGTGCGCTATCCTGAGCAGGCTTCGTGAGCATATGCACAGGAACAGGCATTCACACAAAGGTTCACGTCATAGCAGTTCACTGTGTGTATCACCCCCGAAAACATGGATTGTGTCATGATGTGGCTGTATTCACAGTGGATTAGGCTAAGCCCATCAATAATGCAGGCCACATGGAGTAGCTGTGAAAACACTTTTTTCTTGTTTTATAAGCTTTAGTCTGCTTCTTGGCCTTCAATAGAAGGTACAGTCAGACGGTAAATCCTCCGCTCACGAAAGATGTGTTAAACTTTTGAATGTCTAGCAGAGTGTGCAGCTGGATGGATTAATGAATGAAGTACCCCTCTCTGTCCTGTTCGTATTCATCAACCGTCTCCTTTTCTGTCGTCTTCCATATTCTATGGTGCTCTGCAGAGCCCTTGGTGATATGTCTATATATAGAACGAAAAGGAGGAGCAAGATTAAGAAAAATAGAGTGCCTTTTAGTGTGCTGTCCTGAGGAGCTCGCTTCAGTGCTCCTGTTTGAAAGGGTTAATGATGCACACATATAGGCAGCAGATTTTTTTGTGTGTGTGCCGGACTGACTCGGGGTGAAGAGGGTGACCCCTCTGCAGTCTGAGACAGACTTCCTCAATTAACCACAACACCTTCTGGCTAAATGCCCTTTGTGAAAGGACAGCCTTTCCAGCACCTTCGTTACTATGGCAATGTAGTTTCAGTACTGAGCAAAAAGTGTTTTGTTACATGGGATTTTGTGGTATTTTTTCCCTGTTATGACTAGTGGAAGACTCAGTCAAAACTCCATTAAAGTCCCATACCCCACATGGAAATTACCTGCGTGTTTTTCATCAGCTACTGTTGATTTTTTTTTCTTTTAAATTTTGCGTCAAACGCAGGTAGTTAATAATGTGCTCATTTGGAAGTAAAACTCATGGCTAATTACTAATGTAGATCGTAAGCCCGATAGCCTGACATGATACCGATTGCACCAGAGGCTAGAGCTGAAAAACACACTGTTTAATTCATTCCTTACACTTTTAGTCATATACTCAAGGCTTTGGAAATGCAATTAAAAAGACCTTCCCCAGCCTCATGCATTCTGCTTTCACATGTGAATACAATCTACAGGAAAACTTGTCAGGTCTGTCGTGCCTGGTTACATTTGCCAAACTATGATTAAACAATGCTGTTAGAGGGAGGGGTTTAGCCAGAAAACAGTTAATTAATGGCTGTGTCAGTTCTTGAAATCTGCTAGCCATGCTGATGAGTGCCTAAGACAGGTAGTGTCTCTGGTCAGACGGTGGTAGAACTGATAGAGATGCTACAGTGAGGCTAAACATGGTTCAGAGGAATGGGGGTGGGGGGTTGCTGGGAGCAGAGCGTAGCAGGTGCTGCCACTCCATGGGGGCATATTTGTGTACTCTGCTCACTCAGTGGGAACATTTTAATTTGATCCTTTTGTTTCTATAAAACAGGTCAGGATTTGCTCTACCCCATGGCAATTTGTGTCAGTGCTTGTACAGAAACTGTTGTAGTGATGCACGAGCAGTGTGTTGTCAGAAACAGCCATCAAAACTCAGGCTCAGTTTTCAGAATTTCTTAATAAGGTGCTTTGCATAATTGGTTTGGTCACATAGGAGGCATTTAGGTTTTTATTTAGACTCCATTTGCACTACATCACACAGTTTGAGGCAATAGCATCCAGTAGTTGGAGTTTTCTTACCTGGTAACACTCAAGAAGTAACACCATGCCACACAGAAGACTTCCTTTGGTGACCATGATATGAATCTAAAGTGTATTCTTTATTCCCATAGTAATCAAACAAGCATTTCAATTGGTGGAATTGTTTCTGCATGCATCCTGTGTTTCCCACTGATAATGACAGCATTGTTATTTTTTTTTTCCAGAGATGGAAAATCCACATATGTCAAAGTGGAATGTTCTGTTTTCTTTACATGCCTAGAGTTGCAGGTCATGTGCCCCCCAGCTAAGTCCTTCCAACAAATTATTACATTTTATTACCCAGTACCACAGCATGTATTCATTTTAAATGAAAATGAAATCTAAAGTTTGGATCCCAGTAATTGCATGCAGATTGATTGCATGACTCTGGACACATTTGCACAGTCATGTTGGATGAGGTCTGTTTTCCTTTTAGAAATGTTTTTGGAAATTTGGTTATGTGCACAGTTCTGTAGCGATTTCCTGCCAGTGACAGCCACAGTGAGAGGTTTCCCTCTAATTAATAGACCAAACCAGTGGGTATAGATGTTCTCAGACAATCAGTATGATAAGAGCTGATACTGATGATTGGTTCTAAAGTCTTTATAAATCAGCACAGTCTCTACTGATTACGGATTTAGAATTTGCTTTGAAGAATCCAAACTGAATGTTTTAAGGACCTAGCCAAAGCCTCTT
This sequence comes from Amphiprion ocellaris, assembly GCF_022539595.1. NCBI lineage: Eukaryota > Metazoa > Chordata > Actinopteri > Pomacentridae > Amphiprion > Amphiprion ocellaris. The sequence continues at coordinate 18,389,942 of NC_072776.1, forward strand.
CTTAGCATGTAGAGTTTTACTCATGTTATTTGCAAAGTTTAACTCCAATATATTAATGTCTCTTCATACAAATAGTAGCTGTCCCACATTGGACAATGAAGAACTTGCAGTTTTCCTACCTGCAGAGTTCCCCTATGATCAATAGGCTCATGATTCTCATTGTTATATTCTCATTTTTGATTAATCCCTCACTCATTTTCTCAATCAACCAATAAGTTGTTTGGTCTCCTTGGTTTCCAGTGGCACAATATGGTGTCCTCAAATGTGCTGTTTTGTCCACAACCCAAATATATTAAGTTTACTGTAACAGAGGAGTAAAGAAAACAGAAAATATTCAAATTTAAAGAGCTGAAATCGTTCTAAGGAAGTCAGCATTTTGTGGTTACTTTCGTCCAATTTGAAATAATATAAGTTGAGATTTGATATTTGCATTCTAACATGTCAACAACAACGAAGTCTCAATGCAAAATTTGCAAAGATTCCTATCTCTATTCATTTGGTTTGGTTGATTTTCTTTGTTCACACATCTGCTGTGTAAGGTTTGCAGATTGTGTGTCCTTGTCTGCATGAGATGGCTTTGTTTTTACAGGTTTTGTCAGTTTTGGGTTTGCTGTGCTGTAAGACCACCACTCTGCCTCGCTGTCATTCATTCGGTGCGTGTGTGTGTAATTTGCAAAAGCAGCATTCACCCTGCTTGACAGTTTAACACTCACATCTTCTGTGAACGTATCCACATAGCTGCTTGTTCCTTTTTGATGAAATTTGCTATTTTATTGCACGAAAAATATGCAATACTTGGGATACGTGTAGCTCCATCTGGGCAGACACATTGTACTTTAAACAGAAGCCTCATGTTTGTATAGAATCTATTCTTGGGTGCTGAAATGTGGCTGTTTAATTGAGCCACAGTAACTTAACCTTGTCCGAGTGAGCTGAAAGGGTAACTGCAAATTCATGCAATGCCACAGCTCTCCCTCCAGGGATATTTAAAAATGCATCATAGGAGTGAGGAGCATTAACTGCAGGAGGTGTGGCCTTGCAGCTGTGTAGTGTGTCAGGGGACATGGGGGAGACTGACTGACCATCGCTCAGTGTAGCGTGGACAGCAGTGTGGACCTGCTAGTGTCAGACTCTCTGTGTCTATGCTGGAAAGACAAGGAGTCCCATGGAGCTCTCACAGTCACTGGAAGGATTTATGGCTCTTTGTGAAAGCCATTGTGTGAGTACCTCGGTTGTACCTGTGCTAGCAGCTGCACTGTGAGAGGCTCTCCGGTGTGTCTGTAAGTACATATCCATAGTCTGACTGTTCTTTGCATTACTGTCTGTCAGCCCTAAATTGTTATCCTCTGAATATAGTACAGTTATCAGCAGGTCCATGCGTCTGGTTAAGTGACACTGCAGAAGAATATTTACAATTTAGGCAGAACACTGTTTTGCTGCAAGCATTTTTCAGTCATTGCTTAAGGCTCTCACTATCAACTTTTTTCTAGCAATTAATCTATTAACAGTTTTACTCATTGTCAGTTAACCAAAGAATTAATATTCATTTAAGGATTCATTTTGTTTTGACAAACTGCTTTGCCATTACGTAATGCAGCACAGCACAAAATGTAGACAGATGTTTACATATTAAAATACAAAACTGTATATTTTAACTAGCAACTCTAACAGGATTAAAGTCCGAAATAAATCTATGCTTCTATTAAACCCTGTTACAACATGAAAAAATATCATTTGAATTTTAAATGCAGTGCAATTTGGATACAGTGGATATTTTACAAGCACAGAGCTGCTATTACGACTCATTTTCTACTTATTATTTAATTGTTCTCTGACTTTGGTAGTAGCCTCTAATTCTATGAAAATAGATCCAAATTCATAACACAATTGCCCTTTTTGATTCATGTGTATGGTGAGTTTGTCAGACAACATTGCAGGTAAAAAAAATCAACATTTTAGCAGTGCAGAGTCGCAGCTAGGAAGTGGTGGCTGATTAAATATGTAGTCTAAACGGACGATGCTTCAGTCTATACTTCATAACTGCTCCATTGCCTGACTAGAAACCTAGAAAAATATGTGAATAAGAATTGTTTTGAATTTAGCTGTATCAAAATCAAGTCTACATGAGCACAGAGACTAGGAGAGAAGAACACATGTAAAATGCCTTGGTGCTTGTGAGTTACACTGTTACATGATACAGAAACTGTTCATAGTGTACAAAGCATCTTTTTATTCTGTGAAAGTTTGAAGTACTCCCAATCCTAATCGACTGCAGCTGACATCATGACGCAAAAATTACACAAAGGCACTGAAGGGGGGGAAAAAGATATAAAAATATTGTTGACGCATTTTTAGCACCAATGCCATTAATTATCATTTTACAGAAGCCACTGTTACCCGAATTAATGCGTAAGAGGCCGAAACTTAGCTTAAAGTTATTCTATATTCTGCTTTTTACCCTTGATCATTCCGATTTTGTCACAGTTGGGGAGATGGCAGGAGAACCGGCTGGCCCAGACTTTCAAATCAAATCAGACAAATTCAGGCTTATTTTAAGCACACAAAACCGATCTTTTGACACAGCGTGAATTCTGCTTGAATAAATTCACTTTATCAACATCATACAGAGTTTAAACATAGGTTTCTAGTAAAGTGACTCTGCAGAATTCACATCTAGTCATGATAAAAGGAGAATCCTCACAAAGTCATTACACTCCCAGGGTGGCCTTTCTGTTGAGTAGGTTTGGGTGAATGCCTGCTATGTTGTCAGTTCAGCTCTGGCTCTCAGCCTTTGACTGCTCATCTGACAAGTGTGTCAGTAGTAAGATCACATTAAAGTTCATCACTTGCAGTCAAATGAGACGCTTTTACTCTGATATTTCTCTTTATTTCTTGTGTTGGTGCTCCTTCAGTGGAGTCGATAATTGAAAATAAAACATGGATGTTATTTTTGAATCACATGAATCGTCTGTGTTTTTTTTTTTTTTCTCGGTTTAGGAGGCTCCTGTTGTGTCACTTTAGCTCTTTCCTTCTGTCAGTTTTTTCTCTGCTTGTATGCCTGAGAGACATCTCTCTGTGGGCAATCGCATGCACGATAACAGACACACATTCTCCTTTTTATTCCTGGGGTTGAGAGGTTTTCTCTCCAGGCAACATGCTCTCTCACTCTGACCAAGTGGTGATGAAAGATGTGCCTAAATTAGGATGTTCTGCTGTACTAGGGCAGGTGTGACTTTTTAGCACCTCTTCCGAATCTTGCACTTTTCAAATGTACGCTGCATGGTGCTGAACTTTTTCATTAGCAGCTTTTTTTTTCCTATAGAAAGAGGCTTATATTTCCATCAACACCTTGAATTGCATTATGTGATTAAGCCTGTCAGTGTGTCCTTCGAGAACGTTTGCACATAGTTTTTGTTTTTCTTAAGTGAAAATCTTCGTCTTCAGTTTCCTCGAGAGTATTAGCGAGTACTAAAGTCTTATCCAATGGGTTAGGAGAATAGAGTCAGGGATGTATGTGATTTCATGCAGCGGTAAAACAAATATACTGTAAGTCCTCAATTTCTCTAATTTAACTTAATAGCAGAGAGAACTGGGTCTTTTGAAACAACTTTATTGTAGAGATAGACATTCTCCAAATGTTTGCTTCTCAGTTATTGCAAATACAAAACTGGCTTCATGTTTGGCTGTTGTCTTGATAAATTCAGCGTCATTTCCATTCTAACAGAAATACAATCTTCAGTCACCAGTTAATCATAGTTCTTTATTACTCTGCCAAGGAATGAGGCAGAGTTATGTGATGATTGGCGTACGTTTGTCTGTCCATCTGTGCGCAACATTACTCAAAAACGGACTACCAGATTTGGATTAAATTTTCAGGGAAGGTCAGAAATGACACAAGGATCTCCTCATTAGATTTTGGCAGTGATGCAGCTTATAGTCTGGATCCACGAATTTGTTAAGGATTTCGCTCTCTGAGTGCTTTTCTTGTTTTTTTTCTGTTCCTTCCAGTCAATATCAAAGTTAAAGAAAATGCAACTCAACACTTCCAGAAAATGTTTGACATTGAACACATTTAAGGATATACCAGTTCCAATTTCATCTCAATTGGGAAGAAGGAAAAAGTGTTACAGTTGGTTGAATTGGCAGATGAAACAGGTATTTCTGTCAAAATGGTATCCCAAAGCAGCAAGTTGTTGTTTTAGTGGAATTAGTACTTTGGAACATGATACTAAATTGTTTATGTAGTAGTATTTAGTAGTACTAGTAGAGCAGAGTATCGGCTTAACCCTAAATTCGATCAGATTTTACTCCAAATGTATTTTAGTTCCAGATATCAGCCCCAGTGATTACAAATAAATGGTACTGGCCCTGAGAAAACAATACTGGTCAAGCGCTACTCAACAGTATCCCAGAGTCATGCCTTATTTGTATGACAAAGCACAAGTAATATTGTGTAATGTTTCGTGCCGACGCAGTACTTTTTGCAAAACGCCTTTACGAGAATGTCTGTCTTTTATTGAGCTGAAACGATTTAGCTGTCGTAACCCTGATGACCCAAATGGACACAGTGGAGTGAAGGGCTGTGAGGCACTGACAATGACCCACACACACGCATGCATATGAAGTGTTGTGCTGCCTTTAAATGGCAGTGTAATGGCAGGGGCATGTGGAAGTCTGGGAACAACACTTCAGTAACACTGGTTTGTTTGGGATTAGTGGGGCAGATGGCTGCTCCTGTGTGCTACTTCCATTTAAATTACATTTTTGGCAGTTTGCTGATCCCGTTTGTCTGGAGACACTTACAGCGAGTACAACAGTGAAATAAACAGCCATTACTTATGAGAGCAGTGGTCAAAGCCACAGCAGGCGATTGGATTTTATGGAAAAATAGTTTAAAGGGTGGTGGAACGGAATCAGAGCTACGGAGTAATACTACATAGCCGTCAAACCTGCCAAGAATTTACAAATATCGCTCTAATGAGACCTTCAGCAAGAGATGTTTAGTCTTAAGTATCAGGAATGTATGCTACTTGCTGTTTGGGTAGTTCTGTTTTTTTGTGATGCACTGAGCAGCTTTTGTTGCAACTTGTCCTCTTCCCTTGGTAAACACAAAGATCTTTGTTTGAATTTGATGACCAGCCATCGCACAGTTCCCATCCACAGCTATGTGACTGTCTGTTCACCTCTCATAAACAAAGGATTATTTTATTTTTTGAACTGAAACCATTTGTTCAGTCATTAACTTTTCCATTATTTAACTAACGTAAGCCAATTATGCAAACCACAGAGAGCCCACTTGCTGTATTATATAAACTTCTTAATGAAATATGGATTATAGTTGCAAAAATTGGGCTATCTACAGAAAGTTAATATGCAGTCATTTTGATAATTTAGAGCAAGACTGCCAAACACTTCTGTTCACATGGTCTCACATGCCATGATTTTGTGCTGTCTTTTGTCACATCTGATTGCATGTGGGTTTTCGAGAGCTGGTTGGAAAAACAAACAGCAAATGTAATACCTTTCATCTTATGTAGGGCATTACATTTTTGTTCTGATGTTTTTGTGAAAAAAGAACAAATGTTAACACTTCTGATACTAAAATAATTAATTTAGTCATTCTATGAAGGTGAAATGTCAAAAAAACCTCTAATTCCAGTTGTTTAAATGTAAATATTGCAGGTGTTCTTCATCTTTTGTGATAATATAATGGATATGTGTGAGATTTAAATTGTTGACAGGACAAAAAATAGACCAGGCTAATTAATTGAAGATTCCTGCTAATGAAAATAATTATTTGCCCTCTTAATGTACAGAGAAAGCCTATACCACTTATGAAATGGTTCAGATATTTCTAGAGCAATTTGGCTCAGACATTCCCAGAGAGCTCATGTCATTTAGTCTTAAGTGGGTATCGACAAAGTGATGAAAGACAGCTTTCTGAAGGTTTATTAAATCAGTCCTTATGCCACGAATTTCAAATCATACCCCTCACCAGGCTAATTTGCAGCATTAGCTGTTGATATATTAGTCATAATATGATACGTTGTACTGTGAATACTCTCTGTAACGAACATCCATAGTCTCTGAACTGATGGTACACCCGCAGTCTGTTCAGTAACAAGACCTCTTAATATTCATCAAAAGCATGTCACATTAAGACTGGCTGCTACATTCACCAGTTCATATCAAGGAGGTGTTTTTATCCCACAGAGGGGCTTTGCCTTCTCACAGTTTGCTAAAGGCTGCAGAAGCAGAGTTGCAGACTCCAGTGGAATGTGTCAGCAGCAGGCAGGCAGGCAGGCAGCGCTAGTGGTTTTTGGAAAGAAGATGTAGCAGCACTATTACTCACCTCTGTAGCTGGGATAGTGCTGTGTTGTGCCTCCCAGGGGTTCTGTTCAATCATTGGTGCACACTTTATTACCTTGTTCTGTGGAGGTGTGTGTGTGTGTGTGTGTGTGTGTGTGTGTGTGTGTGTGAGAGTGTGTGTGTGTGTGTGTGTGTGTGTGTGTGTGTGTGTGTGTGTGTGTGTGTGTGTGCATTTGCTGCAGAGCCCTTTCCCCTTACTTGCGTATTGCACAGGGATTTGTTTTTTTTATTTAGACAAGCATTTGTGCTGTTTGAGGTATATTCTTTGTGTGTATCAACTTCTACAAATGCTCCTGTGCATTTTAAATAAATAACTGCGTTTGCCACGGGTTGTGTATGCATGTCAGGCTTCATCTTTCTGCTCTCCTTCTCTGACACCAGCGCTGTGATGATGCTGCTGCAGCTTTCTTGCTGCATTTGCCACAGATGTTTTTATGACCTCAGTGGACAAAACAGGTTTTCTCGTAATTATTTGAACAACATCTGGGCACGAGGCACAGAGGCGGCAGAGGAGGACGTTTGTCCTGGAGGGCGGTCGCCCATAATCGAACCGTAAATAAGACATGGCTCAGGGGATGTGGGATGCTTGAGCAAGCAAGCGTGGGTTTGTATGTGGGAGAGAGGCCATTTCAATAGAGTGTGCAGCAGGGCAGGGGGAGGGGAAGAGGTGGAATATGCCATATGGATGAGAGAAAAAGACAAAGGGAAAAAATAAAAGGGAGGAGAGGAGGAAGGAGAAAAGGGGGAGACTCAGTGGCCCACGTCAACTCACTTAATGCTCCTTGCTGGCCCTGGGGATGCTGACAGCACAGTTTTGTTGATTCATCCCCCCTCTCCAACTAGTTCCCCGTCTTTTACAGTCAGTCTCTATCCCTGTTGCCCTTGTACTGCTCTCTTTGTAACGCTCCCTGATCTGTCTCCTCGTCCTCTAGTATGACCTTGCAAAACTGAAGCCCTCCCTGTCACATCGTCAGGTCTTTTGATGCATATGTCTAATGCCACAATGCATCTGTGTCTTCTGTTAAAACTGTGTGCGTTATATAATCTTCCCCGTCGGTTGGGAGGTGAAGGGTAAAGCCCGTGTGCCACAGGAATGAGTTACAAAAAGCTGATGGACTGATGTGATTGCTCTAAGTAGGAAGTGTCCTTTCTTGCAGACAATGCTCCCACATTTAACACTGGAACTGCAGGGACTACGTATATTCAAGAGCTGCCACAGGGTCATCTTGACACCCATAGACCTTAAATGATTTTCTTACAGGAAAATAAGTGTGACATAGTGAGACTGCATAATTTGTCAGTGGAACCAGACGGCCTGGTGAAAATATGCCCCCTCATTTTAATCAGTGAGCAGTTTAGTTCCAGTGTCAGCAGCACTTTTCAGCACGTTCTAATACGAGAATAGGAAAATGTGCATGAATGTTGGGAGCATTGCTATTAAATGTAAGCATGTTGTACAGAGGCATCAATATGTAGTGTGTAGTGTTTATTAAATATTAAGCATTTGCATGCCTCTGGTTGCACCAGCTCTTTGTCAGTTCAAATTTAGCTTGACTGTAATGTGTTTACCAAGTGAAGATTTCTATATCACTGGATTAAAAAGAGCTTGCACCATGAAAACAGGCTCTTACATTGTAATGTTTTATTACAAAAAAAACAATGAGTATTAGGAAAAATCTACAGTAGCACACTCATTGGCATATATTTGTATTGCTTGGCGTTTTTCTTTGTATATGGCCTATTTGAGAGGTAATAAAGTCAAAGTATCTTGGAAATTTTTTACTAAATTTTAACAGACTACGTCCTTCATTTTTGTTTGTGTATCTAAATGATCTCATATTATATCTAAAAGTACATGTAAATGTTGAAACTTGGCCTGCTGCCATCTGTTTGGATCAACCACCCAGGAAATTTTATGTAGGGAAAATACAGTTATGAACATGTAACATGCTTTCTTTCTACTGAACCTATCTATTAGGAGATGGCAGCGGAGGAAAATCCCCTCTCAAGGTTATTAGATGGCTTTTGATCCAGATTCCGCTTGTAAAGGGATGATAGTGTGCAAACGCAGACAACCCCCACCAGTGTTTTCATGTAATCTCATATTCCTTTCCTTTGACAACCCGTCCTTTCTCATTAGGTTTGCCTCATGTTTTATATTTTTTTTGTACTGATTTTTATTTCAACAACAGATTACATGTTGAAAACAAGTTCATAATGGAGCTTCACTTTTTGTTTTTTTAAACAGAATAGAGCATATTTGTATAAACTGGAGAATGGAGCACTCAACAGGGAGGCTGTTTTTAAGCGGGTCATAGGAGGTATGAAGTCAAGGTGACATTGTAAAGGTGTTTTATTACTGGATCATTCAACCAATTGTCACTCTGGCTCAGCTAATTCGTAAATCAGACACCCACTATAAAACGAACCTCTTAAAATCATTTACTGAGCAATGCATGCCTGTCCACAAGAACAATAAAAGGACTGAAAATGAGTTACCAAATTCTAAAGTTTTTGAATGCACACATGGTTGTTCAAAAGCCATGTTTGTTCTGGCTTTTTGTGCATTTTTCCCTCTATGCAAATAACTTGTATAACCATTATTTTCCTTGTTCAAATGAGCGATGTTGTTTTGCTTTACAAAACAAATAATAATACAGTAATGCACTTCATTTAGTCCTTATTATAGACATTATAATCTCATTGATGTTGATTAAAGATAGCAGCAGATAAATCTCACCAGCAGTTGGGAAGCATAGTTACTTGTGACAAACAGGTGACATTTCGTTGGTCACAGTATTAACAAGGATTTGCAGTCTGCTTGTGTGATCAAAGAGCCTGATTTTGATTGAACTGTGAAGTGGGAACCAGTCTTTCAGTGATTGAAGGCCACTTGCATTATAAGTCTATAGAGGAAAGGAATAAGCTTTTCATGGGACTTTAAATGATCGAATATTAAGTGTTGCAACAGCATCTCTCAGAGCTTTAAGAACTGCAAATTATGGCTGCGGCTACAAGTAAATCAGAGCTGGCTTTGTTGCATCAAGTCTGCATGAGGCAAAGAAACACTTGAGATGTTTCCAAACACTAGCTTGGGTTAACTGCCACTCAGTGAATAGAGAAATCAACTGTAATGACTGTCCATTACCGATGAGGCAATGATGAGGGGGAACATGGGGCACCCCCCGTCCTCCAGTGCTCCCATTCTTATGTGTGGCAAGTGGAGAGGAATGCGTTGCAATTGTTGTTGCATGTAGCCGTTTGACTCCTTTTATTTTGTGGCAGTTGTTGCATAATAGGGCATTAAAGTGAAGGACCTTAGACTGTTCTGTTGTCAAGTCCGCACAAGTGGTTCATGTATCAAAGGCACTCATTTCTTTCATAAGCCCATGCAATAGGAAAGGCAAAAAGGCAAAGCGATAACAAGCAACAGTAAATAAACAGATTATTCAACAGACATCCGGGTAGGCAGTGTAGCCAAAAATGTTCAGGAATAGAAAAAAAAATTATGTTGGAGATGCTGTGTGATCTGATTGCCAGTTCGTTGAGATCAGCATGTATTTCTGATGCTCACACTGGTCTGTACCTTAGTGTGTGTGAGCTGTCAGAATTAGAAACTTGATTTGCAGAGAAAGCAGAGGATACAGTCCTGTTCTGTGGCTACAGTTCCTTACATGACTGTCCTGAGTTGACTGGGCTGATGCCAGGTAATCCCTCCAGAATTTTGGAACCAATCTGAGGCTGATATCCAGCTCATCCCCAGCTCACATAGAGAGTCAAGTCCTTTACTGCTAGCTGCTCATATTTACAACAGAATAGCTTAGAGAGCTCTTTTTGAACTCAAACTTTTTTCTTTTTTTGCACTTCTCAGTTATTGAGTATTACCAGACTATGTAAAAAGGATATCAAATCTTTATGTGACACAAAATGATATTTTCAATTTAAGCTGATTTCTATTGAGGAGGAATTGTTAGTTTTCGTTTAACCTATTATTTTATTTTATTTTTGGGGGGGATTTGCAGTGATGACTAGAGCTCCAGTCATAAATGACTAGTTTTTCAGTGTGTTGTTGAGTGTCTTGTAAGGTTTATGCATATTCCTTGAATTTAAAGGCGTAAGAAATCTGTGCATGTTCATGGAGACTATTTTGTGGCATTCCCAGTTTTTGTAGGCTTCAGCTTACTTACTAACTTAACATTTTCACATTGTTCTGAAAATAAACAGCCTCACATGAACACAGTGTTGAGCACAGACCTGGACCAATTGGTTTCTGTAGGTGGGGTATTAACAATTGCTGCTTTATTTTCCTATATCTGGTTAGCTAAGTTAAATGCTTGTTCTCTGATAGTACACTTCCTGGTGCTCTCTGTGTTGCAGAAAGAAAAAAAAATCAAAACCTTATATTTCCATTTACTTAAGGAGTTAAAGCTGTTCTCCAATATTCCGAACTATATTGGTATGTTCTTTTACTTTCACTGGTATTCGTACTGTAAAGTTGGTGTCTTTGGTTATTGTAAATAATATGTAGGTAAGTTATGTAAAGCAAGGTCTGAGATACACGGACAGTCTGAAAAATAAGTCCTGTAGTTTTGCAAAGTTTGGGAGCACACAAGCCTTTCTGGGTTGCCTAAGTATAACGTCGGGTATCATTTTCTTACTCTTGTTTACTACTTACTAATACTAGTAATACAAATACAAACTACTCATTAGGATATGTAAAGCCCTGCTCATGTAAACACTTTGTGTTTGCATGAGAAGAGCTCCACTTTCTATAATTGAATTTTAATTGCTTGTTCACTCAAGTTCTTTTCTGTGAATGGTGTAGGTCTGTCAGGCTTAATGGAAATTTAAAAGAAAATGATCTGATGGATGTGAGGCCATTTACATCAACAAAATGGAAACTGAGGAGATGAAGAACAAAAACAAAAAGTAAAGCCAGTAAGAGAACAAAAATCTGCGTTCTCATCAAATAGGCTTTTTGTAATGCCACACACATCCTCCCTTTATCTGATTTTATGCAGCAAACCGGGGAATTCCTTGTCTGTTTTGAAATGCTTCCAGTATTCAGATCATTGAGTTGTTTAACTGACACTGGTAATGATTTATCCTCTACTAAATGTAAAATTCTGCTGTTCTTTTCCATGGCCACATTATTATTTATTCTTTTTAAGGGGAAGCTGGTGCTGCCTGGCAAGCCCGAACACATTCTTCCCCCACCCACTAAATTAGACTTTACTACAGAATTCCTTAGTGTTCATCAGATTTGGTGCTGACTCATTGTACTGTACAATCACTGAGAAGTACGCGCATCACTCTTTAGGCCTCACTGTAATTCATACAGTTGAACTGAAGTCATTTGCTGTCCATTTGACCCAGTCTTCTTTGCTCAACTTGAATCAAGTGATGAGACGTTTTAACATAAGGATGACTTTTTATTAAAATGACAGGCACATAACATTATGGCTTATCTTGTGCCTTCTGCAGGTCATAATCATCTTGTTTTTTTCTTCCACGTGCCTCCTTCATTAATCAACATCATGACTGCATGCACTTCTACAAGGCAGACCTTGCTCTTCAATTCTCAATGACATATTAACAATTTTTATGTCAGCTGAATTGTTAGAAAGATTTAATTCCAAAAATTAAGGCAAAACTTACTCTGAGATACATTTTGATGTGCAATTGTTGAAATTAGATCATGTTTCTAATCATAGAATTTGCCACAACTGATACATGATGACGAATAGATCATTTTCCCTTGAAATGAGGCTGGGCATCTATTCATCTGCCTGGCTTGAATGTCAGTAAATCTCCAATCAGATTTGTTCCCACCAGTTGGAAAAGATAGGTCATCAAGTGTAGTATGTCATATATCAAAAGAAAGAATATTTAACAAGCACTAAGCCTGAGTAATGACAGTACTTGGTTTTCTATGGCACCATAGATGCTGTGGTACTGGAGATAATGACAACAGTATGTGGAATGGAGATAATAACAGCAGTATGTGGAATGGTAGTGGCAAACGCAGGTGCACCGCTGGTTGCAGGAAATAAGCAGATGCCAAGGGTTGTGTAGTCAGATATTTTGCATAGGATTTGGATTAGGGTCAAGGATCAAGGATATCTTTATTATCCCTGGGGGACAAATCATTTGTACAGTCAGTACAGGCAGCAGGAACCACATAATCCAGACAATAATAGGGCAAGTTATACAATAGGCAACCACAAGCCACTAGGCAAACAGTGTAGAAGAGCATTTCAAACAATAGGTGGAAACACCTTATCTAACTTAACAACATTCAGCATTTCAAAATATGACGTTTTACATTTGTGTGTGTGTGTGTTCATGTAAAAAGCCATTCATTTATTATTAGTTTGTGTTTTCTAAAGCTTCAGATTTGCTGTTAAGGAATGTGACACTTTAATGGCACTTGTAACATCTGCTAAATTTCTGGTATTGTGACCCTGTTATGTCAAAATATCATCAACATCTCCTAAACTGTCATAGTAATTGTATTAAATATGTAAGAGCATGCAGGTGTGGTAAGACATCTGGATTTTACAACGAGGAACATTAGTTTCTCTCAAGAATGAAGTAAAAGTAAGGAAACTTTCATTAGCTTTATGAAGAGTTCCATACACAGATTGGTTTCTATGACCACGTGCAAACTTTGTGAATCAGTTGCGTTGTTGTTCGGCTGCTGGTAACATGTCCTATGCCATATGTGTGCCAACATGGAAGGTATTGAAAGTGTACAACAGAAGAGGATGGTATCAGTCAGGGCACAGAGATTCCCCCGCAACAAGAGAAAGCTGCACTGAGAAAGGTCACATTGTCTGCTCCGCCTGCAGTCACAGTGGGTAGACAGTCACAGAGAAATGTAGATCCTCGCAGCCCAAGTATGTCACTAGTGGTCACTTGTGTGTGCTATGATTAGCGCACACTGACTAATTGTTTTCTTAATTAGTCTGCAAAATGCCCTTCCCGCAACAAACTTTTATAAATCAATAAACATGGATCCCCCTGAACACACAGATTTTTTTATTGACACACTCACAACCGTCGTCATTTTCATAAAGCCTTCCCTGACCTCCGATGCACGTTTGAATGGTGTATGAGCATAAAGACCACAGAGAATGAAATATTTATCTTGGTGACACTGGCTGAGGTCTGACTCACACGCACAGTGAGTGGCTCCTATAATATTAATTTTCCCTCCATTTGTTTGCAGTCTGCGGACAACTTAACAGGAGCACAGACAATGATGACAGCATTTATGATTTATGAAGCCAATGTTTGATTGCTGTGCTGCCGAGATAAATGGCATAGCGGTTATTCAGCCACTGAGCCAGGCATGTGAACCCCCACCCCACCGCCACCACAACTACATTCACACATGAAGCTTTGAGTGTAGCCATCATAAACGCCAAGACAAAAGCTTTTGATTGATTGCTCAGTGACAGTTATATGTCCTTTATCATCAGTGAGCTGGTTATTGCCCAGTGATTGATTACATTTATGCCGGCCAATGAATCAGTGAGGTGTGACCAAGCATCCGTGCTCACAAGGCTGCTGTCATTTTTGTGTCCTTGAGACACCAAAGTTTGGAAGTGTTACGGCTGCTTGGGCAAAACAAAAAGCATATCATACCTTTTTTTTCTCTTATGTATATTAACAGGCATCAGAGAGTGATGCATATAGCTTTGCTCCCTTAAGACTGGTTTCAAACCTACAGTTAATTTGCTTTTTGTCCAGATCAGTCACTGAGTAAACTTGCTGCATTTTACCCTTGGTTTGGTTTCTTTTCACACAGGAAAATGTGACACTGTTGGTAAATAGCTAGATGTATCTGGTGTTGGAGTGAGAATGTAGATCCTGGAAGAAGGTTCTGCAAATTATACATCTACATACAGTAGAAGTAGGCAGCTTACTTCATTCCTAGTTTAGGCCAGATCTTAAATCGTTCTGTGGTACGTGCTAGCTACTTTTGATGTTGCTCCCTCGCATCCTGGTATGTGAAGTGCATCGGGAACATTTTTTTCTGGCCTGTATTTGTTTATATGTTAGAAAATTGGCATCATTGCGTATGCTGAATCTGGTATTAGTAATTTCTGTTTTTAGTGTTCTCATGGATGTACAGACTATTGCTGGATTATCTTGATACTGACAGAATCTGAAAAAATGTGGTAATTTTCAGGCAATCTCTGGAGTTATAAAGTATGTTTCTGATAGAGATTCATGGGCTATTGTTCGCAGTGCACACCAAAGACAGTTATTCGTTTATATCCTTTGAAAATGAAAAAAAATGTAGGTGTCACAACTGTGTGTTCACTTTTGACTCAGTTATGACTGCATCTTTAGATGTGCTGAGATGAGTCGTACGAAGGGTAAAAAGGAAGCAGGGTACAGACCCACTGAATCAAACAGTATCTATTGAAACAACACGCTTAGATTCTACTGTATTCTAAAGACAAGTTCTTGTGTAATTTAAGAGGATGTACAAGAACAATTTGTGCATGTTCTGCTGCAAAATAAAGATAGGGAAGGGGGGAAAAAAGACAACGATGGTGATTCAATCACATCACGCTTCTGCTAATGCAGCATATGATGAAAATATATTGAGTTTAAATTATGTTGTGAATTGTTTTCGATATACGGTTAATAATAATGTTTAGGTCATATTTAACCTCCCTCAAATGAAAGAAAATGTATTTTACTCTGTGAGATCTGCGTTGGCTGTGGTGAGCCAGGTACATTATTATTCAGCTATGGTACTGCCCTGCACTAAAAATACCCTGAGCTGAGATAATGCGTTTTCTAAGTCATATGCAGCACATAAATATTCATTTATGTCCTGTAGTATGCCTTTTGGCCAGCAAGGTAAATGGAATAGCATCATAGGTGATGCAACAGCTAATTGGTATAATTGGTCAGAGTAACCTCTCTGCAGGAATCTGTGTGGATTAACAGTCTCACAGGTGCTTGGACTCTTAGCAGCTTATTGCTGAATCATTTTTATGTCAGTTAGATCATTTATCAATGTTCAGACATTGATAATAGTAGTACAACTAAAACAAACAAGCACACAAACAAAAACAACAATGCAATTGCTCATGTAAGGCAGTTCAGTTCATTCCCAGTTCATTCCATGATCTGCATCTGTTTGAAAGTGCTGAACAAAGGACACCTATGAAAGTAAAATAAAAACAAAAAATAAATGATAGGATGGTATAAAGAGACCATTCAGTTAAGCAAAAATGTAGTACATCTAGTTAAAGATGTTCCCAGTTTTACTTGGTTTTGGTGTTTTTGGTAAATGTGTGACCCAAAACAAAAAAAAGTTCCAGTCTTCTGCTCCAAAAAATATGTAGTTGTTCTTTATACACTACTGTGCAAAAGTTCGGGTCACTTAGAAATGTCCTTAGTTTTGAAAGAAAATCAGTTTCAATGAAGATAACACTAAATTAATCAGAAATGCAGTCTAGACATTGTTAATGTGGTAAATGAATATTCTAGCTGGAAATGGCTGATTTTTAATATCTCCATAGAGGTACAGAGGAACATTTCCAGCAACCATCACTCCTGTGTTCTAATGCTACATTGTGTTAGCTAATGGTGTTGAAAGGCTAACTGATGATTAGAAAACCCTTGTGCAATTATGTTAGCTCATGAATGAAAGTGTGAGTTTTCGTGAACAACATGAAATCGCCTGGATGACCCCAAACTTTTGAACAGTAGTGTAACAACTTCTCATTCAAATTTGCACATTACATACATTATTGCTGCAAACTTAGAATCCCATTTATCCAGACATACTGAGCTCATGAGTCCTTGCAACCTACTCATGATATCTACAGTTTATTGACAGTGTTAATGGACACATTTTTCGTGTTCTTTTAATAGAGCTGAGAACAGACGTGCTGCTTTGAAGTCCAAATTGAAGTTCTGTATGTCACTGGCTGCTTGCCAGTTGGGTGAACCAAACATTTCGCTAATTGATGTTAATTATTTGTATTGTACACAATTGGGGTACCTTCCTTGAGAGTGACTGCTGGATAGGGTCTAGCGGTTTTTCTAATTTGAATTTGGATTATAATTTTCCCAAAATTATGAAAACAAGACAATTGACAAAAGAAAAAATATTGTGACACATTCCATCTGGCATTGATGCTTTTGTTTTGTCTTGTGTTACAAGTGCTTTTGCCCATACACAAGCCCAGGCTTTCACCAAGTGTTGGATTTTCCCCTCACTCATAGGGAGCTGGATTCAAACTGTCATGACACATTTGAGGTTAAATCAACTGTTGATGTGTTGTTGCAGTAATTGTGAATAATAAAAAAAATCACAGGTTCAGATATTTGATGTATGTGTCTGGCTGAGAAGCAAATTAGTGCTTCAATCTGTGGAATTATGAATGAACACCTGGAAGTCAAAATCTTGACAGTACTGTTGTGCTGCTAAGCTTTGTTCTGTCTCTAATAGCTGTCTCTGGCCTGTACGGAGAGGCATCTGCTCCCTCACATGTTTGTGTAGAATGTGGTACTAAATCCCTTGCAGACAACCAGGTTAATCTCTTTCTTTAGCGGTTATTTTTGTAATTTCAAGGAAAGTTCAAGGAAATTCACTGTTGCAAGGGAAATAAATGCACGGTGGTTCTAACGAAGTACAATCGTGTTTGAAAGAAAGTAGCAATCTCTGTCTTAACCAAAATTGTCGTGATTATGATTTTTGCCATAATCAAGCAGCCCGGCTGGACATAAATGACTAATAATGCGTTGCGTTGCAGTGGTACATTTTTCCTCGGAGGGAGCCATCAGTCATTTGCCTCTCCTCTCCTTCCATCTTCTGTGCCACAGCTTTCATTTTCCTTATTCCAGTTATTGTCACACTGTCAGTCATTGCCATGTTGTTTTATTTGATTTGCTGTCATTTTTAAAACAAAATTGTCTTCCTTTGTTCTCATTTGTTATGATCTTATTGATTATATTTTAATTGTATCTATGTGGACTAATATTTTTTACCACTCTGCCCTAGCATTTTCACAATTATGCCAACTGGCCCAAGGGTGTTCTCCATTGTTTGTCCGTGTGTCACAAGTGATATCTCAGACATGGCTGACTTAACTTTGAAAGCACTCGGAGGAATGATGTGTTTTATCATTGCATGTTAGGATTTACAAAAGCCTCTGGCCATAATAGGAGAAGGGTTTGAAACATTCCTATACCATGTGATTGCTCTTTCTCAGCAACTCCTCTTGTACTGCTATGCACATTTCCTGCATAAGGTCACTGAGTATCAGAAGATTTTTACCATATTTCCCACTTTTAAATGCTCATCTGTAGCAGGGTCAAGTGTTTGATTCAAGGCCACCAGAGCATTACTGATTGACCTCTCTGATCTGAAGCCTCTCTGCTGGTCTTGATGCTTTAACCACTACTTTTCTTACATTTGATCTGTCTCTTTCTTTTGCTAACCTTTATTTTGGTGTTGTATTTTAATTAGAGTTGTACTCTTAAGTTTACATACTCTGGCAGAATTTATGATTTCTTCGTCATTTTTCAGAGAACATGAATGATAACAGAAACTTTTCGTTCACTCATGGTTAATGGTTGGGTTAAGCCATTTATTGTCAAACAACTGTTTACTCTTTTTAAATCATAATGACAACAGAAACTAGCCAAATGACCCTGATCAAAAGTTTACATACCCCAGTTCTTAATACCGTGTGTTGCCACCTTTAACATCAGTGACAGCTTGAAGTCTTTTGTGATAGTTGTGGATGAGGTTCTTTATTTTCTCAGATGGTAAAGCTGCCCATTCTTCTTGGCAAAAAGCCTCCAGTTCCTGTAAATTCCTGGGCTGTCTTGCATGAACTAGATGTTTGAGATCTCCCCAGAGTGGCTCAATGATATCGAGACTGAGATGGCCACTCCAGAACCTTCACTGTATTCTACTCTAGCCAATGACAGGTCGACTTGACCTTGTGTTTTGGATCGTTGTCATGTTGGAACATCCAAGTACTTCCCAAGTTTCCTGTGCCTTTGTAGCTCACACATCCCCAAAACATCAGCGATCCAGCTCCGTGTTTCACAGTAGGAATGATGTACCTTTCGTCATAGGCCTTGTTTACTCCTCTCCAAATGTAACGTTTATGGTTGTGGCCAAAAAGTTCTATTTTGGTCTCATCACTCCAGAAATTTTGAGGCTTGTCTCCGTGCTGTTTGGCGTATTGTAAGCGGGATGGTTTGTAGCATTTGTGTAGTAAGGGCTTTCTTCTGGTCACTCAACCATGCAGCACATTTTTCTTCAAGTGCCTCCTTATTGTGCATCTTGAAACAGCCACACCACTTTTTTCAGAGAGTCCTGTATTTCAGATGAAATTATTTGTGAGTTTTTCTTTGCATCCCGAACAATTTTCCTGGCAGTTGTGGCTGAAATTGTTGTTGGGCTACCTGACCATGGTTTGATTTCAACACAATCCGTCATTTTCCACTTCTTAATTATAGTTTGAACACTGCTGATTGACATACTCTATTCCTTGGGCATGTTTTTATATCCTTTTCCTGTTTTGTACAGTTCAATTACCTTTTTCCGCAGATCCTTTGACAATCCTTTTGCTTTCCCCATTACTCAGAATCCAGAAACATCAGTGCTGAACTGAATGAAAGATGCAAGGGTCTGTCAGAAGCCCAGAAACTCACTGATCTTTTATACACACACACTGATTACAAGCAAACAGATCAAAGGTGAGGATGGTTAACTTTAGTAGCCATTGAAACCTGTTTGTGTCAACTTGTGTGCTTGTATGTTATCGGGCCAAAATCACCAGGGTGTGTAAACTTTTGATCAGGGTCATTTGGGTAGTTTCTGTTGTCAGTATGATTTAAAAAGAGTAAACACAGTTGTTTGACAATAAAGGGCATCACCCAACCACTAACCATGGGTGAAAGAAACATTTTTCTCTTATCATTCATGTTCTCTGAAAAATGGCCAAAAAAATCACATCTTCTGCCAGGTCATGTAAATTTATGAGCACAACTGTATAGGCAGGACGTTTGTATCTTTTTCCATCCCAGACTTGCCAGGCCCAGTTCTGTCAGATCACAAACAGCTTATGGTTCATGTTTGCCATGCTCCTTTTACACAGACATGTAACTGCCAAAATGAAACAGCAATCACCAATGTCTCCAGATTACTTAAAATATAACTGTTGACTGTATTTCAAAAGCAAAATCTGTTTTTATTAGCAGCCATCAGTTTTGATCTGCTTTTAGCTACACTTTATGAAGGGGGATGAAAATAGGTGCACATATGGTACATCAACGACAACAATGACAACAAACAGAAATGTGGCAGCTAGGGAATGACTAAATGCTCAGGACTCAGACAGAAGGGGCTTTGTTTCACAGATTTCCGAGTTCAGATATTGTAGAGTGCAAAGTTTGGGATAAACAGTCTAAAAATAAACGGTACCTTGGCAATGGCAAGACTTTGTTTGTTTGTCTCTCTGCACACACTATAGCGGGGGAATACTTGTTAAAAGAAGAGCATTAGTACAGCCTGTTGAGCAAAAAAGCAAGCAGTTAACAATTATTTTGCACCTTTGGATGGAGACCCTTAAGTTAGGTGTCAGGTGTTATTTTTCTTTAAATAATTTTGTAGTGCTTTGAATTTGGAGCACGCCACATAAGCGTCCAAAGAAATTTGACCTGCTCCAGCCAAGCCTGGCCATTCTTAGAGGGGCTGAAGGAAACACATTTTGCTTCAAAAAGTGGGTGACATTCCCTTTTTAAGCTACTGAATCATCAACACTCTTTGCTGAATCACTGAGTTCCCATTCATGGGTAGCAAAATATAGCTGAGTAGAGTACGGCACTCAGTTACAGAATTGTAATTCGGTACCACAGTGAATTAGATGTAGGAAAATTTTTCCTCAGCAGCTGGCGACTTTGATATCATGCAGCAAATTAGACTGTTAAAAAATGCACACATACACACACACACAGACAGAGGCAAACACTTGAGCACCCTGAACAAGGAAAGCTTTTTCTACTGTGTGAATGAGAAGCTATGGCTGAATGGTTGAGTGTGTCCTCTGTGTCTCTGAGGTCGACAGCCCAGGGAAGATTAGGAGGAAGCACATCAAATGAATGAGAAAGAAAGAAAGAAAAAATGAGAAGGGGAAAAGCTGACGGCTCAGGAAAACCCGCCGCATTACACTTGCTTTAGGAGAATTATCTCAGCGGGGTCTTGAAAGTGGACATGAACACACACACACGCACGTGCACAAAATATCAACTGACTTAAATATCTCATTAAAGCTACATTGATCTGATTAGCTCCATCTCTGTGCAGATCCAAATTTCTTCATCTACTGTTGTTATCCAATACTTGCCATTTTTGTGCCTTGAGCATTCTGCATGGATGGCATACATAGAGACTCTTTTTCTCCAATTTGTGTTCTCACACATTTTGGCACTTGTGAAATCACTGTAAAGCTGTGAATAATTACAAAGAGTCTGTTGTTGACTGGCTGTGGGACCCTAGTTAAGAGAGTCTGTGTCACTAACGGGTGGCCGGTGCGGTTGGCAAGAAAAGGCATGGGTGGGGTTGAGTTGTAAAAGGAAGCTGTTTGAAAATAGTTAGTCTCCCAGACGTGCGTCACCACAGCCAGGCCACAACACATCTCCCTGCTCCGTCTCTCTTACTGGTTTCCATATGTTCAGCTGGCATCATTCTCACTTCACTGTAACACTGTGTAGATGATGAAATTTCCTCTCAGTGCCATGAGTATCTGAACAAATGTTCCATAATCAGAATAATCAGTCACTGGATTTGCCACAATCAGTTCCACAATCACATATGGAGTTCTTTACCAGAAGTTCAATGGGATTCACTGTAAAACAACAATAATCACTATTTTTTATATTGATCATAAAATACAACATTGATATTAGTACTGTATCGCAATACCCTTTTCACTTAAAAACAATACTATTTCCCATTTTATTGGTATTAGTACTTTAAGAATGACGGTGGTTTAATAGAAGCCATGTTTCCTGAGTTGCCTTGATTTACGACAGCGGAGCAGTGAGTGTGTGTGTGTGTGTGTGTGTGTGTGTGTGTGTGTGTGTGTGTGTGTGTGTGTGTGTGTGTGTGTGTGTGTGTGTGTGTGTGTGTGTGTGTGTGTGTGGGTGTGGGTGTGGGTGTGGGTGTGTGTGTGTATGCAGTGCTCTGCTTCCACTCTGCAGGCATAGTGGCCACGACATCTGCTTTTTTCTTCTTTAATAAGCAAAGTGCAGCTCTCATGGTGACAAGAGGAAAGGCACGTACTGCAAGTTGTTGATTATCCGTGGACTGTCCGCAAAAGCAGACGCACAGAGAAAAATATGGCATTAAATCCCTTACGGCTGACAGTCAGGGCGAGCACATGGACACCACAAAGCCCCTCTGTAAAAGATATTTTCAGCCTAGACCAAGGAAGCCATCACGCTCATCTTGACAAAGTTTCTTTCCGTCAAACGTAACAAATTCAGCATGCAGCAGGTTAAAGAATATGATATAAAACATAACTTCATCATGCCGCTGTTTACAAATACAGTTTGAGCAAGTGGCATTTCTTTTGTGACAAGCAAACTTTTCTCACTATCATCAGAGATTCATGAGGCAATTGTGGGCAGTGATACCTAGTTAACCCTCGTGTCCTCCTGTGGGTCAAAATTGACTCGTTTTAAAGTTTGAAAATGTGGAAAAAATACATATTTTCACAGTGAAACTTCTGATGTCCACATTCTCAACATTTTTGGGAAATCGTTGAACATTTTTTGGTGGAAAAAAAGATGTTAAAAATGTTTCTTAAGAACATTCACAAAAAATCAACCAAAATCCAGTGAATTTCGCTGGATTTTGGTAGATTTTTTTGTGAACGTTCTTAAAGAAAACATTAGAAGTTTTACTGATATATATGTAATCACTTTAAATACTTTTAGGATTTTTTTGGAAGATTTTTACTAATTTTTTGAAAATATTTACAGGAATTTTCTTGCCAAATTTGGGGGATTTTTATTTAAAATAAAACTTTTAAAGGAAACTTGTAAGGAATTATTGGAATTTTCTTTCTGAAGGGTTTTGCAAATTTTCAGAAATTTGGGGAATTTTTTTGCAGAATTTTTGGATTTTTTTCAGACAAGGAAACAATATTTTTGGTGCCCGTAAATGAGGACAACAGGACGGTTAACTTAGCTTTATCATTTAAGCTACCTGTACAATATTACGAACATCTCTTTATGTGAACACACAGTTCACGTTAGTAACTTCAACTCACGTTACTGCAAGCTGCTAAAAATTAGGTGTTCACATGTATGCAAATCAACCACACCAGTGGAGAGATGTGAATGTATACATAGATAATACTAATTAAGAGTTTTGTCAGCTCCGGTTGGAAATGAAAATATATTTTATTTATTTTATTCATTTATTTGATCAGGGACCATGTAATTATCATAGAACACATAGGACTGATGCATTACATATAGAGTGTGTAGCATTGAGCTAATTTGCAACTCCTGTCCCTGGTTGGGCTTTTAAATATATTAACATACTATTTTACAAGAATTCTTCCCTTTTGTTTTATGGTTTCTTTTTTACATTATCCACGGGCTTGCATCAACATTGTCCAAATTTTGTTTGTTTTTCTTTTTCTTAGATAAAAAATCAACTATTTTTAAATTTCTTATTCTCTCATATATTACTGCATTGAAGTGAACAGATAATGTCAGATGACAGTGGCTAGTGTTATTAAGCATTGAGCAACCAGATATCCCAAGCTGTTGGAGGCCAAAATAAAGCTAAAATTTTAATAACCAATAGGGAATTAATATGAAAACAAGTAAAAAGGTGACACAAATGACACACATCTCTGCAAGTATAATAAAAGAGCAAGATAGGCATTGTCATATTTTTCTTAACTTTCAATGATCTGTCCACATTATACGTTATTCTTTGTAAAAGAAGCTTTCAGACCTTTCTTTCAAAATCTAGCAATGCAAATATCAGAGCTGATTTGTTTGGTTTGTGGTTTTTTTCGCTTTATGAGTCAGCTCCCCGCATTGCGTGCATTCCCTCCTCAGTGGCTCTGCGTCCCCTCGGGGGAGACCCATACCCCAGTTTCCAAATCACTAATTTACGCTGTCTGTTATGAGAGAATGCGCCATACTAGTGTTGGTCGGAATGGTGCAGTTGAGGATAGGATTAATGCGGTGATGGGATTTTTGCTGTCGATGTACAGTTTCAAAGGACATGGCTTGCATTAGCTTTTCCTCAGGATTCTCCACATATCCACCCCCTGTATCTGCCTCGGGGAAGAGCTTGCATCATAAATTGTGCAGTTACAAATTTTGATTCATCACAACAGGTTTTTAGGTTCAATACTGTCAGATTGTTAAAAAAACAACACACTGAACTATGCCCTCTACTAACTGACATTTGTGCTGACCTGTAACTTCAGTACACTGTTCAATCCCAACTCATGCTCTTGGCTTTTGGCAGCCTCCCAGAGTTAAGCATTTAGAAAAGCCATCGACAATAGAAGTAACTTACTGCGCATTTGTGATTTAATACATTTAAGCCAACTCTGCCTTATTTGAGCTGATGTGGGTGGGGGAAGGTAAAAATACAATTCCTGGAGGGTATTGAGGTTGTTTTCACAGCAGTAGATGCACTCAGACCTTCATACTCTTTGACAACATAAATCAGCATTCTCATGCACAGCTGCTTAAACATATTCCTTGTTATGGTGGATTTGTATAGAATTGTGCAAATATAAGCAATTGATCTTCCAAGAGGGAAAGAATCATAGAAGGTAAAGTAAGAGGAAGACAGAGAGAAGTGTCCCCTAATTACAGCCTGAATGCATTATGCAAGCATTATTTATCACAGTCTACTGCACAGAACTCTGTCTCCACACTGCTCACAATAAACCTCTCCTCAGACTCCTGCTCTTCTGAAAAGTCAACTGCTCCTGTCTCCACTGTGGATGATTTTTTTTTTTTTTTAAATTTTTTTAGGTTAGCTCACCTGGTCTGCACAAAGCACACTGAGCAAATGTTTGTCTTGAGGTCCACTGCAATCACACATCATTATAGATGCAGCGATGGGTTGTGATTGGGACATTCCTTTCTAGAGAGTTGTGTCATCTGGAAAAAGTGATGACTGAATAAAATATGTCAAAATTAAATCCATTTGAAGCAAGTTTCAGCCCTTCAACATTTGGCATGTTAGTGTTGCACTTAATGAGTAAGTCAAGCTTCAGCAAAGTTAAAGTACATCAGTAAGTCGTAATAAATATAAGTTTCCAACACATCCTTAACAGATGGATGAATGGACCCATTCAAGCTTTTCCTGTTACCTTGCCTAAATTACTTTACATTTTTGATTTTCCACATTAATGTTAATGTTTGCTCAGACAGACTAATAGATTGTCCCCAGGTTTTTACCTGATTGGCCTGATTTACACTTGATTTAGGTCAAGACCTTGATTGTGTGTGTGTTTACATGTGGCACAAGTGCAGGAAGCATGAGTGCTAAACCCTCCAGGCCACAGAGGATGTTGGCTAACTTAACCCAGCTGTTGTACTTGCCAAGTGTACACCATGTTAATCAGAAAGTTATTGACTTGGAGTCAGAACGAATTTTAGTATTTAAATTTCAAAATAGGAGTGCTAGTTTTAGACAGGCAATCACAGCATTGCATGCTGCTGTTAGTGTTTCACTCAAGGCACAAGTATGCCTTCGCAAAGCCACTAGCATGACTGCAGACCATTGATGGGAAGAGGGATGGGATTTTGTCAACTTCTCACCATGCTGAAGCTAACAAGATACTGCACAGTGATTTGATGTGGATTTTACTATCAGGAGGTCATACGACAAGCAGATCTATTTGTTTACCACACTTACCTACCAGCCAAGCTGCAGCATGGGCAGCAAAATGTAAGTACTTGTACTTGGCCTGGAAAAAAATGATATTTGTACACCCCTTGTTCAGATATTTTGCACTGTTGAAGTACTGTTATCTGCACACCTGCCATCAGGTCAGCTGCACATTTGTCTGCCAACAATCCTTGACTGATATTTTCATCCTTTAATTATTTACAACTTAAGGTGGTGGAGCTGCTCTAAGAATTAAGGCTGAAAATTTCAAACAACTTTCTGAACTGATAGTTAACCGCAGTATCAATAATCATTTCAAAGAATGAAGTAGAGTAGACATTTGTTTTAATCAACAAACCGTTTTTAACCTCAGACACGTTACCTTTGCTCTAAAAAGCAGCTCAGTACATTATCCAGTCAATTATAGGAATTATTGTCTTCAGTGCATTGCCAACATGAACTGCCCACAGTCTAAGAGACCGCCTCCTTCAGTCACTACAGTATTAAACACAGTAAACAAACTGCAAATAGATAAATAGTAGGAGGCTCCATCGGGTGGTGCAAACAGGTGCTACAGCTAATTTACAATGGATTTTAGGACATAAATGTTGTTCCTCTTCTGCCTTAACGGGTCATATATTTTTAATAAATTAAATTATTAACGGATAAATCATTAACATTCCCACTAAAGATATATCCCTACTACTCCCTCCAGCTGACTGTCAGTTTTATCTTTTCTCTTTTCTTTCCGTCTGAGCCAAAGCCAGAATCTCCCTTGCTCTGCCTCATATGCCAGGACCTTAAGTACCTTCTTCAGCCTGAAGCCAGTAATTCCAAGGGACTACAGGAAGCATTGAATGGATGTTCCGATGAAGCCTTTGCAGCCGACTTCCACATGATAGATGATTTCCCCCCTATCCTGCTTCTCCACAGCTGCCAGCTCTGTGTACTGCTCCTTCTTCTTCTCAAAGGCAGCCTCCATTCCTTTCTCCCATGGAGCAGTCACTGTGATCGCTGTCTTAGCAGAAGCAGACCTGAGGATGGTATCTGTCTGTAGAAGGGTTGTGGTGATCTCGGGAAACTTAAGCTAACTGTCGATGTCGGCTATCCACTCACATCCTTGATCAGCTCTTGCGTTGATACGAATCTGGTCCTGTTTGCTTGTAGTGTAGGTGCCTTTAAGATCTCTGCTAACTTTTGTTGAATCTGGACATCTTTATCAACCTCGTGCTGTTGCAAGTTTGAGTTGTGGTTGTCACAGAGTTTGCAGGCTTCCTCTGAGCTATACCAAGTTATGGTGATAATGTTGAAGATTCTTTTCATTATTTAACAGTGTTAGCCATTACAACTACTTGGTTCAGCTGGCGGTGCATTGTTTATCTTCAAATGAATTTGGGCATATCACACATTGATAAAGTGCAGAATTCTAAATCTAAAGAGGGGTAGTTTTGTGTGTGTATGTACCTCACTACCAGCTGCCTCTAGCGTAGTGCACAATTATGGCTCCAACAAAGATTCTGAAATGAACACGGGTAAAAGCATGTTGCATAACTGACTGCTGATATCCAGATACTAGGCTGAAAGCAAAACACGTCGGTCTTGTCAATGCCATTAGCAGATGACATGTATATGCATGTGAGCACACACACACAAACACACACACACACACAGACACACATTTTTGCCCACGGTGACACCATAAGGTCATAATGTATGTGATGGGTTCAGTCAAATGAGAATGACCTCTTTTAATGCAGTAGCTCTGTTTAGTTGGCCTCTAATGAGTGACTGTGACTCACAATCTATACTGTGTACTAAAGCCGAAGGGTTAATCAGCCTGATAGCGTGTCTGTGCATTGTTGTGTGTACAGTATGTGTTGCCCATGTCAAGTTGGGTTATGCAAAGTGCCTCTCAGACATAATTTCATATGATGGAGTGACAATTATTTATGAAGTCTCTGTGTTTTCCTCTGGCAGTCATCATTTAGCCTTTTGTAGTCATGTCAAGAGCCAGTCTTTAATATTAAGGTATACTTGGGGGCATTTTTGGACAGTTGAACCAGAGATGGGGAAATGCACTTTACCTGTTTGCTATTATTTTAATGAAATCCAACGAAATCATGAAATTTATGAAAATAAACTGCTTAGCTTTGTGATGTGTCTTAAAAAGATAGACAATTTCACCTCGTTATCGGTCAATAAACTGATTTATATAATGTTCTGGCATTGGGCCTTACCTGCAGTGGTGATGACTGAAGATTTATTGAGCTGTCATATTTTTGACTGTTGGGCTTAAATGTTACCATTTTGTCGAGGATCAGCTGAAAACGAAAATACTGTAGCTTCTCATTGGGTTTGGGCTGAAATGGTTTCCTGTTTTATACGCTGGAGACAGGCACAAAGCTGTCAACAGAAGTGTCACAAAAGTCAAAAGTTTTCCTCTGAGCAAGCAAGAAAAACAGATGGGTCGAGAAAAAGACAGGGCGTGGGTAGAGGGTTGGACGGGAGGAAGAAACAAGATAGGCGTTCAAGCACTCACTACTTTGAACACACACTGATATTGCATTTAAAAGCATGCATTTGAGTTTCTCATGCATCATTTACTTTAGCCTTAGGGTGGTTTGTTTTTAAGAAATACTTTGCTTTGTACTTTTGTTGTTAAAATATTTTAGTATGACTTACTCTTGACGTCAAATTTGAAACCAGTGTTGCATCACTATTGCATTCATGTCATATTTCAACATTAGCAGAGCAGCTTTGATCGCATGCCTCTAATTCAAAGGATGGAAGGGTTTAGCCAGCTACATTTATCAAAAAATGCTGACCATGTATGCGCGTCTTAACATTCACTCAGCAGCTCACATTTATAGCCATCAGCTACGGGCCGCTGAGCAGCTCCACTGGGGAGACTGGATGTTAATGTGTTTAAGATACCTTTGCAGCAGCATTTGGAGTAACTGAGAGTGAGTCATTAACTTCTCCCTCACAAACCTCCTCAGAATGTGACTTCCATCCTAATCCCTGACTTCAGTTTTCACAAGTGAAGGCTTTTTTGGCAGCGAACAGCCTCAAAAAACCATCAGCTGTCACACCATCTGCGTAATGATGCTGAAGCGTGCTGAAGTTTGTTGCAGTCATCTATCACCTTCACAGCATCATCTGGCTTGTCAGTTTGAGCAGCAGTAATTTGCAACAATGTCACATTCAGTGCCATGTTTCAATGAGGCTGAAACACAGAATGAACCAGAGCAGGAATTATTGTAGGTTAAGCAAATAGCATATAAAGGATAATCACTTCAACAAATAGTTATGAATAGTTAATAATATCTGCCACTTGCACTCGAAGGTCAGTGAGAGAGGTCATGCAAAATTAAAGGATGTTTACCCCTTCCAACTTCAGCTGTCGTTCATCATTAATTAAAACTGAAGGCTGTTGTTTGTTTGCTTGTGCACTCCCCAATTGACTTGTTAGCTCAGTAGCACTAGCTGTTAGGAAAGAGTGTCAGGGTTTTAAGGAAGGACACTGGGGTGTTTTTGTTCAGGCAGGGTGCGATAGGGTAGCATGAAGAAATAATCCTAACTTTGAGTGGATCTGCAAAAATATGTTTTCATGTATGACAAGCTTTTCTTGCAGTCATCAATTGGTGACAGCTGAAGATTTCTTGCTCTGGTCCATCTAGGGAGATCTGGGTATAACCTTGAAGCACTTATCTCTTCCAAAAAAAAAAAAAGAAAGTTATTTATTACATTGTACCAAGTTCTAAGTCCTAAAAATTAATGTTGCTTGGTACATACCATATATTTATATAGTTGTGTTTTTTTTTAAATTTAATGGAATACTGTTGCTAATTCCAAAAATTGCCATGTCATTTCTATTGAGGAACTGACTGTATTTCCAAGTAACATGACTGAATTCTACATATGAATGAACCAAGAAGTGTTTCTTCACTGAACTGTACTGAGAATAAGACACTCAGGAGCAAGCATTGTAACACTGGCTGCATTTGTATCAGTTTGGTCTGCAGATATGCAACATGAAATATTAAGTTCTCCACAAGATAATACAGTATGTATGAGACTGGGTTTGTTAGGTTTTCTCACTACAGAAAAAAGGGATGAATGAGCCCTAACCACTGTCTAAACTCAGAATGCAGATGTTTTCGGATGAATGGCGAAAGCGCTGATAAACTAATCTTACAGCCCAGTCTGCTTTTCTCATTTGTAGCAGTTTCTCTCCTTAACTAATTGAAAGGAATAAGCAGAGATCATTGAACACTGTTTTGCTTTTCTTGCCTCTGGTAAATGTGACGTTACAACACAAGTGAACCGTTTCTCGCTGCAGAAACAGGGTTAATTGCACTGTGTTTGAAAGTTTGAATTAGCTCAGGGCAGACTCCATTAACAGCAGTTGCTGCTTGAAAATTGTTTTGTCTTTAGGTTTCATAAAATTCGAAGCTCATTTAGGAATTAGCAACCTAAGCGTTTTGTTCATGATTCATTAACATGTAATTGCTTACCAGTTGTTTGTCTTTAATTTATCTCGATTGACATCTGGTGCCGTGTTTGGCTGCTCGAGTGTAAACTGTGGGCGTCGTTTCTAAGAATACAGAGTCTGTGCTAAAAAACACTGAATCAGGAGCTGTTTCCAATAAGATTTACAGCTGCTGTGGATTTTGTGACAGACTTATCACAGTGGGGAAAAAAACGACTGTCAGGATGAACCACATAATGCAGATTCCCCCACTACTGCAAAAGGGTCATTTTAAGATTTAACCATCTTCTTTTTCACTACAAACCTCCTCATAGTTCCAAAGCAAACAACATTCCCTCTGCTGTCACTTGTTTCCCTCTGCTCTTGATAGTTAGTGGATGAGGCAAGAAAGCATCCCCAGAGCAGATAGTAGCAGTAGTTGAATGTTCTTACACTCTAATTGATGCTTTCGCTACTGCTAAATTAGCAGTAGTGTGCCCTGAGAGATGAGGCAGTGCAAGTGCTAGTGTAGCCTGTCGTCCTTTGTTGCGTTACTTGGTCATAAGACACGAGAGGGAGGAAACACAAGGTGACTCACTGCTGACTTATGTAACAAATCTTACACTGTATTAAAAAAAAATACAAGCAGAGCTCTTGTACATGCAGAACATAGATGATGTAGTTTCAGTGCTAACTCTTTGCTTTGTCTGCACACCATTGTTGCATTTATCTCACATCAAACCATACAGCTGGCACATGCTGTGTAATGCTGGTACATGTAAGGAGAGGTCATTGCTTATTCATTGGTACATTCACTGAAAATTTCCAAGGCTTTTATGTAAAAAGTCAGTTTTCTCTACACTGAATAAATGCTGGGTGCTGTGGGTCAGATACAGATTTGATGTATTATTGTAAGTGTAGAGAACATATGCATGGATTTGCAACATAAGTGGGTTTGAGTATTTGATTTGAGGGTTGTAATAAATAGGAATAACATGAAGCTTCCAGTGATTTATTAAAATGTATTGAACAACTGGCCTACAGTGCACTACATGTTTAAATATGTGAGACAAATATACTGTTGGTCACATTTTCTAATGAGGAAACGATATATGCATATTAACATGCCCAAGCATGTGTTACATTGAAAAATATGTAAATTAAGGCAAACTTTAAGGAAGGTGGCTCCTGTGCAAGAAGTGCTTGTGGCAGCTCAGAGAGGTGTAAAGCACCTTGGTGGATGTGTTGAATACAGATGATGGAGACACGCACACATTTACAGGATGGTGAAGGAAGGTGAGCCTTTTTTTTTTTTAACAACCAAGTTCCTCCAAGCAGATACCATATGGTCTCTAATAAAAGCCCCAAAAGCCCTTTTTAAAAAAAAAAAAAAAGAAAAAAAAAATAGATGGACCAGGCCTCTTTTCTCAGTGTGGCAGTGCTCTGTTAGTGAATGAGATGCAAGTTTAAGCTTTAAGAATCTAATTTGTTTTAGGAGGATCATGAATTTTAGCATTTTCTTGTTCGAATGTACATAATAATACTGCTGTATTATTTTTGAATTGAATATATGTTTACTGGTATCAGCAATGAATGTTTTATTTATGCATTTTGATGCATGAACTTGTATTGTTTGCTCTTTTCTCTGTTTGTCACTGCTGAAGGACAGGTTGGTTGGACAGAGTGAGACAAGTAACTTGATTTTAATTTACATAGAAGCCTGCCACTCAGTTTCAGTCCATGCTAAACCTTGCCAGTGTCACCTCCGTTTTTTGTTTTTTTTTTTGTTTGTTTGTTTTCAAGATACCCTTCTGTCCTTGTGCCTGTGAGGATGGAATCACAGTCACTAATGTGATTGGACAGTGGGGCAACATCTGCTCCCTTTTGCTATGCCTCCATGCATGTGTTGGCTGTTTGCTGCCACCCTTTGTCAGCGCCGTGGTGCTGTGGTATTGCTGCAGTTGCTGCTGGTCAGAGTTGAGCTGCCTGGGGCAGGGTCAGCGGGGTGCTGACCAGTTGTTTCTTCACATGCTAGGGTGATCCGTGACGTTCTATTTGGTGGCCAAAGAGATTCTTGGTTTTGGTTTGTTTGCTTTAGGTTTATTTTTAAAGCATCTCTTCAAAAAAAAGTCATGCCAATTCCCTTTAAGAAATGATACGGTGTGTGCATGACACCAGTTAAGCCTTATTTTAGCACTACACTGAAAAGGCTGTCTGTTCACTGGGCACAGGATCCCTTTAAACCAGACTCCCATTCATTAAATTATTAACAATTTTAGATGAAACCCAATCTAATAACCCCTCTTGTATGTATTTATTTATTTTTATTGTTTGGGGTTGTGTAACATTTATTTTGAGATACTATTGTGGCACTGATAACTTGACACTG
Organism: Amphiprion ocellaris; assembly: GCF_022539595.1. Lineage (NCBI taxonomy): Eukaryota > Metazoa > Chordata > Actinopteri > Pomacentridae > Amphiprion > Amphiprion ocellaris. The sequence goes on from NC_072776.1 coordinate 18,422,099, forward strand.
TATTAATTTGTTGTATTTAATCTATAGAGCCACACCACACATGTATTAATCTACTGGTTTCTGTGTTTTTTTTTCCTGCAGGTGCGGTGTGTGACATTTGGAAACGACGAAGGATTTGATAAATAAAACTGCTGTCTGATTGAGTACTCAGTGGAACGGTGAGTTCAGAACTGTGACATTTGACATTTAACTCCTGCCTGTCTCTGTGGCTACACTGAAAGCGTAATGTTTGAGGATCATTCGCGGAGTGGCTGCTGCTGCACTACACTTCCACCATAATCCATGAAACAGGCATTTGAGCAGCGCATAAGTGTTGTATATGTGCAGGGGAGATCTATGCTGCAAGTGTAAAAATAGACCCATTTACTGTTTATATTTGTGTGAGGTGTGCGTGGTCCCTTAACACAGAAACGGGTCATAAAGTGTCTAATTTATTTTTTTTAAATTGAACTACCAGTATACAGGAAATGACTACTTTCTGTTCAAAAGGGCATTCACTTTGGGGTCTTGATCACCCGGTTGGCATTTATTTGCCAGTACCAGCTGACGGTTGCTTAGCAACCTAATTCCTTGCAATCTGTTATAGTCTTTATGTCAACTTATCCATATTACACAAACTTGTAATGAATTCTGCAGCTTATTAACTCAGCAAGTGTTCTCTGATTGACAGAATCTAGTCATGTCAACAGAAACTCACAAACACAAAATATTCAGTATCACATGCAAGTTGGAGTCTGCTGACTATATGACTCAGACCTGGAGTTACTCCAGTGACTGATGGCCAAATGGGGGGTAACATTACCAGTCATTCAGAAATGGAGGCTTCATGTTCAGCCTGAGACAGAGTTCATAAACAGTGATGTAATTTATATGGGCACCTGATGCCAACACGCATCACCCTGAGCATTCAGCTTTACAATGGAGGGGATGTATGCAGGTTTTGCTCTCGTTTTCATTGTCTGTTTTTTGGAGGAATACAATACTGGATATCAGTATCTGCGTAGCTACTTCTAGAATTGCTCAAATACCATGGGATTTTGCACTTTTCCTCGAACCCTCTGTGCATGTCTCATCCGTTTACCCCCAATTTAGTTGAATGCCACGACCTTTGCTCTTTTGTGTAAAGATGATTAATTGTAGGGCATGGAAACAGATTTATGTAAAGTACACAGAGTCTGTACACATATCCTTTTGTCCCTTTATGTAGTGGTAAGTAATTCAGACAAGATGAAAAGCACTTTAATCATGACTGGGAGTACTGTGCAGCCCATGAAAACAAAACATTGTGGAATGTCTCCTGTTTTTTGGAAAAAAAACAAAACAAAATGATAAACTCATTGTCATATCACTAGGGTTATGCCTGCTTGGGTTTAAAGTTTGAATTGCACAATTAAGTTTGAAAGATGTAGATGTTTACCAGACAGGTGCAGTGTAATGAAAGTTACTGCCACATTGCATTATGGGAAATGTAGGATCCTATTTTCTTTGGGCTTAATTCACCCTAGAGACTAAAAGTTTTGATATTTTTGTTTCTGCTGCCCCAGGTTTGACCAATAAATGTCCCTTTCAAATATCCAACTTTGATGTAGTTGATATTGTTGAAGTATCCCTTAATATGACATTATATCTTAGGTTGAAAAGAGCAGGTATTGTGACTACTGAGAGCAAGGGATAGCTCAGACACAGGTGGTGTTATTGACAAGAGGAGACATTTACTGTTCTCCTTGCACGTTTCTTAAATAGTCTCCATTTTCCTGCTGGGTGCTAGGGAGGAGGAACTGTCAGGTAGAGAAGGAGGGCCGCCTTGAGAAGATTCTGATCACCACAGGTTGCTGCATCGGGGCTGCACCCAGTGGGGCTCAGGTGATGGCACCATGCTGTCCTCATAAGGATTCTTTTCATTTCTCCCAGGGTAAAAGTGGAGGAAAAAGTATAGAAAGGCATAAAGCTCTGTTGTCAGCTCTGTCTGGCTTCCTCACCCTCCACTCCTGCAAGACAGACACTCATAAACCACAAAACGTTCCACCTCACAGTGTGTCAAGCCCCTGTATCAACCACAAACACACAAACGGCACGTATTCTACATCTGGCGACGTAAGCACATATTTGTTTGCTTACATCTTCTAATTGAAAAACAGTCCCTTGCATACAGACTTTCAAGCCAACCCTGCTGTTAATTTCCATTATTTGTAATGGTGAATTTTTAGCCAGTGCCCCGTTCCGTGTGTGCTGACATTTGTGTGTTTATGGCAGCAGCATTCCTGTAGCCTGTGCGGTTGGAAGCACAACCTGTAGTATCGTGCCCTCCAGCTTCCACCTCACCTCCATTATAGTAATGAATATTTAGTGCAGCGTTGGCAAGATAGCTACCACTCCGACTAGAACGTGATGTGATGTGCTGCTGCAGGATAAGTAAGATAAGCATTTAACAGCTTTTGGCACTCCAGTACTATATTGTGATCCACAATTCAGTGAGCTTTCAGTGAGCTGGTGATTCACAACGTGATCACAGATTTAAACAGAAAAGGTGCAGTAATTTCACTCTTGTGGTGAAAAGGATTTTGTCAAAGTGTCATAAATATACAGAATTTAAAAAGATGTAATTGGGGGAGGACAATGGAAAAATTGCTTTTCTGGTAAGAGTAATTTTTGAGATAAATTTGAGCGTCCACCTCAAAAACCCTTAGGTTTTCACTGTCTACGCACAAACACATTTTGTATCAGTGTCATGCTGCAGATACAGTCCCTTCAGAAAGTATTCAGACCTCTTCAATTTGTGTGTGCTTTATGTTGTACATTTATTTTAAATGAATAAATGTGGCATTTTGCCCATCAGTCTGCACTCAGTGACCCACTGGCACAAAGCAAGCAAGTTTATAAAAATAATTTCATATTCACTGAAAAATCTAAAACTGAAATCTCTTTTTTACAAACGTATTCAGAACCCTTAACACTTTAATTCAGCAGAATCTTGTTTGGCAGCCCACGGTTTCTAGGCTTCTTGGGTAAGTCTCTGCAGGATTTGCACATCTGGATTTGGGCTGTTTATCCCATTCTTCCTGGCACATCCTGTAAAGCCTCATCAGATTGGCTGGGCAACATCTGTGAACGGAACACAGATTTTCAATGGGGTTTAAGTCTGGCTTTTAGCTGGGACACTCAAGGACAGTCACAGACTTGTCCTGAAGCCACTCGAGTGTTGTCTTGGCTGTATGCTTTGGTTCACTGTTGTGCTGAGCAGTGAACTGTCGCCTCCACTCTGAAGCAGGTTTTCCTCAAGTACCCCTCTTTTTGAGACTGCATTCATCCTTCCCTTGCTTCTGACCTATCTTCCTGCCTCTGCTGAGAAACAGCCCCATAGTGTGATGCTGCTCCCACCAGGTCTCACTGTAATGATGGTATTAGTAGATGATTAGCAGAGCCTGGTGTTCACCAGACTTAATGCTTGGAGTTCTGACCAAAAAGATCAGTTTTTGTCTGAGATCCTCAGAGTATTTTTTTCTCTCATGCTGTTAGAATCCTTTAAATGCCACTTGTCAAACCCTAAGCGGGTTGTCATGTGTTTTACTCACTTCTGCCATGAAGGCCAGACTGATGGACTGCTGCTGAGATGGTTACCCTTTTAGGCGACTCTCCCATCTCTGCAAAGAACTTCGTGACGATTGGGTCCCAGGGCACCTCCCTGACCAAGGACCGTTATGCTCGACTGCTCAATGTGGCCAGGGGGCCAACTCTATTATTGAGGCCCCTGTTCTACTGTGAACGCTCAAAGATTTAGAATTGATTTTATTCTCTTGGCCTCATCTGTACATCCCTACAGTTTTTAATGGAGGTCTACAGATAGTCCCTTGAACTTCATGTCTCTGTTTGTCTGCTGACATGCAGCATCAATAGTGAAATCTAATATGTCCGGGCGTTTGTCTTTCCCAACTATGTCTAGTCCATCAGTCTATTCAGTTTGTCACAGGTGGACTCCAATCAAGTTGTAGACACATCTCTAAGAGCAAACAGGATGCATTCTGAAAAGATGTATACTCTGTCATCATATGTCTTTAGTGTAGGTGGATGGGGGAAAATCCAGTTTTAGCCATTTAAAATCAAATTTACAACACTGTGCAAAAACTGTTGTTTTAATGCTTTCTGAAGCAACTGTATTTTGATGGCTATAATACATAACATGATATAGTATCAAGTTTTTAGTTTGTAAATGAAGTGGAGAGCTGTGCACATTAATCACACACCTCATTTAGTCATGTTTCCCCCTTGTTGTTTCTGCAAGGATTGCTGCCTCAGTTTATTTCATCTTTATGGCAAAAGGAGCTAGGATTGCTTTGCTTCATCAGGTCGTGAGCACACAGTTTTTGTGTGTATATTCTGTACAAATGAAAGGGGAACTACTGGAAGGGTTAGCAGTGGTCCAACAGCTGGGATCTGCAAGTCTGGATAGTGTGTTATGGCATCATGGTGTCATGAAAACCTGTTAACGTAAATACACAGAAAAGGTTGTGGCTGCATGAGTCAGCATGATAAATTGCATTTAGTGGCCTCATTTTTTTCCCTGCTTCAAAACACACACGTTAGCACAAACACAGACATGTACACAGTAGCACATGTATACACGCTATATTTACTTGTACCGGCACACATTATGAACCACTAAGGTTTTATGCTCCGTCATCATCAGTAGTGTTACTAATTTTTTTTTTCAACTTTGTTAGCAAATGAACTTAAATACTTAACACAACTGTCACTCCAGTCTTACACCAGCCTTAATCTGTGCCACAACAATAATAAATAGTAGCTACCTGATGTAACTCCGCGTCTTTGAGCAGTTAGGAAATAGAACATTGACAGGTCTGGTATGTTAGCATTAGTTATGATGAATTTTACGTTGTTGATGGCAGGTTAGAAGAAGATGTCTACTTGACAAGATTATTGAGATGACAAAAAAAAAAAAGCTGCTCCTGCCCAGCGGTATTTTGGGGCTGTTCAGAAGTACCTGTTTGGGGCCCCTGCAGTAGCCGTGAAAGAGCTTCTACAATTACATTTGTGGTTCTTGTGGTTTGAACACACAGTGTTTGGGCTCCCCCAAAATGGCCCTCAAGTTCATGCAGTTCAAAACAGCTTTTAGTCTCTCAATTTAGTTGAAACATTTCAAGCCGAGGCATTTCAAAATACCACACCAGAGAAATCACCCGCTTGTATATTATTTCCTCTTCTAACCCTCTGGTTAGTAATATGGTGATTCTGTTGCAGTTTTGATATTAAACCTGCATTAGTGAGCAGTCATTAAAGCTGCTGCCCACATTGTTCAGGATTCTATTACTGAGTGTTTCTTTTAGTTTCAGCGCCCTGAGATGATTACAGGAACAATATAATTTGCAGTAACAAAACCCTGATCCCAACATCCCCGTCTTTTCCCTAATATAATTCATCTTAACTTCTAAACATGATTATTCTAGGCACTATTGTGAAGTTAAAAGGAGCATCTTTTTGTGCAATTTCTTGCAAATTCATGGCTGTTATCTGTAATTTCACCTAAAACAAATGTACCCTGGGAAAGTGTTGGTCACACTGAATCTAAAAATATGTGCATCATATCTGTGTGTTTATGTTAGACTGTACTCTAGAATTACTACAGTTTTAATCAAATTTGGTTTTTATAGTACTTAATTTCCCCCATGAGTTGTGTGTCAGAGCCACTGCTGCAGCCCCAAGTGCTGACTGTGTTTATAAGTGGCCCAAATCAACAGGACAAACACTAAAAGCTAACTTCTGCAGCATCTGTGCCTCAGTGGCTCTTCTTGCACATCCCCACTGAAATTCTCTTTCTCGCCTCATAGTTTGAAAACTTCTGTTCTGACCGATCTAGCACTGGCCAGATACAGCAGATCAGATGACCACTTGTTTTTGTGTTCTTAGTTACAAGCAGAAAGCAAGTCCATGGACTGTTTGGCTGGCTTACAAAATGGATTGACTGTACATATTTTCAGAGGAGTTCAAACAAGGATAGGAGGAAATACATGTTTTTAGATTTTTGGCCTTTACACAGAGCAGCTTGACAGGCATGCATCAGTAGTTTTACCTGAAAATTTGATCACCACACATCCAGAGAAACAAACAAGTTATTGCGTCAAAGGTGACGGAAAGCTCTAACGGTATTAGTTTTATTGGTAGAAAGGACTATGCTTTAATTTGGCTTCTGTCCAAAATTTCCTCCAACATCTATCCTCTCTTGTCACATTATCATCCTCCTAAGTCATTTCCCTTTGATGTTGCTTTTGGAAAGCTGCTGATTATGTCTCTTTTCAGTGGTACACAGTGGTGTGTGTGTGAAGAGCAACATCAGCATTCTAAAGTGTCATAAAATAAACACTGCCTTATTTTTTGATAGAGTTCTCTTACTCTATTTGGCTTGTCTCTCTTTAGATGCTCTAAGAACATATGTTCTGTGTGATCCAGCAGCCAGAGTGGTTCAAAACACGATGATTAACATGTATTTATATGTGAAGTATCCATCTGGAGAGTACCTGCTTTCTTTCACACTTAGCACCCACACCCTGTTGATCCGTTTCTCTCTTTCTCTCAGTTTGTTTTTACCCTCGCTAGCTGTCATACAACAGCATATTTTACATGTATGCTGCTTTGAATGCATTCATGCCTGTGACCAGACAGGAGATGGAAGGCTCCCGTTTCAAAGCCCACATTTGTTTTGGAACCTGGGAGTGGGAGCAGTGACCAGATGCGAAAACAATGTAGTCATTCAGGCAAATCTGCAATAGCGGCTGCTGTCACTGATAGTGTAGAGCCGACCCTGCAGAGTCAGTCTGCTTAGTGTTTCAGTGACATCTGTTTTCCACTGTACATACTGCAGATAAGTCTTTACACAGTGATTGAACTTCTTATTACTGCAATGGAAGAGTTGTGTTTACATGTCTTTAAACTAACATCAGCTCTGTATACTTCGAAGATAAATGAGGAGCCAGGTATTATTATGTAGTGCTGACACATTGTCTACATAGCCAGTGCTGGTATGATTATACACTTGTGGCATTTTACTATGTGACAGAGTATCCAATAGAGCCTGACAGATAAAGGATATGTGAAGACATTAAAATAACCAATATTTTTAAGTTAAGCCTTTGTGTTGGCTGCCCCTAATCTATGGAACCGTTTACTTGGTCATGTAAGAACTTTCTAGACTAAAGAAACATTCAAGTCACTGCAAGAACTCACTTTTACTTGATTGCTTTCTATTTAAGTGTAGCTTGACATCGTGACTTCACTTCATTTTTATGTTATTTAGCTGCTATGCTGGGATTGAGTTTTAATTTAAGGAAAGGCAAATTCTTACATTGCAAGACACCTAAATTCTTGCAAGATTCGCAAGATCACAATCACAAGAGAATCCATCTTGGCCAGACTTCAAGGTATGCGCCTGTGGCCAATCCACAGTTGGTTGGACAATCAGCGTCCTATGAGGAACTACTGGCAGCTACGGGTATGCTTTAGGTGTGAGTTAGCCCGTGAAGACGGTGATAGACAGATGGTTCATTTAATCACCTGCCAAGTGCTTTTTGAAAGTGCCTGCCCTTTTCCAAATAGTTTCCAAGGACAACTTCCGTGATGGTTCTGTGCAACAAACCGTCTGGTGCGTCAGGGTAGGGATATTCCCCATTAATGTAAACAGTCACAACTGCTCCGTCTTTCCCCTGGATGAATTAGGTGCAGTGTTGAATCCAAGATCTATAACCAGCATAACAATATAACATGTTTAATCTTCTTTTCTTTATCTGCTGTATATTTAAACTCAATGCTATAATGATAAACATGCACACATTCATGTACACATGCTTTCTTGTATTGACTTTCAACAGAATGTGTTGCCGCAAATTAACACCTGCTTGGCACGATGATTACAGATTAGTCTACCTCTGATCAGTCAATCTGATCTGGCAGACAAGTCACACAATAATTACAGACAGGCTCACAGATAAAAACAGCACAGTGCTACTCAGGGAAGCACTCCACAGTAATAAAACTCCATCACACGTGCCTGTGTTAGTTATCTGGTGTACTGAGCATTACTGTCTGTGGATGATTTCAAATCTAGACAAAAGTCTCTCTTCGGTCAACCATGCACAGAGAGATGGGAGCACACAGAGCTGCACCCATTTGAAAATATTGCACTGAAATTCAAATATGATCACAGAACAATAGCAAACAGTCTGTGTTAGTGGAGAGCACTAACACAGACTACATAACAGACCCGGGAATATCCGATTACATTTGCGCAGACCAAACAGAGCACGGTGGTCAGCTGTCTGGCTTATCACCTTCAGACTGTCATCAAATCTAGTTTGGACGTACATGTAAAAAAAACAAAATTAATAAGGATTTCATCACAATCATGTCAAGTTTATTATACCAACAATCTACCCCACACAAAACGTAATAAGAAACATCCAATCTGATTGGAAAAACATTGGAATACAAATTGCCTCAATTTGTTCCACAGTTTTTTATCTTTTATATCATCCAATGCTGTAGTAGAAATATGTCAGTAATTACCTTTTTTTTCCTGTCTCCAGACAGTACAAATAGCCTAAATCTAAAGTCTAAACCATGTTGAAAATATGCTGGATGCGCTTGAAATGCATTCAGTTTCTTTATAAGATACTAGGAATGCTTGGTTATTGAAGCAAATAAACACTCAAGTTGACAGTGAATGGTTTACCCAAAAATACACAAAACACAAATGCACACAAAACCCGGCCAAATGTTGTCAGACGACTACATAGTTTTTTGCTGTGGTACGAGGCATAGCCAACCATCACTCATAGTTTCTGTTTAGGTCCAAAACATATACTTGATCTTAAATTAATAAATTCAATTTAGCTGCCACGGTGGCCTGCAGACAAATAGAAGAGATAGTTTCATTTACACGCATGCTTGTGCTATGCCCCACTAATCAGCTACCTTACTGAGTCAAATCAGATTGTTTTGGTTTAAACCAATTTTCTTCACAGCCTCGCTCCTGCCACCCTCGCTGACATTCCCGAGCAAGCTAACAGGAGAGAAAGCCTGTGATTTGATCTTCCTCACCTTGATCAGATTACACATCGGAATTAGTATAATTACATCTGTCACTGATTAATGGGCAAGCTATAATTAGCACCCTGGGTATAGGGAGACTTTGTGTGTGTGTGTGTGTGTGTGTGTGTGTGTGTGTGTGTGTGTGTGTGTGTATGTCTGTGTGATGAAAAAAGAAGGGTTTTGCAATGGATGAGATGTTTATGTATGAGACTCTGTACATACATGTACATTCCGAAGACTGTAAATAAGATGGACAAATCCTGTGTGATGCCACCCATCCTGAATAGACAGTAGGCAGTGACTGAATCCTGGGTAATCCATATAAGGAGAAAAAAAGTGGAGCATAAGTGAAGCTGAGAAGGGCCATGAACTGTCCGATTATGATGCCCACCTGTCACTCAAAGCAGTCCCGCCCTTAACTGTGTTCAACTGTTAGCCTTAATACAATTTAAACAGGTGAGTTGCATTAAAATTCATCTACGTATGAATATCATGAACTCATAAATTAGCTATAGACACTAAAACAGTTTTCTGCAACGGGCTGTAAACATGTATATTTATGATTCAGAGTTGGCCATTTTAATCAGGCGCTCTATGGGATTGACTCAAGCAGAAATTCTAGGAGCTGCAGGTTTTGGCACTTTGCATTGGCTTGTCAGCAGCAGAGATAGCCGCTTGGTACATTTTCATCTTCATTTGTGAGTGTGTGTGTTTAAACGGCTGTGGTTGACGGCAGTAGAGATGACTCAGACCTATAAAATAATAATACTCAGCTCATTATCACTAAAATCCCCGGAGAACCAGGATGTGTTCAAACGGTAATGAACATCAGAAGAAACAGGGTGGTGTGCATATCAGAGTAGAAGAGTAAGGAAACCCAACTTCAAGACACAAGCATTTATTATTTTTTTTATTACGTTATTGAAAAGAGCATTTACTGTTTTAGGCGTCTGACTGATTGACATGTAGCTTGGCTTGGGGTTTAGCGTGTCGTGTGCTTTTCTGCATAGTTACAGATTTTCACTCACTCTTTTGTGTTTTCCTGTTTTATTTATCCTTTTCCTGCATGAGTTGGACCGTGTGCCGCACAGGGATGGGGCTCATCAGCTGAGTTTGATGACTTGCTTTTCCTTTTTAAGTTTGTGTGTTATTGATTTTGAAAGGGGAATAAATATTTTCCCTGCTGAATGCCAACTGACAGTAGCTGCATTCTTGAGTGGGCAACATGTTTGCATCTTTTTATCCATCTCTAACATAAGTAGAGGCCTTCAAATAGGCTTTTCAAATACCCTGGTGTACCTTATTGCAGGATGGCCTTCAACCCCCATTGTCATGACAATGTAGTATGTTAACACCCATGAACCCTGGGAATATGAATTCTGCTTGCACTTTAGAAAGCATTTAGCAACCATATTCTGAGATTTTATGTAAGTTTGTGCTTAAATGAATCAGAGTGCCCACCGCCTCAGTGAAGCAGCAGTCAGTACAAACCAGATGGATTGTATGGTGCTGCTCTAAGAGTAGCAGAGGGAGAGGAGAAGGGGAGCGATAAGAGATTGAACTGCAGGGTTTCAAATATTAATAGAGATGAAGTGTATATCAGACATCGTGCATGCATGAGCTGTTTGTGTGCACTCCAGGTTTTCAACAAGCTAAGCACCCTCTACCACCACATGGCAGACCTCTCAGTCAGTGAACAGTGGTAGCCAAGCAGAATGGAAGAGCAGGGAAATGGACAGAAGGACTAAGATAGATTACGCAGATGGTACTGCTACCCTGGTGACAGGGCTGTGGTAAACACTGTATTAGCTCAATTTTTCTATCGTGAGTCCACAAGAGTGATTACAAACGGAAGGATGGACCTATGCCTCTGTAATGAATGTATTGTTTCTGTCTCACAGAGGATTTCATCCACAACATGGACACATAGAATGCAATGTTTGAAATGTAGGATCACCAATACTCTGTACCATCAGCATTGGAAATGTGACTTACAATGTTTATGGTGTACACAGCAAGAAAAAAAATGTGATTGCACCAAGTATAATCACAAATTTGCATGGCTTTCACATAATTAGAATCAGATAGAATAATGCAGTTGCTTGTTTTTGAGATCCTCCCACAGTTCTTAAAATCTAAAGAGAGTGAGAAGAATAGCCAGGCAACAGTTAAGTTTTCTTTTCTTGTTGTTTGCCAAATGAGAGAAGTCACACTTTCTTATGACTGAGTAAATTTGCTGGCAATTTTCTTTATAGCCAGTGAAATGAATGGCCGCTGACTTAAAGTTTAACATTCTACAGTTTGTCAAAGATAACATTGTGTTCCTTGTGATTTTAAAACTGCACCCAGTAATGGACAATTAACAGTCAGACTGTGTTGCCTACAGGGATGTAGAACCTGTAAAGTTTTCATTCAAGTAATATACACCGATAAATAAAAACAATGCAAGTATACAGAATAAAAAAAGACTCCTGGAAAACTGCTAGCTACTTAGCTGTCAATTCAACACATTATTATTTGATATGACAAGTTTCAGATAATGTTATCTGCTAAATTCAAGTCCACTTTGCAAGTGGATAACATTAGTTCTGCCTTTTTGAGACCGTCCTGGACAGTGGACATGCTCAGTCATGGCACTGACTGCTTACTTCACCCAATATCAGAAATGCCACTTGTTAACAAGGTTTTTCACGAGAGGGGGTCTTTAAAGCTGCAATATGCAGGAATCTGGAGAAGGCAAAAAAAAAAAAATCTCACCAAAACTTTAATATATATTGCCCTCTTCCTCATCCTACCAGACGAGCACAACAAGCAAAGGCATTCAAGCTAATAGTTAACATTCAATTGCAGATTGGCCCTGGGTTTAAATCCCGATCTCCTACATGAAAGTCCTCCATCTAACCGTCTTCTTCACAACATCCTAATCTGATAGATAAAAAGACCTGTGATTGACTAAAATCTCCCGACATGGGACAGATTTTCTAAAGTCTAAACACAGAGCCAAGAGGAGGCGCAGACATCTAGTTTCCTTTCAGGCCACTTAAATTGAAATATTCCGAAAGGTTAGTATGGAGTTTTTGTCCAGTAGTGCCAAAAAAAATAAGAGCCTCCCCCAGTTTTAAGATGGTCTAAAAAAATGAAACAGAGATGCAACCGTCACCTTAGGTTTAGACTGGCAGAGAAAACGCCATCCTTACACCATGGCAGATTGCTCTCGATGGGTGATGTTGAATCACGGAGTGCCTCAAATAACATGATTCACTGTCCCTCACTGTCCTTCACTCCCCCTCCCTTGCTCTTTCTCACAAAGCCAAATAGCTTACTTCAGTGATGCGAGTGTTAGAAAACAGATTTCCAGTGCAATGAATTTGTTTTGGTGGATATTTAATTTTTTTCAATTATCTAATTTTAACGCCAAATTTTGACATTTCACTCTAAAAACAAAATTAGTTGATCAGTTCCTGTGCCTTTGATTGGGAAACATCTAAGAAGTGTCAAACTTTTGAAATCATCCGTAGTTAATTTTTGTTAAAAAAAAAAAAAAAAAAACTATTACTTTTGGAATTGTTGAGACAGTTTTTTCCCTCCGCAAAAACAGAATTATCAAGTATTCTTTATAAAAACCAAGCACAGATAAATATAAAAGGTAGGAAAACCTTTTACAATGCTGCACATACAGTACTTTCAAAAGATTTGTTTGTTGTTTCAGCAGTCTGTGTTGGGAGTGCTAAAATGCAAGTGTGTGCTTGTGTGCATTTCATTGGCTCCATTCAGTGAGTAACATTTATGATCTGTGGTGATGTTGTTTTCTCCCTGCGGCAGTGGGCCCTTTCAACATGACTGCGTCATGGCATGAGTTTGCTGTCACATTTTTCTGGAATGATCTGCATTATGTAAGATGTCTAATAAGTAGAATAGCTATGCCAAATTGACATGCTGCTACACACATGCACATGCAACTCCACACACACATACACATCTCCCAGTGCTCCAGCTGGTTGGCTGGCAATGTAGTCAGAGCCATACTGTTCGGACAAGACGGTTACCCATATGTTGTGTCCTTAATAGCAAAGTTCATTATTTTAGGATTAGTGTGGATAGAAGAAATAGGGTATAAGCAGGTGAGCTCACAGTAAAAATAGCCTCAGTGCTCACATTTAGTCCTACTTTAAAGGATGTCAGTTTTCATAGTGTCATATTCTGTCTTTGATTGCTGCTGCCACAAGGAGTTAACTTGAATAATGCACCACATGGACATAGATATATGGTGTTCTTTCTTACAATCATCGGTGGAGCTGTGATAACAGAAAAAAATGTATTTTACTTCAAAGGGTGTCGACATTTCAGCACACAGACAACACAGCAGTTCTTTGACAGTGTGAACATGGTGGTGTTAAGCGTCATGCTGTTCACCCATTCTGCCATAGCAAGGTTTCTTCAAGCCTGCGAAGTTTGCTGATAAAATTAGCACAGCAAATTAGCAATGATGAGTCACTCATTATCATCCTTGTGTATGTTGGCAGGAGGTGGGTTGTTGTGGGCTGCTTCGCTTGTTCAGGTCTTCTATTTACAAGAAAGCAAATGCTCTAAAAAAGCAAATATATATGTGAAATTTCAGTTTGTTTTCATGATGAACAGACGGTTTGTGGTCATAATTATTCTTCACAGCTTTCGACATCTAGTTTTCTGCTTATATAGCTGACTGACTGTGAATACAGGAAACACAGCCAGATTTGCTCTTATGGTTTCTCCTGTTTTTCTCTGTGGAGAGGACTGTCATTCTTGAAGTGTTGTTGCATGAGCGTTTTGGCAGAATTTCAGTCAACAGGAATACTTGAGGTTTGCTCCCTGCAACAGAGGAAAATGCAGTAGCACAGCTATTTAGTTCCTCAAAGCAGCTCTGCTCATTTTGTCTCGTCTTTAATTGAAACTGCCTCCTGCCGTTTATTTGTTTGTGTTGTGCCTCACTTGGAGTGCTGCGCATTAGGAAAATGTTCAGAGGTTTTTAACAGAAAACTATTGGGGAGAATTGACAGCTGTTTTACCTGGAACCCCATGGGTTACAATAACAGAACATCAAAACAGTTCAGCTTTATATAACTGTCAGAGATGAATTAATACATGCCTTGATCAGCCCTGCTACTGACATTTAAAGCTGCACAATTAATCAAATATTAATCATGATCATGAATTAGGCTTTCCACAATTAAATATACATGATCGACTGCAATACTAATGATTAAAATATGTTTTTTGCTCATAGAATAAAGCACGTGTAAATAAAATAACATGATTTCAGCTTGAGGAAATATGACATTAGAACACCTTACACAGGTGAAGCACCTGAGTAGAGACTAGAAACAGTCGACAACTATCTATCAAGTACCTACCTGTTTCCTGTATGTGTGGTGTTTAGACAATATTGTAAATGTTCAGCAAGTGAGGCGTTTTTGAGACCATTTTATTTTGCAATGGCACTTTTAGCACAACATGGAAATAAAAGCACTACTCTGTTTATTGAAATTTGATGTTGCAATCAAAATGTCCTTCCCGAAAATCAATGAATAATGGTTGATCAAAATCGTCCAGTTGATCATTTCACTTGTCTCTCATATTATCAGCCCATTAAATGACAGATCATTCAAATTTGTTTTGGCCACCAGGGACTTCTTTCACCTCCTGGCCGACTCAGTAGGCTGTTATCACCCCATGTAATGGTGGTGGATCTGTTGTTTTGCTCTTATGAATAGGAACAAAAGTTGGCATCTGGAGATTGGGGGAGATGTAGGAGGCAGAAGTTAGCGGAGGAGGAGGAGACTTGGTTTGAGTCTACTCTCCAGACTTTCTTATGGTATTACAGTTTTTGACTTGAGTCACGTTTTGACTTTTACATGCTGTTTTCAGTGTTTGGTTATATTTAACTTGTTTGGTTTAGAGAAGGACCAGGGCTTGGATTATTACACCCTCTCTCTACCTTTACCACAAAGCTTGTTTTTGTACGTAATGACTCCACCAGAAATCTGACACTCACTCATTCACACAACCACAAAATGTCATTGCCTTTCTCATTTACTGCTTATCGGTTATGATAATGGGTGATAATGAGCCTACTGGAAGGTTGAGGAGGTCCCTATTGGCTCATATGTATGGGAATATATGCGCTGACAACGACCGTTTAGTGGACTGATAACGCTTGAATCGACTGATAGTTTTTGGTCATATACATGCAGCCCTCATGATATTACTGATTTGGCATTGCCATGATATATTACCACCTTTTGAGTTCTTTGGAAAATGAGCGTTTAGATTTTGGAGAAATGCCAGGAGAAATTTTTAATTTGAGTTGGCTGAACTCAGTTTTTCTGAGGTGCCTAACATTTGTGTGTTAATATTGAATAATAATAATAATACATGGGCTAATTACGGCAACTTTCCTTTGCCACAGTAATTCTTTGGCTCAGACTTAAACAAATGTACTGTGCTATGCTAGATGTCGTGATATAGTGGAAAACCCGTCCATTTGTGACTGCTCAGTTAATATATAAAAATTTAATATGATAAAATGACAAATGGCCTCTTCTTGAATGTTTCATGTAAAAAATGACATAAATTTGCTGGCATGTTTAAGTGCACTTTGAAGCAGTCAGATTGTATTATGTACCATTGGTTGACTGTTGACGTAAACATGATCATAATACAACCGTGGACTTGTTCCTCTGCCCTTTATTTCCTTCGTTGTTTCAGTGCCGTGTCATCCTCCTCTGAACACAGTAGATGACTGCATCTTCCTTCCTCTTCTCTCCTGTGCCATTTAAAAAAGAAAAAAAAAAAAATCTCCTCCGGGTCAGAGCTGCCGTGTTTTTGTCTGCTACACTGGAGTGAGCATCATTACCTCAGTGTCTCCTTGGGTGATAGAGGAATAGATAGAGTGGGGATGAAAACATTCTGAACAGAGCTCGTTGGTATCAAGCGATCACCACCAAACATCCTGGGGTGAGCCATTATCAATGAGACTAAAGCTATGCTCCAGTTGGGTGCTGTCAAAGGCTGGGTGAGTAGTAACAAGAGCTACAACAACAAAAAACAGCCTTGGCAGTTTATGACCTCATTGTCTGCTCACGTCAAAAATGCTGCTGCCAACCGTGTGTTTGCCTCTGCTTGTTTCTGCCACAGCTCACCTTTTACATGTTGGTTTGTCCCATTATGTCATGTCATTTCAACTGTACCACTCCACTTCTCTGTCATTGTGTTGTAATTACAAACACCATTTGTATGTGTTGATATAAACTGTCTATCACGCACGTACTCCCTAGCCCGAGGACTTTAATGCCATAAATCACCTTATTCAACTATTCAGCATTTAAGCCCTTCAACTTCAGTTTGTTTTTTTCCCGCTCTCTGCTGCCTCTTGTTCTATTGTGTCATCGTTGCAGAATGAGTGCGACCCATTCCCATGTTAGGAAACTAGTTACATAAACATGGCCTTGGGCAGTTTACCATACCAGTGCCAGCCTGTTACTAGCCCTACACAGTACACTCTGTTCAACCTGTGCTCCAGTTTTCATTCAGAATTTGGGATTAATAGTGTCAGTAAACAAACAGCCAAAAGAAAAAAAATAAGAATGGACATTGGTTTACATTGTGACTCTGTGCTGTACCTAGAACAGCTTTGCTTTTTGTCTCTGTAAATGTGAATCTGACCGTCCTACCAAAGTGTGACCCAGAAGATCAAGGCTACCTAAAAAAGAAAAGTGCCTATCAGTAGAAAACAGAACATTGTGTCATTGAAGTCCACTCAAGTTCAATGACAGCAAATACCCATAATGCTTTGTAACACACCAGAGAGCGTCTCTCGGGGCTCCAAATTACCTCTCACATCTGCTGCTACTCTGTGCCACGAATAACCCAACACCACACACACACACACACACACACACACACACACACACACACACAAAACTAGACTCACACACGAGCACCGAATGCCAAGAGAGGGGCTATTTGAATTGATTAGACTGTCATAAGTGAAGTGATGATGTGCTTAAACAGAGATGATGGAGGAAGTTTCTCTAACTGATTGTGCTGTCAGTCCAGTGAATATGGCTTGCATGCAAATTATTATATAAAAATATTACATATTTTAAGCACAATGAAGAGTGAGGGCTCAAAAGAGACAAGATATTTCAGAAATGTACAGCATCTTTTCCTTGTTACAGAAATTCAGACGCATGTTTATTGAAGCGACCTGATTCCTTCTTGCAAATGATTAAAGATGCTGGAGTGGCAGCTCAAACACTGAAGTGAAATATTTAAATATCAATCACCAGGAGTCATGTAACATCATATGAGATGTCAGGTCAGATTACTTCACACCAAAGCAGGCCAGACAGTAGAAGGAAACAAAAAGTCATCTTAGGTGAGTCCAGGAGCTCACTTGCTGCTGTTCAGGCGACAGTGTGTTCTGAGGTTGTAATGTGTTGTTTCCTGTCGGCACTGGAGCGTCCATGGCTGACAAAAGAATTTAGAGCAAATGGGCCATATTTCCAGAGACACCGTTAAGAAGGGCGAGCCCCTCCGCTACAACCCTAATGTAGTTTTTAAGGTGCACTTTGCGGATTCCAAAGTCAAAGTGATTCTCAGAAACGCATCAGTGAAAGTGAAACATTATGGCTGGGCTGTTTTTATATATTTTTTAAGCAATTAAGTACTTGGAGGTATCTAGAAGCACCTGAACCTTTTCTTTCAGGTTGCTATTGTACAGATTTTTAATCGGTCTCATGTACCCATATTAACACACGCACACATCTTTTATTGCAACTTCTTACAAAGAAAAAAATGAGTGAAAATAAAGCAAAGCCGAGCAACACTTTTTACCAAACTGATCTAAAAAAAAAAAATTTAAAACCAAAAAGTGGCATTTGTCTGTATAGTAAATTCACACAACCTTATTTACAAAAAACTTTGCAGGTCATGTTTGATTTTTCACAGCCCACCCCCCTCACTTTAGGAACCACTGGGCTACAGTCTGTTTATGCTGTCACTTCTCCAATATTATTGGTAAGAGTCAACCAGTATGTTTTTGTAGGTCACTGCTAATGCAGGTTATCAATAATCAAAGAGCTCCATAACTGATACTTGGAACTCATACATAATTGGAGTAAAGATGAATAACACAAACTCCAACACAAATCTTTGCTAAAATGTCTTTATTTGTGGTTTGCATGATTAATTATAGGAGCTTCAACATTTGTTCTTCAATGTTGATTGGCTTTTATTGTGAGATGTAAGCAATGAGATGCTGTGGGCAGGAGAACACAGAGTGACTGCATCAGTGTCAACATAGCGCATTTTAAAATTAATTTATTTTAATGTCAGTGTCAATCGGTTAGAAACAAAGACAATACTGGTCATCTGAAAAATTCTGATTATCGGCTCTGTAAATAGGCTAGGCTGAATGTCGGTAGAGTAGTGTCAAGTCCTTTGAAATCTCTGGCAACAACCTCTTGTAAAAACACACCTCTTTGTGCTTTTACATCATTTGCCACTTAGTCGGGTCATTGAACTTGATTGTAGTAAGTGCTGTAGGTCTGAATTTCGAGTGTTTTAATGACCTGTTGGTATGCATGAGTTGCATTTCTTTAATAGTAATAAAACAAACGCAGAAGGTTCACAAAGCTTATATGCTTGTGGATTGTTTTTCAGTTGTTTCACCTTTCACTCTCTGCATCCATTAAACACTCTTATTTTACATTTTGATTTGCTCCTACTGCCATATCCACTCTATCGTCAGCTCTCTGCCTTTGTTGTTGTCTCTGCTGATTATCTGCCCCCTCATCCTCTCTATCAGTGTCTCTGCTTTACCTTGAATGACCAAATGGGCAAATGACATTGAAACTCTCCTTAGTCAGCATGTTGGTATCACATTGAATCATTAGTCCTTCGGCCCACTGTGTAGCTCTCCACCAAAGCAGATGACAGTGCCTTGCAGTTATTAATTAAACCCAAGGCTGTTTCTGTGGACCTTTTTCAAGTGTCAGAAGCTGAATAATATTCTTAAGTGTAGGAGACACTAAAGAAACAGCCTGCTTTTAATAATTAAATAAGACAGGCTACATTTTTACCCCTGTAGGTCTGTTTCAATAGGGATAAAAAAATTCACAAATCAATGAAAAGAGGAAAAAATTTTTACTTGTATACAAAACTTGAATATAATCTCTAAGCATCTTTTTATTCAAATGCTGCACTTTTAAAAGTGCCCATTATAGATGCAGTACTGGCTGAAATCTGTTTGGTCCTTCCATCAGAGGCACGTTGGTTGGCAAACTAAAATAGTAACCCTTATGTAACTGTGGCCTTTACCCAGTGAAAGGAGATGTCAAATGCAGTTCTGCAGCATCTTTAACTCAGACTGCAGCAACTAAATAGACAGAGAACAGGTAATGAGAGCAAAAAAACGAGCTGGTGCTTTCAGCAGTAGCATAAAATAAAAAAAAAATAGTATCCTCACAGAAAAAGGTTAAGAGAAAGTAAGCAGAGTTGAATTAGTGTTACATTATATGTGATTCCAGGAACTGATTTCAAGTTGGAATAATTTGGACATTTAGATGAAAGGATGGCACAGTACTGACAATATTTTCCCTGAAAACTCATTAGTAGATGATGTGTGTCTTGTTTGAAGGCATTCTACCTTGAAAAGAAAGCTTTGCAACATCTTGTGTTTTTGGAAATTGCAGTTTTCAGCATCTCCGTTTTTGGAATTGCCAATATCTACTGGCAGCCATACAGTCAGCAAAATAAATTTCAGGCAAACATGTAGACAGATAGAAAGCAGGCACTTGTCAGAGCAGCTTTGTTCATCGGTCCATAGTAGAGCAGGCATTGGCTGGCAGTGGCCAGAGAGCAATCCCAGAAAGATGTTTCACCATCCAGCCTTACTGATACTGACTCACTGCTTACAGCTTATATATGCTGTATCGGAGAGGCAGTCTTCATCCTCTTGTTTATAGATAGTCTTTCAGCGGAAGACTTTACTTACAGTAGAGTTACTCTATACACATGAGAGCTGCCGGGTCCGACCACAGCTTTCCACTGGGGCCAAAGCATTCAGTCATTTAGGACTTACATGCACGGCATTAAATGTGTGCACTAAAACCATGTTTGTTTGTGTTTGTCTGACGGATTGAAGACTTTAAAAAGGAGAGGGGGGAAAAATGGCTAGCAAGGGAGTGAGGGGAAGGGATGCCTGGCAGAGGGAAAGAGCCTGAACACCACAGGCACATCTGCCCACGCCTCACTTGCCCTCTGTGCTATCTGGCCTGACATATTGACACCAGCAGCAATGCACCAGAAGAGTGTCAGTTGATTGTATTTACTGTGCTTTCTTTCCTAAGACTATTTTATGTGTTTGGCTTAATAATTTTTGAATTTGTTGTCTCCTTCTGCATCAGATAAACACGTCACAGCCCAGTGCTCAAATTAGCAGTGTTTAACTGAAAAGTCCTACAGAGTTGCAGGTTAAATAGACCTCTTTCAGTTACTGTGTGTCTGTGGCGTATTTTTAAGCATATTTTCAAGCATATTTTCAAGTATCTAATTAGAGAGAGTTCATACAAACTTCTAAAAGCTTACTTAGTTTTTACACTCGCTTGAGGTGGTTTTACTTAAAAAAGAGGTAATGCACTTCACAGGAGATAGAAACACCGTTTTGAATGCGGTCCATAAATATTTAACTCAAATGGCTGGTCAGCTGTTTCCGCCTCTTTCATTGCTTTCTCCTCTGAACAACATGAAACACGACCAATACCAGATGACGTGAAGAATAATACAGTGTTTCAGATTGAAAGGAATTTCTTCACTTTTCTCTTATAGAGGGCCAAAATTTCTTTCTTTTTTTTAAATTCTCTTTCTTCTGGATTTTTAGGGAGTTGGTAAAATAGCTGGTCTTGTTTCCTCTTCTCCCTCTGCTTTTTATAGGCATGTGTAATACAGCTGTACCACCACCCTCTGATGACACTACACAGCCTACTTCATTCACTTCAAAGTAGTTCATGGAAACAAACCTAATTTCCTTTTTCATCTTTTTTTTTCAGAAGTTCACCTCAAATTCACTTGACAGTTATGTAAAAACACAGCTAGTGGTTCCATTCCAGGGAATACGACTGTCGCCAAATTGCTGTGAAATAGACCACCATTCTTAAACTGTTTGATAGCTTTGTTACATCACATCGTCATTTATTCCCCGGAGTGTACGATGGAAAATGGAGGCTATATCACTATGAATGGAATAGCTGTCATGCACCACAGACCCATTCCAGGAAAAGCAGCTGGCGCCGAGATGCAGCACCTGTGAAGAAAAATATGTCCTTGGACTCTGGATATTCTCTCCACACACCTTTAAAGCTACATTTTACTGAAGTGAATTTACAAAACTTACCTTATGATGGCATCTTGTAGTAAATCTTTGAATGCATTTTTGTGTTTGTGATTCAGTTTTGTCCTCTTTTTTTTTTTTTGTCATCCCTGTCCTTAAACCAACTGGTTATGACCAAGTTTCCACTCAGTTTTTTCCAATTTCACCTCCAAATGCTGCTCTTCAATTAAATTTACAGACAACGGAAGACATGCCACGTTTAAAGATGTAATAAGCTATAAAATGTCAGAAAACTATTCCTTGCCTGTAGAAATTGAACGCCGCACGCATCCTAAGTGTGCTAAGTGTTTTTATGTGTATTTGCTTTTGCAACATTGGCTGGTCCTCCAGAAGCAAGTCTTCCTACAAATGGTTCTCATTTTACCAGGTGTAAGCTTTAACCTACTTTGCTGGATACCAAGGTTTTATAGTGTCATCTCATGCAATGTAAGACACACACACACACACACACACACACACACACACACACACACACACACACACACACACACACAAATGTGAACACAGCATGCTGTGGCCTACTTTTTGAGTACCCCTGTTGTAATCCTATCTGCGACCAGTGAATAGAAGCGGTGTGGGAAAGCCTGAACTACCATTGTACAGCAGAAAGGCTGAAAGACAAGGAGGCTGGAGAGGCTCTACGGGCTGGATTTAGTCTCCATCTTGGAAGTGGTTAATTAGCTTGAACTCCACATTCCTATTCAGTGAGATTGAACAGTGTCGGAGTACCATCTAAGTGTATGGAAACCTACATAAACACGCTAACATGCTTTTACACATTTCCCCATAATTACAGTCAGTTAAATTCTCAAGCATTTTGCCCTAACACACACATAATGCCCTCTCTTTCACTTCTCCACTCCCCTAGATTGTAATGAGGGCTCAGGTGGGGGGCAGTGAAGGCTTGTTGTGGGCGGTGGCAATGCAGCTGTTACCTGGTGGCTTTACGCTTTCCTCTGTGCGTGTGTGTGTGTGTGTGTGTGTGTGTGTGTGTGTGTGTGTGTGTGTGTGTGTGTGTGTGTGTGTGTGTGTGTGTGTGTGTGTGTGTGTGTTTGTTTTTGTGTGCCAGTTGTGATGGCCAGCTGCCCACTTTGCCAGGGCCTTGGCAAATCCCCAGATAGTTGACCCAGATAGACACACCAAGAGAGGAGAGGGACACACACAGGCACTCTCTCTGATGCACACACCTGTGTGGGCACCCTTCGCAAAGAGATGCTTGCGTAGTTCCACCAGAGCAGGTGAAGTAGGCAAGGGAGAGCTGTTATTGCTTATATGTGGAACGACCTCAAAATTTCCCGATGCAGCAAAGTTTCATCACAACGTGATTCTATGTTGCTAAAAATTGTTCTACATAGCACAAGTGAGAAGTTATTAGTTTGTTCAGCGACTTTCAATCTCGCAATAGTTTTCACATTGCATAAAAAAACTTAAATAACTGTTGACAGATTTTCTACTTTTCTTCTGATATTGTGTATCGGATGCGTGGGCAACATGGATGTCAAGAGAAATGAGCATGCGCTCACTAAATAGATGCTCTCCTAAATATGATTTATTAAGCGCAGTTATGATGTTTGACATCCTGGAAATAGTAAAAGTGTTGAGCTGAGTCAATATAAAATGTCAAGCTGTCATTCATCAGCATTAATATGCCAGATCCCCACTGACTGACTGTGTGAATTTTCTAATTTCGAAAGCCATGGCCATTTGTTCAAACTCTGAAAATAGCAAGTTTCCCAGACAAGTAGTCTCTTGTGGTTGTGCAGGGAATGACTGTTTTGTCTAAATGATGCTGTTCTACCATGAACCATCCTTGGATAGAGATTTGAACTGATGGTTGTTCATCTTTCCACCAACAGTCAGCTTTTTTTTTCTTTCTGTCTTTGATCCTAACCATGTTAAAAACCTAAAACCTGCCCAAGTAACTTTAGTTGCCCACATTTAACAAAATAAACTGCACCTCACAGTTTTATATTACCAGATCATCAAATGACAAGGAGTCAATGACAAAGCCACAGAAAGTTACCTCAGCCCTGCAGTTCTTCTCCATTTCTCACATGGATCATTTTTTTCTTTTCTTATTTTTGGCTTTTTTAGCAAATTGGTTTAGTTTTCCAGCCTGCTGCTCCACTTTGGTCAGCCGCAAGCAGTGCTTTTTTCAGCGAAAAAGATTGTACGCTGTTTGTTGTACCAATCCCCAGGAGCGCTACGTTGTCTTCGGTATGACTATGTAACTGCGATATCATAACATCAGCTATCAAGTGCCCTCAGTGCTACCGTTTTAGATGTTGGCAGTGGCAGCAGAGTGCGAGTCAGTTTATTATTAAAGATTTTTAAAAAAAGCAAAAGATTTCTAATGAGTGGTAGTACTACAAGTCATCACAGAACAAAAATAGTATTTGTACACTGCAAAGCTTCGGTGGCATAACACAATAGCCCACTTTTCATCTGTTTACTTCTCTCCTGCTCTCTGTGCTCACATATACTGAATTTCCAACAAAGCTATTCTCAATTACATTTTTATATGTTGTCTGATGGTCGTATGAGTATGAAATAGTGACTGAAACGTGGCTCTTTAATACGACTTGTTAACCAGCAACCACATTAAAGCTGCCGTGAATTTGGCTGTATTTTTATAGAATCTTCAACTATTACTAAAGTCAGCCAATGATTGAACAGTAAGTAGGAAAGTAGCTACTTTCACTGCTCTGTGCTTGTAAAATACTCATTGTTTATGTTGCACTTTGTTTAATGTACAGTAAAGCTTTTTTATTTTGCCTAGAGCTTTCACAGAAACTTGGGTTTCTTTCATAGTTGCACTATTGACTTAAATAACGAAATCTCTATTTTTATCGCCATCTAGATTGCAGTTACTTTGGTTTTAACATGTACACAGTTGTTACATTTTGAATTGTAATTAACTAATATCAAATTGTCATTAACTTTCTTTGAAAGAAAATGTATTCTTTAGACAATTTGACTAATCTGTAAAATAGTCCATAGTTTAGTCAGTAGAGAAATAGCAGGTAGTGGCAGCACTAGAGGTCAGAAACGCAACACAAATAATTAAAGACTGCAGGTAAATTGTGTTATTATATTTTGCTGCAAGTGCTCTCGCAACAAATTGAAGTGGACCTGAAAATATATCAATACAGCTTTAACCACAAGGGGTGTATGATTAGTCCTATAAGAAAAGACCCCACAATGTTTTTTTTTAACTGTGTTGGGACTAAAAATTCCCTTTACACTGTGGGTGACATGGCTGCCCACCTTGACTTTACTTTGTGAATCTGTAGGTGTTTTTCTGCAGTCACTTGAGCGTGTGTGTGTGTGTGTGTGTGTGTGTGTGTGTGTTTGTATGCGTGTGTGTGTGAGGGAGAGAGAGTGAGTGAGAGAGAGAGAGAGAGAGAGAGAGAGAGAGAGAGAGAGAGAGAGAGAGAGAGCAGTTATTATCCTCAATGTCACACTGCATTGCAGTGCAGTAAAAACCTTTTGCGTGAGTGTGTGTCCAAGTGTGTGTTATATAGTCAGCCCACCAGTATTAGCTTTGCTACCACACACTGCTGTTTCACTATCTGATGGACGTGCTGAAATTAAAATTCAGTTGCGATTTTGTAATTTTGTGTAAACACATTTTTTGGTTATATCGGTGTGTCTTTTTCTCCAGTCAGCCTCATTCCACCTCAGTACATCTGTCCTTACCTTGATAATTAAATACCCCCTTTTTCCCCATCCTTTCCCCCTCTGTGCCCATCTATTTATTTTACTGTGGCCTGAAGTTTTTCCCCCTTTCTCCTTAATACAGGAAATGGAAGGTTGTTCCGTCAACATGGGCACACAGCAGGGTAGAAAGATAAATTGGCTGTGAAAAGTGACTCATTCGTCATAGGAGAAAATGCTGACGTCTGTATTGTAACATATAATAAAGGGAGGGACTATTCAAGTGAAAAGAAATGTACTTTGGTTCAGCATGATTGGAAACACGCCAGATATTGTGTTCTAGGTTATGAGCAGCTTACTTATGTGTGTTTTCTTGTTTGTGGGGGCAGGCAGCATGCGTGGATAGCTGCACTGCTCATCATCGCATCAATTTATTGCAGAAACGTCCTTGAGCATCCTTTAAAGGATCCACTAATCATTGTCAGTTGTTCTGAATTAGAGTGTCACATAATTTACAGTCCTCCTGGCCCAAATATATGTCATGTTCACATTTAAGTGGGAGTATCTGAACTCTGTTTCTTACATGAACAACAAAAAGATAAGAATTTCTTTCACTACATTGATCTGAATGTTATAAAATCACATTCACATACAGCCTACCTGCAACTGGAACTTCAACAACCAACTTGGATTTTTCAGTGTTGCTATGACAACATGCAAATCTTTTAGGATTTCCCAGAGATTGTTGTCAAAATGTTGCCTGCAGCAGCTCAGCTGAGCCAGAGTTGACAAGAGGAAGAGCATAACAACTCTGGAATGAAACCAAAATAGCTCAGCTTTATTAGAATTCAGTTGAGCACTTTATTTAAACTATATTAAACTGGAGAAGTGTGCAAGTTAGAAGACAGATGAGGTATTTTGTATCGGCCTCTTTGATGTGTAATGACATCCCTCTTGGTGTATATTGGCATTAAATATAGGTTAAATGCTATCAAATGTAGTATAGAGTGTAGCGTTTCATAAACAATCTGCATTATGGCTCGCAGTCTGCTGTCCTTCTCCCACCCTTTCCCTCTTACTGCATGTTGGCTGTGCCCTTCAGGTGTATATTGTATCTTGCCATAGGGACGAACACAGAGCTACCCATTGTTCTCATAATTGCGTGGAAAAAAAAAAAAAACACACACACACACACACACACACACACACACACACACACACAGGCATATAGCGCACACCACTGCAGGTCAGCCAGGAACCCACAAGCCACAAGCAGCGGAGCGGATACGTTCCAGGCGGAGAGCTGGAGGGTTGGTTAAAGAGGGAACCACACCCAGTAGTGGGAGCTGATGGTCGGCTTGGGAACCAAAGGCAACTCCCATAGGAAGAATTAAGTCATTCCTATTTACAGGCCCTCTTACTTAGAACAGAATCAGACTCCTGTTTAGAGAGATGAACGGTAAATATAGCAGCTGAATGATGTAAAATAAGCAATGAGGCTGCCGAAATGAAGTGGATAATCAGATTTTTGGAAGCTACTAGAAGTCACAAGATTATTTTGGCAGTCTGGTTTGTTTATAGATAATTCTTGGATTGTTGTGTGGTATTTTGTATATGTGTGTGTGCTTCTTTGTGTGTATTCCCTCACATTTGAGTCTAATTTTAGACAAGGCAACCACCCTCTTTGTTTTGCTTTTCTCTCTCTTCACCACATTGAATTCACAACAGCTTAATGCTATCTAGCAAATAGCCTGTATATGCAGTTTGTCAAATTAGATTTTTTTTATAACTTAGATTGTTGCAGTGTTTTCTACCTGAATTTGTAATTTTGCCACCCAGTGCAGTTTTTTTTGTCACTACCAGCTCTCACTGTTGGTGAGGGTGTAGAAGCCATGTGTCTTCTCTGATGCACATGGAGCCACCAGCTGCTTCTTCACCTGCTGCAGTTGGGCCTCATCAGGAGCCCACAACAAATGTGAAAGTTCACACTGTCCCCTGCATAGGCAGCATCCTTTCACATAGCTCTAACCAGCCAACATCAGGAAAGCCTCCATGACACAGTCGCTCACAGGAGACTGGCACTACCAGTTGTGTTTGATGGAGTCCTATGCTCTCTATAATACTAACCCATTAAGTGGATCATTTTTAGATTTAACTCTCAGGACCTTCGGTGGGTTTGGAAGTCAGCAGAGCTTGGTTGATCTGCAGGTTGTATTTATACAGAGCAGATTGGAGACAAGTATGGAAACAAAGATCAAGATTCAAGTAGTAATTGATGAAGTAACTCAAGAAGTAACTGATGAAGACCATGGAGAGGATCGTCCTCAAGAACCTCCGTCCCCAGGTGAGCCAGTATCTGGATCCACTGCAGTTCGCCTACCAACCGGACATTGGAGTGGATGATGCAGTCGTCTACCTGCTGCACAGATCACTGACTCACCTGGAGAAACCCAGCAGCACTGTGAGGGTCATGTTCTTTGACTTCTCCAGTGCTTTCAACACCATCCAGCCTTCTCTGCTTAGGGTGAAGCTTGAAGGAGCGGGAGTAGACTGTCACCTGGCTGCTTGGACCATCGACTACCTCACCAAAAGACCACAGTACGTGAGGCTTCAGGACTGTGTGTCTGATGTGGTAGTCTGCAGCATGGGGGCCCCACAGGGGACAGTGCTCTCCCCCTTTCTCTTCACCCTGTACACATCGGACTTCCATTATAACTCTGGGAGCTGTCACCTCCAGAAGTTCTCCGATGATACAGCCATTGTTGGGTACGTATCTGAAGGGGACGAGTGGGAGTACAGGATGGTCATCTCTGACTTTGTGGACTGGTGTGAGCAAAACCATCTGCAGCTCAACGCCAGTAAGACGAAGGAGATGATCGTGGACTTCCGCAGGAGGAGGACACCCCGGACTGCACCGGTGAACATCCAGGGTTTGGACATTGACATGGTGGACACATACAAATACCTTGGTGTTCACCTCAATAATAAACTGGACTGGACACACAACACAGAGGTTCTGTACAAGAAGGGCCAAAGTCGTCTCCACCTGTTGAGGAGGTTGAGGTCCTTTGGAGTGTGCAGGACTCTGCTCAGGACATTTTATGACTCTGTGGTAGCGTCTGCTATTTTCTATGCAGTGGTCTGCTGGGGAGCAGGGAGCACTGAAAGGGACAGAAAGAGACTAAACAGACTGGTCAGGAGGGCTGGTTCTGTCCTGGACTGTTCCCTGGACTCCATAGAGGAGGTGGGTGAGAGGAGGATGTTGTCAAAGCTCACATCCATCATGGACAATCCCTCTCACCCACTGCATGACACTGTGGGGTCTTTAAGCAGCTCCTTCAGCAGCAGACTGAGACATCCACCCTGCAAGAAAGAGCGCTATCGCAGGTCCTTCATTCCATCTGCTATAAGACTTTACAACATCAGCATCACTGGCTGATGTTAACATAAACTGGACTATATCATTACCACCTCAAACCATAAATTTGCACTGACATTCTTGCACTGCACATCTTTGCACTTTTAAACTTTATTTTTATTTTTTCTGTTAAAAAATTTTTTCACCCTTGTATATATTGTAAATAAAGCTGCTGTAACAATGTAAATTTCCCCTGGAGTGGGGAGAAATAAAGAACTTTATCTTTATCTTTAAAATATCTACAGTATGTGAAGTCACCATTTTTTCCAGTATTGTGGTCACTTGGAAATATGTTGTACATGTTGATTTTAATTTTTTAACATTTTTATGAAGTACGCAATCCAAAAAATGTAACTTTTGTCTTGCTTTGTTATGATGTATCGGATTTGAACTGTGTCTTACTGAGTTTGCAAAGGTTGCGCTGTTTCCATAGAGGTGCTGGACTTTATATTGCGGTGAAAAATGAGTGAAAATGTATCAGGAGAAAAGAATGCCCAGAAACTGCTTAGGTTTCAGAGGGTCAACAAAGTAGAGGAGTCTGTAGACACTTTGACACTCCTTTCTTCTTGGTGACACAACAGCCTTCAAACTCTGCACAAATAGGGCCGCAAATGTATAGCGACTTTATGCTCCTTGCATTTTGAATTCTACCCTTCACCTAAATGCTTACAACACTGAACTATGTAGTCTACTGAGGCTTCTTTGAGTCAGCATCACCGAATCCTCCCCTAAAAATGGTGCACAGAATGTGGATCTGAATACAGAGAAGTACTATAGGGAAATCGCAGAACCAAGTGGAAAGCCAAATGCCACCTAGCACCCATACTAAAAGCCTTTCTGATAACATTTCTGTTAAAAAAACATCTCTTCAGTCAAATTTTACAGACTTGACAATAAAATATTAAAAATGCCCCAGAAAAGTTTGTTTCATAAAGCATGTGGGCAGGTTGTTTGCTTCTTAATTCAAAACTGCTGGAGCAATGTGGCTTTTTATTTAGAGCACTGGCAGTTGTCTTGTGCGTGTACAGTTTGTGTGCTTGATCTGATGTGTTCTCTTAGTCAGCACCTTCTGCTCTGGCTTGTGCCTAGTTAACTCAAATGTGTCATTATTTTTGCACTTCCACACACCGATACCTTGGACAATGCAACCCCCATGTATTGGGCAGTTGATGTAAATACAGAAAAGACATGTCATCCATTTAGAGATTTGACTTTCTTTTAGTTTAAAGACAGATCACAAAAAGACATGGGTTGATTTATAGCAGTATATCGAAAATTGGACCAAAATATGCAAGCAAATAAAAAAACAACCACTGTTGCATGTGTACATGGAGCATAATATTAATTATCTTGTAGCAGTGCTGCCCTCTGCTGGATAAGTGTGGGTAAAACAAAAACATTGCTAGACAATCATAGGGCTCCATGGAGACAAACTGTACATGGTGATCCAGTTTCTATCTCTCAAGAATCTCACACACACACACGCACACATGCAATCAATCAGAAAGCAGTCACACACACATTTAATTAAATGCATTAATTAAAATTGTGTCCCTGTGTGTGGATGTTTGAAAAAGGTAGGTCAAGGGGAGGGGTAGTGCTTAATGGCTTATCAGGACCCTGGCTAGCCTGTGTGATTGTGTGTGTGTGTGTGTGTGTGTGTGTGTGTGTGTGTGTGTGTGTGTGTGTGTGTGTGTGTGTGTGTGTGGCCAGTGGTTACTCAGCCACTGGCCTAATTTTTGGCTGAAGACCGGTAGTCGGGAGTCTACAGTCTTGCACTCCGCCTATCACGCACAGTTGAGTGACTTTGTGTTTCTCTTTCATAATCCTTCTTTTTCATAATCAGCCTCTCAGACTTCATTATTGTCCAGCCTGGTATCAGAAGGCCTTTTACTTCTCTGCTATTTTTCTCATCACTCCTGTCAAGTTTATTGAACCGCCTTGTGCTATTCTCCATCCACCTACTGCCCCCCTCCACTCCAGCGTTCAGAGAGCTAAGAGGAGGTCCGCGAAGGCTCTCCCCGTCTGTCTCTCCTAATCTCTCACACACAATCTCTCCCTGGCTCTCTTGCCAAACTCAGCACACAAGATGAGGTTCAGAGAGTGTTGCTTTAGGAACGTGACTTCCTCACAAGGCAATGAAACTCCACTGCTGCCTGGACATTTTTCATCTGCCTTCATATTCAGGTATTCAGGCACTGCAGAACACGCTAATATCTGCATGTCGGGTCTCTGCAGTGACATGAGATAGCTACTTCAGCATGAGGCTTAAACACACAAGCGATTTTTTATTTATTTATTTTTTTAATAGAGGCAAATGAGGCTTTTTCTCAAAAATTCATCAGCATCTAAGGGCACCGTCTGAGGTTTGTGTTTTCTGTTCTTCTGCAGATGTTGGTTATTTTGTTTTTCCTTGCTTCGAAGTAGCTTGTTAGCTTGATGGAGTTTAGTGTGTAGCCCCCTTGTTTTTAATGAGGCATGCTCATAAATGCTAATGAGCACACACTATTAACATAGAATGTAAATAAGAATGGAAACATAATATTTGACCCCTTATTGGTCTGTCTCCCCTTGTTGCTCTTGTACTGCACAATGTATATCTGTGCATGTCTGAAAATGATCATTTTTGCACTGTCAATTTTTAAATAATTTCCATGGTAGTTTGCAAGTAAAATCTCCACAGCTGCTGCTTGTAAATCATGATTTAATCATAGCCCATCAGCTACACTAATACAGAGCTCTTAAAATGCTACATCGCTGGAACTGGCTCTTAAATTCAGATGAACAGCTTTAGAAAGTCTTGGGGAAGAAGAAAAATTAAAATCTGTTCCCACTGTGTCTATTTTTAGATTGTTGTGCTTTTTAGTTGAAGCACATCAATGGACTAACAGATGGGCTCACCACAGTAGCCTGGATTTCATCCCTGTAAAACTGTTTAAGAGGTTGTTTTTGTCAATGATTGTGCTTCTCTGTCAAACCACGGCAAAGGCCACCAGGAGTTTAGCTGTTATTTGAGTCTGGAATGTCTTTAAATTCAGCCTGGGTAACCACAGAGTTTTGGCTGCCTAACCACAGCCTCTTTCCTCTTGTCCATTCAGTATGTGTTGAAAATGCCAAGAGAAAGAGTAGTGGGTGAGATTTGTGCCTGTGGAACAACATGTGCCTCTGTGGAGCAGAGTCTGTTCTCGCCTGTCTGCTGCTGTTGCACCGTCTCTATAAATTAGAATATTGAAAGAAGTGGACTGACTGGTCTCTCAGAAAACAAAGCAAAACAAAAAACAGTCACCCAGCCAAGGCAGTTGTGATGATTCTTGGCCAGCAGCAGTTATGGTTGGCTTGTACACAGAAGCATGAATGGATTTGCGTCTGGAGTATATTTACACTCGCCATCTCTTTTCTCATGCTGACTTCTCGGCCCCACAACCCTTATTCTGAATCTGTTTTTCTTCTTCTGCCTTCTTTCTGTAGTGTTCCTCTCTGGTGGGACTTCCTCACATTTGCTGTCTTGTTTTGTTTCTCTTTCTTTTTTTCTGTTAAGTTTGTGTCTACCCAAAAACCTCTAGCTTGCACTTCTTGGACATTTTATATCACGCTGTGGGAATAGAGCTGAGGAAGAGATGGGCAGCAGTGAGCAGCCTCACTGACCTTAAACGACCCCACGGGTTAGAGATCCTACTTTGGGATCAAGACAGCTCTTGGGTATTATGTGGGAACGTTTTCCCTTTTTTCTTACCTAACTCCTCATCTGACCTCTCTTCATTTCCACATCTCTGGCCCACTTTGCCTCATGTCTTTATCTTACGTTCTCACTCATGGGCTTTTCTCTATATCCTCAGCTCTTATTTCTTTTACCCTTCTTAAGCTTTTGTGTGTCCATTTCTTCTTTTTTTTCCCTTTTCTATCATCTCTGTCCTCAGCTGCTGTATCTAACAGACAGGCTACAAAGCTTGAAGACATTGTTTTCCACACTTTTTTATAGTTCTGTTGACTTCTAATTTTTCTTGCATTTTTCCGTGCCAAAATCAGAAATACAATATTTACCGAGTCTTTGTTTGTGTTTGTAGACTTTATTACCTCCACGCATGATGATATACTGGCACATATTGAAAAGATTTTGCAGCACAATGTGTTTGAGGGTAGGAGGGATATACAGCACATTGTAAACAGAACCTAGTAAACTACATACCTTCCATCATTGCTGTTATCACACCACGTTACAGTATGTGTCATGTTCATGTGAGAAGCAGCAGGCTGCAGTGCCATTAATTTAACGTTCATATAAACATCTGTCTAGTCTAAAGTTGAGCTGTTGCACAGCATACTGTAGAACGTAAAGTTCACTTGGGATTTTGGAAAAATACTTAGTAACTCTAATCCCTACATAATTGCTAACTTCCCTGTGCTCTGCCTGTAAACACTATAATAAGGAAAACATGTTGAAAATTCAGCCGTTCAAGAGAAAAGTAATGCTGCTGGATGTATTCACACTAGACAAGTTTGTTGATAGAAGTACACTTAAAGTTGGATTTCTACTTGATATAATTGATGTAGGGAATTAACAATGAGCCTTCCATAGATAGTTCCTGTTTATTTATTTTTTTATTTATAGTTCTAGTGTTGGATTCGTCTCTTTCTTAGCACCCTGGAAACAGCAGACTGATGCTTTGACTTGATCACACTATATTGTGTTTTCATTATTTAACTCGGTGTAAGTGTAGGCGCTTTAATGGTGGGAAGGTCCTTATCTCAGTGCTAAGTAGGAGACTTTTCCATGCAGTCACTGTTTACACATTTACATTACGTCATTCACTGTGGAATCAGTGCATAGAAGGCTTTGCCAGTTGTGTGTCACTGTGTTTTCTTTACAACCGGTTTTAGAAACGTTTGAATGTGAAACACAAACATATGCACACAATGCTGACCAATTCCAGTTCTTGCAATCCACATATTTGCAGTTCCATTTTTAGGAGGTGCATGACAGTTGTGGTGTGATGGAGCCAGGGATGTACAAAATTGTACAAATTGATACCGATTTGTGCACATATTTTTATAGCTAATTGCAGAGAACACCAAGTTTCTGCTGTAGTGGATTCAACTAATTATTATACTTTGTCTTATCAGTAAGAAGTACTGGTAGACATTAACACTTTCTCAAATGTACACAATGACTGGGCGAAAGAAGTAAACTTCTACAACTTACATGTCAAATATGCCATATTAATATTTATATTTATGTAACATCTAAACACAGATAGGAGTGATGTGCATGTCAGTGTTCATCAAGCTGTTATCAGCTCATATTGATGATGATGCTGATTTCATTCTGAATTCCTTTAGAGTGCAGAGCCAACATGCGCACCTGCCATAGATAGCAGCTAGGCAACACAAGAAACACATAAATGTGAATGAAGCTTTAACTTTTATATTCAGTTCTAGGGTCCACCGTTTAGTAATATCTATATTTAATCTTTGGAAGCCATTCTGTTTTGTTTAACTAACTGCCTAGAGAAACCCACAGATCACATTTCTTCATAGTGTTGTGTTGTTGTGCCAAATAAAATGTTTACAGCAAGGACTTTAAATAGCACAATAATGGAGAACAGCTAAATTAATAAATATAGTCACTTAAACCCACATCCCATTAGTTCAAACAGTGGCCATCCAGAAACACCAGTTATTGGAACACTTCAGTCAGCGGATGACTTGGAAAGATCAGCTCATGTGGAAACATGGCTAAATA
Organism: Amphiprion ocellaris; assembly: GCF_022539595.1. NCBI lineage: Eukaryota > Metazoa > Chordata > Actinopteri > Pomacentridae > Amphiprion > Amphiprion ocellaris. Next base: position 18,456,440 of record NC_072776.1, read on the forward strand.
AGAACATGAGCCCAGTGAGCATACCTTACCCTGACCCTGGTATCCACCACTCGTTTCGTTACATCGTGTCCCCAAAAGTGTTTTACTGTGTGTATTTCTAGTCTTTGACAGACTTCTCTGTGAGCCAAAATCTGTTCTGACTTGGAAATTCTTTTCTTTCTCTCCGACAGGTTTTTCCAGTCACAGACATACAACAGACCCAAAGGTGAGTATTTTTCTACTTTTTCCACTTCCATTCCTTTTCTCCTGTATTTCTCTGGACACATAAAATGTTTGTAGTGGATATGGCTGTTTTGTATGCCCTTTTACAAAAACAAACAAACATAACTTTCAGTTACAATCATAAGTCAACACAGTTAACATAGTTTTAGGCTTTAGCAGGCACTATGCAAGAAAATGTGTTGTTAGGCACACAAAGTCTGGTTTGGTATCATCACGAATGCAATTGCAGATGATCACCACTAGAGGGAGGCAGAGTATTTCTCAGAGTTGCCTCTCACCATTGCATTTGGCTGCCGTGTTACTTATAGAGAGAATATGAACACAACGAGCAGAAATATGAAAGAGAGATTAAGAGAGGTAAGGTGAGAAATGATTTCAAATTGTAAGTTGTTTTCAGTATTTTTATTTTTTAAATAGTGGGTTTGAATTTTGTGTGTGTGAGTGTGTGTGTCTGTGACGGAGAGCACTGGAGTTGTATTACATGTAGACACAGGTTTTCAGTGTAAAAACAGCTCAATTAAAAAGAGATCTTTTCTGCAATTATACAGCATGGAATCCTGTGATGAACTCACAAGCTTATTTTCAGAAGCTGTAGGTGGACGAGGTTCTTTTAGCTTGTTGTTGATGTCAGTTACTTCAAAAGGGGATTAGACAGATGTGGAGTTTGCTCCTTGAGTCTCCATCTGAAAACATGAGTCTCTCTCCCCAGCTAGTCCCCTCCTTCTTTTTCACACTCCACTCCATCGCCTCCCCTCTCTGACTACTGATAGGGCAGACATGGAGTCAACAGTGGAGAGAAGCAGCGAGAGGAGGAGGAAAGGGAGGGAGGGATGGAAAGAGAGTTCGGTTATGAGGGACGGACTAAAGTAGAAACAAAGAAACGCTGCAGGTGTGTGGAGTTGAGCATTCTGCATGTCATTAGCTTGACATGACAAACTGGACAAGTGTGAGAGCGTGGCTGTTAGAAGTGAAGGGCAGGTAGACCACGTGCATGTGCTCACTGTGAGACTGCAGCAGCTGAAGTTTTATTTGGTCCAGGTTTGTTCAAAGCTCAGTTACACAGCGGTTTAGTTCATTTTATTAAGTGTAGACCAAGTCATGGCCCTTCTTACCAACGGCGCGCAGAACCTTGGCTCCTATTACTGCCTGATCCGACGCAGATTCAAGAGGAGGCGCAAGAAACGCTCGGAACGCAAAGGTAACCCTCAGAGTGGAAGTTCACAGATTGAGATGGATGCTGAGCTGGCTTGTTGAAGATGAGGCGAGGCACAAGAAATATGCATTTGCTGTAATAAAACCATTTGTTTCACTTCTCTGTCAATTTTCAGGTTGTTAATAGCATCTGCAGACTGCTGTGAAATCTGTTCTTGTTTCTGTGCGCAAGCAATTAGGGTGCAAGATCCAGTTTGAAAGCTCTTGATTGTTCACAGTATGCATTTGTTTCCTCTGTGTGTGTGCATGAGAGAGAGTGTGTGTGCGCACGCATTGTTAGTAAGGCTGAATATTTAAATTGAACCTTAAACACCTCAACTTGTTTATTTTCTGCTTGTTGTTGACTTTATATGTGAAGAAATTTTCACATGGCAAAAACAAAAATCCAGTTTCCACAAAAAACAACGCATTTTGTCAAAATACTTTTAGGGTATTATGAAAAGCAATGTGTTGTTACTAGACAATTGAGTCAGAAAATCGAATTCTGAAATAGCTTAGATTTGAGTTTCTTTATACATATATACATTGATTTTCTTTATTTGTTGGAGAAGTATAAGAATATGTTCTTAAACCAAGTAAAAGTTGGCAAAGATGTTTAGTCCTCTGTTACTTTACATTCCTATCATTAAATTATTGACCATATATGTTGCATGTTACATATATAACTGAAGAAATGTCACTGTTTCAGATTTAAAATAAATATTATATCAAAATAACATTTTTTTAAAATCTAACATAAACGGTCCACATCACCACAAAATATTTTTTCTGTGTTTTCGCCTTTATCTGTGGATAAAGTAGATTAGACAGTATCTGACAACATTAGGAGAGAGAGAGACAATGCTGCAAATCTACCTTATGCTGTTTAATGTTGTGACTTTCCTCTTCTTTATGTTTCAAGCATTTCTATTCTACATTAAATGCGTCATGAAAACCAAAATGTAAACACTAATGTTTCCAAAAAAGTCCAAATCTAAAGCTCTATGATTTGATTAAAGAAGCATATTTGTACGATTGCGCTTACTGCTTAGACCTTAAGTTTATAGACCAGTTTTTTTGAGGAATTATTTAAATCTGTTCTGAGTAGAGCGATGGCTTCCTCTTTGCCCTCTCTCTCTCTGAGTTAGACAGGTCTGGGTCTCTGTGTAATTGAAGTCGAGTGACGGGAGCTCCACAGAGACTCTAAGCTTTTCTCTCCTGAATTTGCTGCTTTGCTCTGGGGATTAGCCTAACAGCAAAGGTAGTAATTACTTAGGTGGCCACAGCTCACTGGCAGTATTAGCCATGTCTCAGCCACTTGCTTTGACACCCACCGCCTGCCATACCCCCGCTCCCGTAGAGTCGAGTCCATTCATCCACGTAAATCCACCACTGCTGATGCTGCATTTTTAGCCTCCGATTTGCACACTCGGGCCCTGCTCACTCAGAGAATGACTACGTCCATCAGCATTACACAGGTCTGTTTCCCGCCTTTTCACTCTCCCTTATCACCATGGGAATGAAAGTGGCACTTTTTCACCATGCTGAGAAAAAGCGATGAGTAAGCGGGACTTTGGCTAATGTTGCTCTGCTTGGTCTCTCGGTCGCTTTAATGCCCTGCACTGGAAGCCTCCCGATAAGTTGCTTAGTACTTGAGTTGGACAGAGTGCCTGGTGGGTTAACAACTAATGCTAGCTGAGATGATGAGGTCATATACTGAAGACAATCATCAGAAGAATAATTCGACACTGAAAATTCTCTTTGTTCAGTTTCCTCGACAGTGAGGGCAGAGTCGGCTCCGCACCACTGGACTGGACAGTCCATTAAGTGTAGATCAGTGTCTTCCACAAGGACACTACAACATGTCGATACAAGGGTTGTCTAGGGTCAGCAGTTTTAGCAGCCGTCTCTCCATAGCCACTAATCCACACTGCCAGTCCTAAACTTCCAACTCTGTTGTTTCGACCACGCTCAGTTCATTTCATGGAGAAGTACGTCAGCTTATTTCGCGAATGAGTTTTTAGAGTTTTGTGTGTCTAGTGTCTACAGAAGAGTAATGAATTTCAACACAGAGGCTGTGTGTTAAACAAAGATGATGATTCCAGCGATGTGACTAGTAGATAGATATTTTGCTGACATTGCATTTAATGCAAAAAAAAAGTCTGCGTCTAAGTTTGTGGGTGTAATTTGTCTTCTAGTCCAGACGTTCTGTACTTGACAGCAAACATTTGGACTTGTCACAGTAGGAAAAGCACACGTGTGTCTAATGACATTAACAATGGGGCTCTGTTCTGTTCCCATTTAACCATGACAGCGACACGCACAATGCCAGGACCCTGAACCTGAAACCGTTAAGCTGAATTTAGCCAGCATTAATTCTATTATTTACACCTGTGTTTTCCCTACTGTGATGTGCCCAAATGTGATCCCGAAAAACCTTAATTTAGGAGGACTTGAGCACCCATATACAGTTTCTTTTCATTTCTGTCTGATTGGGGTTCTGCTTAAGTTAAAGATGGGTAACTCTGTGGTGGGGATTTTGTCAGGACTCAGTGAAACAATAAGAAGGAAAAAGTGTCATTTTGTCCCATCCTAACAGGTGCAATAAAGCTAATTGGAGACTGGTAGATGCCAATCATGCATGGTGTGTGTGCACACCAGTGATGCTCTGAGAAATGGCTAATTGGACAAAGCAAGTGAAAACACTTGCATGGTTGGAAATAGTGTTCAGCTATGTAGGTCTATTTATTGTAAATTGGATCCATGTTCAAACGAGGGGATTATAGAGCTTTTGTTGTGATGTTGTCCAACTTGTAGTTTTAAAAGTTAAGGGATTAGTGTGTTAGCAGCTTTGTGATGTAAAACAGGATGGAGTTAAAACTACTGTTGACTGCTTTGTTATGCTATTAGTCCTGTTCTAGACACTGATCTGAGTCAGGGAAGAAACTTGTAGTCGCAATATTTCCCTTCAAATCACAGTACAAAGTGTAAAATAGTAAAAAGTAAGTACATTAAAAGTGTGCTATGTGATTAAGTGCAACTTACAATGTTCCACATGTGTTATGTTTTCTAACCTGATTTTTTTAAAACCTCACCTGGAAACAAATTATCAGTTCGATAATCACAGATATAGCTTGTATAATTCCATGTAGCTGTGCCACATTCAGGTTGATAGTAAGATTCACAGTACCAGAAATTTAGTAGTATTTACCAGTATCACTTAATTTCCACAATATTTGATACCAAATTCTATACCAAAATACTAAATGAGTCAAATTAATGCATTTTATCCAACAGATGAAATCTTTAAAAAAATTCGTGGATGCAGACTACAAGCTGCATCACTGCCAAAATCTAATCAGTTGGTCCTTGTGTCATTTCTGACCTTCCCTGAAAATTTCATCAAAATTTGCTAATCCGTTTTTGAGTAATGTTGCTAACAGAGAGCCAGATAGACAAATCAACGCTGATCGTCACATAACACCGCCAAAGCTCCGCCTCCTTGGTGGAGTAAATATGGCACTGTTTGCATTCTGGCTTTTGGTTGTCTATAACCGGTCACTGACTCAACACTAAATGGCTTTATACCAAACACATCCTGTTTTTTTCCCACAAGTCACAGCAGAACTTTTGCTGCACTTGCCACCGACATTCCCCATGCTGTTGTCCAGTATCTCTAGAACTTATCTGTGGTTCCTTTGGGACCTTAAAAAATATTTATAGCGACGTTTCAAAATTTTGACGCTGTGTTTGGTACCAAAGTATCAGCTCTTGTGATATCTTTAGGTCCTGGTATTAATCACAAATGCTCATTATCATAGTCATGGTGTATTGGAACAATTATTAGAACACTTACATTGTTAATATTATTATGAACATTTGTGCTTTTCCTATGGTGATAGATGAAAATGTCTGCAGTGATAAAAACTCAATTCAATAGAATTGGTTTTACTCTTTATATCTTACTGCTGTGTAATGTTGTTATTGATAATTAGGATAAATAATGTTAATGAATATCATTTTAACTCTTCTTATTATTGTTTTTGTACATTGTTTGATATTTAATGACTTGCCCTTTAATTTATTTACAGAGTTTTAAGTAAATAAAATGTAATATTATTTTTTGTGTGAACTACAACTCCGTGATGCCAACAGTTATTTAAATTCACTGTAGGACTGATATTTATAGACGGCTCTACCTCCAGCTATTTACCATGCAAATAGTCATATTTTACCTTTGCTTTGTAAGTGAATTACCATCCAGTGCAGAGTGACTTTCAAAATGCTGAACTTAAGCATATCTTCCAAGTGATAAGTTCTTCAATGCATCTCTCATAAATGTGCCAAGCTCTGACACTCGCAGACGATGCTTTCCAATGGGCCGTAGATGAAATATGGAAAATGGGGAACAGAGGCCTTTTCTGCCATGCCAGCAAAATCTCCAAAATGAGCTTTTGCAACTTGAATAGGGGGGCAGAGAGGGGGATCTGCACTGCCTGACGCTTACAATCCATCGCTGGGGAAGAGACTTTGCCTGCAACAAGAGTAGCTTTTCAGATTCTCTCCTCTTAGATAACCTTACATCCTTTCCGACATAATCCCTCTTCCACCCCTCTCTCCATTTCTCCCTAACCCGTCTACTCTTTTTCTGCTTTTCTTTTACTTTATTGACGTATTCATACGTTTATATAGTGGGTGTCAGAAAATTAATTTTATAATCTTAATTGTCATTTGTAGAAATCTATACCATAATGCTGCATGCAGTTTCTTTATGATTTTGCTGTTTCCCTTTAGAATAGCCTAAGCTGCTGCATCTAGACACGAATAATAGATTTACAGTCTCTGAAAAAGCTCCGACAAGCCAATTAACATTTGACAACAGTACCAAATGAAAATCAAATAGAAAACACGGTCGCGTTAATTTACCTAACAACAAAAAACTGTTGATTATGAGCAGTGCCTCATTTAGCACCACAAACACAGCAGCACTCTGTCATGATAAGAAATGAGTTGTGCCTGCCTGTCTCACTGTAATTAGCTGTGATTAGCATACTGCTAATGACTGTAACAGACTAACAGAGGGGGGAAAGAAACCATTGTAGTGAGACTGCACAAACCGCCGAGGTGTGTTTAGCTCCTAGAGAGACGCTACATAACCCTAGAGATGTATGCAGGGATTCGTGTCGGCCGTTTCATCACCACCCAGATAGACTTCATTAGTATAGATTCAGCATCACTGTGGATTCAAATGGATATGGATATTAAAATGTTTTGCTCCTGCAGCTGGTTATTCCGCTGCTTTCATGTCGTAGGTGTAGAGGAATTTCTTTTGAGGTAATGGAACAAGACATATAGTGATGAAAAATTTGCTTTTCCCACCGAATGTGTTACATTGGACCCGTTGCCAGCAATGCAGAGGAAAGCTGAATTTTTAATGTCAGAAAATCAAGGCTCATATTGCTTTCCGTAATATAGTGCAGCACTTGGACTGTATATCTGTCCTCCCACCAAAGACATTCAGGGTGTATGAACACTTTCTCCCTTCCTCCATCAGCTGTCACGACCTTTTTCATCCGGCGGAGGTTTCCTACGCCGTCCTCTCCCAACTGTCTATCAATGCTACCTCTCTGTCTGACAATGGCAAAGGCACGAGGTGTGAAATTCGACTCCTGGATGACAGTATCTCAGGCGCAGGCGTGCAGGAATCTACATGGATGCAGTCATGTCCTTGCACAGCTTTTATTTTCAGACATCACCACCCCCGTACATGCACACAAACACATTCAAGCATATGCACACATCCTTCTCCAGGGTCCCAGTGCATCTAATCTGGCCTTGAATGTGACAAACGGTGTTAGGTGTGAGACTGTAGGCATCCAGACGAGAAGAGGAGAAGGACAGAGCAGAGGATTGTGTGATGGGGTTAGATGGACGGATGGAAGTAGAGGAAGAGGACTGATAAACTTCAAAACAGCTAGAGAGATAAAAGACACCATGCATGCACTCAAGGGCTCCCAATGCTTTGTAGGATGTTCTCAGACTCCTGTAAGATTTCCTTGTGCTTTAGATGGCGGTTTTTATCCAGTTTTTCTCCAAAACAACACAATTGTAATACCACACTATTCAGCCCTTTGGGAAAATGTCCACAGACCAGTAAAAAATACAATTGTCAGGCACTGACAGTCACAAAACGTCAATACTGTGTGAAATTGAATGATTTAGACTTTTTTGGTACACAGATGTTTCAGTCTTACCACAGGGTTGCAACTAACTGTTGTTTTTTTACTCTATTAATCAGCTGATTGTTTTTTTGATCCAGCAGTAAGTTGTTTTGTCCATTAAAGGTCAGAAAATGGTTTAAAAAAAGCTTCTCAAACCCCGTGAAGAAGCATCTGTTTAGTCCACAACACAGTTATATTTTGTTCTGCTGTGGAAAGAAACTAGAAACTATTCACATTTAAGAAGCTAGAGTCACATAGTTTAAAGTTTGCTTCTTATAGGACCACTCAAGCCAATTAATTCTTTATCAAAATAGTTGGTGATTAATTTTATAATTTAAAGTGCATCAATTTTCAAATCTTTCAATATCAGCTCCAATTCTTCCTGCATATACGGTATTAATGCTAGTTCTGTTGATGTTGGTGTGTCTGTGCATGGAATGACAGGTAAACAGCACACGTACCTGGATATGTTTGTGTGGACATATAGGTTTTCGGAAGTTCCCGGCCTGTGTGCTCTGTTGGGTGCTTGAACATTGAGCACAGCAGCGGTGGTCCTCTGTGAGCTGGGCACGTTCGCACACCCACACATTCACACACTTCCAAACACACTCAAACATACACTATTTTCCCCCACAGGCGCTCGGTGCCTGTGCTGTGTCATAAATCTGAGCTGTCAAATAGATTTTACAGCTCCTAGTGAAAGGAGGAGAAGCAACCACCCAACAACCTTGAAAAGATGGAAGAAAGCGAAAGTAGAGGAGTTTTATTATCATCAAACCTGATACCTGAACCTGTGGAATCTGTAAAGACGGGCAGGACGTTCTTTAATGAGTGTAGATGAGAGACACTCTTCAAGTTCCTACCCAGCATTCTGGAAACAACAAGAAATTTACACAAATCCTAAAAAAAACTCACAACAATTTATTGTTTCCAGCATTCAGATCTTGTGTATGATTTAATGATATTATTTCCAAATGCAGTGCAGCCATGGTACTGTCAAACGTAACGGAGGATTGAGCACAGCACACTGAATACAAACTGTACAATGAAGTATCATTCCCGTCCATGTTCTGTAAGTCACATGATGTGGATACAGTCACACTTTAGCTTTCCAGCCCTATAACAGATTAGATTGGATTCTCTGCTTGGTGAAAATTTCATTGGAGCCATAAAAATGAACTGTGACATATCAGGAGACACTAATCCAGGAAATGAAGTAAAAATATACCATAAGCATCTGTGTGAAAACAGATGTCCAGTGTTTTACTGCCCATGTTTACCACTGCTGCTGTTGAATGTAACTGACGAGATAATTCATTTGTTCTAGTAACATTTTTATTTAAAAATGTACTGTACATGCATACACTGAATTGTCATGGTGACTGAATCAAATTATGTTGAATTGACCCTAAATGGGTGTGCACTGTAACATTACAATTTTATCTACATCATTTTTTGCATGTGATGGTGAACTGGGGACCTTTACATACGTATAGAGTCCTTTTGCTTTTTGGTTTTGATATTGTTGCGTTGAGTAAGACAATAAGTTATAAATAAATATTTATGACTTGGTTGGTCTTAAGTGGCTTTCCTGGTGTTCTCTTAGTACAACTACAAACTGATCTGGTTTTGAATAAAGTACAATATAAAATAATACAATAACACATTCCCTGGAAAATGACATTTAAAATCAAGCTATCAGAATTCCATTAACATAAAACTGGCATATACTAAAGTGTTTACAATAGGGCTGAATAAGTAATTGATTTCAAATTAAATTATAATTTGAAATAAGTGAAACAGTTTTTCCCCCTATAGGGTTATTAAATACTAAAACAAGAATTATGTTAAATCTAATCATTTTATCTTATTTACAATGATATTTAACCCTGCATTCAATTCACATTCCTTTATCCCCTATGTGAATATTTACAGTTGCTATAGCCACAAGTGAAAACTGCCATTATCATTTTAACTACCACACAATCACAATTTGGCGTATCCAAACAAGCACTACTACTGACAGTTTACACATTAGTGATGGCTAGTGATATTTTGGCCATTTTTACCCACTTGAAAGATACAAAATGATGAAATGTAAAAATTTCAATAAAGTGCATACACTGTACACCCTACAGACCACGCAGGGCTGTAGATTTCTTTCACTAATGGTCTGAAAGAGTGGTGCCCAGAATTTTCACCAAAGAGCCATTTCTTTAGTACCTTTTATTGTGAGACCAATGATGTTTTATGATCATATGACCTCGTATTTCTGTAGGCATATTTCTTTTCTGTCATTTGTGCCAGACAACTTTACACATCCATTAATTGGATGTTTGATTCTTATTTAAAATCTCTGAGGGAAACATAAAGTCCATTTATATTTAGTGTTCCGAGTGCATAAATTCACTGATTGAAGGAAGCTCATAGGATGTCAATGTGTGAACGGCTGCCTCTTAATATGCAGAGCGGAGGAAAGCATGTACATCCAACAGTAGGGCTCAGAAGGCAAATCGCTTCTGGCAGCCTAATTCAGTGGTCATTAGAAGGGCCAAATTGAATAATGGACTCTCAGATAAGGTGTGTATGTATGTGTGTCCATGTGTAAGTGTGTCTGATGAGGCAGGGAGGGCCATGTTGGGTGGCCGTACTGTGCGGCCCCCTTACCTTGGCCCATCAGTTTCAATCAGGCAGGACGACAGGCACTCCCCTTTCTGCCACGACCCCTCTCCATTAGGCCACCGGCGCCCACACGTGTACTCCATTACGCTGCATTACCTGGTCAGTGCACGGAGACATCACCTCAGGAAGAGGGAGAGGAAGGGGCCTCGAGCTTTACAAAGAAGAGCCGATCCTATTTCTATTAAGATTCTTCCTCTCTCGCACTTTCTTGAGGTAATCACTGAGCTGCCAAAGCCTTATTGGGGAAAGTAATGGGATTGCGGGATGGCGACAGTAGCACTCACTTATCTAACTGCATACATGGACAGCTAACAATGATCCTTGCAGTCCTCCTTGTCTTTATTTTCTATTTTACTCTGTTCTTCTCTGCTTTTAAGCCACATTTCTGCATCTATTGCTATTTACCCTTCCATTCATTATTTGCCTTTGTAAGAAAAAAGAATCCTACAGCCTGCTGCAATCCTTTACTACAACACATGACTGTAGATCTTAGTCAACATCTGAAATTAACTGGAACATCTTGGCACAGACAAGATTACAAAATGCATGCCTTTAATTAGAGAGATGAGTCAAAATGTAATAGTTTTAGCTCCGGATGTTTTGGAGGATACAGATCTAATTAGGAGTCAGCAGAGTGGAAGGACCAGCCAGAGGAGAGAGGAGACCACTATTTCCTGCCTACACTAAAAGACAACTTAAAACATGTTTGTTACCTGGTTATTTGCCAGTGAAAGTGAGAAATGTTCATGGTTCTGTACCATACCAGCACTGACTAACAAGACACACACAGAAAAGCAAAGGTTTTGTTTAATTTTCTAGTAACAAAATGAAACCCTTCACATTTAGCGTTATAAGCCTCCTAACATTCCTGTCCAAGTAGCACATTCTGGTGAGTAGGCTAAAGCTGATATGGCTTGAAATGTGATGTATCTAAATATTTTTTAAAAATAAACCCAGAATCAGACAGAAATGGAATGGACTTGGGTGGTGGTTGCGCTGCCTGGTGGGCCTATCAGTCTGTGTTAGGGCTGCTGAGAGGGCTGTCTCATAGGCCGACTCTCCAGCACCAACCATTTCCCATGGCCATTTGTCTCTGTCCACTTTCCTTCCCTTCCCTTGCCCCTTTTTTTCCTCTCATCTCCTCCTCCCCCTCATCTTCGATTACTCATTTTGGACTCTCAGTCTCATTCGATCTGTTTCTCCTCTCTTTTCTCTATGGTTCTCTGCTTTTGTTCCCAACACAACTCTCCTGTTTTCCCTCTTTTCCATCTATCCCTAAGTTGTTTTAGCAACAAAAACAGTAACTGTGGTAATATGCCTCGCAACAAATTCAGTTCTTTGAAAGACCCCTTTCAGCTACTTTCTCTGTTTGAGGTCATCACATTATTCTGTTGAATACTTGATTGTAATTGACACTTAATTGGTAATTGCTTTCTTTTGTTTTCTTTTGGGGTTTCTCTGCTTTTATTTATGTCAGAACAATATGCCTGTTGCATATTAGCAGCTTGTAAATTTATTGCTCTCTAGTAAATATCAAGCTCTGAAAAAAGTTAGTGTAAAAGTGATACCAGTGAATCATATGGCTCACAACCTACATAACCTATTATTTTCATCAAGGACCATCTATTGTATAGTTAAAAATACTGCCATTGCTACTGCATATACCATATCTTGTCTGTCATTTCTGTCTTTTTTTTTTTTTTTTTTAATCTTTTCCTGGATTTTGCAAGGTTGCCAGCAAAGTCAAGGCCGGTTTATTTGTATAGCACATTATGGCAGTTCAAAGAGCTTTACATAATGCATAAAAATGTTTGAAAAGAAAGAAAAATGATGTATAATGTTCAAATTGAAATTAGAAGAATTTTTTTTAAAAATGAAACTTTTATAGATAACATATAAAAGACAGAAAAGCCCAGACAAGCTTAAACCAGACTGTGTAGAAATGCAGTGAATGAAAGAAATCTTAAGCTCGCAACAGCTGGGACCTATCTTAGTTCTAATGGAAGCTGATTCCATCAGTGGGCAACAGAATGACTGAAAATCATTTCTTTGTGTCTTGTCTGAACTGACCAATCCCTGTAGACCTGATAGACCTACAAAGCATGCACTCAGTTAATATATCTATTGTATATTTTGGAACCAGACCACTAAGACACTTAAAGACAGTAAGCAGGGCCTTATACCAAATTTAATGTTTAACTAGAGGCCACTGCGGGGATCTAAGAATTGAAGTGATGTGCTTTCTCTTCCTAGAGCTTTTTTTTCCAGTATTCTAGCAGCAGCAGCAACATTTTGAATGAGTTGCTAATTTCACATAGTCTATTTCAGGAGGCCAGTAAGGAGTCTGTGGCAGTAGTCCACTCTACAACAAATAAAAGCAGAAAGAAGTTTTTCTAAGCCTTGCTTAAACCTAAAGTTTCTTATTTTAGCTATGTTTTTAAGATGTTATCATGATTACTTATGTACAGCTTTGATTCTTGATTTCACCAAACTTCCTTTCTGTGAGATTTAGTTTATAATGCCCCAGACTCAAGGTAAGCACTGACATTTCAAATGGAGACACCAAGGATTTTATCATTAAATTGGCTCTCATGCTTTCGCTAATAATTATAGCAGCTTTGTTCTCTGAAGTTGTGTACGTCAGAGTTCAAACCTGATTTTAAAAAATTGCATTAAAACATCGTTTTCACTTTGGTTGGATCTCAAGTGGGCCAGACCAGTGAAATCACAGCATAATAACCTGCAAATAACCACAGCTCCAAATGTTTCCCTTTGTTTTCGTGCAAAAAAATGCATTCTGAAAATGTTTACATTTACTGAACTTGATAAGATAAGAAAAGAAAAGAAAGCTTTATTGTCATTATACACAGTGTACACTGAAATTCCGAATGACTTTCTCCCTTGTAAATAGAAATCTTTACAAAAAATTTGCAAAAACTGTGCAAGCGGCAGCAGATAACTAAAGAACAGAGCATTGAAAAAATGGTACAGTGGCAGATAGTGCAAAACATAATGAACTACCTGAAATTTCTGCAGAAAAATAATTTTTAAAAAATTTCAGTTTCAACAATATTATGCCTCAGTTTATCATTTACACATTACAACTTACATCACAGTGTGTCTACAAAATCATTGTAAACAGAAGACAAAATGCCAAAGGTGCAGATATCCACTCTAACATGCTAATGCTAATGCTGCCGGACTCCGATGATGAACACCTTCGGAGCTCAGAAATTGCTATTCGGAGCAGCCCTACAAAAAACAAGACAAAATATTACAAAAATGAGACACAAAATGACAAAAACGAGACACAAAGCGACAAAAAATGAGACAAATGACACAAAACAAAACAAAATAGAGACAAAAAATTTGACAAAAAGTTACAAAATGACAAAAAAAATGGACAAAAGACAAAAACAGGACAAAAGAAAATACACAAATAACACAAACGAGACCAAAAAGGACAAATGCGAGAAACAAAACAACAAAAATGTAGACAAACAACACAAGCGAGACAAAAAAAACACAAAAAGACACAAACGATGCACAAAACAACGAATAAAGCAAAACACAAAATGACAAAAATAAGACAAAAAACACAAGCGAGACAAAAAAGGAAATACGAGAAACAAAATGACAAAAACATGAGACAGTCAACAAAAGTCAGACAGAAAACAACAAAAACAAGATAAATATTACAAAAATGAGACACAAAATGACAAAAGAACAATGAGAAATATAGTATTTTACTTTATCAACACAACTTGTCATGGTGTAGGAATTATTTTAACTTTCTTGTTTGTTAATTTACAACTTGCAGTTAATGTCTTCGCTGTAATTTTTTACACTTTGCAAAGTGGGCCGGATTGGACCCTCTGGAGGCCGGTTTTGGCCCGCGGGCTGTATGTTTGACATCCCTGCTCTATAACATACTGTGGGTTGGTTTCAGAGCAACAGAACACTTTGCACAATATCTGATATGCTGTTAATTACGACTTACTCAGCTAGCTTTCCAATCTGTTCCTATGATAGTATTACGCCAGACCACAACACAGTTATCTAATCGTTCCGGCATTCACTTCACTATGTGTCAAAGTCTGCACCATGTGGGACCACACAGCTGAAAACAGACCATATAAAGCCATTTCAAGCAGATGTTTATGTCTGGTTTCCTTGGAGGTGGACGTTCTTGGTAGCCACCTCATCCTACACCTTATCTTGTGCTGGTCCGCTGTAATTACACTGGTTTAAATAACATTTTATAGAGAGTTTAATAAAGTGAATGCAAGCAGTTAAAGCATGATCAAAACAAAAACTTAGCCAGAAATTACATGAAAATATGTCAAAGAGAAACAGAACAGAAGCTGGGCTAGGATTTCCAGCAGAAACAAATATCAGTGGTATGTTTTTGGCAATATCCTACTTTGTTGTAATTATTGGATTATTCATAGTCCATATATAAGTGACTAAACTGACTGCGAGAATTAGAGCTAGTGTGGAAAAATCAGATGTGCCTCGCAAAATACTTCACCTTTGTGAGTCTTGGCATTTTTTCTTCTTTTCTTTTATATCTGGCTGCCTGTGTGTGTGTGAGAGAGAGAGTATCTGTTTGTTTGCTCATCTAAAATGTGTTTTTGTGTCACTGATGTCAGCCGTCTAAAATGTGTCGTGCCTAGAGGCTGAGCGGTGGGTCCTATTGGCCTTGATGGACACAGAAAGCAAGGGCAGCCATTTAACTGCAGCCTCCTCTCAGGTCCACCAGCCCTGCTACTGCTGGAGGGAATCATAGCCACTCACTCTGATGATTTATGACCACACCTGAAGCCAGCCTGAAAAGTTTGCGTTATGTGTTGGTGTGTATTTTTGTGAAATCGTTGGAGGGAGGAAAAAAAAAGAAACAAGTAAGAAAGAGTCTCTACTGCTTGTGTGTGTGTGTGTGTGTGTGTGTGTGTGTGTGTGTGTGTGTGTGTGTGTGTGTGTGTGTGTGTGTGTGTGTGTGTGTGTGTGTGTGTGTGTGTGTGTGTGTGTGTGTGTGTGCGAGAGAGAGAAATAAGGGCATGATTGTAAAAAGTAATGTGTGGGTTTACAGAAACAAAAGATGGAAAATGCATAAGGAAGTTTGAGTGTTTAAATTTGAGGTGCCATGTTTTGGGGCTTTGTGTTTACATCTTTTTTGTGCATGTGGTGGAGAATACAATATAGCGTGTTGCAAACAAAAGTGTGTGTGTATATGTGTGTGTGTGTGCATTCTTCATGTGCAGGGACACCATTATATGTTGCCGGGGCTTTATGACTTGGCCTCTCTTTCTTTCATTCTCTCTCTCTCTCTATGAACCTTGACTCTGCCAGCCTTCTGAAATGCAACCCCCATAAAATCCATCAAATAAAAAATTCATATTGATACTCTGTGCCTCTGTTTTCTCCACCTTCCTCTACTCTCACCATCAGCAGTCCATGATGATAAATGACTGACTGTCAGATATTAAAGTCTGGAAACACAATAAAAGGTTCAGTCGCTCCTTTTTCTTCACCTTTCCATCCCTACTGTTCTGTTTTCTCAGAGTTGACACTTTTTTGTTTGGGGGAAACAGAAGATCACTATACTTGCATTGTAGTCATTCAGCACAGCTATTTTATTTTTAAATATGCATAGGTAAGTATTACCTTTGCACATCATAAGCTAGTAATCCTACCTGGCATCATGTTTTATATCTACTCTGCCATTGTCAATTAGTTATTTTTTAATTGTCAGAAAGCAACTGACAGAAACTAACCTTTTCAGCTCCACCTTCTCAGATGTGACAGAACTTGTTGTCTGTTCGAGTTTCCTTTGTAAGGGAGCACATCAAAATTGAATTTAAACAGTGTACCTCTGAATTAGCTCTGCCACAGGGGCTTGAGTGATAGTGGGTTGTGCAAGGGCAGTGCCCATTTTTCCCTCTTAACTCCCAGCTGAGCTTCTGCATTGGTCCATTACCCAGCAAGTCCTGGCATTCTCTTGCAAACAACAATGCCACCGCAGAGAGTCTGTCGGACCTCGGCAGTCAGTTAAACAGTCTGCCGGCCAAGCGAGTCGTCGGCTGCAAATGACCAAAAATGCAATGTTGAGGATATGAAGGTGACAGAAACTTGGGATGTTAAAGTTTTTACCTCTAGTGTTGTCAATAAAAATAGTCACTTTGATCTATATTTGCATGACTTTTCCTAGCTTTTATTCCAATAATGCTGAGATAAAAGTGTAGATTTCAAAAGTAATGGTAGGCTTAATAAATTACCCAACTTTCTTACACCTTTTACTGTCTGAATATAATTAGTCCTATGTTTATATTTTTCAAGCAAACTCATACAAGCTGTCTTTGCAGATTAGCGTCAAGTAAAATGATGCACAGTGGAACACTGAAGTATCCCTGTGCAGCATTCATTCACTTATAAATCTTTAATAAATGTTCCATAACACTTTAATGTAGTCATAAGAAGCACTTATAAGCGGCTAAGTATAGAGTTAATTATGCATTAATAAATACCTGTGTAAAATGATAGTAAAAGATACATTCACTGTCTTACTATATACAAGGCAAAATATAAATCCTTAGGAAAAGAAGCAAAACCTAAAAAAACAAAAATTAAAATGACATAGGCCTGATTGTGGCTGGCTTTATTCAGGAACCCTCTGCAGTTCAGGAATTGCAAACTTGCAGCAAATGACATTGCAATTAAATGTCTGCACCAAATAACCCGGTGAAATGGTTTAAAGCTAATTAAAAATGTGTTTTCTGCAGAAGGGGCTTTTCAGTTTAAGATCTGTAAAGGTCAGAGCCCAATCCGATTTTGTTATCGCCATTTAAAATTTCTTTTTCACTTTGCATAAAATAGAGGATTTTCCTTGAAGTGCTCCTTGGCTATTCATTCACAAGGCATTTTTCTATAATTCTGTTTAACCTTCTTTTGCAACACATTCTAACTATGTTAATACTTCAATTTTCCAACATGCTTGCTTTTTGGTTTGTTGGACAAAATTGCATGAGGTTTGATCAATCCAGAACATCTTGATCTGCTAAAATTTAAAAAACACCACACAGGCAGCACACTGACAGGATGAGGGAGTTTTCACTGCATGTTCTGCAATATTGTCATGCCCTGCAGACCTGAGTTTACCTTTCAAAGATGTAATTTAAAAAAAAAAAAAGATATTATCAAGTCAGTGAAAGAACCTGTGAGAAAAACACATTTATCTTTGCTTTTTCAGAACAAACAATTTAGCCTTGCACATCAATTACTGTGCGTTCAGATGATACAATATTCAGCCATATTTCACTGAAAAAGAGGGAGTTTGTTCTATTAAAAAAAAATCAGCATGGCAAATTATTGTGAACCACTGACAGGTATACTTCTTAAGAGTGAGGAATCTTTTTGTCTGGGTTTCCTTCAGCAGCATGGAGATGAGTACATACATTGCTGTATTTGTGCAGGGATGCATGCTTTTTGTCTGTCTGCTGGTGACAGGAGCTAAATGGGGGCTGTTTTAGAGCATGTCTTGGTCCTGTCAACACAGCAGCTTGTCAGGCTGCTGAAAGTTTGAAGGAGGAAGCTTTTGACTTTTAATATGCTGCTAATGTAGTCTTGGTGACAGTAGTAGATTTCCTCACTGGACCAAAGCATTAGACGGTGTCACTGACACGGCACTGCGGACTGAAAAATTGTGCGAGGCAATAAGTATAAAATAAATTACTTGCAAGTAATTTCATCCATCAAAAATAGCATGATACAACCTATCTTTTATATTAGGTTTAGCGTTATAGGGTTCTGTCTGCATTTAAAGATGACTTTTTTTGAAATTAATTAAATAATTTTATTTAATTTTATCTTTTCATACTGTCAGATGGTGCCAGTTAATGCCAAAGGTGCCGTGTATTTGTAGCCCTTTCTTGTTTGTTTCAGTTACAGTGGACCCACATATTTTGAGTGAAAGATGAAAGACCAAAGTAAAAGGAAAGGAGATAAGTGCTTTCAAAGGCTGAGCACTGTTCTTCGTGTGTATAATCAAATCGAATTGCAAGCCTTTTATGTGAGATGACAGTAGAAACATGAGTTTACAGTCAGACCAATCAGAGGCCATCATCTTGTCGAGGGACCAATTAGAAGCTATCGTTCCATCAGTGGGCCATTTGCCTTATCATCATTGATACAAATTGTAACTGTGTCATCTTGTGTCCTTCTTGGTTGCATCGTGTGTACAATTTTTTGTTGTTGTTGGTTCTGTTTACATGTAAACACTCTGTGTCCTCATAAAGGAAGGTGTATTGTATGCTGAAGTCTTTACAATTTCAGATGTATAAAATACAAACCTTTAATCCTGGAATTAGATAATCTTTAGAGGCATGGACAAGTTTGGATGTGAACTTGAGCAATGGTAAGCGGTTGCTGTGCCGCTAAGCGGAAAAGTTTCGTCTCAGCCATTTCAGTCAAAAGCAAGACAGAAGCCATGTTTCTGTACAACTGTCAAGCCAATTTGAAGTGAACTTCTGAAATGTTGCAAAAAATCCAAAATATAAAAACAAGACTTGGATTGCAAGTATTTAATAATCTTAGAGGAAAAACTCTCTCTCTGATATGTTTGGATGACTATTGGTGCTGAAAAGTGGAAAAGGACTACCCTTAATCACGTCACACAGCTCTGAAGTACTGTTGCTTGTGCATGTCTAACCATTAATGCGACTGGGTGCAGTTTAGACTTGTGCTGTGTTGAAAGTGATGCAGGAATGTTACAAGGTCTGACCCAGTAAGATTGCAACTCTAACGGAAGAGTGACCAGGGTGCGCATTCAGACATGAAGCCGACACGTTCGGTTGCCATCAAATTAATGGAAACGCAGCTAGTTATGTTGTTTACTGCTGTGTTGAATGTAATACAACACCAACTGGGAATCAGGTACAGAATTCAATGTTACCCTCAAAAGTTATTACATTATTATCACTGGAATTGACAGACATGATGTAAGGAAACCAGAGGGTCAAATAAGAATCGTGTGCATAGGTTGTCGCAGAATTATAGACATAAATATACACACCGTGCTCCTAATTTACTGTCATTGTAAAGACATGCTGTGTCAGAAATGTGGAGAAAAAGGGAAAAAGTTATGAGGCTGCTCACAGAATACACAGAAACAAACAGGGAAAAAGTCACCCAATATTGGTGATAGATACACAGAAAACAATTAAATCATAAAAAAAAAAACTGTATTACAGTCAAACTACTCCAGAAGCACATGCCAGAGTAGATGATAAAACATACAAAAAGATGAATAACTTAAATCATATAAAGGCACTTTAAAGCTATTCAGTGTTCTGAAAGCTGCAACTCGAAGCTGCCTGTGACAGTAGCGTAGGGTGATGTACCAGCGTGGAGTGGATGGAACTGGCCTCACAAATTCAAGCTGACTGGCCACCAAATAAAGAGGCTGAGTGCAGAGACCAGAATCTAAAGCAATACAAGAGACTGAAAAGAGGCACTCAGAGTTCTGGTACACACTCTGTAAAAGCTCCCCTCCTAGAGAGGCAGATCCATGTCCTAAGCATTTTAAGAGCCCTCACTTACCATTTGCAGTGAAAGGTCAGGTAGATAAGGTACTACAGAGACCAGAAAAGGCAGGACTTACTGGATGAGGAGAGCATATCCTAAATAATCCCATTATGTCACTGAGACAGAACACTAAGGTTATGTGGGGGATGTTAGTGAATTGTTAGTAAAGTATTAAAGAGTTGAATGATACTCCCTATTAAAAGCTACCGCTGCTTCACCGTATAACACATGATGTTAGGAGAGGCTATAAAACAAGTGGGATTTCTTTTACATGTTCTTTGAGAGATTTAAGGAAAATGTCATTAAAGAGTGCCAGAGATGGGCTGAATGTGAAACAGGAAAACTTACAAAACTTGGAGAGTTGCAGAAAGATTAGCTCCAGTATGGATTCAGTATATCCACAGATCTAGTGCATCAGATATGTGCTGGTTAAACTTGCAAGAGTAAATAATGCCCAGTATGCTAAAGCATACTTCCTTCATTGTTTCTAAGATTTGAGGTTGGTGTGATATTTTTTTGATGGAAAATCTTCTTACACTTGCCTTCAAAGGCAGTTTGCTTTAGACAGTTTGAACCCCACAGCCTGCCAAGGGCAGACCTTTCCATCTCCTTCTGTTTTAAAGGAGATAATGATTCTCTTTTACTTGGAATAGGATTGCATTTTCTATCTCTCTCGTCCTCCATTGCTCACTCACCTTTACCTTTCCATCCCCCTGCCCCACCTCCTCCCGTCAGTGGGCCACTGCCGGTACTCCCTCCACGGTGGCGATGCTCTATCGCTCTGTCACAGCGCAAGCGAGGGATGAGAGACAAATCAAAACCACCTTATTTCCCCTCAGTCCCTCTCACCGTGCCAGATTGAATTTGAGGTTTTTCATCTTCTTTCTCATCTTTCTCTCTTCCCTGCCTCCCTTGGCGTCCACTCAGAATTACCTGGAACCACGCCGTCTCACAACTTGATGACGCACCATTGTTTATGCATGAGGAGGCAGATAGACGGCAGCCCTCCGCTTCAATTCTTTTGGCTCACTTTAAACCCTTTGCTTTGGCTGCTGCGTGCGTTCAAAAGTGGTCAAAACCAAAATCTATCAGGGATTCTGCATTGCCTTTACTAGCGCCTTATAAATTCTTATGTGTGCAAATGTCTAATTTAGTTTTGTGAGCTTTAATGTCCAAAAATGTCTGATCTTTAAAGAAAAATGTTGAAACACCATGAGAAAATGTTTAAATGCTGTCTACCTAGCATGTCCTGAACAATTTTGTTTTCCCTTTAGCGTGAATGTTTTCATTCCCAAGATAATAAACCATGATGTTTCTCTAAATTAAATGTATTTGATGGCAAAACATATTCCTAGCTGACACACTATGGAACACATTCTGTCAGTTAATCATATTCAAAGTGCAGAGTTGCCAACAAATATATGAAAAATCTACAATAGAAGTTGTGTGTGTTATGGCAGGAACAGCATATGTAGTGTTGTGCTGAAAACATTGACCTAAGTGAGTATTTATTGGGCCGATGACCATATTACAGGATAAAATAAATACCTACCATACCTAAAATCAAAATAATTCCCAGGACAATCAGGCAACAGATCATATTAACGATAATGTTGCTGCCTTTTAAGCTTAATAGATACGCATGACTCAATATATAATTCATTTACCTTCATTAACCAGACAGCCTTGGATTACTCCAATTTGTCATTTTTGCACTGCATGTGGCTGAACGTACTGTGGAGGCCAGAGATATATTTACATGTACATCCACAAACTCCCACGCAGCACATTACACACACATTTAGCCCAATAGCGATATATCCTACTAACCATGCATCTCCATTATATTGGTTCTGAGAATAGAGAGTAACCAGATTTTATCCCTGGTGAATTTATTTTTTTATTGTACAAGGTTTGCCTTTTTTTTCTTTTTTCTTTTTTTTTTGAACCTCAATACAAAAGTAAAAGCTTTCTTTTTCGGTAACAGAATGCTGTGGCCATTTTTTATGAAGCACGGTGCCCTTTAGTGCCTCACGACACACATCCACAAACACACCACACATACACTTCAGGAATTCTTCGTGGAACTCTCACAGCTGATTTCAGCAACATTCATGTTTTCAAAAATTAGTTTCATGCTTAGATAAATTTTCTCCAATTCATTTACCCACTATTGCCCAATCCCAATAATTAAATGTCCGCAGCCATAAAACCATACTGCATCATGCACTGCTGGAGTAACAGTTCAGAAGATGTGGTGCTGAGTTTCTGGATGTGTGTGTGGGGGCTGGGGGGGGGGGGGGGGGGGGGGGGGGGGAGCAGACTCCCACCCATCCTCCCTTCACCCCACCTTTTCATTTTCAATTATGGCTTGGAATATGAATCTTTAATAGGGTGATAATTGTGCTAGCATATTTGCTGTCACCCACCATTAGCCCAGATTAATTAGCCCATTTAGTTTAGCTTAAGAAAGTGTCTGGCTGAGGAATGGGGGCACTGATGGAAGGCGGATAGAGAGAGAGAGTAGAATCAGCACAATCTGTTCTCTATCATAGTGTCATCTTTTTTCTGCTTTCTCTGTGTGTCTTTGTGTTGTTCTTTCTCTGTCTTCTCCCTCTTTGCTACTTTAACTCTCTTTTTCCTCATCTAACTGAGTCTGTTAGTCTGTTTCATCAGTCTGCACTCATCTGCTGCTCCCGTTCTCAGCAATATTTTTTGTCGCTCTGTAGCTTTTCAAGTGGTCGGTGGGGAGGCCGATGGGAGATTCGTGTTGTGCAGTTGAAACTTTCTCAGAACTATTAATTCTGTAATTACCAGCATAGCACAAGTCAGTGATGTAACTTTTCAACAAAGTAAATTTCCTAAAATTACATTTTTAGAGATCATGAAATTTGATTTAATTAATGTTAAGCAGGATTAAATGATTATTAAAGGTGAATCTTCATTTTTGATCATCAGCAACAATGTTATTGGTTAAATGTACATTTTTTTACTTTGATGTAATAATGTCAACAATTTTGTTTTTTTTTTTTTCATCAACAAGGAGTTATGGAGATACAGACATTATGTTCAGTATAATAAATGTGATCTAGTTCTGTAGATTCCACATACAACACCTAAAGTAATTAAGCAGTACTAAATAATATTTTTATATGAACCATAAGTTGTGAAATGACTATGTTTATATAAAAATAAAGTGCTTGTTGTGGGACACCCACAGAGAAATATGAATTCCCTTCAGTGCTCTAAACATTTTAGCATCTTCTTACTTTTGTTGTTTTGTGGCCCGAGGCACTCTCACATAACCGTGTTTACAGCTGCAACTATTTCCACTGAAAAAACTCTGATAAATCTATGTAATACTTCCTGCTCAGTACTAAAACAGTACACAGAGTTTACACGAAGCAGGATTTGGGTTCAGTGAGGTAACTTTGTGTTTAGTCGTGGGTTTTAAGGATGATGGTGGTGCAGCAGCATGGTAACTGAAGCTGCACATCTAACCTGCTCCTGATTACGCCATGTTCAACATAACAATGTGTATGAAAGTACCGTCTACCGACCAGTCAACCTTTTAGGAAATGGCATCATTATTCCTGGAAGATCCCATGCAGCTCAGTGTGCAGATGGTGAGAGATTCTTCTAGCAGGGCAGGACTTTTTTAAAGAGCATCTGGGAGCACAGATATGAGAGATATAGATTTTTAGTGGGGGGAAGTCCAGTCTTCCTAGCTTATCAGTGGCCCTGATAAGCCCTTTAACTTACACATTCACACAGTCTGTTGTTTCTTATTCTCTTTTCTTTCTGGTTTTGACTGCAGTAGCTGTGTTTCTTTGAGTCTGTATTATGTTTTCAGTAGACAAAGGAGAGAGATTATTGACTTTGCATTTTTCAGATGGCCAGAAACACAGCTCTAACTGAATTCTCTGCAGAAACAAACACTACAACTCTTCAAAAATAGATAATAATTATATCCATATTGTTTTTATATTTACATGTAAAAATGAATGACATTGTTTTCCAGTCATTGCTGCTTGTATTGTGTCAAACACTGACCAAATTTTTCAAGAATGCTAGAAGAATTTGTCTCATTGCTGCTTCATGAGTAACTCTTTTGTGGCTTTGGAGTTGGCCAGTCAAAACACAGCAAACTGATAGTTGCAGAAAACTGACTTTAAAAAGATTTACATGACCTAAGAGTTTGGTGTTCATTGTCAGTATGTATGAAATTTTCAGTTAGCAGGAAATCATTTAATTCAATGTTGGTGTGAAAAGTGTTCCTTAATGGAGCTTTAATCGCACTCTCCACCTTGGGATAAGTCGTGTGTGTGTGTGTGTGTGTGTGTGTGTGTGTGTGTGTGTGTGTGTGTGTGTGTGTGTGTGTGTGTGTGTGTGTGTGTGTGTGTGTGTGTGTGTGTGAGTGACAGTGGACTGACTTGGCCATGTCACTGGCTGTATATCTCTCAGCAGGCAGTGGGAAATGAGGTCTAATCGGAGGGATATTAAAGTCACAATAGACTGCTCCTGCTATTAAGGCCTGTCAGCCTTGGCCTCCTCTCTCACCTTGATATCTCTCAGTCTCTGAATATTTATATGCCTACCTCAGGGGCTACTTACACAGTGCAATGTTTCTTTGTGTGTGTGTGTGTGTGTGTGTGTGTGTGTGTGTGTGTGTGTGTGTGTGTGTGCGCGCGCGCGCGCGCTTGTGCATCAAGCAAGAAATTTATCATTGCTGTCGCTACTCAAGCACTTTGAATATGTTTATGAGCATGTGTATCATTCGGTCTGTGCTCATGAGGTCCACCTTTCTGTCCTCTAATCTCCAGGTGCAGTGGGGGCGAGGTTGCTCTCAGGTCAGAACAAACCCGTCACCATGGATGTGGATGAGGAAGAGAATATGAGTGAGTCCACTCTGATTCTTCTCATTTGTCTTTCCGTCTGTCTGTCTTCCTGTCTGTGCAATACCTGGTCTCTACATTTAAGCGTCTGCCTGTACTTACTGTATGTTTCCCTCCTTTCTGTCTGCGCGCATGTCTTCCTTTGTGTGTCCTCCTGTCTTTCTCTGCTGTGTAATCAGTGTGAACAGATTTTGCTTGCTTTTATTATGCAAGTATTTTCATACTGCTTAGCCAACATTTAATAAAAAATAATGTGCAACACAGGGCAAAATAGATTAAAATCTAACATATAAATATGTTTTGAAAAATGTGTTTGGAAAACCAAAAGTACTGTTCACCTGTTGTGTCATGAATTACGTTCACGTTTAAAGGCTCCATCTGTCAAGTTCTGTCCAAGGATGGTGCTGTGATTTGTCCTCACCTGAACTGAGGCACACAGCATTGCATGCACACACAAATACACTGTGCTGATGTTACAGAAACTTTCTAGAGAATCATTACATCCGAGATGCTTCAGGTCAAATTTCAGATTTCCTCCACCTTGATTTTTCTCTTCAAAAACTCCTCTTCACTCCAACTTATTGAAATTTAATTAGACACTTTGGTTTGAACTCAGTAACTGAGGCTCAGAAGGCACAGAAAGACACGACAGAATGTGTTTCCTCACACCTCCAACAATTTTGAACCCACATTCAAAGGTAGCTGTCATTCTAGCAGTGCCCTAACCTGCAATACAAACCAGCAGTTCTAGTTATAGTGCCATACTTGGTGTTTTTGCTCTGTAGAAAGTATGTTTTATGTGTTAACTCAAATAAGCCATTGCAAAATAGGCTTT
Organism: Amphiprion ocellaris; assembly: GCF_022539595.1. Lineage (NCBI taxonomy): Eukaryota > Metazoa > Chordata > Actinopteri > Pomacentridae > Amphiprion > Amphiprion ocellaris. Next base: position 18,482,065 of record NC_072776.1, read on the forward strand.
GTTGTCTTCCAACGCTTCTGAAGCCTCTTTCGCACATTTTTACTGGCAGTCAAAAGATATATTTGAAGATAAAAAGTAGTCCAAGCTTACACAAGCCAGTTTCTTTAATACTAAGGGAACACCAGAGGAAAACATGAAAGACCTTTTCACTTTTATGTGACAACCTTAGCAGCTCTTGAAATTCTTTAATCGCAAAAATCATCCCAAATCAAAACCCCAGCAAACAAGTCCCACTTAAAATGAAGTTGTGATAAAAGACTTTTTTCAGCAGTATTTGGTTCATGCAGCCCCCACAGGGGATTTTAACTCAGAAAGATCCAAGCATAAGGAGTCTTTTTTTGTCTTTGTGTAAATAATGGATGCTGATTACACAAAACTGGGCATGATAATGACCACAAATGCATGTGTGCCATATTTCTATGCATGGCTGTTGCTCTGTGGCTTTTGTCCTCTGATCTGCTCCTAGGCTCTTGAGTTCTGCTGGATATCCATCCTGCAAATTCATTGTGCTGTAAAATATATAGGATTAATTTGAACCCTTTAGACAAAATGTACATTTTGTGTATTGAATAATTAATTTTGGAATGGAGAAAGGGAGCTCCAGATTTTTCTGTGTGCCATTTTAGTCACTGTTTTTGTGTAGCATGCCAGAGTTTTCAGTATGTGTTTCCTTTTTTAAATTGGCTTCTTGCTTACTTATAATTAAAACTACTTTAGGAGACATGCCTATCACAAGAAAACATGCATATTAAAATATGTTGTGCAACAACTTCAGTGAAAATACTCAAATTGCAGTAGTTCATCGCTTGAACCACCACACTACATACTGTATCTTTTGAAATGATACATTTGTAATGACAGTATAATTCCCTGTTTAACTGGTACCATTGTCCACCACAGCTAAATCACTGAACTACAGTATCAGTGGTGGTTAAACGTCATTGGTGATGACAGTGCACCTGTCAAATCCAAAAATTTCACCTATCAGCATTCTGATAGGTGACAGTTCTTTTTGGCTACTCATAAGTTTATTTGCCAACACAAATACCAATTTGCAGAATGCATGAACACACAAAAACATATTGCATGTATTCAGCTCATGAACAGAAGGATGTGGAGTTTGTGTTTGTGATCTTAGCAACAAATGCTTTTTTTCGTGCCTTGAGACATGTCAGTTGCACTATGCAGACAGTAACGGCATGTCAGTACATTTTGCAACCTAAAACACTGTGTTCTCTGACAAGCTCCATGGGGGGATCTCAGAGGCGCAGGGTCTTATGAATGGCACCTCATTAGAAAGTTTTTTTATTCCGATTTTCCTCATTTGAAATACGACAGTCATTCTTTTAAAAACTTGATGTATAAGGAGTAAACAACATTTTAGCCTTCCACCGTGTCACCAGTCAAGCCTTTAGGATCCTGCAGTAGGTGGAGTCTTCTCCTTCTGCCTCTTTGATGTACTCTCCTTTTTGCCTGGTCCTCAGCTCCTCCCCCTGCACTACTCCCCTGCACTCCCTCAACCCAACCTACAATCCCACTCATGCACACTGCGGCCTCTCTTTCTCCTGAGTACCGCAAGGAGTAACCTATCAAGCCTTTGCTGAAGGATGTTATAAATGAAAATTTTTGCCAATATTCCATCCACTTTGTTAACTGGATTCAGTGATATGTGTTCCCCAGTACAGTGTATTTCAGAACCTGCGGTTTAAACTGAACATGTAATATGTTCTTTATGGGCAATCAAGCTATTGAAAACTTATCGAGTGGAAGAGGAACAGTTCTGTTTGTGCACGTATGTGCGAGTGTGTGTGAGTGTGTGTGTGAGCGTGTGTGTGTGTGTGTGTGTGTGTGTGTGTGTGTGTGTGTGTGTGTGTGTGTGTGTGTGTGTGTGTCTATTTTGAGTGTTGATATGTGTGCTCATGTCTATGTGCATTTATGTCTGAGACCCACAACACTGTGTAACCTGTAAAGTGTACACTAGTTGTTTCACTTGAAAAGACATTTCTCCCACTTTCCCTTGACTCTCACAATAACAAGCTTTTCTAACTACAACTTTAATTTTGAAGACATATAAAGAGTTTAATATCAAAATTAAATACAACTTGACCCCAAAAATCCTCAACAATGCTTAGAATATTGGCAAATAATACTTCTGGTAACATACCATCTCTAAAAAGGACAATACATGTCTTGATGTTCTGCGATTTATTGTAATATCAACAGACTGTAGGTAATATGTTCAAAAATAATTAAAAGCCAACTTCTCTTGCCTTGATAAAGGAACACAAATCATTGGTTCAGTTCCAAAGAGTGATAAAGGAATCTATAAATTTTGCATTTACAAGATCCTGCAACGAAGGCGTTGTAAGTTACTCTTTCTGGGCACCGCAGGTTCAAGCAGCACCGACGTTAAGGAAAACCGAAACCTGGACAACGTGTCCTGCAAAGACGGGGTGGGAGTGGCTGAGCAGCTCCCCAATGGAAGCGGCCTGGGCAGTCGAAAGCGTCCCTTAGAAGAGGGAAACAATGGCCACACACATTCCAAGTTCCGAGCCAAGAAACGCAAGAAAACACCAGGGCCAGTCTTGCCCAAGAACGCTCTGATGCAGCTGAATGAAATCAAACCAGGTCTGCAGTACAAACTGCTGTCTCAGACAGGACCAGTCCATGCACCAGTTTTTGTCATGACTGTGGAGGTCAATGGACAGATGTTTGAGGGCATGGGCCCAACCAAGAAGAAAGCTAAACTGAATGCAGCTGAGAAAGCACTGCGTTCCTTTGTCCAGTTCCCCAATGCATCTGAGGCACACCTGGCCATGGGCCGAACACTGACAGTGAACACAGACTTTACATCTGACCAAGCTGACTTCCCAGACATGCTCTTCAATGGCTTTGAGACACCAGCCGCACCTGAAGAATCCTTCTATCTAGGCTCCAATGGTAGCAGCTCCCTAAATTCACTAGGAGAGTACCCACTGCCCACACCACCCGGCAGCAACCTTGTCCAAGCCCCATTGCCCCCTCCATCTGCATTCAGCTCGCCCTCCAGTGGTAAAAACCCAGTCATGATCCTTAATGAGCTCAGGCCAGGCCTCAAATATGACTTTGTCTCAGAGAGCGGTGAGAGTCATGCCAAGAATTTTGTGATGTCAGTAACGGTGGATACACAGACGTTTGAAGGCTCAGGGCGCAACAAGAAGCTAGCTAAAGCCCGGGCAGCACAAGCCGCCCTATCTGCTCTGTTCAACATGCAGCTAGACCAGACACCATCCCGGCAACCCATTCCACGGGAGGGATTGCAGCTTCATCTACCCCAGGTAAGATACTTCTTTGATCGGTCAGAGAAGCCCTTACTTTACCAGCTGTGTACTTGAGGATGTAGCAAAATTTTCTCAATGCATTACAAATAACCAGCAATTCTTGTTGCATTAATAATAAATTAGTACAATGATAAAATAATAAAAAATAGTAAACATATTGGAATAACTCTACTTGCAAAAGCAGAAATCTACATAATCATACTTTGCATTACAGTCCATGAAATTTTAAGGTTACACCTATGGTTACTTTGAATGACTGCTAAATAGGACTGTTTTATAATGCATAAGGATATACAAAACACGTGTGCTTTCTCACAACAGTTGTACTGATTATCTATTTTAGGCATGACATAATGAGTGTGTAGATACAATACAGGGCTTTTAATTTGAAGGCTGTCAATAGTCAATATGGGACACATTGAATTGACTTTCCTATTTTTTAAAGAAATTATAAACACAAAATGTCTACCACTGGAAGTATCTGAAAGGTATGCAAGTCCCAGATCAGTTTGTAAAGATAAGATAAGTTCTTTATTTCTCCCCACTCCAGGGGAAATTTACATTGTTACAGCAGCTTTATTTACAATATATACAAGGGTGAAAAAAATTTTTAACAGAAAAAATAAAAATAAAGTTTAAAAGTGCAAAGATGTGCAGTGCAAGAATGTCTGTGCAAATTTTATGGTTTGGGGTGGTCATGATATAGTCCAGTTTATGTTAACATCAGCCAGTGATGCTGATGTTGTAAAGTCTTACAGCAGATGGAATGAAGGACCTTTCTCATTACATTGCTTTTTAAAGAATGCCGTGGCATTTTCTGCCTTCATTAAAGCTGTTATTGGATGACTTGCATGAATCATGCATTGCTCTGAAACAGATTTTAGAAAGAGTCAAGAATGACATAATTAACAAAGACTTAGATGGACCTTCTAAGCAGATGGAGCTAGAAGGTTTTAAAAGCCATCTTTTTAGACACTGCATTGGATTCTAATAATCATTATCATGCAGATAATCAAGATCAGATCTTATTCACCGACTGTCTAGGTTACTTGCACTTTTCTTCTTGGTAATGCACAAACCTTCAGATGACTTATGGCAATCTCTGTAATGAATAATGATTCCAGAATGAATAGCTGTCGATGAAATAAAGTCATCATACTAAGCTGTGAAAAAGGATGTGGCTAGAACCTTTAAGGAAAGCACTCCTCTGGACCTTTTATTGGGTTCCAAAGAGGGTTGACTCCACGCTGCTCCACCTGTCAAACTCTGCTGTTGTACTAGGTTATCATTAAAATCTCATTCACGTCAGGTTAGCAGGCACTAAGGGAAGGTGGTACCTCTAGATGCCACAGTAGAGGTGACTGGCAGTGTGTGAAGAGAGATAACACAACCAGCAAAGCTAATCAGCTCGACACACTGTCAACAGTCCCTCCCCAAAGCCTTTTCTTCTCTCTTTACTCACTCTCTCCACTTGTCAGCTGATTTATTCAACAAGCACCCCATTTTAATGATAGCACCCCCTCTAATTGCTCTATTAATTCTGTGTCACTTGATATTTAATTTCTGCAGCCTGTTTCCATGTGGCAAGATGATAATGGGGCAGAATGGGTCCACTGCTGTCGCAAAAAAAAAGCTTAAGATTTTTGTTTTAGAGCTTGAATTTGTTTTTTAATGCTTAAGCAATTTTCAAAGAAAATGGTATAGTGCAGTAAAGAGTAGTAGGAGTACAGATAAAAGTATGCTTTTGCACATCACTGAACAGTTTTGGGCATATGTAAGAACAAAAGTAAGCGATCTGTATTTTTGCACCCCTAGAGAATAAAAGTCATAAATGACCTTGGCATTGGAAAGTCAAATGATCTGGCTATGAGTGGGTGACTCTGAAGTAGCAGGGAAGTAATATTGGACTAATCTCTTTAATTTGTGATCATCCAGCCGTCATCTCTCCTCCTGGTTGTCGTCATTTTCCATCACATTAGCAATGGATAAAGAGCCAGCTAGGGGAGCTGGCTGTCCAAGAACAAAAGATGTGTGAAGTTCACTTTAGTTTCCCCCAGAATCTGAACTGGAGTTTTAAAACCTTGTGGACTGTCAATGAGCGCTTTGTTCGCATCTGTTCCTCAGGCTTACTTGTTTGTTTTTTGCTTTTCCTGTGATTCACTGTCAGTGGGGAGACGGTAAATTATAACTGTCATGCCCAACTCAAACAGCGTTGCTTGAAAGATGGTTAGGTATACCTCAGGGGGTCAACCCAGTTTCACTTGTTGCTGTTTCAACGCACTGACTCTTGCTTGAAGCTGAATGCGAAGACTGTGACAGATACATAGTGCTCTTGGGGAGGATAACATCAGACATGCTTTGTAAGCTGACATATCTGACACAGGCTCGTGTTTGTGCGGCTGCGTGTGTGTGTGTGTGTGTGTGTCTTCCTGTTGTGTGTCTGCATGCGTGTCTGTGATGTATGTGTGATTCCAGGTTCTGGCTGATGCCGTCTCTCGCTTGGTGGTGGATAAGTTCAGTGAGCTGACAGACAACTTCACCTCCCCCCATGCACGACGAAAAGTCCTAGCAGGGGTCGTCATGACAACAGGTAGAATTGGAGGAAGAGATGGTTGGTGCTTTTATGCTTAAAAAATACAGAATACAGTCAGATTTTGATTATTCTGCAAAGGAAAACTCAGGTATAGATAGATAGATAGATAGATAGATAGATAGCTAGATAGATAGATAGATAGATAGATAGATAGATAGATAGATAGATAGATAGATAGATAGATAGATAGATAGATAGATAGATAGATAGATAGATAGATAGATAGATAGAAAAAAAAGCTTTTCTTTCAAAAATGGGCCATTTCTATGTGACCCCAAACTTTTGAACGGTAATGTAGAAAGAAATACGTTTATATTTCTACTTCACTGAACATTTTTTACATAAAAAATATATGATGAGCTTCACAAATCTGCAGAATACAACAACAATGAATAGCACATAATGTGTAAAATGCACAGTATTTGCATTACCTTGACAAGCTAGACAGTAAAATATGTTTTACCCATTACTGCATCAGGATTAAATAATCTAATTACATAGAACAGCAAAATGCTCATAGTTGTCATTATTCTGCATTACATAATTTCAAACTCTAACTGTAAATGCATTTTGTTATCATCACTTTTGAACTTCGTTCTTTATAATGCAGGACATTTACTTTACAGATTATTTTTGTACAGTGTGATATTGCCAGTTTTATTTAAAGTCACTATCCTTAATACTTGTATAATAACTATGCAATAAATAATGATATGTAAGCAATGTGACAATATAAATGGGGTGATTCATAATGATGAACCCACAGTCTGTTATCGCCCAAATCCGTAGCGCACCCCCATCTGTACAGAGCTTTATTGTGATTGTCAGCTCATTGTTTTGCTGCCTGGCCTGCACCTTCACTGTTTTGATTCAGCCCAGCTGAATTCATAACGCCACTGTCAGACACAGAAGGGAGCAGTTGTTTTTAGTGTACACTACCTGTTCTGCACTAAATGACAAACACAGTTGGACCCAAAAAAACTGGCCTAAAAGAGAATGTATCGGTGGCCATAAACACAACTCCAAAAAATAGTAATGTTACTCCATAACTCTTAGATTTAAGTAAGTAATCATAAATCATCTGAATAATTCCTTCATCGTGACCTATAGTCATGTTGAGGCCAGCAAAAAAATCTGTCGCTTTTGACCGTTTGATGATGTTAACCACAGCTATGACTTAAATCACATAGCAACTACAGAACTTTCCAATCAGAATGCAATTATTGTAGCCTCCCAAAAGCCCTAAAAACATAATTTAGACCACATGAACAGTATGCACTTTAACAGCGCGTGTTCATTGGCCTTTGTTCCCTTTCGACCTCCAACAGGGACAGATGTGAAGGAAGCACAGGTCATTTGTGTCTCCACGGGAACCAAATGCATCAACGGTGAGTACATGAGCGACCGCGGCCTGGCGCTCAATGACTGCCACGCTGAGATAATCGCCCGACGCTCGCTCATCAGGTACCTCTACACGCAGCTGGAGTTCTTCCTCAGGTCAGTGAACGATGTAAAATCAGTTTTCTTCAAGCTCGGTTTATTGTTTTGCTCATTGTGTTGGGAGGTTGCTTGAATTGATAATTCTATCTTGCTCTAACTGCCTTTGGTTCTATGTAATTGTATTCATTTTAAGTCTCTTTAAATAAGCTGTAGTTAAAAATCATGTAAATATAGATTCTATGGTGTTAATTTTTTTTAATTTGCCATTGGCCTATTGTCATTGCAGCAATAAAGAGGACCACCAGAAGTCAATATTTGTGCAGTGTGACAAGGGAGGCTACAGGTTAAAGGACAACGTACAGTTCCACTTGTACATCAGCACCTCACCCTGTGGAGATGCCAGGATTTTCTCTCCACACGAGGCCGGAGTGGAAGGTATACATACTGCCTCACACCAGCCTCATGTCTCCTCCTCAGCTCAGCTGACATACTTTTTAATTTGGTCTCGTCTTTGCCTAGAATTCAGTTTCCACAACAGTTTATTTTATTTAATTAAATTTGTAGGTTTTCCTCTTATGCTTCGTTTCATTTAATTAGAATTTTACTCCAGTGTCCAAATATGCATTACAGACACATTTAAACAAGCCGCTAGTAATTAGAGCTTTTTGTCATTTTCTGTCTGCCTCTATCAGTCTTTCCCCCACCCAGCCCACCCACACTGTCTGTCTGATTAACCTCTCTCTTACTCTTGTCAGAGTGCTTTCTGTTGCACATGGCACACTGAATAGAAAACAGCCACATTCAATTAGTCACTGAATAGATGGTGCCTGGTGGTGGAACAACAGAAAACTTTGATAGCATAATAATAAATAATAGGTCATGATGTGTGGAAGCCATTTTTTTACTATTCTTGGAATCACTGACTGTGTCCAAAATCTCTTCTGTTTATGGTATTGTGCAATATATTTACCCGCCACAATTTTATTTGACTGTCCGAATTCTTAGTGTGCAAAAATGTTCACAGAAAAATACCATTCATTTTATGCTAGTAAGCTTATAGTGCAAAGCACTGCATTTATAGATACAAAAATGGCTGCTGTGTGACTCAACAGCTGACAGTTACAATTCAAAGTGATGAAGGTTATTCCAAAGTGTCCAAAGTCACAATACACTGCTCAGCATTGAGAGTGTTTCACAAGGAGTTTTTCAGACACAGCTTCAGGTTTCTCATGTTGAAGAGAGATTTTTGTAAAAATTTGGCTTTTGACAGAGATTTTTAAAAATTTGAATAGAGCTGATCATATTAGTCTGACACAGTAAGCTAGTCGGTGATCTCCTCTGAAGGTTTGTGATTTGATGTGCGTGTTTCTCCTTTTTTTTTTTTTTTTTTTTGGCTTTTCCTTTGGCATTGAAGACCAAGGAGACAGACATCCAAACCGGAAAGCACGGGGCCAGCTGAGGACCAAAATTGAGTCGGGGGAGGGCACCATCCCTGTGAGGTCCAGCAACACCATCCAGACCTGGGACGGTGTTCTGCAAGGAGAGAGGCTACTCACCATGTCCTGCAGTGACAAGATTGCGAGGTAATTTGGTTCAAATTCAGTTCATTTACAGCTCTTACAGCTTAAGTTATAACTTGAGACTAAGCAAATATAATAACCAAAATTTCAAACTACAAGATTTAGATTTGGCTGTTATCCCTGTCGATGTCTCCCTGTCAAACCCTTATAATGCTCCCTGGAAATCCACTTATGTAAACCTGTCACTATGTGTGACTGACACTTCTAAACTGTGTTTTGTGGAAGACAAAGAAGTTGTAGGATGCTAAATACGAGTAGAGCAGGTGAGCATTGAAAGTTGTGTTGTGGCCAAAAATGTTACACAGTACATTAGAGCACCACAGTTCAGGTCATCTGCACCAAATGTTCTCCCTCTGACACCTCAGAGCATTACAGTACGACTCTGCCTTGACAGTCCAGTCGTGGGGCACTAAGTCCTGGTTCACAACCCACCCTACTGTTGAAGAAAGCAAAGAGTATGCTCCTGCTGTGCTCCTGGCCAGACACTCAGCCTGGTTTTGAAAACTGCTGTTTCTTCCCTCAGTGGTATTGTCACCAGCGATTATCCTCGACATGAAGGTTTGATCATGTCAGGCTGCTGACTGACCTGAAACGTTGTTTTCTTCTCTGCTCCAGTTTGCGTTCCATGGAGGAATCGCAATATGTGAACCTACCAGTGGTCACAAAAGCATGTGTAACACAGGTCCTGCTGTTGTTAGTGCAGTGTCACACATTCTCCCAACTTCTGACAGCTAGTGCTCGCACATGTTGCAAGTGCGTGATCACGACATAGTACTTGCACAAACACTACCAAAACCTTTTGATCACACCTCATATATTTTAAAGCAGAATTTTAAAGCAGAATTTACATTTTTCTTCATGTGTGAAACCTAAATGTTTAATTCTCTTGTTTCAGCTATCAGTAGTAATCCAAAGATGATTTGACTTCCTTCAAAACAGGCATTAGAAAATCTTGAAATTAGAAAAAAAAAATTTTTTTTGTTGGTTAAAATCTATCTGGAGACCTTGTACATTTTTAGTGCAGCTTAAAGCAGCACCATCAGACCAGTAGAAGACACTAGTCTTTGCCACAGTAGCAATAGCGTGCTCAGCAAATCATTTAATTAAACCATCCAACAATTTCCTGCTATCCCAGGTGACCTTAAGTGTTAAATTATATTACTAGTAGTTATTTTATACAGCTGAGAAGTATGCAGAGACTAGAATGTCAATGTCAGTAAATTAATGTTGTGCTGTCAACTAGTTTTCTGTCATTCTTTGACCAGTATGACCAGAAAAAGAAGATTAAATTGCTTTCATAAAAGTCTTAAAAGAATTCATAAAAGAATTTAATTTCCTTAACACTTGCGCAAACCCTGAACTTCATACTTCACCAGTAATTAGCCACATCTCATGAAGCTATTTTCATGTGTTTTATTTACTGGCACTACAGTCTACTGTATAGTGCTATATCCTCACTTTTTCCAGCCACTTTGTCATTTCAAGTCTATGATTTCCTTCGGAGAGTGTCAGGGACAGCTGAATTGATAGATCCTCTGTCCCTGGGGGCATTTTTTTTGCAGGCAGATCATAGCGTCTTTAGTCTCTGTCCACGTTCAAGGCAACAGTGTGCCTCTCTTGTGATGAACGATAAAACTTCTCCATAACTCGTCTTACGAGCCCTCCTCCTCCTCGTCATCTTCCTTCTCTGTTCAGGATCGCAGTACTTTGGCTGAGCGCACAGAATGATTGAATGCTGAGTGTGTATTTGATTAGGGACATGTCTACTGAGTAGCAAATGCTGTTTGCTCTGTGTGAGAGGTGTTGTTGCCCTTTCAGAGTGTCAGCGCTGGTACTGGTGATTTAGATTTTGTGTGGTTGTCCAATGTCGAAGGATCCGAGTCAGTAGAGTGCAAAATAAGGTTGATGACCGCACATATATCCATGTGGGATTTTTTTTCTGGCCAGGTCTTACTAGATTACAAGGAAGAACGTGAAATATTTTAGATTTCACAGTTCTGGGTTGATGTGGAGTAACAGAAAAAGAAGTTGTTGTTGTGAAGCAATTAAGGTGTTAATGAGGATCTCTCTGTGAGAAACCATTAGGCATGACTTCCCACTCTGCCATGACACAGCTATTAGCCAGGTCAGAAATCTGTTACCCACCTGCTTCTATCCCTTTGTGAGTGATTGTTAGCCACGGGGCTGCAATATAATACACCTACTGACTGGCACACGTTGACCAGGCCCTCAGTGTTCCCTACTCATGCATTGTTTTCACTTCTCTCATTTTCCTTTGATTACATGCCCGGCCCCACAGCTTCAGTGTGAAAAAGCGCTTCTCTGCCTTGTGTTACTTCAAACTATTTGAATGAATTCATTAGCAAAAAGGCAAAGCTCTTATTGGTTCTTTCTCTCCGTTTGTCTTGTTTTCAAGTGGAAGTTTTGAGAGTTTGTTGCTTTAATGAGGCTTCACAGATAATTACTTTTCATAATGTTGGATTTGTTTTATGCTGTGATTAGTCCTGGTGTTTCATTCTGTAAAATATGATGAATATTCAGGACTTTTAAAATACACTGTGCAATTTTTTTTTTGTATAAATATACTAGTAGGACAATTGCTACATAGGTATTGTTCTACTTAAATAAAATCTGTGCAATATCAATAATAAGTTGTGCAATATTAGTACGTATGTCAGTATTTCCATTCATGAAAGAATCTGTGCAATTCTATAGGCTTGTGCAACAATGTATCTCTTGTTTTATTTTGGTTTTTTTGGGGGGGGGGGTTTGTACTACATTTCCAAAATGTTTACACTATCTTTGCTGCTGGAACAATGCAAATTTCCCCACTATGTAATTAATAAAGGCTTAGCTTAGCTTAATTTAGTTTGGCTTAGCTTGGCTTGGCTTGGATTAGCTTATCTGAGCTTAGCTTAGTTTAGTATCTCAGCTTAGCTCACCGTAGCTTATCTAAAACACATTTATTCCAAATATTTGCACTGAATCTTGGGAGTCTAAGTGAGTCAGTGTTGAGTCTTTGGTTTAAAAAGACTCACAGTGAGAAAACAAGCTGCTGCACTGAGACTAAAGCCATCAATTTTTAAGTTTCATCCAAAAATATGACAATTTTCCTGTATAGCACTGAATCCAACAGAAGGTCTGCAGGAAAACACACAAGAATTTACAAAAAAAAGACTCTTTTGTGTCAAAGCGAAAACAGACACTAACAACATAATGTCAATTAATATACAATATAAAAGGTCAAATTAGTGATTGTATAAGTTTTCACACCATTCACAACAGTGTGTAGTAGATGCATCTTTGGCTGTATGGAAAGTTCTTTTATCTGTAAATTCTTGTCCAAAAAAAAGCCAAATCAAGGTGTTCTACGTTGTGTGTGTGTGTGTGGGTGCGTGCGTGCGTGCGTGGTTGTGCGCGTGCACATAATCTATGAGTGTAGATGCACAAAGCATGATAATGAATAAAATCACACCGAAAAACTACTGTGACATTTGACAGGAATGAAATTGAATGCCTCTGAAAACATAACTAAAAATGTGTGGGTTCGCTTTTTTGTGGTTGTTTTTCTGCAGCACGTGTGTCCTTCAAAGTTGCATATGTTGTATTGAAACTGCGTGTGTGAACGACTGCAGTTTGTGCATAGCACAGAATATTATGAAGCTGTTTGACTGTACTGAATGTATGCTTTATTGCTTGCAGCTATGAATTCAAAGATTTTATTTTTCCTTCCCTCTATTTCGCACACACTGACTCACACACATATACACAGGGAATATTGCATATGGAAACAATGAACCCTCTGCATAGCCTGGGGTCTCGTGCTTGCATATTGCTCATTGTTCTGGGTTCATGTTGGTAATTTCACACACTCCCAGTCTGCAAGGAGTGAAAAGAAGAATAAGAAGAGTTTGTGAATACATTCTCGCTGTCACATTTATGTTGTTTTGAAAATCAGTATTTTTTTCTTAATACCAACAAATACAACAAAAAGACTAAAACCAAACTAAAATAAACAGTTGGTCTGCATTTTGTTCAAGCAGATGGCCAAAAAAGTTGACCAGACTTCGCACGCAGCATTTCGCAAATCACAACCAACATGGCAGACCATCTAAAAACAGTAGACTGACTTGTCTACATTATTCTCTTTACTGGTTCTTTTGCAGTCATCACAAGTTGATAGAAATACATTTTTAGAAATCATCTGAATATGGGCAGCTACACACTGGACTACTCTGAGTCTGTTGACGTGTCAGAATAAAATAACCAGGTTAAAGTGATTTAATCCTCTGACCCCCAGTTTATAGGTGTTTTTTGCTGCAGTCACATTTTTACTCACCCTGGACTCATTTTTCACTACAGCAGAACAATATTATAATGTCATACATCATAAAAAAGAAAAACAAAGTAGATTTTTTTTTCATTATTTTACAAGGATTCAAAAAAAATGGAATCAGCATCTACATTTTTCCGAGCCCACAGGTGTTAACATTAATGACTCTACATAGTATTTTACTTACATTTTAAATGCCTTCACTTCACACTATGTGTCCTATATGCTCAATGTAAACACAGCCTGCAGTTCAGCCACTAAGTCTCTGACTTTTTATTATGTGACTGTTGATTAGTCAGGCTTCACACATGCATGTATGCAATATTTATTGTTTTTTACTGTTCAGAACAGGCAGTAGTTTTGAATTGATACACATAGTTTAAAGAGATTTTGATGATTCTCTTAAGTTTGCCAGCCCAACCACGTCTCACAACCGATTAGTTCACATGCCATGGAAAGTTGAAACACCGGTGATTCTTCAGAGAGTTAATATGCTGCAAATACTACCTGTTTATGTTTATTTTTAATTCATTCTGGCTAATAAGGCTAGCAGGTGCAGTACACTCAGATTTAGTTAATCTACATGTAACTTGCAATTTTTTCATTGCCCTGCGGTTAATCGATTGGCTGAAGAGTAGGTACAATTTTAATCAACCCAAATTTACTTTGGTTAACTATAGCCCTCAGTGCTTGTGTAATGCTACATATTCAGTGTACTTATAGCTAAAAACTGCATTGGAGGACAAATTCCTGTACTTCCATGCATAGAGGCAGTATGATTTTTTTTGTGTAAATCCCCCACACACTGTCCTTTTGATCGAAATACACAACCAGGGCAAGTGTACCATTTTCTACGGTTGGAGTATTGAGCCATTTAACAAAAAAATGTATTCATGAACTCTTGTTAAAGATTTATGCCTCAGCACTGAATGTGACTGGGGCTGAATGCTACATACAGGTTCTGAGAAGGTACTGAGAAACTCATTATAGCTTTTGAGTGTTTCATAGAATTTGTTGGCAATATAAAATAACACCAACCTCAGCTTTGGAGTCCTTCACCTCTTTCTAACAGCTGCTTTCTTTCTGTTTGCTCTATGTTTCTTATTTGCTCTCCCTCGCACTCCTACTGAACATTTCTCCATTTCTGCCCCCTCCTGCCCATGTCTCTAACACCTCTCTCTCTCTCTCTGTGAGGTGGGCAGGCACCGCTTCACAGAGCATGTCAATGGGAAAATGACTTGGGAGAGATGGCTAATGACGCAGCATAGAAATACACAGAAGTTTTGAAAAAATGAAATTGGATACTTCAGAGTGTACACAACTGTAGGATTATGTGTGACTCTGTGTGGTAGATAGCGTTTGCTGCTTATGTGCTAATATTTAGCCTGTGCTCTTGTGTGTATGTGCTTGGCAATTCCACACAACCCTATTCTAATCAGTCAATAAACTTTACAATAGTGAAGGAGCATGCATTCCAGGACACTGTAGGCAATTCACAATAATGTCTGCGTGTGATCTGTTGAATTCCTAAAAGCATTTGTAAAGCATCATGGTTAATAAATACATGACAAACTGTCAGTTTCTAGGGACAATTTTATTAAAAATAGAGAAAATGTCATTTCAAATGTCAAAAACACATTTTTTTTTTGTAAGGCACAGTTAGATTAAATGTTTAACAGTCATTTTCACACTTTGTTGGCTGATTGGCACTTTAGTTGATGGAGGCAGCACACATAAACAAGCACTGAAGTTTACTTTGTTGCTTCCAGCTGTTTGTAGGACTCTTTCCTCTGAGTTTATTAAATATCTGCAGCGTCAAAAGTACATCAGTATGTTATTTGTTAACTCTCATATTGACAGTTTTCAACCACTCTACACTTAAAATTCCTGAAATCTAGCTGTGGCTTTTGTTTTTGTGTGCCACCTAAGATTTTCAGTGGCCCCGTGCTGCCACCCCGATGAAATATTCCAGAGGTGCTCCTAAGTTATAATGAAAGGATGGTTTACATTTCAGTTGAATGTAATTGAAGTTTTGAGATGTTTATGATTGTAAATGATGTTTTGTGAAATGAACTGAGGCATTTGGTTTGGTCTGACATGAATGTTTGACTGTCTTCGTCCTTAAACCGTCCTTGCTGTTAAGTGAAGATAGGTCTGTTTCAAATGGCAAAGTACTTCCAGAATCACTCTGTGGAAAAAAATGTTTTCACCAAATATGCTCCAGTTCCAGATTTTCTAACGCACGAGTGTTTTTTGTCTGCAGGTGGAACGTGGTGGGCATCCAGGGCTCTTTGATGAGCTACTTTACAGAGCCGATCTACTTCTCCAGCATCATCCTTGGCAGCCTTTACCACGCCGACCACCTCTCCAGGGCCATGTACCAACGCATTGCAGATATCGAGGACCTGCCGCAGCAGTTCACCCTCAACAGGCCTCTACTCAGTGGTGAGAGTCCTCTTTGATGTGGAGTGGATGGAAAAATAACAAAACAACATCAAAAAATATATTTCTTCTGAAAATCCTGTATGTTCTAGCATGGTCACACTTAGACTTTTATTGCCTTGAAAATGTGAATGTGACGTCCCCTTGTTAATCTTTGCCAATTAGCTCCAGCTGTCTAAATATCAAGGAGGGAGATTTTAATCCTGAGCAGTAAACACATTTCACATTCACCTCAATGGTCAGTCCCACTGGAGCGGGAAGACAGTTATTGCTTTTCTCCTCTGTTTGATCTGAGCTGACATTTACCTAGTTGCTGCAGAATTTGAATAGCTTCATCATTTTGTGTAAATTGTCAGCATTGGCTTGACCTTTTAAAAAGGCCGTATAGACCTGGACTTGTTTGAGAGGACTTTCCATTTTTAGATTCAGGAGTATTGTCTTTGTCCTTTGGCTGTTCAGAGGAGTTAGTAAGACAATATGATATAAGATTTCACTGCAAGCAATGTTAGATTTGCTAAACATTTTTCACCAACTACGCTTTGTTTTTTCATTCTATTTTGCCTGTTGCCATTTGCCCTCTTTTTTCTTTGTTTTTACTTTTGAACACTGCTATATACTTTTGTATTTCTGTCCCACTTGTTTCCTCTCTTTATTTTTACTCCACCAAGGAAGGCGGTGGAGTTATGTGATGATTGGCATACATTTGTCTGTTTGTCTGTCTGTCTGTCTGTTGGCAACATAACTCAAACGGGGAAGGTCAGGAATGACAAAAGGACCAAGTGATTAGATTTTGGCAGTGATGCAGCTTACAGTCTGGATCCACTGATTTGTTAAAGATTTCTGTATCATTGTGAGATAGCGGTACTGCGTCACTGTAACTGTGACAACCAGGAAATGCTACATCAGCTGCCTGCTGAAGATCACATGATTGCGATCCTACTGCAAATTGACCATTGCAGACTTATTGGGACTTATCTGTCGGAAATGATACAAGGAACAATTGATTAAATTGTGGGGGTGTTTACGAGTCCCATCAACTCACGCCACCTGCTACATATTTAGCTCACGCAATTCGATATCCATGCAAAATGAATACATGCATAACACGCCTGTGCTCACTGCCAGGTAATCTTAAAGATTTAATCTGTTGGAAATGATGCAACGACTGAGCAGCCTTGGCGGAGTACTGCACTCTCTGAGTGCTTTTTGCGTTTATATCAGGTGATATACATAATCTTGTACATTTACATTGCCAAGACATGATGCTTAAGTAAAAAGCCTGCGTTTTTAAGTATATGACTGTTTGGTCCAGTCACACTAATTTACAGTTGCTCCTTCTACCAGTCTTTCTGTCCTCTTACCGCACACATGCAGTTTATAGTGATGACAGATGGGAATTCACCACTTTTAATTCTTAGTGATTTTTGACACTATGGGTCTTTGATTTTCAACAAGGTAGAAGTAGTAAGAAACAGAGGGAGGTTTCTTATTTACAGCTGGCAGCTGTTTACTTCGCTGGCATTGCTGTTGAGTGATCTTTAAATGTTTGAAAGCGGACTCATTTCACAGGGAGAATCTTTTTAACAGATCTTGAACATGTACTTGATGACCCCAGCAAAACTCATTTTAGCTGGCTGCTGTCTTTGTTACTGTTTGCCGAAATTGTGTTTTCAAGTGAAAAGGCTTTTTGGAAGATGACTAACCAATACAATTGGGAAATATATTGCTACCATGGGTATTGATATGTGAAGATGTTGAAAGAGTGTACTTCCCCAGATCTGGGAACAGGACAGAGCTACTAACGTCAGCATAAACTCTGATAGTATCCAGCACCAGCTTCAGGTCAGTGTGAAAATAATACATGGTAGATGTGCTGGTTGAGAACAGCTTTTTTTTCCCCCACAAGCTAGTGTAGTTAAGTAACACTTAGTTAAATTAGTTAATTCTGTAGAAAATGCACTAGTTAGCTAGACATGCTAACAATTTCAGCAGTTTCCTCCATTGCAATACTTGTATGTATTATAGTTAGTTTGTATTTTTGGTTTTGGAAAGGGAAATAGAGGGTGAAAAATGAAAAAGCAAAATGCTTAAGTTTAACTGCCCTGTTTTGACAAGTTATTTTTGCAGTTATGATTGCCAAGCTGTGATTGGACAATTAATAGTTGATTAAGTGGTTTAACAAGTTATCAGTTATAGGAATAAGCAAAAATGATAATAAGCTGTGACAGAAAAAAGCTATTTCAATATTTCCTCCTACTTAAATCACATAAGTGAAAGGATTAAGTGGACAGTGTAAATGTCGCAAAGGAAACCTGCTATTTTGTTCCATGTTTGTGCAGCAGAACAGCGTGTACAAAGTTGTGACAAAATACAGATCAGTCAGTCACGTTACTGGTTTCATTACAACCAATCACAGGAACACGACAAATGAAAAGGAATTATATTGTCATCAGTATATCGTATAACTATGCAGAGTGGGATGATGTGAACGCACAGCACCACAAATCTGCCGCCAAATCTGCAGCATTGTTTACCGGACAAAGAACAACAAATGAACGAATTAAATTATTTTTTTCGAGGTTTTAAGGTTACGATGCATCCCAGTTAATGAGATCCAGTAATCCAGTGTCTCCTACATAAGCAGCATAATGTCAAGTCAGAACCGACCAGTCTGATGTGTTTAGAGTTGTGTGTGATTATTCTGTAGCAGCCTGGTGTCATTTTCAGGGGATTTAATGAATGTGAACACAGTGAACTCTCCTAAGTAATGCCACTGTGCTCTGGGATGGCAATTTTTGAATATGATTAGACAGCAGATACTGGTAAAATCATTTTACTGTATAACTTAGAAAGGCATGCAGGCTGTTTCTCTGGCTTGAACCGCATTATGCATTATTTTTCACCGATTTAAACACGCCACTCGCCTGGGGAATGTTTAGTTAAAATTGCTTAATTATATTTTAGGTGTTATTGTACTATTGCTGCATATTTGCTCCAATTATTTTGTTTGCCTTTGTTAATAAAATAATCATCATTAATTCTCAGTACAAAGGATAATACATATTTCCACCAAAACAATTTCTACTAACAATCTGCTTTGTGCTGCTTCATTCTAATGAACGTCCCACTTGTTGCTTTCTCTCTATCTACCTGTTAACTGAGCATCAAAATACCACATAAACCAGGGGTGTCAAACATGCGGCCCGCGGGACAATACCGACTAACCAGAGCATCCAATCTGGCCCGCGGGATGACTTTGCAAATTACAGAGAAGACACTAACTACAAATTGTAATTTTAGTAACACTGGAAGTTTAATATAATTTCTAGATCTTGACAAGTTGTTTTGATCATAAAGTAAAATACTCTATCATTCAGTTCCAGATACCTGTGACTAAATATTTTGTGCCGTTGTAGATAATCTGTGATCTGTAAGCTGTAATGTGTAAATGATAAACTGAGGCATAATGTTGTTGAAATTTCACTTATTTTTCTTCAGAAATTTCAGGTCATTCATAATGTTTTGTGAGAAGATAGATCATTAAATGCGAACATTTTCAGAATGTACTTTTTTGCACCACAACAAAGGGGAAAATTTGGAGTTGTCATTATTTCTAAATTATTATGCCATGATTTTACTGGTGGCCCACTTGAGATCAATTGGCCTGTATGTGGCCCCTGAACTAAATTGAGTTTGACACCCCTGACAAACGGTCAAAATAGATTTCAAAGTCCAGAAAATATCAAACTGTTTGCACCAGTCATTTGGCTGCCATGAGAACAGGGTGAAATGAGGGTGAGGTGAGTGACACGGTCATTTTGTTTAGATCCTTGGGGTTGACATGAGGTGTCACATCACAGAGCCTGGACATACGTGCAGCTCCCCCTGCTCCTCCTCTCTGGTTGCTCTCTAAATGGCGGGTAAAGGAGATAATAGTAGGGGGTTATTAACCTTTTCCGCTTTAGAGAGTTTTCAGCGGTGAAGGGATGTGGCATTAGAGCACTGAGGATTTCATCCCCTTTAAATCATCTTCTGCCACAAGTGCTGCCAAATGGAACCAAGGAGCTTAATACACACTCCCACACACACACTAAGAGCAAGACACGGGGATTTATGACATCCATATATCTCCCATTTGTGCTTGAGATACAGTGGAGGCCAAAGCCCTGTAGTGTGCTTGAAGAGAGCAAGCCCTGTCCTCAGAGTCCCCTCAGGTGGATGGTCGTGTTTGTCTCTACTGAGTAAATCAAAATATAATGAAAAAAAGTTTTAAAAAATGTGCTGTTTAAAGATATTGCAGCTGTGGGAGCAGCTGTCATTTGAAGGAATGGGCTGCCAGGTTTGGAAACCTCATCCATTGTTTAATGCATCCATGCAGCGGGGTAGCAGGAGGTTTTGTTGCTGTGGGCACCTGTTGGTGTGGTGCCAATAATTAGCTCATCACTGATATATTTTCCACTTGAAAGCCTGAAGATATCTGTGGGGTTTTTTTTTAACAATCTGAAGCATTTACATAATTCTGAGAAAAAGATTTGTACCTTGTGGACAGTGCTTGTTAATAAAATAACATTTCAATCTGTTTTAGCTTATTAGCCTGTTGTGCTGCTCAGCTTTTAACCCTGGTTGTTTGTAATGTCAGGTATAAGTAATGCTGAAGCCAGGCAGCCGGGCAAAGCACCAAACTTCAGTGTGAACTGGACGGTGGGTGACCAAGCCCTGGAGGTGATCAATGCAACTACAGGCAAGGACGACATGGGCCGAGCTTCACGTCTCTGCAAACACGCCCTCTACAGCCGCTGGGTCCGCCTACACTCCAAGGTACTGAGAGGACTGAGCTCACACACACACACACACACACACACACACACACACACACACACACACACACACACACACACACACACACACACACACACACACACACACACACACACACACACACACACACACACACACATACAGACTCCATGATACTGTGCATTGAAGCATTTAGCTCAGTACCGCAGAGTAAATGAAATTTTAGAATGTTTGTGAATATTTTGTTTGCTTCATTCAGCCACAAGTTGCCACAATTTACATATGAGATCTACACATCTCATGACCAACATGCGTCTCATTTTTTTAAAAACATCCTGGCACAGCAATGAAAAATAAAATGTTCCATCTCTTCAAGCGAGATCTTTCACGTGTATAATAGTGATGGTTTAAAATTAAAACCATAACCATAAAAGTGATAGTAAATCTACTCTTATGTAGTCTAAGTATCAGTGGATCTCCTGGACTGGATCAGTGGCCAGACATGTATTGAAAAATCTAAAATTAACACTGTGGAGGAAAAATGAGTCACTACTGCCAAAACAAACCTTAAAATTTGAGCGACGAGAGTCACTCTAGCTGAATGAATTCATTGCTTTGTGATGTTAGCTTTGAGTGAGAAACCTTCCAGAGGAAAAAATTCCTCGCTTGCGAAGAACACTCAGAACATCAGCTAGCAGAAAACAAAGCTGTTGTAACAGGTTTCCTACATTTCCTGAAAAAATCTTAAAAGGCATTGATTTCATTAATCTAAAAATAAGGCCTTCATCCCTATTGAACTGTCTTAAATCAATTTTAGACTCAAGAAATGAGATCGCAGATGACATCAGGAGAAGGTTTGGAGTAGGTTTGTTGTTCTGTTGCGTCAGAAGAAGTTAGCTGGGGTGGTTTGGTATTCTGATGAGGAGACCTTCTAGGCGCCTTGTTTCTGAGGTTTTACATACCCTTTCAGCTCGTAGGAGTCCCCAGAGTAGATGCAGGATTCAGTGGAGGGATTACACATCTCATCTGGCCTGGGAACACCAGCCATTTGGAACTGGAAAATGTTGATGTTAAAGGGACTTCTGGAATTACTGGCATATCCTGTGGCCCCCGCAGAATGACTTTTAATGAACAGATGAAAATAAATGAATGATGAAAAATAGCACTGTCAACAGTCTTAAACATGCTTAAACATAGGAAGTAGGATTTTATCATTAGTTTTTAAGCAGTTGGTAACATATTTTTAAAAAATAATCTACTGAAAGCCTTTCATTAATGTTATGCAGATCAGAATAGTAGAACCAGCAATCAACAAACATTGTGTTTTATCTGGGGACATGGGGAGGTGCAAACTCAATTGGGTAGTTCACAGCATCACTGAAACTAGTACCGGGCAATTTATTTCGTGCACAAAGTATTTCAGACTCATCGCAGCAGGAATCGTGGCAGTGGACTCCCACATGCAGAGTAAGAAATCCAAAACTGCCAAGTCAGCAGATGCTGGGTATTGGCTGTTCTGTTCGAGCCTCGTCTCCGCCAGGCCTCCACCCCATCTTTAATACCAGCACCAGGGAGAGCAGATCTCTAGGTGACATTTGGGTGGACGCCTACACTGAAAGCAGAGGCACTGTGGTGTCTGATCACAGTGACAAAACAACAATCTCTGAAGTTGCCCACATGTTTGACTATATCTCCAGCAAGACAGCCTACGTCAGCAAGTTTGGATTAGCCCCGTATGTCTCAGATCAGCTAGTTGCTAATAAGGACAGATTTGTTTTGATGTTCCACAAGAGCTTCAACCCAACCATGAAACCAAACAACATGTCCACTAATGGTGTGCAGGCCATGTCCAGTCCAGATATTTAGTATTAAATTTCATTCTGAGTGGCAGTAGAAAAGTCTTCAAAAGTCCTCTTTATGCTACATTAAACGTTTACACTGTAAGAACTGTGTACATGTGGTCATAAATGTGCACGCACTGAGAGATGAAACACTGAGCTGCAGTCAGTGTACATTTTTGTTAAAACATATAGAACCTAGTTGAAATATTTTTAAAAATTGGCAGTTTTTTGTGACCCTGTTGCTTGTGTACTAACTTTGTACTTATCGACTCGATTTCCGTCTCCTCTTCCTCCTCAGCTGTCATCCATCCTGCGGATCAAAGTGCTGAAGCCCAGCTCCTACCATGAAGCCAAGCAGGCAGCCACAGAGTACCACTCCGCCAAGCAGGCGCTCATCAAGGCCTTCCACAAGGCCGGCCTGGGGGCCTGGGTCAAAAAGCCCATCGAGCAAGACCAGTTCACCCTCAGCTCCTGAGGGAGTCAGAGGACCAAGGGGTTCCTAAACCACCCACTCTCCCCTCCCTGACCCAGGCCTGAAAGCAAGAGATCCCCTTATTAACAACCAGACACTTAACTTGCGTCCCATGTGTCGGCTCCCACGTGCACTTTGTACTTGTGAAAATAAGCGTGCGTAGTTTCACAAACCATCCATAGTTCATCGTTCTCATTCCTCTGTGGACCTCATGTCTTTTCTCATCATGTTGATTTTGGATCGTTTTATTTTGATTTTATTGGATGGTGTTTTCCATCTTGTTTTCTGTTTTGAAACTGGAATCCATGTGTTTTTTTTCACCACTTAGTTGTTTATGTTTCCCAGAGAGTTCATGTTCTTATGCTGTAGATGTGGAAGTTGAGATTTTACAGTTTTGTCTTATTGATCAGTGAGTGTAGCCAGTTTAGGGTGAAATGTAGCCTAGAAACAGGATCTTTGTGAATTAAACCAATGTGTATGGACCTAAAAAATATATATAATTGCTAAAATTAACGACTATGACGACCTTTAATTTAATGATGCATCGATCTTCAGGATGTAAATCTAGTGCTGAAAAATCAACATAAATAGTTTAACATTTAATGTGTGTTATTTGGTCCGTTCCTTAGATGAGACTACATGTCCTTAGCCCCGGTATTAAAGATGAAAATGTTGCAAAATATTGTCGCCCTGTTTGATTCACTGACTGGAAAGAAGATATTAGGCAGGTGTGACAGCAGATTAGCACACTTTTGTTGATTTTTGTGTCTTGTTCATTCATTCGTGCATATGTTCTGTAAGTTATTTTATCTCACTCATTTCATACTTGAACAGTGGGGAGGGGTCATGTTGACTCCTCCTCTCGCCTGGGTCTTGGGACAAGCTTTGGGAGGTGCTGCACGTTGTATTTTTTTCCTTGATCTAAGCCATGGCTTTGCATGGAAACTGAACTGAGAGGCCTGCAGAGCAGAAAACGTGATGGGGAGCCCTGTGCGTCCGTCCGTCAGTGAATGATTTTTGAATGAATGCCAGCATCTTCCTCCACAGGCAGCTTTGAATCTTTGTCTCTATTTTCTAGATTTCCTGTGATTGATTGTTTGTTTGGTTTTGGGGGGCGGGGGCGGTCTTTTTTTGTTTGTTTGTTTGTTTTGTTCTGTTTTTGTTGTTTTTATTAAGACTAGGCATTTAAGGAGTGGGGATAATACTGCAGTGAAAATAGTGATATAACCGACCTCTCAGATCTTGTTACTATGTCACTTTGTGGCAGGGATCCATGATAGCTGTCGCAGCAACTATTGATAGATGGCATGGTTGATGTACTGTAGTGGCACATACAGTACTGTATATGAAGTTATATTCACTAGATGCCACATTATGCCAGTCTGTGATGCAAATATGTCCTTCCAGATAACTCTCTGGAAGCTTGTAGATGAACAGCGAAGTGACATGCAATCCCTGCATGAACCGACTCATATGCTAATATCTGATAAACTCTGCCAGTAGATTACAACCAAATGTATCACAGTGTGATGTCATGTTCATCCTCCTCTCTTATACATCTATACAATGACACGTTAGTTGCATCTTTCAAGAGGACCTTTGTGAATCGACTCCTGTACACCCTGAGTGCATCAGTGTCCTCACGTTTTCAATTTGTAAGCGAGGACACATTTCCAAGTAACTGCAGTGAATTCCTATTTCCAGCTGTAGGAACAATATGTGTGTGTGCGTGCAATTTATGTGTGTGCTCAGGTGTCTTCTAGCATTCTCTGTTGAATCTTCACCAAAGATGATGATGTCCATGTGTGTGTTTCTGCCCCAGTATTTTCCTTACGGAGATTTTTTTGAAATATGTCATACATATTGGCATCGACCCTTTACCGTCTGGTTTTTCTACATCTACGCAACAATGTACTTTTTGCTTTGTACAAAAATGATGTATTCAGTTCCGTATGGGGGGGGAAATTCAATTGTCAGGCTTCTTTAGTGCATCCGTAGCTGTCAGTGACCACATGTATATTGTGACCTGCGATCATTATTGCTGCAATATAGTAGTTCTGTGTATATAAGGAACAACGAACATGACAGAAATTTCTTCCCTGTACAATCAAGTCATCCTAAAAACTGTTCTGATCCTTCCTTTGTTGCTGGGATTGTGACAATGTTCCTAACAAGTATTTGTGGTTCTGTGTGACTCACTGGGCACCGTAAAGCATGGCACTAACACTGCCGGGGTTAACATGCTTCATCCCCATTGTAGCCACCCGTGTGTAAAAAAAAAATATATGCACTGTAAAGTGCCTCAGCTAAAAGTGGCATCCACCAGCTGGCACGCGTGATGTCAAATATGTACGTTTTTCACTTGTATTCGGTTGTTTTTTGAAATCTGGTTTAGAAAAAAGAAATTGCAGAAAACAGTGGGATCCAGTCGTCCCAGACAGAAAGCCCAGACCAAAGTCACGAGCAATACTCCTGATGTCTCCTTTAATGTCAGCCCATCTCTAACAGGAGTCTGAATGAAGTTTCCCTCCCCCTCTGCTCCTCCAGTCTTCTTCTTTGAATCTGTTCTTTCTCTAAAAGCTGTCTGAGGATTTTTATTTGTATATTTCCCTTAAAGACTGCCTGCTAACTAAAGTTTTGTTCTTCTTTTGACTGCACTAAAGATGTCAACTGATGATGTCATGATAAAAAAAAAACAACACATCCCCGTTTGGATTGGATTGAACTATCACAGCAAGAACTGAAAACTGCTTCCGCTTAACCCTTTGTGAATCCTCGATGGTCAGTGCACCCCACCCCGCCCCACCCCCCGTCCTGCTGCAGCTGCGCCCACGGTGGGGTGATATTTTGGGGGGTTTTGTTTGGTGACCCACCCAGAGTGGTCGCTGTTGGTTCACTCTGGGTTTCAGAGCCACCGATCTCTGTTCTCCTCTCTCTCTCTCTCTCTCTCTCTCTCTCTCTCCAGCTGTCCAATGTGTGAAATCCTCCACCAACAAAAACCACAACCTTGCATGTACTACCAACACTGAAGCTGCACCTAGCATGATGACAAACTTTTAAAGGACTCGTGTAGAAAAAAAAAGTTAACAGCTAAAGATAGATATATAAAATGAACAAAAAAGAATAAAAGAGTTCTTAGTTTACTTTTGCACATGGTTGGGATTCTTTCTTATCGCATCTCTGGGTGTTTTTTCTCTGTGTGTCTGTGAAATGATAATGTCAGGAATCACTGCAGTTTGGATGCTGACAGTTTCATCTTAAGATGCTTTAATCAAACTTCTGAGTGTTTGTGGTCCACATTTCTCAAACACTTTGTGAGAACCGAATGAGGTATGCATGTTGTGTTTAAATGGCGTTTCTGCCAATTTACACAGCACAAACTCATTTAACCCGTCCCTTCCAAACCAAAGATGAAACCAAAAGGCGAGTAATTGCAATTTTTGCCAGTGAGGTTGCTTTCTGAGGGATGTACACCAGTTAGCCACAACATTAAAACCACCTGCCTATTAATGTGTGTATCCCCCTCATGCTGCCACAATTATTCGGACCCTTCAGGACCTGACAGTGTCCTGCGGTGTCTGGTACCAGGACGATGTCAGCAGATCCTTGGGGTCCTGCAGGTTGTGTGATGGTGCCTCAATGAATGCGGTTGTTGCAGTGCATCCCACAGATGCTCAACCAAATAGGGATCTAAGGAGTTTGGAGGCTGGGTAAATATTTTTGGCTCTTTGTTGTGTTCCTCAAGCTGTTCTTCAACAGTTTTTGCTAGTAGGGAAGGATGCTGCCATCAGACAATGCTATAGTGGGATGTACTTGATTAACTAGGACCCGGCAAAACATTGCATTGTAACAAGATGATCAGTGTTCTGTGCTTCACCTGTTAGTGGTTTTAATATTGTGGCTGATCAGTGTAGAGTTACCTAATTTGATCCTCTCCACTGAGAGGCCAGGCCTCAGGATTCATGAGATATGAAAGAAGAAGCAACAAGATTCACGTTTTTTGATTTTCCTCCAATCTCTAATGTGTTAGTTGTATCTCTCTGTGTCTGAAACAGTTCTCTATATTGACATTTGACACATGAGAAGCTTTTTTTGTAAGGGATCACAACTGGTTTGATTGAAACCAAAGTGGTGTAATTATATTAGGTTGTCCAATGTAATGTAGAGTCCTAATCTGATATTTACTAATAAGTGTAGCTGCTGGATAAATGTCTATGGGCATAAAAAGTCAAATATATTCCTCTGAAATACACCTAAATTGAACATGCAGTTCAAACTCTAAAGTGTCTGGACATTTCCAGTTCTTCAGGCTGTGTGCTTCAGCACATTTAATTTAGCATACAGTTATGGAAAACAAAGGGCCAAGTCCCAGCTTTAATATGAGTACAGTTTAACTGTGTGGCATATGTACATAGTTCTTTTAAAACAGTACCCAATTGCAATGGTTGAAGTTTTTGGACAATTTGCTTGTAACTGATACTTGTTTAACACTAGATTGTGCCCAGAAGAGCTCAGAGTTGCAAGTTGCCCTTTAAATTGAGGCAAAATTGTCTAATATCAGGAGCAAAGAGGTGACCATGCAAGTGAAGGAAGGAATAATGGTGTTTTTAAAAATGCATAAATCTTTTAGAGAGAAAACAAAGTTAGTCGGCTTGTTGCAGTCAACAGTTGGGTACATTCTTAAAAATATAGGTGCACTAGAAATGCACAAAAAGGCAAACAACTTTGTCAAGTAAGGAGCACAAGTCCTATGAATTAGTGAACAATCTTTTCTAAGGTCAAGAAAAGTCCCGTGTATGACTGTTGAGCAATCAAGCAGTCGAGAGTGCTCTCTAGAATGCATGTCTCCATGCTGCAGGGCATACACCTGATCAAAAGGAAGCTTGATCACCATAACCTCAGAGGATTCACCAAAAGAAAACTCCTAGAAAGCCTCAGAAACAGAAAGCCCAGGTTACAGTTGCAAAAAAAAGAGAAAGCAATAGAGTTGTGAAACAAAGTTTTATGGACCACTGCAACAAAAATCAGCTTCTATCAAAATGATGGAAGAAAGAAGGCGGAGAGAAAAAGGAGCTGCTGGCTCTGTTATGGCTTGGCCATGTATGGCTGCCAGTGGAACTGGCACATTGACATTTACTGATGATTTTGCTGTTGACGGGAGCAACAGGATGAAAGCAGAGGTGTACAGGAGCTTTCTGTGTGCTCAGATTCTGCCAAATGCACTATTGGATGGCAATTCTACATTAAGCAGGACACCAGTCCATAACATATGTCCAAACCTGCCAAAGCTTTTTAAGGGTGAAGAGGTGGAATATCCTGAACTGGCCAAGTTAATTACCTGATTTCAATCATTCCACTTATTAAGACCCCACAACAAGCAATGCAGTGAATCTGTGGCCCAAGTGCTTCAGTAGAAGGCAACTGGCCTTCTGTTTGGGTTCTAGAAAATATTTTACTTCTCATCCTAGAGACTTCTGCTGTTCTAACTGACTGGTGGAGAGTCCAGGTATTCATTCTCACCACCAAATTAAACAGCTCAAGGCCCAGTGAAACATCTTCAAGAACCAAAACAGAGAAGTCCAGTCATCTTCTACTGAAGCGCTGAGGATTACCATGATCTGAATGACTAACAATATATGCAGATATCATCAGGGGCGATACAAAGAGCCTGCTGGGTTGAAGAGCCTATGCAGCCCCTGAGTGTAAAGACTTTTCCACAAACTATTAAATAAAATGATTTTTTTTTCACTTCATGAGTATCTGTCTAGTTACCTTAGAACCCCTAAATTCTAGATGTTATAAAGGTTATATCCCCTATGCAGTTCTTTCTATACAGATGTAAATCCTCTCATACTAAAACAGAGTTGGCATTTTAATGTCGTATCTATTATTTAAATTCAAACTGAATGTGCTGAAACATAGACCTTGAAGAACATAAAACCTGTGACCAAATTCTTAGAGGATCCTGCCTGTACAGTACTTGACTTTCTTGTGGTGGATGTTCTTACACATGCACAGAGCAGAACAGAACAAACCAACGAAGATGATGCAACTATGTGACCATTGTGGATTGGACATAAAATGAACAAAGCTCTGCTCTGAGACTACTGCACTTGAAAACATGAATATACGTTATCTATGCTTTATAGGATACTTAGCATTGATGTCACACACCAGTCACTCTGTCTGCCTTTAGTTAGACACTCCGTCTGTGGCTGTGGATCTCTAACTGCACCAGCGATTCAATTATGAAACAAACATCATCGTTATTCAATTGCAGCCTTTGTAATATTAACATAAAATTTTTTTTTAAAGCTGGAGCATCTTGCAGCATTTGTGTAAAACATTGGTTTAATGGCACAAGTGATCATCCCGGCATGTTTAAACTACATATTTAAAACTTATTTGGAGTCATATTCCATGATTAGTAGCTTGTTCTGCTCGCCGAGAGGGAAATTTCAGCAGACACAAATTGCACCGGAGTTCGGCGTCAATCAGACTGAGGCTGAGGCTGGATTAGTCAGACAGCAGCGTCTCATGCATTTTACCGCTGCGTTTAATCTTCAGGTCACACAGGGGGTGAAGTCAGGTTCATCAGGTTCTCTCTGTGTGTTTACAGTAGCTGTACGGAGCACTGTAGCTTGGGATTTTTTTCACGCTTCATGTTTCATTAAGAAGGGGAAAAAAACTGACGTCAACACGTCAACTTCACATTATAATGTATTAAAATGTTCACCATCATTTTTACTTAGCTTACATACAGCATACTAACCTGTAAACAACTGTCAAATTAAGTCAATGAATTAAAATGTGAGGGAAAATCTGGAATTTTGAACAAGAAGCGTAGAAATCAGAGAGCATCCAGTCAGTAGAAAAATAATTCCCAAATGCAGGGTGAGTTTGTGGTTCTGTGTAGTATTCCAGTGGACTCTTCCATCACATCAATAATAAATCACACATTGCTGCTTTAACACCAAAGCTCCTTGTGGTCTGTCGACTTGACGAAAGCTCAAAAAGCAGATTCAGTCATTACAGGTAAATGCATCCCAGACCAGAACATGGCAGACACTCTCTGGGCTTCAAAGATGCAGAACCCATCTGCTGAGTCTTAACTATCCTGCTGCTGTTTACATAGATGTTGATGTTACCACATCCACCTATCAGAATACAAGCAGTATAATTTAGGTTTCTTTCTACCACAGCTGGGAGCCATGTGCAGTTAAGCCAAAAATTGTTCTTATCCATGCAATATTTTGATTTATAGTGATTCTTTAATAGGTTTGTTCTGACTGGAAATGACAATAAAAAGTGACAAATAACAGCCAAACATTATGTTAAAGAACAGAATTTTACCTGTTTCTACATTTTTTTTTTAAACAAAAATGCACTTTCAAAAAGTATTCATACCCCTCAAAACTGTCTACATTTTATCAGAAAATGCTATTTCTATAGCATTCCAAATGGTCCTGGTAATTTCTGCCATGTTGTGGAACATTCTGATACACTATTAACAGAGAACAGCTATTGCAGTAGTTCTACAGTCAGTTGCTGGTCATTTGCAAGGCAAGAGCTTGATGAAATTAATATTAGTGTTTATCAGTGAGACAGAGCTGAACACTGTGGCTGCTCACGAGACATTAAAGTCTATAAAACCATGTCCAAGTGTTTTCAAGTGCCAGTGGCCACAGCTCAAAGCATCATCAAAATGTACAAGGAGTTCAATACTGAAAAATCTCAAAAGGCAGATGACCTTGGAAGACCACTAAAGTCCTCCTGATGAATCTGAGCAGATCTGCTAGCTGCTGAAGTCAAAAGTTTAGTAGAAGTATGAATAATCCTGAGCTTAGTGTACATATTAAAATAATAGTGCCAAATAGTGTAGTAACTTGTTTCAACTTGGAAGGCAGGAAGTCAATACTACTCTCTGCATGTGTAGAGAAAATCATGACTTCACCAGTAGTACTGACACTTGATAAACCTTTAAGTCATGTTAAATGTATTAACAGTTTTTATTAGAGTTAGACAATAATCAGAACACGCAACCTTCTCATGCAGCAGAGTTAAACACAGAGCACAGATGTGTGACTGACACATGGTTGCAGCACACAGAATACACAAAGTCGAGGCCGGTGAGTGTGTTCTGCCTCTGGTGCAGTCTGAGTGTGAGGGAGAGGGCAGCAGCTTGTGCCCCTGAGAGAAATGACTAATCATTAGCTCTGGTCCAGGGGTAAATGGGAGCCACACTCTTCCAAGGCCCACATTTCCATTTCAATTTTCTGCTCAACAGAGTTGATGTATGTGGCGAATCACATGGCAAGACCAGTCTCCACCTCGGCCGGCTCCATCCTCCTGTTATTCACTAGTTAGAGTACGTCTGTGACCTTGTGTCTCTGGGTGTGTGTGTGTGTGTGTGTGTGTGTGTGTGTGCGTTATCCGGCAATGGCACTAACTCATCGTCACTGAATCCAAAGCAAAGAGACAAGTGAGTGGAGTCTCTGGATGGAAGTGTGTTTGTAAAAGAAGAATGAAATCGATGTCTGTCGAGGAGCAGCAAGTTTCATCATATGAGCCGACACTGAAGAATTAAGTGGTCTGTAGAATGGAAGCTTTGCCTATAACTGGCAACCTAGAGAGTGCATACAGTACAGCTGGATAGAGGTGGCAAACAGTAAACTGTTAAACAAGGAAATGATATGCTGATCCTCGTACTGCATTGGCAAAAATGCTTAGAGAAAATGGCATGACGGCTACAACAATAGAGAACTTAGTAGAAAACTGTGGCTCGGCCTGTTTTCCCAGCAGTAGCTCTCAAAATATGAGCTCTTGTCTGACAGTTTGGTAATAAAAACGTGTCAAAAGATACTTTAGAAAAACAGGAAAGTGCATGGCTAATGAGGGCCAAATAATGTAGTCTGAAGACAGATGGATGCTGCCTGCCATGAAGTCAGAGAGGGACATAATGAGCTGCAGAGGGACCTCCGACTGCAGCACATTTACACCTGATACCTCCACAATTACAATCATGATGCTGCAGATGAAACTGCATTTCAAGACAGCAGAAAATACAGGATGTTTTTCTTCATAGTACACATGTAATAATACCTCAATCAAAATGTTACAGTTTAAATACTGTCTTTTAATCACAAATGAGGAATTAGTTTTTACAGGCAGAGATGAATCACAGAGTGGATGAAAACAACAAATTACAGCTCCAGTGCCTGGTTTGGAAATAAAAAAAAATAATAATCAAAGGTGGAAGTGGTTTAGTTTTTTTTATTACTTATGTTATTATTTTTAATTATGTCTAAAGGGAATATATTTAATGGTGCTGATAGTTTTAGATTGTGACTTCAGGAAATAAGTGAAGTCTTTGGGCGAAAATGTCTACATTTAAGAAGTCGTTTCAGGGAAAATATGAGAAATAACTCCAAGATCTGGCCTTCAACTGGAACCAACAAATCAAAATATCTTTAATACCTGCAGCATTAATGAGAATGAAATGCATTTAAAATGCCACATTTCTCAGGTCAGACTCACAAAACAGCACAGAATGTCCTGCCTGTTTCAGTCTTATGTGGAAGAGTCAGTGGTAGAAGAAGTATTCAGATTCTGTACTTAAAACACTCCATTACAAGTCACTTGACAACAGCTTATGACAACTTAAGTCATCTCAGAGAAATATACACACCAAGGTGAAGAACTTAAAACACTATATGACGAAGAGAAACTCAACAAAGATTTCTTTTGAGCAGATCTTTGACAACATTGGACAGAAAACCTTCCCTTTTCAGCAGAACCAGGCTCAGGGAGGGCAGAGGGCCTTGATCATCTAGGGTGAGGTTAAGGGTTGAGAGAAAATAATACTAGATTGAAGTAGACAAACAAAAATGTGAGAACAAAAAGTAGGAGACCAGAAACCACAGAACATGTAACTCTAGAGCCAGAGATGCCACGTGAGAAGTTTACAGAGAAAAAATCCCTAACTGGGCAGCTGTTAGCAACTCATCTGACATGTGACTAGACTACACACTGGATTGCTTTTTGTGAGTCATCAGAAATGTATTCAAAGATGTGCTGTTTTACAAGTTTGTAATATCATCTGTTGTGTACATTCTTCATATTAAAACTAATGCTATCAGATGAATGTAGGGGAGTGGAAGTATATAGTAGCAGAAAATGGAAATGCTCAAGGAAATACCTAAGAATTGTGCTTAAGCACAGTTTGAACTGCATTTGCAGTTCTTCCACTGGTAGGAGTGGATTAATAAGTTGGTACTG
This sequence comes from Amphiprion ocellaris, assembly GCF_022539595.1. Classification (NCBI taxonomy): domain Eukaryota; kingdom Metazoa; phylum Chordata; class Actinopteri; family Pomacentridae; genus Amphiprion; species Amphiprion ocellaris. The sequence continues at coordinate 18,515,161 of NC_072776.1, forward strand.
CTGTGTGATCAGGACCAAAACTGGACTTGTGACAATGCATCAGCTGAGTTTTCAAAATGAGCTAACAAGAAGATGCCCCACAGCGTAAATTAATTGACTCCACATCCCCAGTCAGACTGTAATTGCCAAAGCATCTCCGTGGCCCCCTGCTCGTAGTGATACGTTGTAATTTACTCTGAGGTAATGCTAAGTGTCGCTGTGTGTGAGAGGAGTGTAGATAGGCTAAGTATAGAGAAGAAAGTGTCAAGAGGAGACGCAGATTGAGCTTATCTGTGAGCTCAGGCCTTCCTTTGTCAAGACTGTGCCTTTCTGATGAAGACTCTTTGAACCTGACGGAATAATTAAAATGAAGGAGAAAAAGCTGACATTTGCAATTTGACCTTTTTGACTTACGTGGCGAAAATTGGAAGCGTTTCCTCCAGATCACCATTATAATATCATTCTGCCCTTCTATGTGAGACGTGTGTGTGTGTGTGTGTGTGTGTGTGTGTGTGTGTGTGTGTGTGTGTGTGTGTGTGTGTGTGTGTGTGTGTGTGTGTGTGTGTGTGTGTGTGTAAAATTGTGTGTTTGAGTATGTGTTTAAGAGTGCATATGCATAGGAGTACATAATGGCTCTGTGTGCGTACAGGCAGTGTGTATTTATGTGTGTGTGGGAAAGAATAAAAGAATAGGTTTATGGCATATTACCCAGCCATCTCTTCATTAAGGAGCTGTTTTCCAGTAAGCGGGCTCTATTTGAATAGCTAAATTGTCCAAGCAGTGTGCAAACGAGGACTAATAGCCCAGTGCCCTTGTCACTGCCAAAGTCAAACTGGAGCTCCTCATACCAGTGTGTTTGTCTGTTCGTCTGACTGCATGGTCAGCAGCAATAACTGATAATTCAAGTATTCTTGCTTTGGTTTTATTCTCTCCAACATGATGTGACTACAGTAGTAATGCAATAGTAAACTACAGGAACTACAGTACAGCGTTTTGATGCTGCTACACTACGACTATGGCTCCTTGTGTAACTTACAGGCCTGACTTCTGGTTATTATGCATCGAAGTTATGTGACGATTGGCGTATGTTTGTCCGTCTGTCTGTCTGTTAGCAACATTACTCAAATACGGACTAACAGATTTGGATGAAATTTTCAGGGAAGGACAGAAATGATACAAGGACCAAGTGATTAGATTTTGACAGTGATGCAGCTTATAGTCTGGATCCATGGATTTCTTAAAGATTTCTGTATCATTATGAGATAGCGGCACAGCGTCACTGTAACTATGACTACAAGTGAACACTACGTCAGCTCCCTCCTGACGATCACATGATTGCAATCTTATTACAAATCAACCGTTGCGGACATATTGGGATTTGTCCGTTGAAAATCAGACAGGGAACAACTGATTAAATTGTGGGGGTGTTTCCGAGTCCCATCAATTCCCGCCGCCTGCTACATAGGTGATTCGGTATCCTTACACAATGTACACATGCCTGTGTTGAACACAAAGTCATTTTGTTTGTGGGTACATCTATATTAAATGGTCACATTCTATAGTGCCATCATTTCTGCAACAATGTTTTTCAAGATTTCAGCTATCAGAAATGATACAGCGACTGAGCAGCCTTGGCGGAGTACTGCGCTCTCTGAGTGCTTTTCTTGTTTCTGGTATGTGAGAGTTAGTAGTGTAATCCAGGTGCTTTTACCTTTCTTAGGGTTTGATTGATGGGACTCAGCCCGCCAAAGTGATCATGGCTAACTGTAGATACTTCTAAATTAGGTCAGACTTCACCAATCAAATTAAACTAAAAAGACAACACAATAAAAGCACAGGCCTAATATTATGTAGGGTCCTGTTGTACCAGCAGCTCTGACCTTTCAGGGAATGGACCTCTGAAGAGTGTCTTGTGGTGGCTGGTACCAGAGACATTGGTAGTAAATCCTTTGGGTCCTGTGTGATGCTTTCATGGATCAGACTTCTTCCTGCTCATTCTGTGGATGCTTGATCAGAACGGGATCTGTAAAATTTGGAAGCCCCCTGTCATTGCTGCCGTTTGGGAGTGTTGTTGCCATGGCAGAGGTGTGCTACGACTGGAATAATGTTTACGTGGGTGTCAAATCAACATGCACATGAATTCCAGGAGCCACAGTTTCCCAGCGGAGCATTGTATTTGTAATGAGATGATCAGTGTTATTCAGGATTAAATAAACAAAACATAATGTTTTGTTGTCCTGGTGGGTGGATGTTGCTAAGCAAACCTGCTGCTGCTGTGGTTACAAACATGATTCAACAAACGCATACAGCATCAGAAAATGTGAATACCTTCAGTTGTCTAATCCTGTGTTTTCAGCTGCAGCCATGAGGCCATTGATTTGCATTTATTTGGCTTGTGCCTTTAATTTTCTAAAGGTTTATTCTACTAATGTGCTGCAACAAAATGTGCTGGTACTTGTTCAAAAGTACACTGCAAACCTGAACATTTCTAAACAGTTTTTAACAGTATTTTTTTAAAAGCAGTTTACTGTTATTGTACAGACTTTCCCTGTTTTGTTAAATGGCAGGTAAGCAGTAATATCATTGAAAAAACAAGGATTTATTCACGTGTTAACCATTATTAAAACAAAAAAACAGGCCAAGCCTGTAATTTCCACATCAAAATCTGCATTTTTTCTGACAAATATAAATCTATTCTTTCAGTGTGACCATGATATTACACAGAATCACTGAATTTAAATCAGCTAAAAGTGTAAATGTTTACAGACATTTGCTATCCTTTGACTGTCGCTGCCAGATTTTCACTGTTTTAATGTGATTTGTTTTCCAACAATGTAATTTGCCTCAAATCTGCAAATCTCGAACTTTCTTTAAAGTGCCATGAAGAAACATTATTACTTTCTCAGTGTAGGAACTGAATGTCTTTCCACCTGTTTTGGATGCCCATCCTATAATAGTCCTAGGGTACTGTAATTTGACCTTTTACGTTGTAAAGTTTCACATAGTGCTTAAAGTGTGTTGGTTAAAATATGCAGAGTTGTGATTGGTGCAAACCTTCTTAAATGCCGTACAACTAATTATAAAATAACTACAGTCTTCTCAGCTTACAGTTAGATATACTGTACATTCAGAAGGAAGAACGGTGCCAATCATAAAATGCACACAATTGTTCATCAAGTGCAAATATAAACATGAATTGTTGTGAGGTAAAGTGAGCTGCTGCAGTGTTGAGGAACATCTCCTGGCGTAGCAGACCTCCACCTATAAGAAAGAAGAGAGAGGCAGGAGAAGAAGTAGGGAGGATGGGGCAAGGCAAACAGGTGTGAATGGTAAGGAAGGCATTTCTAGATGGCAGAGGAGTGTTTGAGGTGTAGTTCTGCTCCTGAGCTTCAGCTAAAAAAGGTTACCTCTATTATACACATAAAGACAGACCATGTGTGACCGTACTGTATTTCTTTCTGTCAGACTGTCCTTCAGAATGTTTGTGTCTCTAAAGAAATGCTCGCTGTAATCTGACGTCCCACACAGGGTCTCGCTGAGTCATTTGGCCAAGGCTAGCAGTGAAAACACAACACTGGAGGAGTACTTTGGAGTAAACTGAGACCTGCAGGTTTGCAATAGATTGGATTAACCTTGTGCTGGAGAAGTAACCTCGACAAGGTTTGCATTGCATAGCCACAAATATGAAGTGTTTATGGAAAATATCCCTGTGTGTACATTCGCTCAGACTCACATATATACTCTACTGTTTGTTTGGGGTCACTTAGAAATGTCCTTATTTCTGAAAGACAAGCTTTTTTTTCATTGAAAATAACATTATATTAACAAGAAAAGCACTCAGAGAGTGCAGTACTCCATCAAGGCTGCTCACTCGTATCTTTTCCAAAATCTTGAAAAAATTCATGGCAGAAATCACGGCAACATAGAATGTAGCCATTTAATATAGATGTAGCCTACCCGCAAACAAAATGACCTTGTGCTGAACACAGGCATGTGTTATGCACGTGTACGTTATGTACGGATACTGAATTGCGTGACCTTAATATGTAGCGGGCGACGGAAATTGATGGAACTCGAAAACACCTCCACAATTTAATCAGATGTTCCCTGTATGATTTCTGATGGTTAAGTCCTGATAAGTCTGCAGTGGTGGATTCTCAGTAGGATTGCAATCATGTGATCGTCAGCAGTTAGCAGGTAGCGTTCATTTGTTGCCATAGCTACAGTAAAGCCGTACTACTATCTCGCCATGGTACGGAAATCCTTAACAACTTCATAGATCCAGACTGTAAGCTGCATCACTGCCCAAATCTAATCACTTGGTCCTTGTGTCATTTCTGACCTTCCACGAAAATTTCATCCAAATCTATTATTCCGTTTTTGAGTAATGTTCCACACAGACAGATTCACAGATTCACAGACGGACAGAAGTACACTGATCATCACATAAGTCGTTCCTTGGTGGAGTAATCAGAAATACAGTCTCGACATTGTTAATGTGGTAAATGACTATTCTAGCTGGAAACAGCTGATTATTAATGGAATATCTCCATAGGGGTACAGAGGAACATTTCCAGCAACCATCACTCCTGTATTCTAATGCTACATTGTGTTAGCTAATGGTGTTGAAAGGCTAATTGATGATTAGAAAACCCTTGTGCAATTATGTTAGCACATGAATAAAAGTGTGAGTTTTCATGGAAAACATGAAATTGCCTGGGTGACCCCAAACTTTTGAACGGTAGTGTATATACATAAACATACCTTACATACCCTACATTTTCTCAGGCGTTTTATATGTGCACATTCATCAGCATGTTCAGTATGTTATATAGCCATTGCGTCACTATTAAATATCTCATACTTAGAAAGCTTCTCTTGACAAGTATCTTCAAATTCAAATCTCCCACTCCTAATTTTTCCACTTACACCAAATAATTCTCCCTTTTTGTGAAGTAATGCTGGAGATACTTTATATTCCTAAAGCAATATGACAGTTTTTGGAGGTGCTGGGGAGGATTCTCAGAGCAGGGTTTCTCTCTCAGAGCACTACAATGATCCAGAGAGGGAATTGTCAGACCCAGGATAAAGGAAACTCTGAGCAGAAAACACATTTGTTATGACCCCAGGAGTGTAAGCTTATGAAACCTGTTTCTTAAGAAAAGAAGTGGGGGCGAGGGGAATATATGGAAAATCTCAAGAGTTCCTGATGAATCATCTTGGGTCCATTGGAGATACAGAAAACTGAAAAACATGAAAGAAAAGCAGACACACAATTGCTTCAGACTTCCTTGCTGACTCTGAAAAGAAGAGAACAAATGCAACAGAAGTGTGAATAATTTAATCATTTCTCAGTGATCAGGTCTTTCAGTAGACGTTAAGAAAAAAAAATATATTGAGGAATGAAACTTACTGGCCCATTTACAATGCTCCTCTGTCTTCAGCTTTCCTCTGAATTCAGAGAAAATGCATAATGAACGGGTCTTCAAGATGCATCCTGTTCATTACAGCAGATGTTTGAGTGTGTGTTGACACTAACGCTGGCTTGTAAAACTATGACTTCTGCTGATCTGTGTCTGCACCTTTCCACATCCTTTTCCTTAAAAAGTTGAAGGCACCACAGTGGAGCCATAACAATTAAAAACAGCTCATTAATCCAAGCTGTGACAGTGGAAAACTGCATCTGGGCTATTTGTGGTGAAGCAGCATGGTCCCATTCTGTCTAGGCCTGAGTTATTTAGAGTTTTTTTTATTTCTGCAGTTGTTTTTGCTGTTGTCAGGGAGGACCATTTAACAAGAAAGACAGAGATACAGCCTGAGTCCAAATGCAAGAATTGTCCAGGAGCTATTGCATACTGCAGATAACGTCATAACTGCATTTGCAACAATATAAAAGCTGTTAATTTTCAAAGGGGAAAGCTCACGTAGTAACATATTTTGAGAGCCACACAGTAGAATATAGAATACTGAGCCTCTATGATACAAATGAGATTATTATAAAATGGATTATTTATGTGAGATATGTAATTATTCCATATTTAAGTACCATCAAGTAAAGTTTAACTTATGCATTTAAATCAAACAAATCTCCTAATTAGAGTGTAATATTTAGAATAAACGAAAGTTTGGTGAAAAAAAACCCAGATCGTATAAGACTTTTAGGCATCTGTGTTGTACTGCCACCTGGTGGTAAAACATGGCACTAGCTGTGAGATAAAACTATCATTTATTTCCAGGTTCTATCCTATGAGAATCAGTTATTTTCCTGTTATCACATGGAAAAACACCTCACACAGCTTTTTAGTAGTGAAATATTTCGTTTGCTTTATGATTTTGTTTTGTATGTATGTGTAAATGTATGAGTATGTCCAGTACCAGACAAAAGTTTGGTCACACCTTCTCATTCAATGCTTTTTATTTATTTGTATTAGTTTCTACATTGTAGATTAATACTGAAGATTAACACTTTTTTGTTTACAACATAATTCCATATGTATTCTTGTATAGTTGTGATGTCTTCAGTATTAATCTACAATGTAGAAAATAATTAAATGAAAACAATTTAATGAGAAGGTGTGTCCAAACTTTTGACCGATAATGTGTGTATGTATATTAATTCCTTGTTTTCTTGGTACTTGAGTTTACATATTCGAGATTAATATCTCTCAATCTCAAGCTCAAAAAAGCTCTAGAGTTAATAGGACTTTAATCAAATGCAATGTAATGTGATTCTTTTTGGGGAAATACTGTATTTTTATATTATAAATTAAAATAACAATATGCAAGTTTAATTAAATAACTAAACAGTCAGTTTATTGTTTAACTGCATGTAAGTTTGAAGCTTGAACCATGCGTAGCCAGTTACTGAGGTGTTAAAAAAAAAAAAAAAATAGGCACTATACTTTCTTTTCGTGTATTTTGTTTTTATTGCACTCTTAGAAACACTTAAAGCAGTCAGTGCTGCCCACTGAACAGGCAGGTCTGGACGATGCAGCGACACGGAGTCACATCAGAGTTCAGCTTTCAGCAGGACTTTGGCTTTCCTCATGTTGTCGGCCACTGTCGAGAAAACAAAGCACAAATCAGAACGACAAGCAGCCACAGTGCTTATAGCTGGTGCTGGTGCTGCTCATCACTTACTGTTATTGTGTTTCATTATTTTGTGATGACTCACATTTTAATGGAGGTCGCAGCTTTGCAAGCAAATCTTGGAAGTTTAACTGAAGCCCAAAGTTAGCTAGGAAACTAGTTAACTAGTCTGCTAACCTTCCAATAATCTGAAACCCCTTTTCCTCTTTTTCCTAAAACTGCAGTCTAAGTTCACTTGGTAATTGCCACATGAAAAAATATTGATTGGCAAAAAACATGCTTGTCTCCAATGTAAGTAAACACAATTCATCGACTTGTATCATTATTCTGAGTGTGTTTTTAATATACATTACCATTCAAAAGTTTGGGGTCACCAAGACAATTTCATGTTTTCCATGAAAACGCACACTTTTATTCATGTGCTAACATAATTGCACAAGAGTTTTCTAATCATCAATGAGCCTTTCAACACCATTAGCTAACACAATGTAGCATTAGAACACAGGAGTGATGGTTGCTGGAAATGTTCCTCTGTACCCCTATGGAGATATTCCATTAAAAATCAGCTGTTTCCAGCTAGAATAGTCATTTACCACATTAATAATGTCTAGACTGGATTTCTGATTAATTTAATCTTATTTCCATTGGAAAAAACACTGCTTTTCTTTCAAAAATAAGGACATTTCTAAGTGACCCCAGACTTTTGAACGGTAGTGTATATTAGACACAAACAACAAAATCCAAGTATGAATAAAGGTTTGGCTCCTGCAACTAGAATTACACAATTTATTTTGAAATTGCTCTTAGATTGATTCACACAAACACTATGCAACAATGAAATTAAATTATAATTATCTATTCCTCCAAACAAAAGACTGTACAGTATCTCTGACCAAAATACAGTTGCAGGATTCTTTTATAAATACATCGATCACACCTAAACACAGTTCACATTTTTGCAGCCAAGAATACTGGTGCTTTAAATATGTTTTCCCTCTTTTCTAGCTTACTCCCATAGGGCAGACTCATTAATATTTAGTTAATTATGCTACCACTGTCTTAAAAGGGCCTGCCTTCTATTTTTGTAGCTCAAACTGAACTGTGTGCACTGCAGTTGTAAAACATCTCTCTGTCCTTATCCAGTCTTCTGCTAAACCTAAAACCTGCAAAACTCTTACTAACATCCTTATGAGGCACCGTTCTTTCTGTGAGAGTCAAAGTTTGTCATTTCTGTCAAATTACTGAGGAAGGGAAAAGAGTATAAAAGTGAACACAGCCGGGTTCAGATGCTGCAGACTGTCGTTAGAGACAGTGGACAGTCACTCACAGATTCCCATGTCTTCAGGTCCGTAGGCGAACAGGTGATCATACCGTCCTGTAATGTCGTTGCGCACAGCCTTACTTGGATCTGCAAAACACACATCACACACACATGGTAGATAGAGTGTACATGCAGTAAACAAAATCATGTGGAACTATCTTACAGCCAAACGACTGCATGCTAAAAACAGAATTTTCCCCGCCATCACTAAAAACGCATTAATAATAGCCTTTGTTCTTTTTCTTCTCATCAGCACAATATCTATGACAAGTGTTAAGCTCCACTCCCTCTTCAAACAAGAAGTTTAGGTCCAGAGTGAGATGACCATTAGATTAGAATAAATTATATCTGATTAAATTTATTATTAAGTTATGCTTCTGATGCAGATTGAATATTGAATAAGTTTCAAATTAATAATAATAATAATAATAATAATAATAATAATAATAATAATAATAATAATAATAATAATAATAATAATAATAATAATAATAATAATAATAATAATAATAAATTTTATTTATAAAGCGCTTTTCCAAAAACTCAAAGACGCTGAAATTAGGATGAATATTGTTAATGCTCACCAACAAAGACAGTTCTGGGAACATAGTAGCCATCAAGGGCCAGATTTGTGTCCCCAGTCTCTTCCTGTAAAATAAAAAAAAAAAAAAAAAAACTCATAAATTACATACAAGTGCATATTATTGGAAATTGTTGATTAAAACTTGATATAAATGAACATCATACTAAAGACAGAGAGAATCTGCTGCATCCTATTTGATGTGATTTGATCTTTTATCTGTGATTGCTGAAGTTTCTATATTTGCATACTGTATTACAGTGGAAAACATTTTCTCATTACCACCACATTGAGCATGATGAAACCCTCTCTGGCCATTTTCTGGACAGTCTTGTCAGCAACAAATGCCTTCTTCAGTGCTGTTGAAATAATTCTGTTTAGTTTCATATGTTTGCCGGCTTTAAAGTAGACTGATAGTAGTCTATGTTCTGAAAAAATGTCACCGAATAAATAGCATAAAGTTTCACATCTTGAAGGCATTTCTTAGTTATCACAGCATTTGTTTATAAAATTCTGGCCCATGCCCTGAACACTTTTACTTCATGACAGATAACACAAAGGTTGCCAGGCAGGTGAGGAACAAATTTTACAGGTAGGGCCTAGTATGTATGGCATCAAGCTAATTCAGCTCCTGCTCAGACAGTAGGATTGAGCTATGATTTAAACTAAAGAGCAATGACATTTTCTCACAAATGAAGTGCTCCTATGTTCAAACATTCAAAGGCAGGCTGCAGAAATACTTTGCTTTTGTTGCTCAAACCAAGCAAAAGTCATAAGTAAAAGCCAGACTTTGCTCTGTAGGTGGTCTTTATTGTTTATGTGTTAAGAGGTGCTGGTGGACGCTTCCATCGAGCTGGCTTCCAGGAAACCAGCTGAGTGATTTATGAATATAATTCCCACCTACTTGACTGGCTGCTCAGCGGGTGTTAAGGAATGCAACTATTGTTTTCCCCATGAAACCAAGCCCAAATCTGGCTAGGAAGGGCAGTACAGGATTTGCATTGCAAGTCTGTGTTTTTACGGTCAATATTTCTTTAATAAACCAAAGTTAGCGGCATACCTTGAGAGTGTGGACAGTCTTCTTGATGATGAATGACCATCAGAGGTTTCTGACTGCGACAGAAACACCACAGAGAAGCAGCACATTCAACACATTACTCAGCACAATTAGCACACTAATGGGTGTGAATGCAAGATTACATAATAACATCTCTGACAAGTTAAAGTCCTTGTACTGGATGAATGAATTAAATGACAGATTTCGCTTACTTATGGGACAGTAATGGAGCTGTATTCATGCAGTAACAGAACAGCTGAACAAACTCATCCAAACCTAAACTTTCATCATGGTTTAGTCTTACCTCTTCTCCATTTTTGACAGACCATCTTCATAAGTTTTGACCCAGTGAATAGTATCCCCCCATCCTGCAGGGAAATAAACAGTCATAAAGTCAACAGAAATCAGACACACTGCTCCATTACGGCCCTTCAAAAGCAAAACTCAGACAAATCAAATTGACAGAATCATCTTTGCAAATGATTGTTATAGATTTTACCTGGATCTTGACAAAAAGAGAATCGCCCACCTCTTGACAAGGATGCAGGAGGTTTCGCTGTCTTGTTTTTCTCTTCTCCGACACTTGCGCAGATACCAACGAGCAAAGCAAACAAGACCCAGCGAAGCATCATCCCGTCTTTTGTGACAACTGTAGTGACAGATGGCCATAAAGCAGGAGGAAATTCAGAGTTCAGTGAAAAGATAAAGCCATTTTGACCTGCTGCAATCACTTATTGTAGCAGCATGTGTCACTGATTTCTGTACTTGTGCTAATTCACTAAATAAGCTCGACAGGCTTGTTAGCAATGTGGAAGAAACAGCTGAAAAAGAATTCTTAAACTGTGTCTTCAAATCAAATCTACACTCTATTATTAACAGCTTCATTAGCTACCTTGTTAAATTAGTCATTACTTGTGAGCTATAATTATATACATGACAACTACACATGCTTTTTCTGTTTCTGATTGTATATTAACAGAATATTTGTCCGTACATCACTTAACCATTACTATAATTTTAAAATGTCCAAACTTGACCTAAAACAATTGCAGAAAAGGCAGTCCAAAGTTGATACGAGGTGATGTCTTACCTTGTCAGCATGAAGCACCAGGCATCTGCATCTGCTATTACCTTCCTGAATGCGCTCCCTTTTGTGAGGTGATTCTTTTCAACTGAACTCACCAAACTGGTAAATCATAGCGGCATACTATAAATACAGAAGACTATCACTTACTGAAAAACACCCATACAATAACAGATTTTAAACACAATACCTCAAACATTTCTTTCACCTCACCCTTAACTGTTTGACAGTGAGGCTGCTGGCCTGAACCAGTCAGAGACCGATATCAAGGGATTTCAAGACATCTGACCCCAAACGTTAATACGCAAGAATTGCTAATAGTCATCTCTCACGTCAATTTTCTTTCTACTATAACATGTCAGCCTAAAAGTAAAGTTTTTCCTAAAGACCGCCTTCATGAAAATCTAGTTTTACTTTAACCTTGTAAACATATACATACATTTCTACTTTTCTCTCTTCTTACAGTTCTTTTTTTTAATACGGTGAGACAAATTATTAGTAAAACACACAGTAAGCACCATGACTGAGAATTTCCACTTGAAACTGAAATGAATTGATGACACTCCAAAACACAGGTTGTTGGATTTAGTATGTAACAATCCAATAGAACCAATCCATCAACCTGCAGAATGAGACTTTCTGTATAACTCTTCGTCTTCACAATCTGTTTTCATTTGGCATACATACACTACCATTCAAAAGTTTAGGGTCAGCCAGGCAATTTCATGTTTTCTATAAAAACTCACACTTTTATACATGTGCTAACATAATTGCACAAGGGTTTTCTAATCTTCAATTAGCCTTTCAACACCATTAGCTAACACAATGTAGCATTAGAACACAGGAGTGATGGTTGCTGGAAATGTTCCTCTGTACCCCTATGGAGATATTCCATTAAAAATCAGCCGTTTCCAGCTAGAATAGTCATTTACCACATTAACAATGTCTAGACTGTATTTCTGATTAATTTAATGTTATGTTCATTGAAAAACCAGCTTTTCTTTCAAAAATAGGGCCATTTCTAAGTAACCCAAACTTTTGAATGGTACTGTATATAGCTAAATTAATTAAGTATTGCAACCTGCCATTGTTTACCGTGAAGCAGTTTAACAGCATCATAGGTGATCCAGCAAGTGTGGAAGGAGTGGGTGGAGATAGGCAAGGCTTTTGCAGATTTGCACATTCTAAAGGAAGCAATTGTTGAGTTACATTTCAGCCACTTTAATGGAGGGAGGTTATATTTTCTTTGAAGTAAAATTTTATAAATGTGTAACTTTGATAAACAGAAAATTATTTTAGAGGTTTAGTCAGTGACTGCAGGGGGACTTTAATTCTGTAAATATAAAGTTTCAAAAATTTGAAATCTTCCACAGCATTATCTTGTCTTTGTGCACCTTGCATATATAGACACACTTTTCAATAAGTCTCCACTCTATCCCAGACTAAACCAAATGATATTTAACCCACTTTTGCTCTTGAATGTTGAGCAATAATATGACACAGGCTATGGAAGCAATCCATCTACTTCTATTTGAATCTCTTTTATAACCAGAACTAAGGAACACAAGCACCTCCCTCTTGTTTTAGTCTCCTTTTAGTGTGTTTTAGGTTAGATTTTAAGATTTTACTGAATGTGCTTCATGGTCTCTCACCTGGCTTTGTTTCTGATCTTTTCAGTATTGTATACACCAGTGCATATTTTGAGATCCTGTTGTCTGTTACAGGGGCCTGGCTGCAGACTAAAAGGGCACAAAACATTTGCAGTCACTGCCCCTGGAAGCCTTTGGTGACTTTGAGTTTTAATTCCCTTTGAACTGTCATTTATTTCTTTCACTAATATTTTACCTTACACTGTGTTGGTCTATCTATCTATCTATCTATCTATCTATCTATCTATCTATCTATCTATCTATCTATCTATCTATCTATCTATCTATCTATCTATCTATCTATCTATCTATCTATCTATCTATCTATCTATCTATCTATCTATCTATCTATCTATCTATCTATCTATCTATCTGCTCTTTGCAGTTTTGTTGCTGATTGTTAACTGTTGCTATGGTCACAAAGAGTGCTTAGCAACCATAAGCCCTAGGCGCATGCGCACTCTTCATTAATGATGCACTGTGGGATTGCAGTATATTGACATAGCAACCAGGCGACAGAGCCGCTAAAATTTTCAATTCCGAGTAGTTTCTGCTTTATCTTCCGAGTTAACAACACTTAGCTTTACTTTTCACTGCTGCTATGAATGCGGCAGTTGTAAAAAAGACCCAGGACACGCTGGGCAAAGTGATAAAGAAACCGCCTCTCACGGAGAAACTGCTAAGCAAGCCGCCGTTTCGATACCTGCACGACATCTTCAGTGAGGTGAGACTCAACTGCTAACGGTATAATAACGTTGGCAAGCTGACGTTTAACTGGCGCTATGAGCCTCTTTTAGCCGTATTTATTAAAAGGCTAACGCCAGCTGGAGCTGTGTCGTTTAGAAATACAGTCGTGGGAACCCATTAGCTGGCTAACATTAGCATGACCCAAGCTAACCAACTAAGTTAGTGAACATTAAGCAACATTACTGCTAAGTGGAGTAGTCGGCCGTAGCACGAATGATGCCGGTCAAGCACTTAAACCACTTGTTCATTTCCAACCAACGGCTAGCTAACACCCTTTAGCAACTAGCCTAAATGTTATGTTGTCCATTAAGTTTATATCGTGGGTTAGCTAGTTAGCTAGCGATACCAACAGCGTCGTGTAGTTGCTAGGGACGATCAGAGCCAACACAAGGATCAACAAACCAATATGTCCTCTATTGGCTGATTAGAGACAGCTTGCACCTGTTGGATAAGTTGGATAATTTCGTCTGATCTGTCGAACCCGTCACGTTGAGTACACGGATGCTGTAAGCTGCGTTGTGCTGTAATTGCTCTCTGTACATGTGTGACAGTATTAATGATCTGAGATTCAGTTTGGGTTCTTCGTAGGAGCTTGGAAACCAAGTAATGGTGCACACATATGATAACGTTATACTTAGAACCTTTCTAGATTATTTTTGGAGGATCCGACTGTAGTAGTCTAATGATGAGCGTAGTAAAATGTCTGATTTATTGGTAGCTAAGATCATTCAGCACCCCACAGCTGCTACTCTCAGGTGAAGAGTAACGACCAGGGTCAGCTACTGCTAATCACAAGTATGTGGTGTCATCATAAAGGGCATACATCACTTGAGAAAGAAAGTTGTTTACAAACAGTGAAGGATATTTTGTATGTGATAAAAGCATTATGAAGGCCTCACCTAACTGGAAGTTCCAAAAATAAAAACTGGCAATGTTATCTGGTATTGCCTACTCAGCGATTGCTTGTATCCAGTTGAAACTGATACAAGCATCAATGTAACAAACCAAACACCAATAGAAAGAAATTTACCTCTAATATTGGGTAATCAAGAAGGAATAATGTTACAAAATTTATCTGAGCAACATAAAATAGAGCAGGAAAGACTGCATGAGCTCCACGGGACATTCTGTTCTGTTGTTAGCCTGCTGTGATTGATACATTACTAAGTTATTTTGATCTAATTTGTTACTTGAAATGTTTGCAATGATATGTCAAATCAAAGCCTGCCTTTTCTGAACTTTTTTTTTAGAACTAATAGTTACTCACACCAGACTCCTTTGACATGAGGTGTAAACCAGAGTAAAATCTGTTTCACTTTTAAAAACAGAGGTGAGATCTTATTGTCACTCTCCACCTGTTGGCTAGTCTTATATTTCATTGTAGGTTCATGTATATTTGATAAAGGGAAGTGTGTTGGTATGTGTGACTCCTTTGCTCCGATTAGCACTGTGTCTGAGTCTGACTTCAGGAATTAAATTGGTGAAGCCAGAATGTTATTTTCAAACTTTTGAACTTATTTTCAACCATAGTACTACTTTCAAGTTTAAAGAATTGTTTAGCAAATTAATCTTGTTGGCAGTATTAGCCTGGAGAAAAGGAGCGCTACTACTACTACATGTATTGAAATTTTACAAAGAGATTTCAGAATCGGGTACTTATTTCACAGAGCTGATGCTTACATATAGCTGTAGTTTGCAATGTGTGTTTTTAGGTTTCAGGAATGTGGAATAGTCAGTAGTGAAAATTATCTGACTTCACTGTTAAACCCTTTTTTCTCCCTACTTTTAGGTCATCAGGACCACTGGTTTTATGAAAGGCTTGTATGAAGAGACTGAAATGAAGTCTGATAGTGTAAAGGTAAGGTGATCATTCCCTGTATGTTTGACTTTTTTTTTTTTTTTTTAATCTCTGGCCCCCTGCTTAACCAAGCTGGTGTCACTATTATTTAGTTAATAGTATTCTCCCATATTCATTTGCCCTTGTTAATGTGCTTTTTATGTCCTAAGAAGCAGCCTTGTTTATGAGATCACCTGTGCGTTACATGGGACAGTCTGAGTGTCTGTGTGTGTGTGTGTGTGTGTGTGTGTGTGTGTGTGTGTGGGGGGGGGGGGGGGGGGGGGGGTAACTCTACACGCTGCCTGTATAACACCCCTTGAGTGAGAGGACCTGGCAGGACATGACTGAGAGGCTTTCTCAAGGTGTCAGAACTCAAGTCTGCTGTTTGTGAACTGACCCCAGATTAATATTGGAATAGTAGAAGATGCTACAAGAGGAGGGAAAAAAAGTCCTCTCAGCTGACTTCAGATGAATTTTATTGTTGAAAACCCAATGTCTTACAAATATATGGACAAGTTTGCTGCAGACATATTATAGGGAGAGAATTGACATTTAAAAATCCTGAATGGTAATCTATGAGAGAATTCCATGATGCCATAGATGGCATTGTATGACACAAGTCTAGCCCGTGAGTCAAAATTGACCCGTTTTAAAGTTTGAAAATGTTAAAAAAAATCTATTTTCACAGTGAAACTTCTGATGTCCACATTTTCAACATTTTTGGGAAATCTTTGAGCATTTTTTGGTGGAAAAAAAGAAATGTTAAAAATGTTTCTTAAGAACAAAAAAAAAATCAACCAAAATCCAGCAAAATTCGCTGGATTTTGTTTGATTTTTTTCTGTATGTTCTTAAGAGAATATGAGAAATTTTACTGATATATATGTAATCACTTTAGGTATTTTTAGGATTTTTTTGGAAGAGTTTTACACATTTTTTGGAAATATTTACTAGAATTTTCTTGCCAAATTTGGGGGATTTAAAAAAAAAAAAAACTTTTAAGGGAAACTTTTAAGGAATGATTGGAATTTTCTTCCTGAAGGTTTTGCAAATTTTCAGAAATTTGGGGAATTTTTTTGCAGAATTTTGGATTTTTTTCAGACAAGGAAACAATATTTTTTGGTGCCCGTAAAAAAAAAAAAGGACAACAGGAGGGTTAACAGATGAACCAGGAAACATCCAGCCAGTTGTGTTGCTGCACTGACTCAGACATGATGTGGTGAAACTGTGTGCATACATACTATGAATATAACTATGGGGGAAAATGCTTACTAAACTTTAATGTGGGGAAACTTGTAAGCATAAGAGTTGGCTGATGATTTTATACAGTCAGTTATCCAGCTACTGTCAAAATCACGAGGTAGTTGCCCAGGGGCATTACTGAGTGGCAAGACCTGCCTATCAGGACTGTAGATCTTATCTAAGAGGTACAACAAATTAATTGATTTTTCTAGGCATGTGTTAAGCAGAGAGAGGCATTTCCAAAGTCTAAGTGAAAGTGATGACTTAATGAAGTCTTGCATTAAATAATAAAAAGATGCAAGACCACAAGGCCATGTAGTGTATTATACTATGAACTTTTTCATCTGTCAATTCTGTTTTAGCTTCCATGTAGCATTTTTGGTTATTTTGAAATTAAAGCATTACAGCAGTAAAGCCTGTAGGAACAGACACGTCATTGGTAATCTTAGACACATCATTTTTGATAACTTTGCTGCTACTGTTTCTCTCCAATGTTTCAATTATGTCACGTCAATTACTTATTTTATTGCTTGCCTTGAAAGCTCCTGTGCAAGAGCGTGTTACTGAATAGAAATTTCATAAAGGGATTATCACTAATAGGCCAGCCTATTATCAGATGTTACACAGAAGGGCCAGGTGCTTGCACCAGATACATGTCCTTATGTTACACAGTTGGCAGGCTTCTCAGGTGCAGCATTCTGACAGACTAGAGGCACTGCTTAGCCGGGTCATTAGTCTGGAAGAAGGTCTGTTTTATTTACATGCATACAAGAAGGCAAGGATTTAACCATGGGAGGGTGTGGATACAGTCCTTGTTATGTATCCACATTTTTCATTTTGTCTTTCGCACTGCCACAAATGTTAGTCACTGGACCTTAGAGATTCATGATTTTACTTTGAATTGCTACATTTCATGATGAGAACTATCCATTACACCTTAGAGACATTTCAGCTACATTTATCATGTGTAGCGAATTAAGATTCACACCCTGCAAAGTAAAACATAGTTTGTTAATTTTAACAGGCTGATTAAGAAAGGAGAGGAATCAGACTTGAGTGGTGGACACAGTTTGTGACTATTAGTCCAACTATAGTTAAAAATACAGTGCAACCTGTGTAGAATTACAGCATTAAAAGACTAACTTGTGCTGAATTCACAAGCGTGCATGTCTGGAGGGTTTATCTTTTGAAACGACTGTGGAAAATAATCTCACTGGAGTTCTTGACTTTCACCACCACATGCCATTTGTTATCTCTCTTGTGTAATGACCTAATCATCAGAACATCCTTTTTCTTTCTAGGATAAGGAATCTAAAATGGTCTTCCTTCAGAAAGCAATAGATGTGGTGATGCTGGTGAGTGGCGAACCCCTGGCAGCAAAGCCAGCACGCATCGTCGCCGGCCATGAACCTGAGAAAACCAATGAGTTGCTGCAGGCCATCGCCAAGTGCTGCCTCAACAAGGTCCGTGTCAGTGGGGGGGTTCACACACCCTTTAAAAGCTGATATGCAAACATTCACACACCAATGTCTCCAATTTATTTATTGTTTATGTTGTGTCAGTTACACTGGAGACCCAAATTGAGTGATGGCGCTACATAAAAAGAAAATTTAGTATGTGTTATTTTTCACGTCAAAGTAATATACTCTTGGGAAAACTGTCGAGCTGCCTCAGGGAAAACTTTGAAATGTTTTAATTGAACCCCAGAGATTAAGTGTAAACAGATGAGCTGATGCCTGGGGTATAGTTGCTATTCACACTGTATGTAGACTATTCTTGGTGATATAAATTTATTCCTCTCAGCTTATGCAATGTTACTTTTATGTTTTGAAGGCAGGTGATTACAACTGCAAAAGTATTTCTGGGTTTTTAGCTTGTATGAATCTCATTAAAACTTAACAACTTTGAGAATGCCACAAACGTAAGGTTAGCTCTAGCTGAAGGGAATTTGAAGTATGACAATGATTATAATGAGTAGGCGTAGTCAGGAAAGGCAGCTTAGCAGATACATCATCACTTAATAATCTAAAAAAATGGAAAAATACAAATGTATTGCTAAAATTCTTCTCTCATCTTTACAGAGTTAATTTAAACACAAGACACTTGTGCTCCACCTGTGGTGCACATTATATGCACCACAGTTTTTTAGTGCTATTTTATGGCCTTTTGTCTACTTCATTCCACATGGAGGTCAGTTCTTCTCCAAGTTGTCCCTTTTTGAAAGTTGCAGTTAGAGTTTTGCTTAAGGACACTTTGGTAGAGGAATGTGCTTTGAGGCCAGTCTTCTTGTTCCTTTCTTGTTAAATATCTCAGATTTTTGCTGCATGAGATTGAATGACTCTCACTTGATCTGCAGATGTCCAGTGATGATGCGGTTAAGCGAGTGCTCGCAGGAGAAAAGGTGGACATCAAGACCAAGGCCAGCACCTCCAGGTCCCAGGACAAGGAGAACAGGGAGGGACGTGAACGTCATCCAGATAGAGAAGTGAGAGTCCTCAGCCCACTAAAATTGTGCGATTTTCAATTTGTGTACCAATGCTCAATCCTACATGAGCTGTAAAATATATTTTCTATGTTGCCGTTTAGCCTGCTGATGTGATGACTTTGCTCAGATAATCAGCTTTCCAACGTGTTACTTTGGCTGTCAGTGAATCCTTATCCACTGTGTTGGTAAAAACAATTTCAGGAAAAGAAAAAGATTACAGAGCGCAGTGGCAGCCGCGACCAGAAGAACCCAGACCAGCCCAAAGAGCAGGAAAGTCGACGTAGAGATGGAGAGAAAGAACACCACCGTGACAGGGAGCGCACCGACAAGCCCCACCACACTGAACAGGACCACCACGCCAAAGACAAGAGTCGAGACCGAGAGCGAGACAAGGATAGAGACAAAGGACGAGTCAGGGACAGGGACAGGGAGAAGGACAGGGACAGGGATCGAGAAAGGGAAAAAGACAAAGAGAGAGACAAAGACAGAGAAAGGACAAGAGAGAGAGATTCTCACAGAGACCGAGAAAGAGACAAGGAAAAACGAAGAGATAGAGACAAAGAGCGAGAGAAAGAGAGACACAAAGATGCAGATGAAAGACACAAAAATGGAGAGAGTGGGAATAACAAGGTATGCCATCTAACCCCACTCACATATTCTCACATAATAAATCCTGGCAACAAGGTGTATTTACATTCAGTGTGTGTGTGTTTGTGATCAGGCGAGAGTATCAGAGGAACCACAGCAAAAACCCAGCCCTGAAGAGCCTAGCAAAACAGCCAAAACTGTGCCAGCGGTAAGTTTTAACTTTTCACCGATAACTGAAACATAATATAATATCTGTGAGGTTTTTTTTGTAAGACAATTCAGTAAATTCAAGGAACAGAGTTGGTTACAGGTTCTTAAAAAATGTATCTTGACATTTTAGACAGGTTGAAAGAAATCCAAACTTATTTTCCAGTGTTGTGCCTTTTATCCTTGCAAGGAACCAAACCCAGCTGAAGAGGTATTCATGCCTGCAGAAATGATCCATAGAAAATAGTCTTGTATATAGCAGACAATTTAATGCTTGAATGTGGTGACTATTGCAATGGCCTTAGGGTGGCTAGCTGCTTGATTAGGTGCTAGTTTGAGCTATAGTGTAGAGCAGACATGAAGTCATGTTTGCTATTATTACCTGCATAACTGATATGTGTGGTGATTTGGAGGATGATGTAAAACTGTGTTCTTTGCCTGTACAGCCCACAGAGGCAGTTGAGAACCAGGTAAGAATTTAATTTTGTTGTAATAGTAGAGATGGTAGCATTTTTTCATTTCACATACTGTTTCATCAAGGCTCTGTCAGTGCAATTACAATCCACTAGAATTTTTTTTCCTGTTCTTGTAACTGTTAGCTTGGCTCACTGTTGCAATGCAACACCTTTATCCAGTGTGCTCTGAGACTCATTAATGATGTAAGCCTTATGTTTGCGGTTCATGAGTCAGCTGTACAACAACTAAGGTCACTAACTTGCTTGTTCAGATGTGGGATTACCATTTCAAAGATGAAATGTGGGTTTACTGGTAGGTAGTGAGGCGTTCAATCATGCATAAAACCAACCTGTTGTGTAACACAGAAGGGAGTTTAATTCACAATTGTCTCTATTTTTAGCTTTGCTTTGTTGCTATTTTGTGGGCATTTCTTATTAGTCAGTCTTACATCCCTTTGATACTGTGGCCTTTCTTGCCTCTCCAGTGCTTTTCATGTTCAGTGGATTGTTTTGCTTTATACCTATGGATATAATGAATATCCGATGCTTCCAGTGCTAAGTCTGCCTATCACAGCAGTCATGTTGCATTCTGTCATTTTGCTCTTCCTAAAGGAAGCTGCCCTTGCTTGTTTGCTATGTGAGAATGTTTCACATATAAACTATGTGCTGTATTTTTTTTTTTTTTACAATGACACTTACTGACACATACTGGTTGTATTTGTTTCAAATCCCAATTATTTTCCACTAACAACTGATCTCATATGTTTAACTGTTTATTTAAACTGTATATTTAACTGTAGCTACAGTCTCTCCTTCTTAGTTTAAATTTTTCTTACATAAGAAAATGCCAGATATCACAAAAGAGAGCTGTACTCAAGACATCAATGTGTGTTGCTACTCAGTGCTTGCTTTTCTGAAGATGTCTGCTTTCTTGTCTTTCCTCCGCTTACAGTCTGACAGTCCAGCTAGAATACCTCGGCCTTCATCTGCCAAAGGACAAAGGCGGAGACCCAAAATTGGGGGTCAAGGTAACACCAAGGCATCACCTCATTCTACCCCCGTCATGCTATTTCAGTTGTCTCTACTAATAAGTTCAGACGTTTAAAAAAAATGATCTTGGCTGCATTTTAATCATTAACAGAATGTTTTTTTTATTACATCCAAACTGATTTTACAGTTGAAAGCCTTCTATTAACACTCCACTAATACAATCATTGACAAGTTCCCTGGGTGATGGGAGTGACTCATTAAAATTACTGTTTTGTTGACAGAAGCAGGAGAGATTCGTGTAACTGACATTAATTTAAACTTTTAAAGAAAGGCATTCTTTGTTATATATATCAAAGATACACAGCCTATTGATTTATCTGTTTTTCTTAGTCCACATTAAGCATGTCACATTGCTCTTTAGTGTTTTTTGTACTTTGATTAGAGACTGCCCTAACAATGCATTGTTTTTTCCTAACAGATGAGTCTGACAGTGAGGGAGGTAAGTGTTCTCTCTCTCTGTCTCTCTTATGTGTTCCCCTGTGGGGATGAGAATCGTTAAGATGTAACAGAACTACTAGCCTTACTGTTATACTTTTATTTTTGAGAGAATAAATGAAACAAATTAGCAACAGAATTAACATTGTTTTTTTTCTCTCTGTATTAAAAACATCCTCGTTCATTTTTCACTTTTAGGTCAGGATTGAATGCAGTGCATTTTATTTGGCCATATTGTTGAGTGCAGCATAGTTTTACTCAAGATAACAGAACACCCTACTGCCTACACCAACATTTAGTGAGAGAAAATAAATCGAGGCATATTGCAAATAGCAAAACTTCGTCATTATTCTTTGTCATTATACAAAGATGGTCAGATAAAATATGCAATGTAGAAATAATAGAAAACTATTTTCTTAATGACTTCAGCACCAATAGCATAATCACAAATGTTGGAGTTTATTGGTCCTCTGGCATTCAGTAATTTAGTTTTTGGACTTGTTTAATACTCTGCTTCTGTACCTTTTGCAAAGACGAACATATGTTTTTTTCAATCAACGTAAGCCTTTTTCTTGTGGAAGCAGGAGTCAACATCTCAGGAGACTTGCACTTATTCTAAAATGCATTTTGAGGATAGTTGTGATAAACTGCAGTGATCAAGATGGACTGTTTTAACACTGACAATGCCATTAATAAACTAAACAACCTATATTCACTGTGACACCCACAATGAAATATGTGAGTCAATTTTCTAATCTGCCTCAGGGTACGGTGGCAATGAAATGTTCTCCCAAAATGTCAGAATGCTAATTTGGATTCAGGCCCTACACTGAACCAGACAGTGAATCCAGTATGACTCACCTGAATGAGTCACTCAATTCTTAAAATCTGTGATATTCTTTGTTAAAGCATCTCAGCAAGTCAGTCTAGTTTATTTCTAATTCCTGGCATTAGATACACTGTCTAAACGAGTTTTTCAGGTATGCATTAGCAGTGGTTCCTGACCCAACCTAAACTCGCTCTGGTGTGCAATAGTATAGGAGGCATGTCTGGGGAAGAAGTTTCTTCTCTTCAGTTCAGTTCAATTTAATTTTAATTCCAATTCAGAACCTAAGTTATCTCAGGACATGTTACATTGTAAGGTCAAGAACTTATATCTTATTCTGTGTACCCAACGAATCCCTTTAAGCAAGTACTTGGCTGCAGGGGAAGAAGACATTTGCAGAAATAAACCAAAGGCTGTAATGGTTTGTAGGGAGTAATGTTTACCCATATATCAAAAGCAAGTGTAACCACCAAGTTAACAACAATTGTAAGGGAATGTTCAATGTCTGTTGAGGTTTTGATTCAATCTGGGGATAATAAAGCTGCCTGCCCACTCAGATTTTAAAGATTATTTAAATGAAGATTCTTTGACAGGCGCATCACCAGAATCTTTTCTTAGGGGTGGCAAGACGGGGCCACTGAAAATCTTATGTTGTCACAGTATACAGCTTAGTGGAAAATTGTGTACACGTGAGAGTGAAGAAACACTGATATATTTTCGTTTCATACTTTACAATGAAATGTACTAATTATCTGATTTGCATAGACTAATCCAGGAGCACGGGCTGCACAGTGGCGTAGTGGTTAGCACTTTCACCTTGCAGCGAGAAGATCCCTGGTTCGCGTCCCGGCTTTCCCGGGATCTTTCTGCATGGAGTTTGCATGTTCTCCCTGTGCATGCGTGGGTTTTCTCCGGGTACTCCGGCTTCCTCCCACAATCCAAAAATATGCTGAGGTTAATTGATTATTCTAAATTGCCCGTAGGTGTGAATGTGAGAGTGATTGTTTGTCTTTGTATGTGGCCCTGCGACAGACTGGTGACCTGTCTAGGGTGTCCCCTGCCTTCGACCGAGTCAGCTGGGATAGACTCCAACCCCCCTCGCGACCCTAGTGAGGATTAAGCGGTGTATAGATAATGGATGGATGGGATAATCCAGGAGCAGTTCACTTTTAGGTTATTGGGTTGATCACCGCTCAAAATAGTGCAGGAGAAGACGTACTGCAAAGTATTAGACGGGGGAAAGTTTATCTATAGGCAAGAAATCCATAGGTTATTATAGGTTACGATTTCATTACTTAAAATTCTGCATGTGTGTTGATAGTTTATCAAACCACAGCAGTTTATGGTGTGATAAATTGTGTGTTCATTGTGCTCTACATTTTTGCTCCATGTCAGGAATAATTTTTGTTCAATAGTAAATAATTAACTTACCACTGTCTTGTGTTGTGTGTCTATATGCCCACAGCTCTCTCTCTTTGGAGACACTCGTATGGATCCTACTGCTGTCTACTGCAGGCATTTATTAGTCAGAGAAGAGTTTTACAAACAGCTGGAAGCAACAAACTAAACTTTAGCTTCTGTTGAGACCTGTGTGTGCTGCCACAGTCATCTAATTCTGTTTTCAATGCACTCAAATACAATAGTTGCATTTACTGAAACTTGGACATCAGAGTTTCAGTGAAAGAACCTGATATATTGCTATAGTGGCCACAGGGGTCACCATGGCCCCTCTGGCACCCTCTTCCTTGGAGTTGGCTCTGTTCTTTGGTTGGACATTTAAAACCCATTTTACTTCCTACCACATGGCTTATTGGAGTTGGGTATGGTCAAATGTGTGTTCCATTGCAGCTGCAACCACATTCAGTAATGGTGTCATGGGATCTTTGAGTTACTTGTACATTACTCCATTCTGGAGAGGAATTAAGCTTCTGGAGGTCTACAAAAACAAGATTGCCAGTTGGTGTTATCGTTTATAGCACATGAAGGATTATAGGTAGTTTTATTTTGGAACAGTCACTACTGGAGCACATCCTCGAGCAGACAGTGTATCTGAGAAGGTAGTGGAAGTTAAAGAACACATAAAAATTTTGCATTTTCAGAATGGTACCATTCAAGAAAGAGAGGAGAATATTGGTCAATACTTGTTCAAGCAGTGTTTTGCTAAGGTTAGGTGTGATCTTTGCTCCATAATGTGAAAATAACCACGAGGGATTGTTTTTTCTTTCACAGATGGAGATGCTCAGGTAGCCCAGAGACACGTCCCCCAGGAAAATGGAGACACTGGAGGATCCTCAATGCCATCTGACATGACCTCCAGGTCTGTCAACACTAAACTGTATATAATATTGTGGTTGGTTTTGCTTTTGAAAGGTTGCCCAGGGCTCGATCCAAGATCAATTCCAGTAAATTTCAGTTTGGATAATCAAGAAAGTTCTGCTTTTCAAAGGACTAATCTGTTATGATTGGTTGATTGAGCAGCTGTGATAGAGCAGCTGTTACTAATATTGTGAATATTGTCCAGAGCAACAATTATCCTCCTGAAATCTGAATGACTCAGGGTGGCTGTCACAAAGTAGACATTTGGCAAATCTCAGTTAACACATTTTTTTTCTTTCGACAGCAGCAGACGAATAGCACGGCCAAGCAGTGCTCGCCCAGCACCTCCTCGAGTGAAGAGACAAGAAAGCTACAGTGATGTGACCCCAGCTGAGAGGTGACTTCATCATTTATATTGACTAATGTTGCAAGCATGCTATCAAGAGATTCCTCCGCTTTGTGAAGTAATTATTAGTCTTGTCAAGTCTTTGCTAGTAGTACACCTTGTATTCTATTGATCACACCATACAGAATAAATTCAATGGATGAAAGTAGTGTTTGGAAGAATTGTCCTCAGGATGTCCTGCATTTTGTGTACGTACAAATTTAAGAAAAAAACAACATAAAGCGTCCTAGTAAGGTGTTGGCTCAGCATGTGGCGCCAGAGCAGCTTCAATGGACTTTAGCATCGATTTTCCATGAAACACCATCCTTGCAAAATATCTTCCCTCATTTGGTGCTTTGATGATGGTAGTGAAGAACACCGTCATTCTAAAATCTCCCATGGGTGTTCAACCACGTTTAGATCAAGTGACTTTGAAGACCATAGCACATAATTCACATATTTTAAAACTCATCAAACCATTCAGAGACTCCATGCTGGATGAACGTGCTCTCATCTGGCAAGAAATGTTTGATCATAGAATATAGGTGATCCCACAGAGCAACTTTATATTGATTTGCAGTGACTTGAAGAGGTCAAGAGTTCAAGGTTTTCCTCCAAGATGTCACCCGTCTCTATGTCTGCTAAATACAATTTCAGCTCAGGCTCTGTGTTTGTATTTTAGGCTATCTAGTGCCAAGCCCTCAGCACCTGTCATCCTGGATGGGAAGAGACTGTCTGAGGATGAGGAGGATGAAGATGAGCAATTTCTTGTGGAGGAGGCAGTCCCTCCACCCTCAGAAGCTCCAGAAATAGAGGTGGTAAGTGATTTGACCACTGAGTTCACAGAAAAAACACAAGCCTGAGATAGTTACCTATGCATTTTTGTCTGTTACAGGAACCTGCACAAGTACTAGACACTGAAGAGAAACACGGTACATTTCTTTATTTTCATTATTTTATATTATTATCAAGTCTTTTATTTGAAAGGCTCAGGAAAGCCACAGTTTCTCCTAATTCTTCTTCTTGCTGAAATGGTGAATGACTTAGTTGTTTGTGGAAGTAATTCTTTCATTTTCCTTCTCACTGTTTCTCTTGCTGTAGGTGGTCTTGTGAAAAAGATCCTTGAGACCAAGAAAGACTATGAGTTGTCACCATCCTCTCCCAAATCTAAAGAACAGGTATGTATTGTCTGCAGTATTTCGTTTTATCTCCACTAGAGGGCACTATCACCCTAGTTCTGTCCAAATGATCAGTACCAGCGACTTGGAACCCAGTTTAAACATCTCTACCACTTCTATCAGCAATTCTTTTTGGAAAGTTTGCTTCTAGGGAACACGTTTTGACCACACAGAACCCCCAGTGCAGCTCTGGTTATTATCAAAAGAAAGATATAAACAAATGGAATGGGGAGGTGTAATTGCACTGCCTGAAAACCACAAAAATGTTCCCCTCCAGTGAAGCTGAGGGGCTAATAATCAGACAAGCAAGTATGGCCCTTAACAGCCCACACACAATTGATACGCACATCAAGATGTCTGGAGCAAAATGGGCTTGTTTTCTTCGGTTGCTCAATATTTTAGGTATGCTTAATTTATTTTGGTTACAGTCTCTGTTCTGTGCACAGTTAAAAGGCTTCTGCCATCTTGGGGACTAGCTCTTGAGCTTGTTTTCTATTCAGACTTTTACCAATGGGAGTCAGGCGTACCAGTAAGGTTTCTTTCTCCCTCCCATCTCCTTTTTGATTTAGACATCATAGACTGTTTTTTGAGGTTACACATTGCTGCCTTTGCTCACGGATTCCCTCCTGTCCGCCTGTTTATCAGCCAGAGAGAGCGGTCTTTCATCAATATTTGGAGTATGAAACAGTGTGAAGCTTACAGTTTGGTCTGCACTCCATGGTGTGAGGTGGTGTATGCTGTCTGCTTTGGGTGGTCCACTTCACCGAAGCATACTCTCCCTGCATCCCTTCCTAGCTGACCACCCTGACTCTGATTGATGCACTGTTTGGGAACGTCACTCATGCAGAAAGGTCCCCGATCTATCTCTTCCTAACTGCGGCCTGAGACATCATCCCTCATAACTCACACCTGAAGTTGTCATAGCTTAACCAGAAGTAAACTGAAATAGCCTAGCAGGAATCTGTAGGCCCAGCATTTAACAAACTGTGTGTTAAATATAGTCACAGATATGCACAGGCAAAACATCCAAAACAGCAGAGCTCTTTGTGCAACCTGAGCATAGCCTTGCAGAGTTTATCCTAATTTTCTTAATGCAGCCTCCTCCATTTTCAGGGGCTCCCGACCCTCATTTCAAAGCATCCTGTATGATCTGCAGGGGCAGTTAAGTGCAGGTATGTCTGCACATAGGAACTGTGAACTGTTCAGTCCACCCCTCCATCATTATTGGCCTTGCCTCGTCAGCTGTATAAAGAACTATAATGACTTCCTTCCTGACATGAAAGGGTGTAGAGGTCAGCTTAATGGAGTGTTTTTTTTAATAATTTTTCTTTTATTGTAATCATGGTAAAACACGCAGCGACAAAAATGTAAATATTGAGCTTCCTCTTTTTATGTGGTTTGAATGGGTTGAAATTACAGCGGCGGCAGTTCATTTTTTAAATGCTAGTGTTTATCAAAAGAGATGCTGACTAACTCACAAACCCTTCTGATGTAGGAGCAAGTACAAAAATGTTGGCCTGTGTAACTTTTTGCATATTTTATGGAGATTAAGTTTTTATTTAATCCCAATTGTAATTTCTGGCCATTCATGAATTGTGCTCTTACGGTACAGATGGAAATAAAGGGAACTCTTAAACAGTCAAGTGACTGTACTTTGCAATGATACACTGGTGTGTGTGTATTTGCTGTATATTTATGAGGATGACCTTCCTCATGACCCCTCGGCGGCTTTGTATATTATTCCAAGATACTTCTCTTTTTATTTAGACAGAATCTGCCCCTTGCAACAGCTGCGTTTTCATAAGAATTTTTGTGTACTCCTTTCCCCCATTTCTTTACCCCCATCAAATTAGCCTTGATGAAGGTTTGTAATGTATAAATAAACCCTGTGGCATACAAATGGATGGCTGTTGAGTGAGAGTCATGGAGGAGAAGGTCCAGAATACTCTCTGCAGAATTGTCAAGAAAATAAATACTACTCTCTGCAGACCTCTGTGTCTTCATAAACATCCAGTGTTTTTTTCTTTTTTTTGTGGAAACATAAGGAAATGACCCTGTGGCATACCATTAGTCATATTACTTTTGTGGCCGTCCGATTGACTTGTTGGAAGAATTTCGTTGGGTTTCTGAATACTGACCTGAAGGCAGCAAACATTTGTTTTCTGACCACATCACAATCTTGACCACGTATTGCAAACCTTAAAACCTTTCAAAACTACCGTTTCTCTCTATGACAACATTTTAAAGATTTAAGAACCTTTTGAAATACAGTTTCCATTTGATTTTACTGCAGTATAGCCTATGGTCCCTTGAAAATTTCCTTTTAGTTCACCCCATACCCCGGGGTGGCGATCTCCCTTGTCTTCCCAAGGGGCTACAGTGACCTTGTAACAACATCCTGTAACCTCATCGCTTTTCTCCTCACCTCACTGACTCCAAGCTATTTTTATGATCTAGCTAGACTTTTGAATAACCTTTCATGCAAAATCACAAGGAAACCCTTAAACAACGTCCAGAGCCAGTTCTCATCCTGTGCTTCACTCTCCCGCTCACTTCTCAGTAATTCTACAGAAGCACACAGTAAAAACCTTCATGATCTCCAAAGGGAGATCAGAGGTCTGTACTACGAAGAAGGACTTGCGGTTAGCGAGGTAACTTTAGGTTTACCCTTTAGATTTCAGTAATAGTGAGAAAGTCATTGAAGAGGACAGGAGTTTTCAGAGCTGCAAGCATTTTCTAAGTAATTTCATTGTCCTGTATGTCTCTGTGTTGCAATGTAATTCTGAAACAGGCTGATTTGTGCCTGTTGGTCTTATACGATTTACAATTAGCCTCCTTACTGGTTTGACCTTTTTTTTTTAAGATATTTGTTCTTTAGTTGATACCAAGATTGTTTCATATGATTAGGTTTGCAGCTGAAAGAATAAGACTAAAATTGTTGTGCATTTAAGCAATACATTATCATAATGGAAAATGCAATATAATGATAGTCGGATCTCCTCCTGTCTTATATTGGGCAATGGTATTGATTAGCCTGTTAATGTATGCATTCACACAGTTAGCTTTTTTGCCAGCTTTCCCCACTGGCTTTGGCTGTAGCAACTGTGAATGTATTAGATATATTTTAATTTCCTCATATTGGTTTAGGATTGGTTTTCTTCAGGTACTTTGGCTTCCTTCCACAGTCCAAAAACATGCTGAGGTTAGTTGGTGATTCTAAATTGTCCGTTGGTGTGAATGTGAGTGTGATTGTTTGTCTGTCTGCGTAGCCCTATGATGTACTGGTGACCTGTCCACGATGTCCCTTGCCTTCCCTGACCCTCAGTCAGCTGGGATAGACTCCAGCCCCTCCACGACCCTAGTTAGGATTAAGCGGTATATAGATAATGGATGGATGGATGGTTTAGGATTATAGTTTGTTCTTCTTGTATGAAATATGCCTCTCAACCTGTCCATGTTTCTGATTGGTCATCTGGTGCCAACACCTGCCATTTTATGTGATAGCCACATTCAGAAAACCTGGGTTGACTTTACAAGCTGATAACCAGCATCATGTCACTGCTTAGCCTGACTGTGGTTATTAGGTTTAGTGAAGCCAAATAACAAAAAGATATCCTGAGTATGCCAAACTTGCTTCATGGTACAGGTCCCACTATCTAGGAGAATTTTCCCCAGAAGCTCTAAAGTTGTCATATATGGTCTTCAATTATCTATGACTTACTTACAAAACCTCTTTTATTTCAGAATTATATTGGTGATTATCCAAATCATTTCCCTTAAATTCAGAAAGATTCTTTAGCATTTGAGCTTGCTGTGTCACAGCTTACTATAGCCACCATAATTTATACTTATTTTGACTCAACTTGATTGTGGGTGTAGTAGAAAGGATTTTACATTTGTTTCCAGTCCTTTTTTGACCAGATTTGATCAGATAAATCAACAGTAATGAATGAGGTTACAGGAAACAGGTTTAACTTCTTTCTAAGAAAAGCTGATCACTCGCCTTCAACTGGACAGCTAATGTCCAAATCATTGTTTTCCCAGTTAATGACACCCCAAAGGTTTCTATGGCTCTGACAGGTTCTGTGCTTGCATGCCATTTTTCTTGTCAGAAGGTACTTTGAAGAATGTTTTTTCTCCAGAAAATCCCCACAAGCAGTCCATAAATCACATTTTTGCACGCATTTCCTAATTAAGCTGATTAGGCATGTGATGACTGGGTGAATTTCACACTGAACTGTATGCTGTAGAGTTAGAATATATTTTCATTCTCTGAAACCTCATTTGATGGCAACCTAAGCACTGAATTTGTAGTTGAAGTAAAGCATTCACCCCTACAAGCAGTTTGCTGTCAAACAACAAATAAAAGGCTGATGAAACAGGATAAAATTTCACACTGTAGAGATATGTCCATATGTAGGAAAATCCTTTGGTCATAAACTCAGACTTCAATCTTAGCTTCTTTCTCTTATTAATCCATTTCCACTCTTCTAGCAGCAGCCAAAGGCTGTGTCTTCCCCAGTTCCTGAGGCTTTCATCGCTGTCTAAGATAATGGGAAAACCTGTCCCCCTCCCTCCTCTCTCACCTCCTGCTCCTCTGTGGTCACCACGTCTAAATATTGTTCTGTGATCTGGGTGAGAAAAAGGAAAACTAGGAGCACACAGGTCTCGTAGACTCTGACAGAGACCTCCATAAAGCTGTGATTTATATCTGCCCAGGCAGAGTGCACATGAGCAAGGGGTCATGTTTTCACGCCAAGTTTTTTATTTTCCAACAGAGAAGGAGAAGGAGGGGGCTGAGGTAGCAAGGGGACGGCAAATAGAATGAAGCCATGGGTTCTGTCTGGGCTATGCAGACTAAACCGCAGCCAGGCAGGCCGAATGAGCCATAGAGTATTTGTCTAGCTGCAGGGTTCATGACGCCCAGTGGAAAGCCACCCACCTTGCTGGGGGACCACTGGGCCAAGGCATTTCAACCTTCACACTCTCGAGCCACTACAAACGGGTAACAGACCGAGGCTGTCAGAAATTTGTACTTGCTTCCTGAAAAGAAATGGTGGCAAACAATAATGTTTGATGTCATTCCTGCAGTGTGGTCTTGTCTAGTCAAGCTACCTTTCCAAATTGTAATTACTTAGCTCTTTCTGGTTTGTTTTAAGAGATGGCTTGATAAGACAAATGCTGTATGCGCCAGCTATGCCAAGCATATGTGGCCTGCTACCCGAGCGGGCTCTGTGACAGATTGTGTGTTTTTAAGAGGAAGCTGTCATTTAGTTTACACACTGTTGCGAGTACGAATTGTGCTGCTTCGTGAAGGCAGGTGCTCCAGTCCGTGGAGCCAAATAGTATAATTTGGGCCCAGAGTTGAACTTGAAAGGAGGCATAAGTGTAGTAGTTGTTACTCAATACTGTAGTAAAATAACCCCACTGCCACAGCCTGTTACTAAAATAAACAAGACTTAAAGACCAAGATTGTGGGTGGGGGTTATGTGTGTTCACTGTATGCTTTGACTGATCCTCTGGTTGGTGTTTGTAGGTGTGTGTGTGTGTGTGTGTGTGTGTGTGTGTGTGTGTGTGTGTGGCTTTAGGGTTGCAATACTGAGTGCTTTCACCATCACACGCACACACGCAGGCCTTGCGAAGCCCAGCTGAGCAAACATCCTTGGGTTTGCTCCTTGCCAAGGGAGGTCCTTCCCTGATACCTTCCCCTCCTTTTTGTCATCAAGGGACTGAGTGTAATTGGGATATAGCGAACCCCCCTTCAGCTGCACACCATAAACTGAAAGCCTTCACCAGCCAGCCTGCCAGTCGCCCTACTTTGGCCAACACAATTCAGCAGCATGTTTGATCTTTATATATACAGCTAGGTTGGTAAAATTCCTGCCTAACATTTTTAGCCTTGAAATCCTAAACCACTAAATGCAGCCTTGCTCTGGTTCTGGGCATTTGAGACTTTGCTGGAAAAGGTGGAATTCCTAAAGAGAGTTTATTATGTTTTGGTCTAGGGACGCTCAAGTGATTTTTGTGTGTGTTTTATGTGTTCTTACAGCTGTTTGATATAGTGCAGAGTGGTAAATCATGCAGATCATATAAAAACTTACTTTCTTTGCCTGTTATGACTTTGTTCTTGAACCTGTTCATGAAATTCTGCAAGTTCCCTTTAATCATTCCTCAAATAGCAACATGCACACTGACAGAATGCGATGTTCGCCTGCTTTGACGGTTCCCTCATCATGCAACCTTCACTTTCAGAACTTGGTGTCCGAAGCAGCGAGGAAGAAGGAGCGAGACATGGTAACGAGGGAGATTGAGCGGCTTCGCTCGTCCATTCAGATGGTGTGCCGAAGTTCCCTACCTTTGGGTAAGATCATGGACTACATCCAGGAAGACATGGATGCCATGCAGGCTGAACTGAACACCTGGCGGAAAGAGAACAAGGAGCACGCACAGGCCCTGCTGCAGGAGCAGAGGTGGGGTTGACATACACAGCCAGCATTCAGCTTTGTGTTGCACAATACAGTTTACCCAATATCCAACACTAGTTCATATACAGACTCATCTTTTTATGCCAGAGTGAATTTTTTCTATTTCAGTTACCTAATATTCAGTACTTCCAAGATACACTAACGTTCAAAAGTTTGAGGTCACCCAGACAATTTCATGTTTTCTATGAAAACTTACACTTTTATTCATATGTTAACATAATTGCACAAGAGTTTTCTAATCATCAATTAGCCTTTCAACACCATTAGCTAACATCATGTAGCATTAGAACACAGGAGTGATGGTTGCTGGAAATGTTCCTCTGTACCCCTATGGAGATATTCTATAAAAATCATCTGTTTCCAGCTAGAATAGTCATTTACCACATTAACAATGTCTAGTCTGTATTTCTGATTAATTTAATGCTATCTTCATTGAAAAAAAAAAAATTCCTTTCAAAATAAGGACAATTCTAAGTGACCCCAAACTTTTCAGTGGTAGTGTATATGGAGATATATTTTGCCTTGCTGTTTTCAAGAACAGAAATATAAACACTTCACATGCATTTCTTCATAATATGTGTCAATCTTAAGCCTTTTTGTCATTTAGAAAGTGATGCGTTAATGTGATCACTGCTATACTTATCTTGAATTGAAAATGATCAACAACTCTGACAGCTTTTTGAACATGAGAACTTATCAATAACAACTCTATTATTCTGGACAGTTTCTCTGCTTGTTTTTATATATTTTGTTGTAATTAGTGTGTGTGCTTGCTTGTTTATTCTGCAGAGCGACAGACCATGCAGTGGAGCCTCTTAAAGCAGAACTAGCTGAGCTGGAGCAGCTCATCAAAGACCAGCAAGACAAGATTTGTGCTGTCAGGTCCAACATACTAAAGAATGAAGAGAAGATCCAAAAGATGGTGACTGGAATCAACTTTTCATCCAGAACCTGAATGACAAACAAGGTCTTCAAAGAAAAAACTCAAAAAAATGCACTAAGTATTTAGGCATTCCGAGTTTCTCGTATAGAATATTGGCAAAGCCTGTTGTCATGGAGATGATATGGGACGTGACCAAACACTGCACTTTTAGGCTTTTCTATCAGAACAGGAGATGGACCCATATGTTCTCCTGCACATCAAAGGTGGGAAATATCTGTTAGATATTGGTAAATAAAACAACTACTCAGTGGTTGAGAGGTCTGACACAAGTCACAAATACTTGGATGATGGCTTTGAAAAAAACGGTGGTGGTGTTGCAGCTGATGAGGCTGACAGATGAATGAATAAAATCATCTTCCTGGGCCCTTGTTCTGTAACGGTGCCTTTCAGGAATGAGCCAGTGCCCAGCTCATGATCTGGATATTAGAGTAGATAGTTGTGTTTAATGCTTGGTTAGCTACATATTCAGCAACGATTAGACCACATTTAAAATGTATTTCCTTCTTGTCTTAATAACCAAAAAAAAATTGTTTTAGGTTGTGACACAACCAGCATTGTTTCCTTGTGATGAGGATGTGAAACTTGTAAAAGTACTGAGTCATAAGCAGGCCTGCTTTCTGACAATGCTTGTTTTACATGAAGCTAATTGCACCTGCTATAATGCTGTTGGACACAAAAATAATTAAACAAACTCATGACATGTTCAGCTGGAAAGAAAAGTTAAACTACATTTCCTGCCTCTTTGCTACAGAAAACTAGGATTTAATTGAAGGGTCTTGGGGGGCCTAGTCGACTGAAAAGTGTGTTACATGACTGTGGTATCTTGGTTTAAATTTGTCTTAGAACTTTTTTCACATGCTGATCTTTCCTCCTTCACAGTTAGTCTTTGATACCTTATTCACTCTTCCACTTTTTAAGCACTGCTGCACTTTGAGAAATATGATTAGAGGAGATTTTTTTAGAAAATACTTTTTGACAACTAAACCGTGTTAGGATTCTTCCTTCTCTCTCCTATGACTAGCTTATGAAAATATAATAGACACACTAATTTTATGTACTTTCAGGGAAACCATTCAAACATATATTGTCCTTGCAGTGAGCATGCAGGAAAGCCACCATCTTGGACACCCTTCTTATCTCTCTTTACTGTACAATTTTCCAAACTGTTCCTGTAAGACAGGGGCAACGTTTGGTCAGATGTAACTTTGTGAACTTTCTTTGTAAATTTTGCAGTCTAACAGAAATGTACGTTACACATGTAGCTAATACTAAAACATGAAGCAATACTAGACTGATAATTAGAGTAGGAGACTGGATAGTAGAGATGTGAGACTGAAGGTAGCCGCTTACAAACGTTTCCTCAAATTTCTAGGAGTGTAAGTATGTCATTGTATTCCAGGGCTAGATTAAATACAAATATTTCCTGGCATAGTGGCCTATGGCACCCTGAATGATGAAAATGCAGTTACCAGATTTAAGTAATGTCATTTTACACTGTCGTTGATACTTGTATACACGCAGTTGGTTTTACTGAACACTTGCCTCCCAGAAGACTTGGACTGACAGCGTTTACAGAAAACTTTTTTTTTAATTTTAAATGACACTTGCTGTGAACTCCTGGTTGGACTGGTGAATGTAATCTATTATTTTACTCAGTTTTGTTTCCATAAAAACCAATGATTGCAGCTGTAACAGAGCAAGTTCCATGATTTCATGTGTGAATGTGATGACCGTACATGCTTCACCATGACTGCTTTATCTTTTCTACCATAGATTATACCTTCAAATGTTTTTCTACCCAGACTGGGGTTTCCACTCCAACTGCGTTGTCAGACCACTGGCTTACTAAAGGTTCAGTTGTGCTACAAACATGAAGAAATTCTCTGATGCTACTAATCGCATAGCCTGGTCTAACTGAAGAATTGTGTGGGCAGTATAAACTCTAAATGTTTCTGAAATTGTTTGTACGGCAGAAATGTTTAGCTTCTAACAGGCCAATTTTGTGAGTTTAGGTGCATTCATGGGCATTAATGGCTATAAGAAAAACTATTTTTACTAATGTCTTTAAAAAGGAGCACAGTGCTCTAAGAGCTATTTATTATAGGGATTCAGTATTCAACACATACTATCATTTATTCTAATTTCACTCCATTTTCATATCAGTATTATGTTTAGTCAAGCATCGATGGGAAATCGTAATCAACTGAAAAATTTAATTTCAAAAGCAAAACTGGAAAAATGAAAACCTGCATGCTCATATGTTGAAAAGGGCCATTTAAACTGTACATTATTTGTATCATGTCCTCAGTTTGTATATATATGTGAAAACTGTATCATAGTTCAAATAGTTATATAATTTTGTAGTGGAGTGAAATAAATGGTCAGATTTCAATATTTGTCTATGCTTTATGTTTTTTAACAGTTGGGAGCAGTGACTTGTTGAGTAAAGAGAAAAATACAGACTTCAAGTCAAGTTTGCCTTAAAATTGGCAGTTTAATGAGAGGTCTTTGTTGCTCAAGTTACATTGTAAGTGAAATGATAATAACCCTGGTTTGTAATTTTTCATCTAAGACTCATGTGAAGTCCTCGTGGTAAATGGCCACACTTTCAAAGAGGCGCTCTTCTCCTGAAGCTTTGCCCGACATGACTGAAGTAAAACAATTTTTTGAAGAACCTCAAGTAGCACGAGCAGCAACTTTTCTCTGGCAGGCCATGAAACAGCTGCAACACACAAAACACATAAGGAAGCCCCTCTAACGATGATTAAGCAAGATTTGGACGGAACGTTTGTGATGCAAGTTGGAGATTTAGCTGAAGGCCCCTTGCAGAAGGCGTGACACCTGCTTTCAGCAAATACACTGGACCCAGTCTCAACAGGTGGATTAAAAAAAGACTTCAGCACAGTCTAAAGAAAGGAAGGCTCAACTGTCCATCTGCATTTCCCTTTTAACAGCGGGGCTCCACAAAAAAGAAGACATGACTGCTGCTTTAGTGGTAAACTCTGCTGATTATAGCCTTTGAATTTCACAATTGTTTGTGCTGCTAATGAGTGACCGAACCTTTTACTTTCACAGTCTGCAGTTTCCCACTAATCCTCAAGTGAGATCAAACTGAGAGGCCCAATCACTTTTGCGACTTTAATCCTGAGAGTTGACTGCGCCGCTCTTAATGATTAATAAATGGTTCTTGCTCAGCGTGTTTCACTCAGTGGGCTAACCTGTGCATTGTGTTTCCTGGTCTTGTCATATTATGGGCTACGGTGAGCTACTGTCAAAACCAATAGACTCGCTTAACTTGAATCCTTCAACAATGCATTTCTTTCCCACCACAAACAGCCTTTTAAGTACTGAGCTGAAAGCCTGCGAGCAAAATGTCCACTTATGGGGACACATGTCTCTGTTGACCTGTCATTTATTTTTAGAGCACCACCAGGATCTCAGTGTCTGTCATCAGGCAGCGTAGAGCCATGCCAGCATGCCTCCCTGGTGTATGTTACCCACCCAAAAACTACTCAGCACGCACTGATAGTTAAAAGAGAGTTGACGGTACATTTTAGGTATTCATTTTGCACTTACCCAGAATACCTACTCTACTATCAGCCAAACAGAACGTCTTCCTCATGAACACACGTAAACTTGGACATATAATACAGTGCAAAGTACAGACCTGAGCATATCTTTGGATCAGCCTTTTAAACTCCTCTTCGGCCTTTTAAATGCTCTTCTTGGGTTTAAGCTTGAATAGCAGCACCATGAACATGCATCCTATTAAGCCTCAGATTTATGGGATACTTTGTGTCCAACTTTTTCCGAATACTCTGACACATCACACTTTCAGACTCAGCATAATTCAATTTGACGGCTTTTAGGCCAGCAATGAGGAAATAGAAGTGGTTAGGCTGAGATCATTACTCACACTAGGTTGCACAGGAACTGATACCTCTTTTTTTTTTCAACATTTCAAATCCCTGTCGGCCAAACAGTCAGTTCCCTTTGATCATTTTCTGATTCGTTTATGCATGACTGTCATGTAGAAGTGCACCATGAAAACTCATACATAATAAGATTTTAATGTAACCTTCAGTTAATGTTTAAAAATCTTGAACACATGTTCTAAATTATTCTTCCTCAATTGTTGATATTATTTTCGTGATTACATTATGATATAACTGCAGGTCTATGCCGTCCCTCTAGGGCTGATGCTATACTTTGTGTGTCTGTGAGTACACAAAGGTCTGAGTGATGTACATTTTACATCTGTCCAAGTTAGCTAGAGTCCATGCAGTCTTCTCTGTGGACGTCTGCATGCAGCCCAAAGTTTGTCCACATCACTACACTGTAAGGACAATGGTGTGCATGCACGGAAAACTTGCATCTGACCTACTGTGCATTTATGCAACAGAGTTTTCCAACACTTTCGACAAGTAGTAGAATAACAACAACTACACGTCTATGTGTGCATATGCACTGAAGTATAATCAAGGTTTTATGAGCATCACTATTGATTATGTGAGGTGAGGTGAGATGAGAGCTAAACTTTGCTGTCCCAATGGAAATTTGTCTTGGTCTGAAAGTGCCGGCTGCACATACACAACAAATACATAAGCAGTACAAAACAACCATATATTACACATCAGTCACCAAAAGGTGCTTCAAAGGTTAAGTATAATGTATTGCACAGAACAGAATTGCACATGATCATATGAGCGTATGGCACAGGGTAAAATACAATGAAATAAGTAAAACTACAAATCAGGGCTGCACAGTAACTTAGTGGTTAACTTTCACCTTGCAGCTAATGGGTCCTTGGTTCGTGTCCTGCTTTTCCGGGATCTTTCTGCATGCAGTTGGCATGTTGTCATTGTGTATGCATGGATTTTCTCTGGGTACTCCGGCCTCCTCCCACAGTCCAAAAGCATCCATCCATTATCTATACACTGCTTAATCCTCATTAGGGTCACGGGGGGCTGGAGTCTATTCCAGCTGACTTGGGGTGAAGGCAGGGGACACCTGGACAGGTCGCCAGTCTGTCACAGGGCTACATATACAGACAATCACACTCGCATTCACACTTACGGGCAATTTTAGGATAATCAATTAACCTCAGCATATTTATGGACTATTGGAGGAAGCCGGAGTACCCGGAGAAAACCCACGCATGCACACAGAGCACATACAAAATCCATGCAGAAAGATCCCAGGAAAGCCAGGACGTGAACCAGGGATCTTCTAGCTGCAAGGCGAAAGTGCTAACCACTACACCACTGTGCAGCCCCAGTCCAAAAATACGCTGATGCTGATTGGTAACTTCAAATTGTCTGTAGGTGTGAATGTGAGTGTGATTGTTTGCCTCTATGTGTAGCCCTGTGACAGACTGGTGACCTGTCCAGGTGTCCCCTGCCTTCTAAGTCAGCTGGGATTGACTCCAGCCCCCTGTGACCCTAATGAGGATTAAGCAGTGATATAGGTATAGATAATGGATGGATGGAACTCCAAATCAGATCATGAGAGGGTGGCCTGACTTTAGCCTGAGGTGGCCACCTAGGGCCACATCTTGGCTCCGGCCCTGCCAGGCAGTGTGAAGAAGGATTTAAAAATATCATTTCATCAACCTGAACAAATGATTTTTAAAAAATGTTTATTTTTCTCTGCCTGAGAAAAATAAATATCCAGTTTCGTGAATTCTTAGACTTCTAAAATCTTTGCTGTCTTTATTATTGCATTAGACTATTTTATATGCTTATTTTGTAGAAGGACACGTGTCGAATTATTGTTTAAATCCTTTATTAGATCTCTGTTTATCATGTCCATTAGTGTTGTTCTGTCTTACATAAACCGTTGTGCAGCCACAGACCCAGTCAGTCCCAGTGAACTGCAGCGTTTCCCCTTTAAATGAGCTGAGCGCAGGCAGGAAGTATCGCAGCGAAGTGAGCAGACGCCTTCATCTTCACAGTCACGTTTGTTTGTTTTCATGGCTCTCGTCTGATCCAGATCGTCGGTTGTCTCTTCTTCGGGGTGTTCGTGTCGACCTACTGCCGCAGCCCAGTCGCAGGTCGGTGGGTGACATTAGAGCAGCATGGCCGACGGTCCAGAGGCTGATGGCGACGACCCGCCCAGTATCAATTTCCCTCCGCTCATCACTGTGTCTGATCTGCCCAGTGCGACTGCTGCAGGTAGGAGCCACCATGATTCATCATGTATCCTCCGAACAGCCAGCAGACAACAGGACAGATGTGCTGCTGTAATGAGGTGTGGCCTCTGGATTCAGGAAGTATTCATATCCCGACTGTTGGAATATGCTTACAGTGTTGCCAGTGTGTCTTTGGTGTTATTTCTACTCGTAATATGAATATAATGGACTGATGTGACCATTAGATCAGGCATAGAAAGAGCTCTAGAAAGGGTGGGCACAATAATAGGAACACCTGCAAATCATAATGTAATTATACTGATCTTTAATATGTTTAAGACGCTACAACTCCTGTCTATCTGTGGGTCTCAGTAGGAGAGAGTAGAAGAGAGGAGTTTGACAGAAAGTCACTACAAAATCACTGTTTCTGCTAGGGATCGACTGATTATCCACCCGGCCGATGTTGAGCAGTTTTCCAATTGTCACTGCTTTTAATTTTATTTATCAATTCCTGATTAAATACATTATTTTTAAGGTAGCCTATGCTTCTTTGTCTCTGATGCAGCTGCTTCTCTATCTGTAGTCATCACTCTGCCATCTCAAACAGTGACTTGCTCACAGCTCCATCTTACTGGGTCCACATCACCAGGACAAGTCTGTCAACACTTTGCTGTTGGAGTTTGTATTATTCAAAATTTTTATGCCAAGATTTGCATTATTACAGGAAGTGTACAGTGTACACCGTGTCCCAAATGTTTGTTCTCCCCACTGGACAACATGTTTGATTGTTTGTCACCAAAATGGGTTAAACCTGGTCAATCAAGTACTGTTTGGTATATATAAATATAAATACAATTATATATAATTGTATATAAATTTCTTGTTTGACCAAAATGCATTACACTCATGACCACATTTTGGAAGCATTGTTACCATGGCCAGGAGTAGGGTGGAAAAGCTACTCTTTCCAAGTATGAGATTCGTGCACAGGTCATTGCTCTTCGAAATAGGAAATAGTAGGAAAAACTCATCAGCGGGTAGCTCAGGCTCCTGACAGAAGAATCCACTGGGTGCAGAAGTGGTGGAAAAGGTACAACAAAGGAAGATCCTACAAAGACTTGCCTCGCTCAGGATGTCCATCTGGACTAACTGCAAGAGTCAAGGATCTGATGAGAAAGGCCAAGTGTGAAAGACATCAGTCATGAGAAGATGTTTCTAAGAGCACTGTGCATCGTTATTTAACAGAAACACTGGGGCTAATAGCTTGCTAGAGGCAATGTACCCTGCTACTCACCAAACTACAAAAGAAGAAGAGACTGGCTCTCACAAAGAAGTACATAACTCTGACTCCAAAGGACTGGAAGAACTGGATTTTCGCTGATGAATGTCCGCTTTATATATTTCCGACACCCAACAGCCAAAATGACCGTATCTATACAGATGATGGTGAAAACATACCATCTTCTGAGCAAGTGAAATTCAGTGGCCATAGTATGGTTTGGAGGGCTATGTCCATTTCAGGTCTGTCAGAGTTGCACATTGTGCCTCAAGGTACCACTGTTGATGCATAATATTATACCAGTAACATTCTAGAAAAGGTGCTACTTCCAGTTTTGACCAGGAGGAAAAAATCGAGGCCTGTGACTGAACGGAAAATGTTGAACAGACGTTCAGAATTGGTATTTATGCAAGAAGGTACCTGTATGACTCAGCAGTGGTGTTCTGAGCAACTGCCTGGCTTTCTGCATAAGGAGGAATGACCACCAAACTCCCCTGACCTCAACCCAATTGAAAACTGTTGGGGAATCCTGAACAGTCGCATCTTTACCAGTCCACCACCGACCACCATGAAACAGCTCATCTCTAGGGCTGTTCGAGAGTGGGGGAAGATAGAACCATCCACACTCAGAACTTCGTACATTCCATGCCTGAAAGACTGAAAACTGTGTGCAAAGTGAAAGGGGGAAATACTGGTTATTGAATAACTTGATTATATTGCATATTCAGTCTTTGAGCTTTGTGTTTCTGGGGAGACTGAACTTTTGGACACGTTGTATATGTTGTCGGTTTTCTTGATTACTGATCATCAGCATCAGTATCGGCCCCTAAAAAGCAGGAAAACTCTGAGGGACCCTCAAAAGACTATCTAATCGAATATAATCTATAAAATCTTGAACTTAAGAGTCTATACGGAGGAAGCTGATTGGAAGATATGGCAATGCTTGCTTCATCACGTTTCATTGTTCATTGTTCTGTGTCCTCACCAGGTCGTAACCTGAAGGAATGGCTGCAGGAACAGTTCTGCGACAAACCCCTGGAGCAGGATGACATGAGGCTCCACAACGCAGCGTACGTTGGAGACCTGGACACCCTGAGGAACCTGCTGCAGGAAGAAAGCTTCAGACGGTGAGGCAGAGTCATAATTATATTAGAAGACTGCAGAGCACTTGAGTTAACAAAGTTAGAATGTGCTCCTCTTGGAAGAAGATAAATTAAAATGTCTGTGTAAAATTTCATCTAGAACATTGTAGACCCAAGAGCTTCAGTAGAAGACAACTGGACTTCTTGTTTTAGATGTTTTAATCTAAAAGAGAAGTCCAGTCCAGGAATAAAGCAAAATACAGAAGGCCTAGACAAATTGATGAACAAATGCACCATGAAGATACACAGTCTGCATGATGAATGATGGGACTGTACTGCAATGCAAGTAGAGAGACAGCACAGTTAAGGAGAGAAAAGGTAGTATTTCTGCTTTCATTCTACGGTGTAGAATAGAAATTAGCAGTTTTTTGTCCAGTCTGTTAATGTGTGGCCCTCAGTGGTTTGTGGTGTCTGTGATGTGTGGGTTTGTTTGGTAGTTTTACTGAGTGATACCTTAAGAAGCACATACTGTACAGATTACACATCCCTTTCACAAAACATTCTTATAATGTCTTACACTGAGTACCTTTTTCTTCTTCACTTTACAGTATCAGTGGGTGCTTCATGAGGTTCTGGGTAGGAAAACAGCTCTAGAGCACTACTGGAGTGTCTTATGTTAGTGCTGGGGCTGCACAATATTGGAAGAAAAAAACAGCATTGGAATATTTAGTTTTTCTGCAATATATTTTGAAGTATGAAAAGATGTACAAAGTTTCAGGGTGAATAGTGCCAAGTAGGGTGATTTTCCATGCAAAAGTTGAACACAGCAATCACAATTTTTCTCATATAGTCTATCACTACAGCATCAGATTCAGAATAGTTTTTGCTTTGAATGTCATTCAGATCTTTGCACTTGTTATACCAAGCTTTGTGCTGCTGATCTAAGTAGTCAATGTTACCGTAACAATTGGTGGACAGAATACCTGTTTGTGGTCAGTGTCATCCTTTCTGTAGCTGAAATATTTCTGTTTACAACCATATCTTCCCTTCCGATGTGTCTCTCATGATCCTCTCTCATTTTGCTGTGTACATGTGGAGCCTGCATACCAACAAACCTGGTGTATTATTAATGAAGTTAAAACCCACTCAGCTTATCCAAGAGCCAAAGACAGAAAAACATCCCAAGACCGGTTTGTAGATCAGTCGTGGAAAACCCAGAACCGTGCGACCTTTCTTTCTGAACAAAGCAGTTGTAGAGGGTGTGTTTGAGTTAATTTGTCTTACTGTACATTGCTACTTCTTCTATGAGGCTAGATACTGCACATGTGCACGTCAGTGTGAGTGCTGAGATTAAATATTGTACAGACCTGTCTGTGCCTACAGCCAGAGCTTGGGATGCATACAAAACCACGTCATAGTGTCCAGTAAGACAGTGCTTGTATGCAGCCATCAACCTTCTTGCTTCACATTTCTACACTCAGCCAACCCATTATCCTAACTCAGCTGAGGCAGCAATGGTAGAAGCAGGTTATTGTAGCAGACAGCTGTTGCACATATTTGATTGGTATCGACTTGCCTTGAGTTATTGTATTGTTTGATGTGTTTTTGTGCTCATTGGCCTGCTTTCATTCTACAACAACTCATAGAAAACTTCGAAAGTGTTACTGTGCAATATATTGGACCACTCCATTCTTTTCTTTGATGCCAGGCGTATCAATGAGAAG
This sequence comes from Amphiprion ocellaris, assembly GCF_022539595.1. NCBI lineage: Eukaryota > Metazoa > Chordata > Actinopteri > Pomacentridae > Amphiprion > Amphiprion ocellaris. The sequence goes on from NC_072776.1 coordinate 18,559,312, forward strand.
TCGGTGTGGTGTTGTGGCTGTCTACCATGCACCCCTCTGAGGATCGCAGCCACAGCAGGACATGCTGCATCCGTGGCCTATCTGATCGCCCAGGGTGCCGAGGTGGACCTAGTGGATGTCAAAGGCCAGACAGCTCTGTACGTAGCGGTGGTTAACGGTCACCTAGACTGTGTCCGGATCCTCCTGGAAGCAGGAGCCGATCCCAACGGGAGCCGCCACCACCGCAGTACCCCGCTGTACCACGCTGCCCGGGTGGGGAGGCTGGACATTCTGCAGGAGCTCATCAGGTGAGGCTTTGAAAGGAACGGATCCAAATAAAACCTATATGTGATGTGTGAAATAACCACACTTCTCATATACAGGTTGAATGTGCAACTTCACACTGTTTTCTGCCAATAAGATGTGTTTTCTCACCTCACCCACTGCTGAAGATTGGTGACTAATGCTGCGGAGGTACTCTCATGCCTAGCCAGTCCATCATTCAGCATTCACTTAGTTTTTATTACATTTTTTTTTAAACAACATTGGTTTATTATTTTTTCATGCTCTGCTTTTTCTGTGGGCTCTGCATTTTCAATCTACTGATAGCTGTGTAATGCAATATTTTCAACTGCTTCAGGCAGCAGTTACTTCCTGACTTTATGAAACAGCTTCTTTCACCATTCATAGATAGATAGATAGATAGATAGATTCTTTATTGTCACTGCACATTCTTATACAATGAAATTTTGTTTGACATCTCTTCTTGTCACAGCAGCATATCAAATAGTGTGAACAATAGACAAAAAATCTAAATAGTAAATGATTAAAAGAGATAAAACCACGTCATAAGCGGACAGGAGTAAGGACAGGGATAATGTATAATTCCTAGAATGCACAGAAACAAACATACTTAGTCACAGAGTCCCACACTTTTCCAACAGCATCCTACTTTGCACATTTTCACACCGTAACAGAAAGGCTAAAGACTAAAAAAGCAAATATTGTCAGTTTTACCCACAATTTTTAGACATGTACCTTGTTGCATGCTGAAGTCTGATCCCTAATGTGAGTTTGCAGTAAAGGAAACAAGTAATATTATCCCATGAGATTTTTTTAAAATCACTTAATATATTTCAGGTTTTAAAAGACTTAAACTGTATCCATGGTTTGCTCTTTCCCAGGTTCAATGCTGACGTTGACATGGACCACCAGCTGGGTCCTCGGCTCCTCCTAAGCGCTCGCACCCTCAACACTCTGGTGGTGTGTCCTCTGTACATCAGTGCAGCCTACCACCACCTCCACTGTTTCCAGCTGCTGCTCCAGGCTGGCGCTCAGCCCGATTTCAACTACACTGGGCCTGTCTGCCATGAGGCTCTGACCCGCGGTCTGGCCTCCTGCCTGCTGGATGCGGTGCTGCGACATGGATGTGAGGTGGCCTTCATCCACCTGCTGCTGGACCACGGCGCCAACCCGGCCCTCGTGCCCTGGGACGAGTCTGAGCTGGAGACTCCGAACCGGAGGAAGGTGGATCCAGAGGCACTCAGGGTCTTTCTGGAAGAGAGGAGTGAGTAAAACAACGTACGGGGAAAAATCTGGGGATACAAAAATATTAGTGAGGAGAACTATGTTCCTAAGAGGGACTTGTTTAGGGAATAGCTTTAGGCCGAGCCAGAGGTAGTTATAGGAGGTTGAAACACAAGCAGGGAGTATTTCTGACTGATTATTGATCACATAAATAGAATATTTTTTTTTTAGGAAATTAATTTTAATTGTTAAATGAACGTTTGAGTGGTATCAAATTCAAAATTCCGTCACACACAGTAAAGAATTGCAATAGATGCTGCATTTTCTCTCTTTGGCTCTAAACTTCAAAAGCAGTACTAAAATAACAGTTTTTCACACCAGAGTCCTATTTGTTGTTGCCTTATTTTTCCCAGGCCACCTGTTGGTATTTTAGCCTTAGTTTAGTCCCACTGTACACCTGGACAGAACAAGTGATCTCTCACCCTTGGAGACTGACCGTCTATAAATCATAATAATAGGAAGAATACGATCAGAATGCATCTGACATGAGCGGACTACAGTTCAGTTATAATGGCTCCGCTATTCTAAAGAAATCGGTTTTGAGTTGTGATTTGAACAGTACAATAGAGCCAGCTGACAGATGTGTAGTGCTAGTGAGTTCCAAAGTCCTGGTGCAGAGCAGCTGAAGGCTCTGGTAGCCACGGTGTTGAATCTAAAAACCACAGACAAAAGAGCAGCAGAGGAAGATTTCAGATAATGGAGGGGGTGAAAAAGTACAAGCCAAGTCAAGGAGGACCATAGACCCTTACAATGCATGTATTGATGAACAGTGGAGCTGCATGAGGAGGGAGTGATCTGGTCAGTGGACTTTGTGCCAGTGATGATCCTAAAAGCAGAGTTTAGAATGATTTGAAGCTGATGAAAATGCTGCATGAAAAAACCAGAGGGAATGAAGATGCAGTATCGGTGTGAGATGTGAACGAATGAGAACTTGACAGTGCTGTGTTTAGAGAGAGTCTAGAAATATTGCAGAAGAGAAAAGAAGTAGATGTTATTGATGTATACTGCACACTATGCAGTATGACACCCACACATACCCTACTGGTCACTCAATAAATATACAGTGTTTATTATTAGTGTGGCTGCACAGTGACTTGGTGGTTAGCACCGTCGCCTTGCAGCTAGAAGATCCCCAGTTCGTGTCCCGGCCTGGGATCTGCATGGAGTTTGCATGTTCTCCCTGTGCAGGTGTGGGTTTTCTCCAGGTTCTCTGGCTTCCTCTCACAGTCCAAAAACATGCTGAGGTTAACTGGTGATTCTAAATTGTCCATAGGTGTGAATGTGAGTGTGATTGTTTGTCTCAATGTGTAGCCTTGTGATTGTAGAGTGTAGACTGGTGACCCCCCCACCACTCCCCCTGACCCCAATTGAGGATTAAGCGGTGTATAGATAATGGATGAATGTTTAGTATTAATATCAGTATACATTGCATGTTCACTGCTTTCTGCAATGCAAACCATTTTATAAATATATAAAGTATCGTCATAGAGCTGTCAACAATGATGTATAAGTGCCTGAAGTTTAAATTTAATGCCCTCTACAGAGTAAACTGCTGGTTATAGCTAGTGTAATGAAAGAGCGAACTAGGCCGTGGTTTCTGACACAGCACTGGTACTGTGCCTGCCGTCTCACTGTCATGACTCATGGCCGAGACGCTGCAGCAGAATGAAGCCAACATTAATGTTGTTAGTAACACCTGTATTTTTCCTCCTGGCACACTGGCAGTGGTTGTTGACTTTTGCAGTTTACTGCCTTTTGGTTTGAGCATTTGAGCTCATAAATTTTCACAGTAAATCTGTTTCATCAAGTTAAAGCATAACTGCCGTTACATGGCACCTCTCAGTGCGTGCTAGAATTACACAGTCATCATCTCTGACAGCTGGCACAGTCAGAGCTGAGGAACATAAATTACAGAAGAAAATGTGAAAAACGTTTGAGTTATTTTAGTGAAAGTGAGAAAAGTTACAGCTTGTCTGTACCTTGTTATCATGGCCTACTGGATTCTGTAGTTTGATTCATTTGCAGCCGCCTTTGCTTTTTCTCTCCCCAGGACGCCCTCGTCGGCTGACTCACTTGTGTCGCATCAGGATCCGTAGAGCAATGGGCAAACATCGTCTGAACCACATACCTTCATTACCGCTACCAGAACCTATCAAGAACTTCCTGCTTCACCAAAACTGACCACCATCCTCCTCCTTGTCTTGTAAAGTGCTCATCCAATTCAGTCCTTAAAACCCCCTCAGTCAGTCCCAAAGAAAAGCCACAGGATAGAGCATTTTGTGAACCCAATTAGCTAATTGCTTATTATTTTCTAACAATAGACAGGTAATAATATTGTTTTCCAAATGTTTGGAACTTAGCAGTTATGTAATAGTCCTGTCTACCTGCCACTGTAATAATTATTTAACATTGCTTCTTAACTTTATCAGAGAAGCCATAGTCATGTCTAGACTCGTGTGTAATGTTTGCCTTGTGACCCTCCAAATCACTGGGATGTGTTGTGGTTCTACTTCAGGTAGCACTTCTTAGCTAAACAGTGAGAATGTCATTCAGTTTGAGACGAGTTAAACCTGCCGTGTAATAAGCAGCTTGTTGATAAGTAGAGGGACGTTGTTCAGATCCTGTTCCTTGAATTGCTCTCATATAAACCTGGATTGCAGCCCAGCATTCTTAAATTGACACTGTAGATCATGTAGATTATCAGTGATGTCCAGTGCAAAGTTAAAGGTTTCACATCTAATTCTGCTTCTTTTCATGCATTTGGCACTTTTATTGGGCTAGAAGTATGAGGGATGGAATGTGGGCCGGCAAACTGCTAACACTGTTCTGTGTCTCGGTTGAGTGCTGGGTGGTGATGAATTCTTTTTAAGCCATATGTCTTAGCTCTGAGTTTTGGAAAAATGGCTTTAAACACCGATCAGACCAGAGTGACTGAAGATAAACCAGACTACAGAAGTATTGAATTCCAGATGTTTTTAAAGGAAAACAACGTTTCATAAATACATGAGCATTTCAAGGCCCCGGATCCTGACTGGTAGCCGAACGTTTTACATTTTGGGTCTCATTACTAATGTACATGTAAGCATAGAAAATATTGTGGAAACTTTTTAGAAACCTGTTTAAGCAAGATTACTGAAACTCCTTTTCTGTGACACTGACAATCTGTGAAATAGTGAATGAAATCTATTTATGATAAACAATAAGTTTGTATTTATTAGCCAGAAAGCTGCCTTCTCTGTGAGTCTATTGCACCTTCTGTGCATGTGTGTTGCACAGCTTTTTTGTCCATAAACGTCAACATGTAAATAATGACCATGTTGAAATGCCAGTGTGTTTTGCTTTCTATACCTATAGCTTTATTGGCATTCAGTAAATGGAACGTAATTGTACATTTTCTTCCTGTAGTTATTTTAATGCCTCTGTGCTGGCCACACATCCGTCGAATGTGCTCTCTCAGGAACATCTTGAGGTCATTTCAGCCCTTAGGTTTAGTTCCAAACATCCACTCACATTGACCATCTTGCTTTTCAGCCTGTGTCTTACAGATAGTCTGTGCAACAACTTTTCCGCTGAAAGTAAAACGGAGCATCTCCATATGGGAAAACGCAGTGTATATTAACATGGATAACAAAAAGGGGTAAAAATGTTTTGTTTCTGGTTTTTACCCAACTGAATTCAACTTGTTTAGAGAGTGTGTTGACTGTCAACACACTTTTGAGTGCACAGACTAATATATTTGTTGTGGGAAGCTCAATAATACAGCTGAAAGAAGTTGTATTGCTAACATAGCAGGTTCAGCATGAACAAAGCTGCGAGCCAATGTGGTTTTCTTACTAGATGATAGTGTAATCCAGCGCATGATTACAGCAGCAGCGCTCCATCCAAATAGTGTCCGAAACTACAGTGAAAACAGCTCCCTCCTACCTGAACTCTCATTCAGGTCTACACTCCCTCCCGCTCTCTATGCTCAGCCAGCATAAGGCATTTGATACAACCACCACAACAGGGCCGGTCGATAGCTAGATTCTTCTCCTCTGTAGTTCCCTGGTGGTGGAGCGAGTTACCAAACTTTCGATATGCAGACTACAAACCCAGCTCTTCACTGAACATCTTTGCACTTGACAAACTGCAAAAAAAAAACCATAGCAAAACATCATATTACGTCTGCACTGCCTGTAGACACCACAGTCGTATTATCACACTTGAACTTGTTTTATGACACTTATCCAGGTTGTTTTCTCCTGACTAGATCCTTGCTTGTGTCTTCTCAGATGTACGTCGCTTTGGATAAAAGCATCTGCTAAATGAAATTGTAGAACTGTAGAAACCAGTCAACAGATGTATCCCTTGGTAAGTCGTCTACATAGCAAACACCATATATTGATTGAGTTCAAGCACAGCTTTGGAATTTAAAATGAACTGATCAGGTCACAGGTCGATGTGTCCTCACAAAACACATTTTTGCAAATAGCTTGTGGATTTATATGTTAATTATGACAAAATTTTGCACATACACTACCAGTCAAAAGTTCATGGTCAACCAGACAATTTCATGTTCTCCGTGAAATCTCACATTTTTATTCATGTGCAAACATAATTGCACAAGGGATTTTTAATCATCAATTAGCCTTTTATCACCATTAGCTAACACAATGTAGCATTAGAGCACAGGAGTGGAAATGGGCCTCTGTACCCCTATGTAGATATTCCATTCAAAATCAGCCATTTCCAGCTAGAATAGTCATTTACCACATTCACAATGTCCAGACTTTATTTCTGATTAATGTCATCTTCATTGAGAAAAACTGCTTTTAAAAATAAGTACATTTCTAAGTGACCCTAAACTTTTGACTGGTAGCGTGTGTCCAACAGGATTTTATTATGAAGTCATGCCATTTTTTATCCAAAAACAAAAAGATTAACTTCACTGCCCTATAAATGTTCTGCAAAGCACTTTTCAAACCGTTTTTTAAAAAAAACCCTCCACCCCACAGACTGGATTCTGAGTCTTGTTTGTCGACAATGAAGCTGCTCTGATTTGAAGCAGCGTCTGCTGTCAAGGCTACAAGCTGGTGTTCTATTAGAATCAGCTTTATTGGCCAGATGTGAACACATACAAGGAATCTGACTCTGTTTTTTGTTTCTGTCAGTGAACTTACACACATCAAAGACATGGATGCAAACTGCAACTTGACGTTTTGGTCGAAGGAATACAGCCACAAGACAGTAATTCTACTTAAATATCTCAAACTATATGGGAGGGTTTTGCAGGGCAGTGATTCTTTAAAAGTAGAGACCACTTTCTTGTCTTCCTGGTCTGTCTTCCAGTGTAAGAATTATTTCTCCATCTTTCCTCATAACTCTTTTATAAGACCATAAGATCCTTCAAAGTCCAAAATATCTGGACTTTAGGTCCAGGCGGTGGTTAAATCCGGTGAGACAGATCTTCCCTAGATATAAGGGTGATGCAGCCCACAGATGGTGTGGGGATTTGATCCAGTAACGCACATAATTATTGTGCTCTTCAGGAAAATTCTTCATATATACTGTATAATATTGTTTTTTATCCCTTTTACTGGTTTGCACTTGGGATAGTTCAGTGTAATGCCACTGGAGTCGCATATGAGCTGCTATTGCTGAGAGGACTGAATCCCGCTCCAGGTCTCTGTTTCAAGGTTGATTTTATTACACAGTGACTATCTGCAGATACATAAAGACACACTTTAAGAACAAAAAAATTAAATGGAGAAAAAAAAATCAAGCTCATATATATCCAGTAATTATAAGCATGAATCAAGAAGCAATTAGAAAGCCCTGATTTGACATAATGAGAGTCACATAAGACATTTTGGAGGACCTGGATTACATATAAACAATCCAAAGATGTCTTGCTACAACAACTGAGAAAGGAGTAGGACTGCCTTTTTCTTGAAATGCAAAGATTTGTTTCAACATGGAAAAATTTAATATTCTAAATTAATCATGTACTGATATATAACCACAAAAGACCATTTGAAATGGTTTACCTTTTGATCACTGAACATTTCTGGAAGCATTTACACCAGAGATGGCAAAATTGAGATTTTTTACTGGTGTACACAATACGGATTACATTTAAATTTGTTAAAAGTATTTATATGTTTGTGTGAATTTTGTCAGACTTTTTAAAGTTGTTTTTTTTTCTTTAAGTGACAGCTCTAGAAAAAGGTTACAATAATCAAACAGAATGAAATAACAGCATGAATAATCATTTACACCTGAGATTGAGACACAGTGGGAATAATTTGGCACTATTTTTAACTAAAAAAATAACAAGAATGAATCATACTTAGTGAGAATTTTGTTCCTGGGTGTGAATTTAACAAATTCATATTTAGTCTATGTTTTAGCAACACGAGCAGCATGACTGGATGGTTATAGTGATCTGCTGGTTGGTTAGAATAAGTGCCAGTAATCCCTTCAAGATGAAACCAACTGACTGCGGTGATCTTCTTATTTTTCTCTATTGTCACCATGAAGTTGAAATTCTGAGCTTTTATTAAAATGTTACAACAGTGATCGTCCGGACAGCAGTGAAATCTGGTACACGTACTATGTTACATCAGAATGAACTGTAACAACAAATAAGATTTTCTGCAGCTGTACTTTGTCTTTCTTGCTAATTTAAATTGTTAAAAAAAATAGCAATAATAGCAAACATGGTAGCCATGTGGGTCCGTGTACGGATCTGGTAATTGGATATTCCCGTTCTAAAACAAGTATTGAAAAAAAAAAAGGAGTGGTTATTTACGGTGGCCGAGAGGTGCAAACCAAATTTACATAATGCAAAACACTTTTACAACCTCCAAGACAAATTTACAAGCGACAAAACACTTTTACAAGTCTAAAAACACTTTTACAAATCCAAAAACACTTTTACATAATGCAAAACACTTTTACAACCTCCAAGACAAATTTACAAGCGACAAAACACTTTTACAAGTTCGAAAACACTTTTAATCCCTTTTAAGTGTTTTTGGATTTCGACAAAACACTTTTACAAATCCAAATGTAACCGGAAAGGGAATGTGCCAACTCCGGGTTTGAAGCGGAAGTGACGACGAGGAGCGGCTAATGCAACGGACAACGAGCGGGTGATGTTTTGCCCGTTTTGTGGGGAACATATAAACCGATTGACGCGGTTTTGTTTTTCGTGTGGTCGGTCTTTAGAGTGTTTAAATGGCGCAGATCAGACCGACAGAGTGCATTAGCCGCACCTCGTCGCCAGTTCCGCTTCAGCCCTGGAGTTGGGACATTCCCTTTCCGGTTACATTTTGATTTGTAAAAGTGTTTTCGGACTTGTAAAAGTGTTTTTAGACTTGTAAAAGTGTTTTGTCGCTTGTAAATTTGTCTTGGAGGTTGTAAAAGTGTTTTGCATTATGTAAATTTGGTTTGCACCTCTCGGCCACCGTAGTTATTTGATTTTCGTTTTAAAATACAAAAATTAAAATTGAAATACAAGGCGTTTTTCCTTTTCATGATCAAAAAGGGATATACCAATTTTTTTCTAAACGCTTGATTGTCGTTCTATATTTAGAATAACAAAAAAGTAAAATCAGTAAGAGTCAGAAACGAAAGAAAGGTCAGTTTTTTCATTTTCTGAGACCGGAAGTGGTCATCAGCAAGTGTGGAGCCAAACAGAGTAGGTGCATAGACTGTATATAATTTCTTTTCGTTAGTTTTCATGGTCAAAATGAGAGATCAGGTGGCCGATCTTAAAATAAATCAATATTGATTTTTTTTATAGAGCGTTAAAGTTTTGCGAAGCCAGGGGGCGGGACTACTTGATTGACAGTCCGGTCTGGAATGATTGACAGGTCCTATGGAGGAGGCAGCAGAGACTCTGCTCTCCTCGTTTGGATTAATTCTGATATAATAACTGTTGGTTTATTTATCGGTGGAGCAGCAGAACATTTTCCACAGACAGTTTTCCTGCCCGTTGGCTTGTTTTAACCAGTTTTCTACCTTCGGCTGATTCTACCAGCAGACACTGAAAGGACTCTGATAGTTCGGTAAGTAAATGTTTATTTTCGTATCGGTGCCGCTTTTAATGCACTTTATATGCAGCTTTAGTGTCAGATATGATGTGTGCCATGCACTCCAGATGTTGGTGGAGTTTGTTTCAGTGTGTGTTGACCAGAGAAGAAAGTTAGCATAGTAAATATTAGCTTTAATGTTAGCGATGCTAACCGAGCTAGGTGCTCAGTGTCGCCTGATTAAAGCTAACGTAGCATCAAGCTAATATGTTGAGTTTCATGTAAACAGCTGAAGTGTGTTGTGTTCCTGTAATGTGGTTCATTAAGTTCATAAAACTGTGACTGACTGACATTAATGTAACGTTCAGGAAATTTAAATGTGATTAAAACAGTAATGTTAATGTTCTAGTTGTCAGTAATCAGCTTTAATTTGACACTAAAACAGACTCTGATAGTTTTAAATGACATCAGTTTCATTAATTTGTTGAAAATTGTCTCATTTGTTGTTGTGATGTTGCTGCTGATTTATTAAAAGCAGATGATCCGTGTTGAAGATACGTTTAGTTCTAGTATCAGAAGCACAAGAAGGAAAATGGAAGTTTAGTTGTGCTACGCCAAAGATTTCAGGAATAAAATAACTAAATGAATCTTTATGCCTCAAACTTTATTTTACAATAAAGAAATAATGAAATAATAACAGATAATAAAAATATAAATAGCAGAGAAAACCTGAGAGAATAATTTCCTGAAAAGTCTGTGAAGGAAAAGCAGCTTTTTATCTTGAAAGATCAGAATCAGCTCCAACATCTGCATCTAACAGCATCAAGTCAACCAGAAAGAAAAGAAAAAAGAAAATGACTTCTTTCTGATCACATCTGTTTCGCTGCTCACAGTCTGCTGCTGCTCACATTCTTCACATTTATAGTCCACTTTTAAAAGTTCAGCAGACAGGTGCTCTGCTTTAGAGGGTGATGATGTCGTCGGTGATGTGGAGAGTGAAGTTTCTGTTTCATCTACAGCGTGCTTTAGGACAGCCGGGTCGAACTTGATGTTTGAAATACTGATCAACAGCTCAGATTTAACTGTCTGTAGTTCCGTTTTGATGGGTGTTAAACTTTCACTCAAAGCCGCCAGGAGCTGGGTCTTTAAAATAACCGCCATCTCGTTACAGAGTGAAAGTAACAATTCCTCCTTAAGGTCAGAGATTGCAGCATCTGAAGGCCTCTTCAAAAGAAGACGTAGTTGATGAAGGCGTTCTGGAGCAGGACCAGAAAGACCACGACCAAGCAGCCTTGAGATCTTAGGCAGCGTCTCGCTCAGGTGGGTGTCAACGGTGTTCACGGTCAGGTCTGTGGTAATCCCGTCAAAAAACAAAACAGAAAAAAATCTAGATTAAAATCAACATGTAACCAAAGCACTCTGTGTATAACGCCATAATATAGGATGCAGTTGAGAAAATGTCAGAGTATAGTATACTTTTCAAGAATATCATAGTATGGCCTGTAGTTCATAGTATAGCTTGGCCAAAAAAACCCAGATTATTATGTGGTTCAAAAAGTGCAAAATGATAGGATGTTGCCTAAAATAGTCATGTATGATATGTGGTTCAAAAAATGTCGTAGTGCAGTATATTGTCAAAATAGTATGTTATTCAAGAAAACATCACAGTATAATATGTCGTCTAAAAAATAAATAATAAAATAATATTTCATTGCACAAGTAAAAGTATAGTAATTTTTAAAACTGAAATTAAAACTCAAAAACTCAAAACTCAAATTCTTATAATATGTTGCTAAAAAACAACAAAAAAGACTAATACAAAAAAAGTCATAGTAATATGTCAATTTAAAAAGCCTATAGTATAGAGTCTCGCCCAACAAACGTCATAGTATAGCATGTCGCTCTAAAAACGTCATAGTATGGCCTTTGGTCCAAAAAACGTCATAGTATAGCATGTCGCTCTAAAAACATCATAGTATAGCATGTCGCTCTAAAAACATCATAGTATAGCATGTCGCTCTAAAAACGTCATAGTATAGCCTTTGGTCCAACAAACGTCATAGTATAGCATGTCGCTCAAAAACCATTGTATAGCATGTTGCTCAAAAAACATCATTGTATAGCATGTCGTTCAACAAAATGTCATAGTATAGCATGTCGCCCAAAAAATGTCATAGTATAGCCTTTGGTCCAAAAAACGTCATAGTATAGCATGTCGCTCAAAAACCATTGTATAGCATGTCACTCTAAAAACGTTATACTATAGCATGTCGCTCTAAAAACTTCATACTATAGCATGTCGCTCAAAAAAAGGTCATAGTATAGCATGTGGCTCTAAAAATGTCATAGTATAACCTTTGGTTCAACAAACGTCATAGTTTAGCATGTCGCTCTAAAGACGTCATAGTATAAGCATGTCGCTCTAAAAATGTCACTCCAGTTCACTCCAGTTCCCAGTCTCTGAGTCCAGGTCGCTCCACCTCCCAGTCTCTTATTCCAAATCGCAACAATCTCCCAGTCTCTGAGTCCAGGTCGCTCCAGTTCCCAGTGTCTGAGTCCAGGTCTCTGAGTCCAGGTCTCTGCTGTTCCCAGTTTCTGAGTCCAGATCACTCCAGTTTCCACTCTCTGAGTCCAGGTTTCTGAGTCCCGGTCGCTGCAGTTCCCAGTGTCTGAGTCCAGGTCGCTCCAGTTCCCAGTCTGTGAGTCCAGGTCGTTCCTGTTACCAGTCACTGTGTCCAGGTCGCTCCTATTCCCAGTCTCTTTTTTCAGGTCGCTCCATCACTACGTCTCTGAGTCCAGGTCGCTCCAGTTCCCAGTCTCTGAGTCCAGGTCGCTCCAGTTATACTATGGCGGGGTTTTTTTTGCGCCAAAATTCATGATAATTTTTTTTTCAAAGAAAACCTTTCTGGAGTGTTTTTCACGGCCTCCTTTACATTATTTCATCATATGGCATGTTTTTACAACATGTTGAAAAATCGCTTTTTTTTCCGACAGTATACTGTGGCGTTTTTTTGCGCCAAAATTCATGATGATTTATTTTTCAAAGAAAACCTTTCTGGAGTGTTTTTCACGGCCTCTTTTACATTATTTCATCCTATGGCACGTTTTTACAACATGTTGAAAAATCGCATTTTTTTTAGACATACTATACTATGGCGTTTCTTTGCGCCAAAATTCATGATGATTTTTTTTTCCAAAGAAAACCTTTCTGGAGTGTTTTTCACGGCCTACTTTACATTATTTCATCATATGGCACGTTTTTACAACATGTTGAAAAATCGCTTTTTTTTCCGACAGTATACTGTGGCGTTTTTTTGCGCCAAAATTCATGATGATTTATTTTTCAAAGAAAACCTTTCTGGAGTGTTTTTCACGGCCTCTTTTACATTATTTCATCATATGGCACGTTTTTACAACATGTTGAAAAATCGCATTTTTTATAGACATACTATACTATGGCGTTTTTTTGCGCAAAATTTCATGATGATTTTTTTTCCAAAGAAAACCTTTCTGGAGTGTTTTTCACAGCCTCCTTTACATTATTTCATCATATGGCACGTTTTTACAACATGTTGAAAAATCGCTTTTTTTTTCTACATAGTATACTATGCCTTTTTTTTTGCGCCAAAATTCACAATGACTGTTTTTTATGAAGAAAACCTTTCTGTAGTGTTTTTCACGGCCTCCTTTACATTATTTCATCATATGGCACGTTTTTACAACATGTTGAAAAAATGCATTTTTATTTTCGACATAGTATACTGTGGGGTGTTTTTTGTGCCAAAATTCATGATGATTTTTTTTTCAAAGAAAACCTTTCTGGAGTGTTTTTCACGGCCTCCTTTACATTATTTCATCATATGGCACGTTTTTACAACATGTTGAAAAATCACATTTTTTTTTTTGACAGTATACTATGGCGTTTTTTTGTGCCAAAATTCGTGATGACTTTGTTTTATGAAGAAAACCTTTCTGGAGTGTTTTTCACGGCCTCCTTTACATTATTTCATCATATGGCACGTTTTTACAACATGCTGAAAAATCACATTTTTTTTTTTGACAGTATACTATGGCGTTTTTTTGCGCCAAAATTCATGATGATTTTTCTTTTCCAAAGAAAACCTTTCTGGAGTGTTTTTCACGGCCTCCTTTACATTATTTCATCATATGGCACGTTTTTACAACATCCTGAAAAATCTCTTTTTTTTTTCGACAGAGTATATACTTTGGCGTTTTTTTGCGCCAAAATTCATGATTTTTTTTTTCAAAGAAAACCTCACCATAGTTTCTTTCACGGCCTACTTTACATTATTTCATCATATGGCACGCTTTTACAACATGTTGAAAAATTGCATTTTTTTTTCGACATAGTATACTATGGCGTTTTTTTTGCGCCAAAATTCATGATGATTTTTTTTTCCAAGAAAACCTTTCTGGAGTGTTTTTCATGGCCTGCTTTACATTATTTCATAATATGGCATGTTTTCTCAAAAAGTTGAAAAATGACACTTTTAGACATAGTATACTGTGGGGTGTTTTTTGTGCAAAAACTCATGATAATGTATTTTTCAAAGAAAATCTTTCTGGAGGGTTTTTCACGGCCTCCTTTACATTATTTCATCATATGGCACGTTTTTACAACATGTTGAAAAATCACATTTTTTTTTTTTGACAGTATACTATGGCGTTTTTTTGCGCCAAAATTCGCGATGACTTTGTTTTATGAAGAAAACCTTTCTGGAGTGTTTTTCACGGCCTCCTTTACATTATTTCATCATATGGCACGTTTTTACAACATGCTGAAAAATCACATTTTTTTTTTTGACAGTATGCTATGGCGTTTTTTTGCGCCAAAATTCATGATGATTTTTCTTTTCCAAAGAAAACCTTTCTGGAGTGTTTTTCACGGCCTACTTTACATTATTTCATCATATGGCACGTTTTTACAACATCCTGAAAAATCTCTTTTTTTTTCGACATAGTATATACTTTGGCGTTTTTTTGCGCCAA